>NC_064560.1:143859420-144495462 GCF_937001465.1 Orcinus orca | reverse complement strand
AAGTATAACTCTACTAGATACATTTTTGCAGAACTTACTGCCTTAGATTGATACAAAAATGATTTATTTATTCACTGGCACAGAGTGTACATATGGAAACCATGATAAGGTAATTTCTGAGTGCCCATACTGTTCATACCTAACAAATATGGGTATGAAAAAGTAGCTGTAAATTTAGTCATTACTCCTGAAATCAGCTCAATCAGAAATATGTGTTTAAATACCCCCTCCTATTTGCAATGTTTTCTTATGAAGAGTATAGTTATTTTCTCACACATTTCTAACTAATCTATAACTTATTTCTATAGAATTTTCACTGCATATACTTTTTTTTTTTTTTTTTTTTTTGCGGTACGCGGGCCTCTCACCGTTGTGGCCTCTCGCTCTGCGGAGCACAGGCTCCGGACGCACAGGCTCAGCGGCCATGGCTCACGGGCCCAGCCACTCCGCAGCATGTGGGATCTTCCCGGACCGGGGCACGAATCCGCGTCCCCTGCATCGGCAGGCGGACTCTCAACCACTGTGCCACCAGGGAAGCCCCACTGCATATACTTTTAATTTTCATTTTGAAACTATCTTTCACACCCCATGCTATCTGAAATCAGGCTGCTTTATTGTGATTTCTTTAGAAATTATAAAAACTTTCTTCCATCCTTCAATCTATTCCTATAGATTATAAACTTTTAAAGTATGATATCCATTTTTGTGATGCATATCCATTATACTACTTATCTGTCATCCTATATTTAACTATATGGAAAATGGTTAACTCAAGGATAAATCAATAAAACTTATTTATTAAAATGAGTGCAAAATATTACGTAAGATATTATCTGTTCTTATATACTTAATGATATTGACTATGACTATAGACCATAGACATAATTGATGGCAAATCATCATATTAAAAAAAATCTATGCTTAAGGAAAGATGAGGAAAAAAATCATGTCATGATATATGAAACCTGGAAATGGATTATTTCCATGGCACACAAAAGGTTACATAAATATTTTATCCTCTTCCCACATTTTCATGGTATTACATTTATTGGCTATTAAATTTTTATAAAAATCCATGTTTCCTGGACTAACAAATACCACCTTGCATGTCCTGTGAATGTGTGTCCTAGAATACACACTTCCATAAAATCTATACAAAAGCAAGGTAGAAAGTTCAAAACCAATCTATTGTGAATATGTGCCTACTAAAATGTTTGTTTAAATTACATCAATAAATGAAAATAAAATAATTGAGTTTTTTTCAGAATATTGACAGAGCAGATGAATGTTTTTGACAGGAAGTATAAAAGCATCAGTCAAAATATTATTAAACATCGAAAACAATGCTCAACGATTTTTGTAACTTCTATGTAATGAAGAGGATATCAGTGATCCAACTTTGAGCCACAATATGGAACTGCTAGATTTCAAACCTTCCTGCAAGTCTGGAGCATGATGGGCAGAAACACTAGGGTTTCTTTAGAAGACAAATACTTTCTGAAGTAAAGAAACACTACAAAAGTTTCTGGTTCAATTTGAGCTGAAAAATCTAAGTACAACAAACATAGTATGTTGGAATTTCTGGTAAAAAGTATTTAAACACACAAATACTTCACTTCCATATATGTATGCTCAACTATAGGGTATACTTATATATGTTTAAATATAGAACATATATTTTGCCATGTACATATGTATGTATACATATACAGATATATACATATATATGTGTGTGTATCAGAAAGTAGTTATGGCTCAGAGCAGTGATATAACTATATTAGAACAAGTTCTGTAACATATAAAGCAGATAGGAACATTCCATTAAAACTCAACAGATACAGACTATTTGAAATCCCGTGTAGAAGAGTTAATTACCCTGGGCTTAAAACCCCTTCTGTATGACCACCTTCCCCAACACAAACATACTCATAAACACACAGAGAAGCAGATTCATCATTAAGGTAACAATAACAAAAAATGTACTCTCCCAGAAAGAACATCCAGCTAGGCTGCAAAAAAATAAAATTGATAGTATGAAATATATCCTCATTAAATTTGGAGGTAATAATGTATTTTTTAAAAATGGTATATATTATTGTGTTTTGACATTAAAAAAAAAACAAAACCTTTCTGGCTTGGGAAGTCTGCCCTTCCAGGGGCAAAGGGCCTCTGGAGTATGCCTTTGATGTGCAGCCTAACCAATCCAGAGCCATACTTCCTCAATCTGTCCCATGCACCCCAAAAGCCAATATTCTTCTGCCTTAATCATTCCAGGGCCAGGGACCAGGCAACTAGGCACCCCCCCACCCCCACCCCCCATAGCTTAGAGCCTGCCAAAATCATTCAAACTAGCCAATCATAAACAGTTACCCCACCCTTTTTGGCCTTTCCCTTGGAAACCCCAGTGAAGGCTCTGGCCTAATGCTTTCAGCTCCCTCTGTATTCTGCCTCCTGACCACCCTGATGCTTTTCATGTGGCCTTGCATGGCATGCAGTGCCTGCTGTCTTGAGGATCTGTGAGTATTTAAACTTCTTTTCCCGAGCCTCTCTGTCTCATCTCGTGGCTGCACCTGAATGACCATCTCATAGAAGAATACAAGTAACGATAAAGAGAAAATGTCAAAGGTGAGCTCAAGAAAGAGAAAGAGATGTTGTCTATCTTTCTATCCATGGAGAGAAGAGAGAAAGAGAAAAGTTTGGCACAGGAGGTGCCAAGTTACTGTCAGATGAATCTGAATAATACCAATTGAGTTATCACTGGGCTGAGAATAGCACAGATATGCCAAACTCCATAAACTTCTGTCATACTAGTAAGTAATAAATTCAGCTTGAAGGTAGGTATGTTGAAGAGATTCTGATCTATACAAACAAAACTGGAATATTTTATTAGCAGTAAAAAGAGTAGTAAGTATATAATGAAGATTTTGATAAGTTTGCTGGTCTAGAAAGAAAAATAGGGCAAAATGTTTTCAAACTACTAAGGGGGAAATGCTGTATTTGAAAGTTTATAAAGGTGCCTATTTCAAATTAATGGGAAGAGTAGGCTGGTAAATAAATGCCTTGGGGACAATTGGGTGTCTAATTAAAAAAAAGAATCTCTACTTTATATAACTCAGATAAATCAACCTAAGTTATCACCCAAAACACACAGATACAAATCTATGAAAATGCTGGAACAAAGTAGAGGACTTTTCTTATGATTAGGGATTCCGACCCCAGAAACATACGTAATATATGTAGATAATTTATGTATTATTGGACTTTTTAGAATTTGTATTTGCATCAGAATTTTTTTGGTTTAATACTGTTATAAGTGGTATTAAACTATTACTATAATAATAGTTTATATACTATTTTTTTGGTATATTTTAAATATTATCATAATAAAACTAATTCAATTAAACCCACAGCTTATTTTTAAGATCCCCTTTTAAAGAGTCTGTACTGACCATAACAATTATATAGAATGTTGAAATTGTCTAAAGGAAAGTCTAGAAATTTATGTCTGGACAGTCAAACCAATAAAAAACTGTGGATGTAAACTGGACATAAAGGAGCATTCTAAAATGATAATTTGTCTTATAAAATACATTGCATTCTGATTAAATTAAGACAAAGTCTCACATATATGTGTATAGGCTGGAAATCTGTGCTTGAAAAAACAAAAATCCAACCTCAGCCAGCTTAAGCAGAGGTGAAGTATGTGAAGCTCTTACCTAGGAAATGCACAATGGGGTCTGACTACAGGCACTGCTGAATCCAAGAGCTCAGCCATAAAACATGGACCTCTCTTTTTCTCCCTTCAACTCAGCTCTGCTTTTCTCTGAGTTAAACTCATTCTTAGGTAAACTCTCCAAGAAGCTGCAAAATCAGTTCCCTCAATTATAGGTTAACTTGTCCTTAGAGTTTGTAGTCTCATAGATGAAGTGTAATTTCTTCCAAGAATTCATATTAATCCTAGGGGAAACAAACAAACAAACTCTACTACAGCTTGAGTTTTGTGCCATCTCTGGAGAAGAAAGATGGAGCCAACTGATTTAAAAAACAATAAAAAAACAACAAAAAACCCCACCCAAACATGGAGTGAGTGAATTGCACATGCCAAAAGGGTAGGCAGGCCAAAAGAAAGAAATATCCTCTGTGATACATAAAAGGGGAAAATAAACAATACATTATTAATCTCTGGGAAAGCAAGTGATTTAACTATAACAGAAGATGAGGAATTAGGAATAAGGGGAAAAATAATATTGCAAATTATTATTAAATATTCCTATTTTAAGTTGTTTTACAATATATATATACTAATATTACTGTTATAACTCACATGAAATAAGAAGTAAGTGTAAATACAAATCTAAAAACAAAAATATTGAGCTTCTCTGGTGTAAGACAGCAAAGATGCTTCCCTCCCTGGGCTTTTTCTTTGAACATTTACTTTAGATAACCTGTAACTGTAATGCTTTCTCTGCCCCTTTGAGGTGTATATAAATATTTTAAAAGGCTAAATAGATCCCCAGCTAGCTTTATAAGCCAGAAATCTTTTTCTCAAGGACCTGGGAAACATCTTTTTGAGAAGTAATCAAAAAGGATTGTACCCATATCTCCCATTGCCCCTAGGACGGTAGGAGCCTAACTTTAGCCTGTGCTGTGCTGTAGGTTGAAAACCTACCTACTGTTTTAAGAGATGAGAAACTTGTTTTTCTTTTAGAGAAAGGTAATTAGCAAATACATGAGACTATCCCAATTAGCAGATGAATTTAGAATGACAGTGTATCACAAGTGTTTCCATGAAGTTCCCTACTTAAGGACTAGTTATCATTTACTTTGAGAACATGTGTGGAATGGGTTGCATATGCTCCACGGTGCAAACTAATGAGACTTCTATCTTGCAATCTCTTTAGCCAATTGCCTATGATATATTAATACATTGTATTTTGATTTCATGCTTATTTAAAAATAGAACTTTTCTTTCTCTTCTATATTTGTGGAGAGGTTGGCAAGAGGCTGTTTTTAATTGTATTTCCCCAACAGAACATTATTTTTAAAGTGAGCTAAAAAGGATATTGAAAGTCTTAGTGCAAAACAGCACTATCCAACAGAATTGTAACACTAGCCGCATATGTAATTTTAAACTTTATAGTAGCCAAAAAAATAAGAAAAAAAGAAATGGAAATCTTGTCTGTATTTTACACTTACAGCATTTCTCAAATCAAATGTTAAATTTTCTTTGCAAATAATTGTATTTAGATTTTTTAAATGTACAAGTGAAAAATAAATTCATATAATCAAGTTATTCCATACTTAAGAGTTCTCTAATCACTCAAAGATCAGTTTTAAAATTTCAAAATAAAAATCAGAGCTTCAGTCAGAGTAGCCTCATTTCAAGCACTCAGTATCCACTTGGGGCTGGCTGGTGGCTACCATATTGGACATAACAGGTTCTAAACTTTAGTCAATGGTACCAACAACAGGAGATGGTAGATAGCAGAGCCCACAACATAGGCAATCAGCAAGAGTACAAGACAATATAGACAAGAGCGGCAGTTCTGGAACCCTCTTTGGCTATTAATAGCATAACTGACACTTGGAATTGTTGATGAAAAGAGACATAAGCCAGTGAACTGCAGAGAGGAACACAGAGACACTATGTAGAAAAAACTAAAATGAGATTTTGGAGCATATATGACATGTTCTCTCAGGATTCATGACACTAATTTGCGAAAAATTAGGAGGGTCTCTGAGAAGAATACTGAAGATGCCTTGGAAACAGTGCTTCTATAAAGCATTCTTATTATGTCACTTTGTATTCAAAGTGGTGTAGTGTAAATGACACAAATGTTAAAGGGACTCTTTTTTTTATCATATTTATTGGAGTATAATTGCTTTACAGTGTTGTGTTAGTTTCTGCTGTATAACAAAGTGAGTCAGCTATATGTGTACACATATCCCCATATCCTCTCCCTCTTGTGTCTCACTCCCACCCTCCCTATCCCACTCCTCTAGGTGGACACAAAGCATGGAGCTGATCTCGCTGTGCTATGGCTGCTTCCCACTAGCTATTTCACATTTGGTAGTGTATATATGTCAATGTTACTCTCTCACTTCCTCCCAGCCTACCTTTCCCCCTCCCCGTGTCCTTAACCCAATTCTCTATGCCTGTGTCTTCATTCCTGTCCTGCCCCAAGGTTCCTCAGAACCTTTTTTTTTTTTAGATTCCATATATATGTGTTAGCATACGGTATTTGTTTTTCTCTTTCTGACTTACTTCACTCTGTAGGACAGACTCTAGGTCCATCCACCTCACTACAAATAACTCAATTTCATTTCTTTTTATGGCTGAGTAATATTCCATTGTATACATGTGCCACCTATTCTTTACCGATTCATCTCTTGATGGACACTTAGGTTGCTTCCATGTCCTGGCTATTGTAAATAGAGCTGCAATTAACAATGTGGTACATGACTCTTTTTGAATTATGGTTTTCTCAGGGTATATGCCCAGAAGTGGGATTGCTGGGTCATATGGTAGCTCTATTTGTAGTTTTTTAAGGAACACTATACTGTTCTCTATAGTGGCTGTATCAATTTACATTCCCACCAACAGTGCGAGAGGGTTCCCTTTTCTCCACACCCTCTCTAGCATTTATTGTTTGTAGATTTTTTGATGATGGCCATTCTGACTGGTGTGAGGTGATACCACATTGTAATTTTGATTTGCATTTCTCTAATGATTAGTGATGTTGAACATCCTTTCATGTGTTTGTTGGCAATCTGTATATCTTCTTTGGAGACATGTCTGTTTAGGCCTTCTGCCCATTTTTGGATTGGGTTGTTTTTTTTTTTTGATATTGAGCTGTATGAGCTGCTTGTATAATTTGGAGATTAATCCTTTGTCAGTTGGTTCCTTGGCAAATATTTTCTCCCATTCTAAGGGTGGTCTTTTGTTTTGTGTATGGTTTCCTTTGCTGTGCAAAAGTTTTGTTTCATTAGGTCCCATTTGTTTATTTTTTTTTTAATTTCCATTTCTCTAGGAGGTGGGTCAAAAAGAATCTTGCTGTGATTTATGTCATAGAGTGTTCTGCCTATGTTTTCCTTGAAGAGTTTTACAGTGTCTGGCCTTACATTTAGGTCTTTAATCCATTTTGAGTTTATTTTTGTGTATGGTGTTAGGAAGTGTTCTAATTTCTTTCTTTACATGTAGCTGTCCAGTTTTCCCAGCACCACTTGTTGAAGAGGCCGTCTTTTCTCAGTTGTATATTCTTGCCTCTTTTATCAAAGATAAGGTGACCATATGTGCATGGGTTTTTCTCAGGGCTTTCTATCCTGTTCCATTGATCTATATTTCTGTTTCTGTGCCAGTACCATAATATCTTGATTACTGTAACTTTATAGTATAATCTGAAGTCAGGGAGCCTGATTCCTCCAGCTCAGTTTTTGTTTCTCAAGTTTGCTTTGGCTATTTGGTGTCTTTGGTGTTTCCATATACATTTTGAAATTTTTTGTTCTAGTTCTGTGAAAAATGCCAATGGTAGTTTCATAGGGATTGCATTGAATCTCTAGATTGCTTTGGGTAGTATAGTCATTTTCACAATGCTGATTCTTCCAATCCAAGAACATGGTATACCTCTCCATCTCTTTGTATCATCTTTAATTTCTTTTATCAGTGTCTTATAGTTTTCTGTGAACAGATCTTTTGTCTCCTTAGGTAGGTTTATTCCTAGGTATTTTATTCTTTTTGTTGTGGTGGTAAATGGGAGTGTTTCCTTAATTTCTGTTTAAGATTTTTCATCATTAGTATATAGGAATGCCAGAGATTTGTGTGCATTAATTTTGTATCCTGCTACTTTACCAAATTCATTGATTAGCTCTAGTAGCTTTCTGGTAGCATCTTTAGGATTCTCTGTGTATAGTATCACATCATCTGCAAACAGTGACAGTTTTACTTCTTCTTTTCCAATTTGGATTACTTCCATTACTTTTTCTTCTCTGATTGCTGTGGCTAAAACTCCCAAAACTATGTTGAATAATAGTGGTTAGAGTGGGCAACGTTTTCTTTTTCCTGATCTTAGAGGAAATGGTTTCAATTTTTTACCATTGAGAACGATGGTGGCTGTGGGTTTGTCATATATGGCCTTTATTATGTGGAGGTGAGTTCCCTCTATGCCTACTTTCTGGAGGGTTTTTATCATAAATCAGTGTTGAATTTTGTTGAAAGATTTCTCTGCATCTACTGAGATGATCATATGGTTTTTATCCTTCAGTTTGTTAATATGGTGTATCACATTGATTGATTTGCATATATTGAAGAATCCTTGCATTCTTCAGATAAACCCCACTTGATCATGGTGTATGATCCTTTCAATGTGCTGTTGGATTCTGTTTGCTAGTATTCTGTTGAAGATTTTTGCATCTATGTTCATCAGTGATATTGGCCTGTAGTTTTCTTTCTTTGTGACATGTTTGTTTGGTTTTGGTATCAGGGTGATGGTGGCCTCGTAGAATGAGTTTGGGAGTGTTCCTCCCTCTGCTACATTTTGGAAGAGTTTGTTAAGGATAGGTGTTAGCTCTTCTCTAAATGTTTGATAGATTTCGCCTCTGAAGCCCTCTGGTCCTGGGCTTTTGCTTATTGGAAGATTTATAATCACAGTTTCAATTTCAGTGCTTGTGATTGATCTGTTTATATTTTCTATTTCATCCTGGTTCTGCTCGGAAGGTTATGCTTTTCTACGAATTTGTCCATTTCTTCCAGGTTGTCCATTTTATTGGCATAGAGTTGCTTGTAGGAATCTCTCACGAGCCTTCATATTTCTGCAGTGTCAGTTGTTACTTCTCCTTTTTCATTTCTAATTCTGTTGATTTGAGTCTTCTCTGTTTTTTTGTTGATGAGTCTGGCTAATGGTTTATCAAGTTTGTTTATCTTCTCAAAGAACTGGCTTTTAGTTTTATTGATCTTGGATATTGTTTCCTTCATTTATTTTTCATTTATTTCTGATCTGATCTTTATGACTTCTTTCCTTCTGCTAACTTTGGGGTTTTCTTCTTTCTCTAATTGCTTTAGGTGTAAGGTTAGGTTGTTTATTTGAGATGTTTCTTATTTCTTGAGGTAGGATTGTATTGCTAGAAACTTCCCTCTAAGAACTGCTTTTGCTGCATCACAGAGGTTTTGGGTCATTGTGTTTTCATTGTCATTTGTTTCTAGGTATTTTTTGAATTCCTCTCTGATTTCTTCAGTGATCTCTTGTTTATTTAGTAGTGTATTGTTTAGCCTCCATGTGTTTGTGTTTTTTACAGTTATTTTCCTGTAACTTATATCTAGTCTCATAGCTTTGTGGTCAGAAAAGATACTTGATACGATTCCAATTTTTTAAAATTAACCAAGGCTTGATTTGTTACCCAAGGTATGGTCTATCCTGGAGAATGTTCCATAAGTACTTGAGAAGAACGTGTATTCTGTTGTTTTTGGATGGAATGTCCTACAAATATCAATTAAGTCCATTCTGTTTAATGTATCATTTAAAGTTTGTGTTTCCCTAATTATTTTCATTTAAGATGATCTGTCCATTGGTGAAAGTGTGGTGTTAAAATCCCCTACTATTATGGTGTTACTGTTGATTTCCCCTTTTATGGCTGGTAATATTTGCCTTATGTATTGAGGTGCTCCTATGTTGGGTGCATGAATATTTACAATTGTTATATCTTCTTCTTGGATTGATCCCTTGATCATTATATAGTGTCCTTCTTTGTCTCTTGTAATAGTCTTTATTTTAAAGTCTATGTTGTCTGTTATGAGAATTGCTACTCCAGCTTTCTTTTGTTTTCCATTTGCATGAAATATCTTTTTTCCATCCTCTCACTTTCAGTCTGTATGTGTTCCTAGGTCTGAAGTGCATCTCTTGTGGACAACATATATATGGGTCTTGTTTTTGTATCCATTCACCAGTCTATATCTTTTGGTTGGAGCATTGAATCCATGTATGTTTAAGATAATTATCGATATGTATGTTCCTATTACCATTTTCATAATTGTTTTTTATTTGTTATCGTAGGTCTTTTCCTTCTCTTGTGTTTCCTGCCTCTAGAAGTTCCTTTAGCATTTGTTGTGAAGCTGTTTCGGTGGTGCTGAATTCTCTCAGCTTTTGCTTGTCTGTAAAGTTTTTAATTTCCTCATGAAATCTGAATGAGATCCTTGCTGTGTAGAGTAATTTTGGTTGTAGGTTTTTCCCTTTCAGCACTTTAAATATGTCCTGCCACACCCTTCTGGCTTGTAGAGATTCTACTGAAAGATCAGCTGTTAACCTTATAGGGATTCCCTTGTATGTTATTTGTTGCTTTTCCCTTGCAGCTTTTAATATATTTTCTTTGTATTTAATTTTTGATAGTGTGATTAATATGTGTCTTGGTGTGTTTCTCCTTGGATTTATCCTATGTGAGACTCTCTGTGCTTCCTGGACTTGACTGACTATTTCCTTTCAAGTTTGCAACTATAATCTCCTCAAATATTTTCTCAGACCATTTCTTTTTCTCTTCTCCTTCTGGGACCCCTATAATTTGAATGTTGGTGCATTTAATGTTGTCCAAGATGTCTCTGAGACAGTCTTCAATTCTTTTCATTCTTTTATCTTTATTCTGCTCTGTGGTAGTTATTTCCATTTTTTTATCTGCCAGGTCACTTATCCATTCTTCTGCCTCAGTTATTCTGCTATTGATTCCTTCTAGAGAATTTTAAATTTCATTTATTGTGTTTGTTTTTTTGTTTGCTCTTTAGTTCTTCCAGGTCCTTGTTAAACATTTCTTGTATTTTCTTCATTCTATTTCCAAGATTTTGGATCATCTTTATTATCATTACTCTGAATTTTTTTTCAGGTAGACTGCCTATTTCCTCTTCATTTGTTTGGTCTGGTGGGTTTTTTACTTTGCTCCTTTATCTGCTGCATACTTCTCTGTCTCCTCAGTTTGTTTAACTTACTGTGTTTGTGGTCCTCTTTTTGCAGGCTGCTGGTTTGTAGTTATCATTGTTTTTGGTGTCTGTCCTGAGTGGGTGACGTTGTTTCAGTGGGTTGTGTAGGCTTCCTGGTGGTGGGGACTGGTGCCTGTATTCTTGTGGGTGGGGCTGGATCTTGTCTTTCTGGTTGGCAGGGCTGCATCCAGCCGTGTGTTTTGGAGTGTCTGACATTATGATTTCAGGCAGCCTCTCTGCTAATGGGTTGTGTTGTGTTCCTGTCTTGCTAGTTGTTTGGCATGCGGCATCCAGCACTGGAGTGTGCTGGCCATTGGGTGGATATGGGTCTTAGCATTGAGACAGAGATCTCTGGGAAATCTCTCACCAGTTGATATCATATGGGGCTGGGAGGTCTCTGGTGGTCTAATGGTTGGATCTTGGCTCTCCTACCTTAGAGGTTCAGGGCTGACACCAGGGCGGAACACCAAAACCCTGTCAGTCACATGGCTCAGAACAAAACGGAGAAAAAAGAAAAAATAAATAAATAAATGAAGTAACTAAAACAATTATTAAAATAAAAAAATTAAAATATATATATAATGATTAAAAAAGAGAAAAAGAAGAGAGCAACCAAACCAATAAACAAATCCACCAGTGATAACAAGCACTAAACACTAAACTAAGAGAAATATAAAAATCAGAAACAAATCAGTTGCAGATAGCAAACCCCAAGGCTACAGTTGCTCCCAAAGTCCACTGCCACAGTATTAGGATGATTTGTTATCTATTCAGGTATTCCACAGGTGCAGGGTATGTTAAGTAGATTGTGGGGGTTTAATCCGCTGCTTCTGAGGTTGCATGGAGAAATTTCTCTTTCTCTTCTTTATTTGCACAGCTCCTGGAGTTCAGCTTTGGTTTTTGCCCCACCTCTGCATGTAGGTCACCCTCAGGCATCTGTTCCCCGTCCAGACAGGATGGGGTTAAAGCAGTAGATGATTAGGGGGCTCTTGCTCATTCAGGCTGGGGTGAGGGAGGGATACGGTAGCTATAATTGGAATGCAGGGTGACCCTGTGGTGGCAAAGGTTAGCATGATATTGCAACAGCCTGGGGCATGCTGTGTGTTTTCCCAGGGAAGTTGTCCTTATATTATGGGACCCTGGCAGTAGCAGGCTGCACAGGCTCCTGTGGTAGTGGGTGGGTGTGGATAGTGACCTGTGCTTGCACACAGGATTCTTGGTGGCTGCAAGAGTAGCATTAGTGTTTCATGCCTGTCTCTGGGGTCCGAGCTGATAGTTGTGGCTTGCACCCGTCTCTGGAGTTTGTTTAGGTGGTGCTCTGAATCCCCTCTCCTCGCGCACCCTGAAACAATGGTCTCTTGCCTCATAGGCAAGTCTAGACATTTTCCTGGACTCCCTCCTGGCTAGCTGTGGCACATTAGCCCCTTTCACACTGTATTCACACAGCCAAACCCAGTGCTCTCCATGGGATTTGACCTCCAAAGCCCAAGTCTCAGCTCCCAGCTCCCACCCGTCCCAGCAGGTGAGCAGACAAACTCTCAGGCTGGTGAGTGCTGTTTGGCACTGATCCTCTGTGCAGGAATCTCTCTGCTTTGCCCTCTGCACCCATGTTGCTGTGCTCTCCTCCGTGGCTCAGAATCTTCCTCCCTGCCACCCCCCATCTCCGCCAGTGAAGGGGCTTCCTAGTGTGTGGAAATTTTTCTTCCTTTACAGTTCCCTCACCGAGGTGCAGGTCCCATCCCTATTCTTTTGTCTCTGCTTTTTCTTTTTTTTTTTTGCTCTACCCAGGTACGTGGGGAGTTTCTTGCCTTTTGGGAAGTCTGAGGTCTTCTGCCAGCGTTTAGTAGGTGTTCTGTAGGAGTTGTTCCACACGTAGTTGTATTTCTGTTGTATTTGTGGGGAGGAAGGTGGTCTCCATGTCTTACTCCTCCACCATCAACATTTTTTTTTTTTTTTGAATGAGAACTAGTACAAACTGTGTGGATGCCTAAACCAATAAAATAATACAGGCACATTCATCTGATCTTTCAAATAAATGTTAACATTAATAGTCCTGTAATGAACTTACCATCTGTTTTTCTATAAACAATTATTATTCTGATTATGCTACACTTACAAAAAGTAGTAGAATAGGACTTCTGTGGCAGTCCAGTGTTTAAGACTCTGCGCTCCTAATGCAGGGGGCACAGGTTTGATCCCTGGTGGGGGAAGATCCTGAATAGCATGTGGCACACCCCCCCCCCGAAAAAAGAAAGAAACAAAAGTAGTACAATAAAGAATTTGGAAGAATGATGTTGTTTAATAGTATAGCAGTTTAAAAGTATAAAGCTGTCTGAAGTATAGTAAAGGCAAAGATTAAACTATTAAACTTAATAGTGCTTATATGCCAATGACATGAATTCAGGAAAATTGGCATACATTAAGGTCAAAAACATTATGCTCAAAAGACTGATCTAACATCCCCTACTTATGAAGGAGAGAGCCTTATCTTGTGTGTCCTGCCAATGTGCAACTTGAACCCACTTAAGGTATAGCACTGATTAGATTCTTCTTTATGCTCTGTGGCCCCAGCTGATAATAGTTAAGATAGCATGTCTAGAACAAAAGTATTCTGAAGTATTATGTTAAACTGTGGATAGTACTCCAGGGGATTGCAGCAGCAGGTGCCCTGCCTAAGTCTACTCAGCATAACATATCTCTACATGCAGTCCACTTCTGACTTCAGCATCTGGGACTTTGCCTTAGGGTTCTCTCTTGGCCCACAGGTCAGATTTAACTGGGAATTGATGCTATGAGGATAGACCCACAGAGTTCCACAGAGAGACTAGTCTCCGGGTGCCCACAGTGGATACTTGCCTGATGATACATTCTATGTTGGCTTCCTGCAATTCCTTCTCACTGTCCCAATCCCCTACTAGCACTTCCCAACAAACAATTTATACTCAAGTCTTTGTCTCAAAGTCCACAAACTAAGGCAGAGACACATTCACAGACCTGGAAAACTCAGACATGGACTTTATTTCTCTGGTCAATGAACCGTCTTTTAGCAAATCCTAAAGAATAAGGATCAGTAACAAAGCCTAAACTAGGCACTTAAATACATAATTAGTTAAGCAAAACATTTGTTTGTTTAAAGAAATCAGGTATCAGTTATTGCTCCCATAAAATTATCTACATAAGCATTCATTCAATGTCCTTAGTAACTTTCTGCATTCATTGATCAAGTGATAACTGAGATCCAATATTCTACAAGTGGTATTCAGATATTTAAAATAAACAGAAAATCACACTTATTCCACAGGATTATAGCAGGAAACATTTTTAGGTCAATAAATTCTCTTCTGTAGAATTAAAACTACTGTGACCAGTACAATACCAAAAGGAGGGAATTACTTAAAGTATTAAATTGTATATATTATTCTTTCTTTTCCTTTTCTCTCAGAAAAAATATGGAGGAGTTGCAACATGTCAGACCTTTTTTCCAAGTATTTGTGATATCTAAGTTTAAAAAAACAAAACACATCATTGCCTTTGGGAAACTTATATCCTAACAAAGGCAAGTGGTAACTTCCAAGTAAAGTACTATATGTATAGTATTTGGTGGATAGTGTTAAGATTTATGGGATTCATTGGAGTTTGGAAATAATAATGACCTATCCTTGCTCTGTATTTTTAAATGGTAAGTTAATTTACTATGAATTTGAGTACAATACATTGTAAGGGAGCAATTATAAAATTAGGGAGGCAAGTTGAGAAACTACTCAGCCAATCAATACACATTTATTGAGTACCCACTATTTTTCCAACTAATATTATAGTAGAGGAAATGACAGATATCCTCATCTTGTTGTGTTTACTGTCTAGCACTGAGTGACACAGACACAAAAATTATATGTGTAATAAAAATTATATTATAAGGTGATAAATGCTGTAGAAAAAGTAGAGGTAAGTGTGGAGGATTACATGTATGAATGACAGAATAGACTTAAACGGTCTACCAAGTTTACAATTAAAACAGACACACACATGTACAAAGACACACACCACAAGGCACAGAGATCATGAAATTTCAGAATACACACCAAAGATAAAGAAGAGAACACAAAAGCTCCTAGAAAGAAAAATAATTAAACTTTCTATGGTTAAGGATCAGAAGCATTAGACACTATAACTAAAATATCTAGAAGTAATTTAAAATTTTGAGTAAAAAATTATTGAATATGATCTATACTAAGCCAAACTACAAATAAAGCATTTGGATAGATGTTTTATATTAATTTCTCAAGGAAACAATATTTTCCATTCACCTGTTCTCAGGAAACTCTGAAAGATTAATTAGATTTGCTCCATCAAAATGAAAGATGAATATACAGGATGTAGGAAACACGGGATATAACTCCAGTGAGCGGAAAAGAAAATTCCTAGAACAGTGACAGCTGTGCCGCAGGCCCAGAGACAAACCAGTTTACAAAGGGTAGAAAGGTTCTAGGAGAAATGAGTCCACAAGTAAAAATTAAATAGTTCCCTTCACATGACATATATATTATTTACATTATATATAAATAAAAAATATATACATATATATACTTTTTTCACCAACATCATACATTGCCAATATCTATCATACACTCTTCACACATTCATCAACATCAACAGAATTAAGAAATTTGAAAACATATAGAGAAAGAATATATGCATATTTTTCTAAAATTTTTAAATGAATCTTACACAAAAATTTTAGGAGTATGTATCAAAGATTTTTTAAATCAGCAGAATAAAATTGGTTCAAAGTAGAAACTGAGAGGCTGATTTTATATACAAACATAAAATCAGACTCTCAATTTCAAGTGTGTGTATACATACACATGTATGTACGAGTGTGTGCATATATATACTTAGCGTATTAAAGGAGGAGAGTTTCTTAATGAACTTGTGCAAAAAACCACATTGCTACAAAAAGTACATAGAACTCAAAGTACAGTAGTCCCCCCTTATCCATGGGGGATATGTTCCAAGAACCTCAGTGGAATCCTGAAACCACAGATAGTACCAAACCCAATATACACTATGTTTTTTCCTTTACATGTATACCTATGATAAAGTTAATTTATTAATTAGGTATGGTAACAGATTAACAACATAATTAGTAATAAAATAAAACAATTATACCAATCAACTAATAAGTGTTATGTGATTATGTTCTCTCTGTCTCAAAATATCTTGTACAAATTTAAGGCCTTTTTCATCTTAACTTGTACTTATCACACACAGTGGCTGTAGCTTTTACAGTTTTATGCTAGCAAAACTAGCACAAATTTATGTTTCCTTCTTCACAATTTCACAGATAGCAGATTTGTTCTTATCATAGATTTTAGCAACCTCAGCATATAATTTTTTTTTCTTTCCTTATATAAGTCCAGAACTTTCAACTTTTCACTTAAAGGAAGCACTATACAGCTTCTCTTGGGCATATTCAAATTGACTGCATCACTACTCTTGCACTTTGAGACGATTAAATAAAATAAGGGTTACTTGCACACAAACACTGCCATACCATGACAGCCAATCAGATAACTGAAATGGCCACTCAGTGACTAATGGGTGGGATACACTGGACAAAGGGAATATTCACATTCCAGTGGGGATGGAGTGGGACAGCAAGATATTTCATCATGCTTCTCAGAACAGTGTGCAATTTAAAATTTATGAATTGTTTATTTGTGGAATTTTCCATTGAATATTTTGAACCATACTTGACCATGGGTAACTGAAAACATGGAAAGCGAAATTGTGGATAATGAGGGGCTACTGTATTTGTTCCAAAATATTAAGGGGTCAGTGGTAACCATTTATCATTTAAAGGAAGTTCCACTGTAGTTTGAGTAAACATAGCCTACTGAGTTGAGGTGTAAATATAGGTGAAGGAGGATGAGAGCAGGCTTCCCCCATACAGAAAATACAGTATTTAAAAATATGACAAAAAATATTCCAAAGCAAATAGCCACAACTAGCAATATCTCATCAGTTTATCATTCCCTTCAGTCCTGTGTAACTAATTCTGCTTGCAATCTGCTTGCATGAAGTTTTTCATTTCTAAACTAACAAGAATCCTGGAAATTCTGAGTCTGTATTGTGGTACAGCCTGAGAGTTGTTTAAATTGTGCCACTTTGAACCCCAAGGCCTGTATCCAAGACTTTATTTATTCAGTTATCAATAGTTAAGGATACCTGATGCAGTCCCTCTGAGACTGTATCACTTTGTTGAAGACTTAATTTCTAGCCTACAGCTTTTAGCAGAACATTCAGGCAAGTGCAAGAAAAAAATAAACACCAACTGTTAATGATAAGACTTAATGACTCCAATTAACTCAATATAGTGATCAACAGTATCAAATGATGAAATGTAAAATAATCTTCTGGGATTTATTTCATGAGGATTTGACCAATATTTATCTTGAGAACAAGAACATATTAAGACAGCAAGGACATCGCCACCTCTCCAGGGACCTTCAATCCTTCCTGTAACGAATTTATATCAATGATATTTTACCTGTATTAATTAGCCTAGGGAAAGCTGAGGTTCTTTTTTGATTTTACAAACTCTTTCCATAAAGATTTTGGCAGTAATCTTGAGTTTATGTGTGAATATGGAACATATCAAACAAGCTTAGCTGTTTATTTAAATACACAATTATGGAGATAACTTACTAGCAGAAATAGACTGTGGCTACTGAAAATGGGACGTGAGAGTGGGGAATAATAACCAAGGAGATAGCTGCTTTCAATTTAAGATTTGCAGTAAAACATAACTGTTTAACCTATGTTTATTGTTACTCTTTTTTAAATATAAAAAGATTGAAAATGAAGAAATAAAATGATTACAAACACTTTTTGAAAACTTTGTGAAACAGGATAGACAAATGTGAAGCTGAAGAGACATAGTGTCAAAGGTTTTTTTTTTTAAATTTTAAGATGGAAGATATTACAGCATGATGTTGTTAAGATAAAAATAACAGTGTATTAGTCAGCTAGAGCTTCTACATACAGTTTTAAGAGAAAACTAGATGATAAAGTCAGGGGAGATCATTTGGAAGGGCGAAGTTCTCAGTATGTGGAAGAAGAAAAGATTCAGTGTACAAGTTGTATTGCACACAGGAGCTGGTAAATTAAATAGTATTTACTATAAATTCAGAAATACAATTGTAACTGATGCTAAAAAGTAATTTGATAAAATTGGACATCCTTTCCAGAATAAATTTTTTAAAAAGTAACAACCAATTAAAAACAGTTAAACTAGAAATAATAGGTATAAGAAATAGGAATGCTAGTTTCAATTATATCTACATATTTCTATATGTAGAAATTATTTATCATAATTTATCATAATAAATCATAATAATTTATTATTATCAATTATATCTACATATTTCTATATCTACATTGATCTAATCATGTAACCTAGGAAGGCCCCAACCAGTAATGATATGATGTGGCATTATAAAACTGGGCACTGTTACTTCCAGACAAGTTGTTGCTTCTATGATACTCTGGGTGTCAGTGTGGATGACAGGGTGATTCTCTTTCAACATAGGGCCACCATTCAGTCACTTCTCAATGTTCAGCATCATACTGGCCAGGGGTAACTAAGTAAGTCCCCTCTATCTTATATAGAATTGACTGTTTGTGGTCCATCTGTAGGCAATAGGAGTAATTTAATTTTTAACATTTATTTTATTTTTCTCCTTGGAAGCCTAAGCCAGCTCGTTGCCTGGCACTGCTCCTTCCAGGCCATTTGCCAGTCTTTGTGCTGAGTGAGTCCTCAGCCCTGAGCATTGGTTAATCATCTGAAAGCAGTTCTGGGGACTTCATTACTGTTTTGATTCAGTAGCTGACGAATAGTAGCAATAATGGACGAATGTGGGTGAACAAGACAAATTAGTGAAATGATAGACTCCCTAGTAAATGGCACTGGGTCACATTGTTAACAACGTATATGAAAAGAATTAGATTATTCATAGCATAAGCTAAGTTTTAAAGTTTCAGATATGTTGAGGTGTTGAACATAAAGTTAAAACTAAAACAACAAGAAAATACAGGTGAATATTTATCAATGTATATCACAGGGCATACTTTCGTAAGCATAAAATCAAAGAAATTATTAATGAAAATATTGATAGATTTGATGTCACAAATACACATTAAATTTTAACGTCAAATTTAATGATGAATAGTTAAAGCAAGAAACAACAAAAATAGCTAAAACGTTTATCTACTAAATATATACACATTTCTAACAAATCAGTATGAAAAAGCTGGGCAATCAATTGGTAGTTTAAAAAAGAATAAAGAATGAAAAATTAGGTAGAAAAAATAATACACGCGATTATAATGTTTAGTCCATTAACAAGAATGAGATATGAAACTGCACATTCTTTTGTTCCCTTTTGACAAAAACACTGTTCTCTTCTAAGCAAAGAAAAACCTACTCTGATTTCTTAAACTTTGCCAAGCATACTTCATGGATGTCTCCTTTATCGTGTACATAATTTATAAGCTCACAGCACTTGATTTTCCCTCATGCCATCAGATCTTACTTGGAGTATCTGATACCCTACATAGGATGGCAAAAATGTCCTGCAGTGCATAATCAATTTCCTGGGCTCCAGGGATAGATGGACACAAACATGTAAATGCTGTGGTGAAATAATTGCTAATTGCCTTGCTAATGCTTTGAGAGAAACAAGTGCAATCATGCTGACAGCCTGTAGTGTTCATGGAGAATTACAGAATCAATCTTCTTGTCTGAGAGACCACTCTTGCTTGTTCCTTTGCACACTCCAGGAACTGACACTCTCAGCAGGAATGCCATTATCAGTCTGGAAGTGTTTCAGTTCTTATAATTCTTTCTTGCTACATTCATTCAAGACTAGGTGAAAGCTTTGCTCTTTTCCTCTTTGCTTTTGAAATACTAATCCCTCTCTTACCTCACCAGAGATGATATTTCTCATTCCTTTTTTCTTTTTTTCCCTGTGCTATACATAGGCCCTCGCCAGCCATCTACTTCATACATAGTAGTGTGAAAACTGGACAGCTATGTAAAAGAATGAAATTAGAACACTTCCTAACACCATACACAAAAATGAACTCAAAATGCATTAAAGACCTAAATGTAAGGCCAGACACTATAAAATTCTTAGAGGAAAACAGGCAGAACACTCTTTGACATAAATCACAGCAAAATCTTTTTTGACCCACCTCCTAGAGTAATGAAAATAAAAACAAAAATAAACAAATGGGACCTGATGAAACTTAAAAGCTTTTGCACAGCAAAGGAAACCATAAACAAGGAGGAAAGATATTTCTCTTTCTAAAAAGCTCACAATGTAACAGTTTGAGGCAAAGTTCCAGTCATTGGTCTGGCTTTGTATCGTGGAGTATATAGTATTGCCTAGACCACGTAAAACCTACTGGAGACTTGGATTGTCAGGAGTTTTGAGTATGATTCCTCAGACTCAAACTGAATTGTTTCAGTTTTCCAGTTCCTCAGTAATCTAGTACTAATCTTACATACACGGGTAATCTTTTTCTAAAACACTGTCTTGGCATGGGGGCTCTCATCACACACAAAAAGTCAAGATGAATTGAGACATAGTTTCCAGCTGAATTACTAAAAGCAAAGACCATAATCATAAGAAATAACTGGAATAAAAATTTCTACTAAACTGAATTTTTAAGCTTTAAGCATTAATACTAAGACCAAAACAAGCAGGTGTGAGATCTCAATCAGTGCAGAAGCATTGTACTTTAAGAAAAATAAAACTATTTAAAAATTTTAATTTGACACACATTTATATCTATAAACAATTTAATTTCCAGTGTTTCAACTTTTCAGCTGGGTTATTTTGTGGAACAACTTCTCTCAATTTTTTTTTCTTCAAAATGAGTGAGAATATCTGCATATTCTGCCGTAAAAAGTTGTTATGGCCAAAAACATGGAAACCTCCTGGTACATAATATGCACACAATGAAAAAGCACTAAAAAATTACTGAGATATTTTGTACACTTTTGTCATTATTAAAAGCATTACACAAAAAAGGTGATTTTACTTGTCTTCTTACATAGTTGTTAATCATGATTTAAACTTTTAATAATGTAAGATTAACAGTGTGGCCATAACTTTACCACATTGTAAAGTGTTCATGTTCTTATTCATCCTTTAATGACTACTTGCCTTTATAATAAAGGCTGTTTAGTTTTGCCTTTCTGACTTTTCCTCCCCTGCTCTTGCTATCCCACTCTTGGCTTTCACATTTTACTATTTTCAACCTGCTTTCTATGACATTTATTTTTCTCCTTCTATTATACTGTGAATTTTGAAAAAAAAACACCTATACTTGTTAGAATAATATACTAGAGAAGAGAAAGTTTCAAGTGGTGACTCCATCCCTTAAACAAAAATGCATTAGACATTTTTATACACACATGTGCACACACACATTATATATATAATATGCTCTATGTCATATATTTTGGGGTCTCAAGAACATTTTTGTTCCTGCTTTTCCTACCAAACTTTTGAACAGCTAATGTCAATTACCATATAGATAGTTGATATATTTTTTTAAATTGAGGTAAACATTACAAATGATAAGATGAGAAAAGTGACAGAATATTGAAGGGTCATATCACTAAATGCTTATTCAAATTAACTATAAAATAGAGTCAAAACTCTTGGATTCAGAGGTCATTTTTAAACTACAGCTTTCATTGTCATTGATACAATGTATCAACCTTAAAAGGATTTCACCAGTTAACAATGCACTCATTTGCATATATGTATTTGTATGTGTCATCTTACTTTAGCCTGTCATAACCAGTGTGTTACATGGCATTGCTTATTAATAGGTATCATTTAGCAGTTCCTCACTCTTGGTTTCAAAAGGAAATAATTTTGGAGTGATTATTTCACAGCTGAAATATGCAATATATTATGTTTTGGCAACTAAACTAAAGCCTTGGTGTTGAGGTTGCATGGGGTTGTTATTCTTGATCAACTGAAAAATATCCTCACTGAAAGACAATCATCAGGGAGTTTGCAGAACTCCAGTTATGTTCCTCCAGTCATTCTGTTAACTGATTAGGAGAACTATCCTACCACAGAATAGTTAGAAGATAGGTTTGGTAAAAGCTAGTCTTACAGATTTTTCTATTAGTAAATTTTGAGAGCAATCGTATTTTCCATCAGACTGAGCAAAATGACCAACAAACAAGTAGCTATTCTGCAAATAGAGTATTTCCAGATTTTGCTAGTTGCAGTGTGACAGCTATAATTGAGAGTAAAATGCATGTAAAGTCAATTCAAACAAATGTATGACACAGAGAGAAATACATGGGATTTACTTGCTGGAAAATAACAGAGGATATTTTTAATGTATCGCTTTAAACCGATTCATATTTACTTATAGTTATTAACTCACTTTGTTATTTATAATACATTATCCTTACTGTTTACTAGAAAATTTTATATTTTGATGTAATATATAAATGTACCTAGAAGGTATGTAATAAATACTTACACTGATTCTTCCACAAAATAAAAGGAAAAAAGTCACAAACTTATTTTTTAAGGACCAACATAAGCATAATACCAAAATCTGACAAGCACATTCTATAAAATACAGGTTAACGCAATTCATGAATGCAGACGCAAACACCCTAAATGAAATCAGCAAACCAATTCAGTACTCTCTAAACAGGACTACACAATTAATTTTAGTGAGAAAGAGAAAAGCAGCCTCAGTCATCCAGGGGCTAGTTTGGCATTGTCATCTAAGACTTGATATTGCTAAGAGCTAGATTTTTTTAAAAAAAATATAAATAATTTCACAGCACACCAACATCAAACAAAGGCCACTCGGTGATCATGGTGAATCAAGACCAAAAAAAACCCCCAACCCCCCCCCCAAAAAAACCACTCCATTGTCATGTCTGACAGATAATTATCTCCAAACTCATCAAGATGTATGTATTAAATATATACAGCTTTTGTATGTCAATCATGCCTCAATAAAGTGGTTTAAAAAATGACAATTGTTCATAACACAGAATAGCCAAACATTCCTCTAGATTGGTTAATATGAGTATTTACCATTCCATTACGATGACAGCTTGACGGCTTTAGACTTGTTTCATTCCTTTCACTTTATAAATTAGACTTATTAAAATATCCAATCATAAAATTGTCCCCATGTCCTGAAACCATAACAAGTTCTGGCTTCCTGGTACACTCCTGAAAAATCACCTAACCTACCCAAATCCTTTATGTTCTTTCTAACAGCACCTTACTACAGCATCCTGTGGTTCTCCACTGTTTTTGTTCTCCCTTGCTGGAAGAATCAATAAACCCAATTGTCCAAACACAGGTGTCTTCATGGTGGTCTTTGGCTCAAGGCCAATGACCTCAGAAATGCAAAGATAATTTCATAGTCCCAAATCAACTAGTGTAATTTAATACATAAATATAAGAAAAATTATGATTATCTGAATATATGAAGAGAAAGAATTTGATGAAATCTAACATCCATGAATTTTTTAAAGCCTTAATAAATTATATTTAGTTTTCTTTGTTAGATGTACTTATTAACGTAGGAAGGAAAGGCAAATTACCTAATCTGATAAAGTTCATATATAGATAAACAAAACAATAACAACAGCAACAAAAACCTGTAGTAATTGTACATAATAATGAAACACTAAGAGCTTTTTCTCTGGGTCAAGGACCAAGTAAGATATGCTCACAATGACTATTTTTAGTATGTACTGTATTGAAGGTCTTATCCAATGATATAAGAAAAAATAAAATGAAAGGATTGTAAGGAGATGCCATGGCAGATGACAAGATAGTATAAGCCCTATAGACAAAATCAATTGTATTTTTATACACATGCAACAAACATTTCTTGAAAAGATATCATTTAAAATAGCTTAAAAGTGCCCATAAAAACTAACGAAAGATGTACATGATTTCTGTGTGTTATATCTTTAAATAATAATGTTTAAAGACAGCATTGTAAGAAATTAAAGAAGATAAAAAAGAATGATATGACTTTCTCTTGGATTGAGTTTAATATCAATTCTCTGAAAATTCTGATTGACTTGTAAACTTGATGCTATGAATAATTTTTCTAAAAATGTCAATCCAGTTCTAAGATTTATATGGAAATGCAAAGGACCAAGAATAGATAAGACAATATTGGAAAAAAAAAAAAAAGAAAGAAAAAGAACAGGTACCAACAGCTTTAAGTTACAGTAACTGACAGTGTGTTATTGGTCCAATGATAAGCAAAGAGACACATGACAGAATAGAGAGGCTAGATGCTTACCAATTCATGTTTGAGCATCTCAGTTGTAAAGAATTTAGTGCTGCAGAGAAGTGAGGGAAAGAATGGTCTTTTCAATACCAGTTCTGGGACTGTATTATGTCTATATAGGAAAGCTGTATTAATATCAACTTCACACCACACACAAAAATCAGTTCCATGTCTACAGTTGGTACAATTCTGAGAGGAGAAACAACAAATCTTCCATGAAATAATATAAGAGAATATCATAACTAGCTTGAGTTAGGTAAGTATATTTGGGGGCAAAATTAACCAAAAAAGAAAGACTGATAAATTGAACTATATCAAAATTTCAAACTTGTATTAATCAACTGACTCCAGTAAAGGGTGAAAAGAAAGTTGTCAAGTGGAAGCTGACAATGTATTAAACAACAAATATTCACATCTAAACTAGATAAAGAACTACAGACCCATATTATAAAGATCAGAAACCCTAAAGAAAACTAAACAACAGATTTGAAGAGGTACTTCATGAAGGGGATTTCCACAGAGCCAAAAATACATGAAAAGGTGAAGAATATATTTTAATTTGAGTAAACCATAATTAAAACCCCATTAAGAAACCACTACACATTATGCAATATTTAGTCCAGAATGTCTACAGTTAAGATGACTGAGAGTACCAAGTGTTAGTGATGATGCAGAGCAACAGAAATTCTCATACACTAGAGGCAGCTGGGAACATAAATCGGTACAACTACTTCAGGAAATCGTTTGCCATTAACTTCTAAAATTGAATCTATGTATAACCTATGAAACAGGAATTCCACTTCTAGATATATTTCCAACAGAAATGCATACACATGTGACCAAGAAACATGTACAAGCTAGTTTACCACAGTATTTTCCATGATAGCACCAAACTGCCAACAACCTGAATATTGATCAACAGTAGAATAAGTTACCATATATTCATATGATGGAAAAATCCTTACCAATGAAATCAACTATAACTATATAAAAGAACATGTATGTTACAAATATAATATTGAAAGACTCTAGTCACAAAAACAGTTTGCATCATTCTTTTACAATGAACTTCAATAAAACAGTTCCACTTTTTTGTTTGTTTTGTTTTGGCCATATATATATATATATATATATATTTTTTTTTTTTTTTTGCCATGTCGTGTGGTTTGCAGGATCTTATTTCCCCCACCTGGGATCGAACCTGGGTCCCCAGCAGTGGGAGTGCAGAGTCCTAACCACTGGACCACCAGCAATTCCCAGTTCTAGTTTAACTATCATCTTAAGAGATGGATATAAAAGTAATTTATGTGTTTGTAATCTTTTCAGGACCAAACAAAGCTTAGTTGGATAATTTGATATGAATTAATGCAATTTAAATGCAATTAATAAAGTTCTCAAAATAGTTTAACTTTTCTTTCAGTACTATCATCTCATCTGGATAGTCTACAGTGAGGATTATTTCACTTGTTTTGAATGAATGAAAAGGAATTTCCTATGTACTGGCATGTTTCACACTTATAGTATGTTACTGAAATTATTACGTCAGTTCATCTGTATTCATTAGCACATCATCATTGTTATTTGCTTCATTTCATCAAGGGTAGTGATTATAGTTTATCTCCTTTGCCTGGTAAGAAATCAACTAAATCATGAGTATAAAATTTAACTTGGTTTTTCTAATGCACAGCAATCACATTAACATGTGCAAAGGCATGATTTTAATTTTATAACCTCCAGAAAAAGTAGGTCACTTTTTGAATTGTCAGTTACCCTGAGAAATAAAGCAAAATGGTAGATTTGAAGTGTTTTTTACTTCTTCAAGTTGAAAATTATATATGCTTTTAAGTCAAGAAGACAAAATTATATTTGGTTTGGCCAACTGTAACTGAAAAAGATGACACTTTATTCTTTCTTTGATGCAATAAAAAGTATATTTGTTAAGGAGATAATATTTCACTGAATTAACATTTATGTTAATTCTGGCTACTAATATTAAATGGAGAGAAAAGATATCTATTTCCTCACTTCAGTGATAATTTCCTAAATAGATTTTTCAATAGTTAAGAATATCTAGTGGTGTATTATATGCACTGTTTTTATGTAGTTATATAAAGTAATAATGTTTCAAAAGCTAGAATGATATAATCATGCCATAAACAGGGCATACCCTGGCATAAAGAATGCAATAAAGCAATGGAATCACATTTATTATTCCTAATAATTCTTAGCAAATAGTGCTTGTGTGATTAAACAGCCTATGTAATTTCTAATAATGTTAACCTGTAAAAATAAACATTTTAGGTAAAGATTTAATATAAGATAGAAATAATCACTTACTTCTATACAGTTTCTTTTCAAAAAATTTCCCAAGCTTTGAGTTATAAGTGAAAAATAAAATTTATATTTATGTGTGTGTTTATGTGTGTGTGTGTGTGTGTGTATATATATATATATATATATATACACACACATATATATAAATTATACATGTGATGACTGAACATATGTATACATTGTGAAATGATTACCATGATCAGGTTAATTTAACACATCCACCACCTCACATAATTACTGTGTGTGTGTGTGTGTTTGTGTGTGTGTTGAAAATAATTAAGATTTACTCTCAGCAAATTTTAAGTATACAATATTATATTAACAACTCTGGTCACTATGCTCTACATTAGATCCCCAGAACTTATTCATCTTCTAACTGAAGGCTTGTATTCGTTGATGAGTATCTTCCTATTTTTTCCATCCCAGTCACAGGTAGTGACAATACAGGATGTTTTCTCATCTCATGGACAAAAGAGGATGACTGAAATGCCGCTCATTGTTCCACAGTTAGTTCAATGCTGTATTTCGCTGCAGTCTCTTTGGGAATTTTTTTTAACCATATCAATAAGCCAATTGTGACCTAGTTGCTCAGTGGCATTGAATTTCCTACTACACACAAACCAGTAGAAAGGCTATAAGATTTATGATGTATCCCCAAGATGAAAAGAGACACCCTTAAAATTGTTTTAGATTAAGTTTTTTTCCTTCCTTTTGAGTAATATGTTATTAGGTAGTCTTGGTTAGTATGTAATCAGTCATTAACATATACTTTAACATTTGTTTTAAAAAAACTTGAAGATTTTAGTAGATATTCATTCAAAACCATCCTGTTTAAAGGTAATAAACAAAAAGATAAACACATCTTTTCATTAGGACAAAAATCATTAGTACTGTTTACTCTTCGTAAAAAGAAATAAAACCAAAAGGTAAGATGAAACTGAAATAGAAGGTATTTATTATTTCATTCTTTAGCACAAAAAAGGATGCATTTGTATTTTGACCTGTATTTTCTTTGTTTTATTAATGAAAAGTTAGTATAGCAAATGTCTTAGTCATGAAGATTATATTCCAAATAAAAGAAAAACAAAGTTTCAAAGAAAATTGCATTTATAAGGAAAGAAACTATTACAGAACTAACAACAAATCATGTATCTGTTTATTTGTGATAAAAGCATTCACTCTCTTAACTTTCATATATAACATATGTCAGTGTCAATTATGCTAATCATGTTGCACACTTTATCCCTAGAACTATTTATCTTTTTTAAAAAATCGTGCCATTTCTAACTGGAAGTTTGTACCTTATGACTATTTTCATCCAATTCCCCATCTCCTCATCCCCTTCCTCTGGTAACCACAAATCTGATCTCTTTTTCTATGAGTTTGTTTGTTTTTGAAGTATAATCGACCTACAGCACTATGCTAGTTCCTGTGCAAAATATAGTGGTTCAATATTTCTATACATTTCAAAATGATCACCATAAGTTTAGTTACCAACTGTCACCATATAAAAGTATTACATAACTGACTATATTCCACTGTGTTTTCAAAATGGGTGGAATATACTTTCACTGAATGAAGATGGGATGGCATTCTAGCTTTGGAAACAACTCCAGATTTCCCTGTATTAGAAGATGATTCAAGCTTCCACTGATTCCCCTTGCTCAGAAGTGCATGAGATTTAAGTTATATATTATGTAAAGTTACTGTGAGTTTTTGTATGGGGATAAAAATTCTGTTAAGGTGCGGATGTAGTTGGCTCTTGAGAAAATGTACAAGTGACAGTCTTGGAATGATATTTGAGGAACTTCAGGTCTAAGCTATTGATAATTTTGATTGGACACCTCTCTTCTAATTTCTTCTGCACCTGATTTGGCTGTCTCTGTCTATGACTCCATGTATCTTCCGTAACTTCTGCTTATTAAAAGCTGTTATTATGTAATTTTATATATAGGAATTCATAAATATATCATACTTTTACATTGAAAGTTGTAAATTATAAAATGTGTTTATTTCTCATTTAAGAGAGTGATCCTTGCTTTCCTTTTCTTGCATTAAATGTCATTTGATGCCTGGATAAAGGGCTCAGGAGTTTTACTTTCAGGGACTTGATACCATGAGTAGTAACTTTTTCATCTGTGAGGAGCAAGGACCCTGCTTTTTGCTTTTCTTCCAAATATACTCCAGTGATTCAATGGCATTTCCTTCTGCAGAATCACATTATTCAGCCAGGCTTATTAAATCTTTTTCAGAAGAAATGTTCGGTTTCCTGAGAGTAACTGAAAACTTCAAGGCACATGTTTTCAGATATTGAAGGAGTCATCCTCTGCATCTACAGCAGGCAGAAGTTATAATTCATTACACTGGGGTGTTTGTAGGCTGGTTTCCTACAGCTGACCTTTTCTAGCTACTTATTTTCTTTGAGGCATATCTGAAATATAATAAACACATTTATTTCAAAGTCTTTGCTTTTATAAAAAGTCTTAAAACAATGTTGTGCACATACACCTCAATGAAACAGACTACTTTTAACCCCAGTTTTTTCACAATGGAAAAGACTTTAGATTACAAATGTCATCCAAGGAAATTAACACAAATGATTCTTCTGTTAATAACTATGTTTAGTACCTAAGGCACACATTTCAGGACTTTTGTGGAAAAGCCAAGGCTTACAAATGTATTTAAGAAAAATTCAAGTATTTTAATGTATATTTCTTGCTATAAGTTGACAAGTTCTCTCATATCTTCAAAAGCCTAAGTACTTGACCCTCAAGCATAAGCCCTTCTCTTATATGTTCTCATTTGTCTTTTAATATACAAGATACATATTTTATTTTACATGATGCCTTTCTGGGATATTATGTAGAAATAATGAGGCAGAGATTAATTTTATGAAACTGTAAAACTGACCATTCAACTGTATTTTAATAGTTAAATAATACCCCTATTATCATCTTTCTCTCTCTCTATATATATATTTATTTATTTTAAACATTTTTATACTAAATTTTTTGGGGACCAATGTGAATATTTTTATTTTTCTGCATGGTCAGGGCTTTCTGAGCAGAAGTTGTTGGGATCTGGGTTAAAGGATGACTGAAGGGTAACCCTAAGGTAGAACTCTCAGGGGAGGTATTAAGAGGCCTTTATTTCATTCTCCCAGGCCCATTCCTTTACATTCTAAATGGTTGTAAAAATGTTCCCTTCCTCCCTCCAGATAATTTTTTTATACTAGGGAGCAAATGTTGGGGTAGCTATGCAAACTGCCCTATAGAAGTTTCAGTGTTCATACTTCCAGATTCCTCTAATGTGGTGCAAAACCCTCTCTTGCACATGCAAGTGACATGTATTTTCATCATTTGCCATGGGAGACTGGCACTATTGTTGCTAAGAGTAAAGAGTTGGTCTGATCTCTGATGTAGCAAGTTTCATGTCAGGATAAAATGTATACATTTAAGATATTAAATTCTGTGAAAAAAATATTTTATATATAAAATTTAGATTTCTTTATATTATAATAACCTTATTTTAGAGGATTGAAAGATTGGCCAAGATGGCAGAGTGAAAAGACCCTGAGTTCACCTCCTCTCAGGAGCACACAAAAATCAGAATTATTTGGAGAACAACCATTGGTGAAAAAGTCCAGAACCTACCAGAAAAGATCTACAACTAAAGAAGGAACCATAATGAGATAGGTAGAAGGGACAGAGTCATGATAAATCAAGTTCCATACCCCCAGGTGAGTGACCCACAAATCAGACAGAAGTGAGAGTTCTGAGCCCCACATCAGGCTCCCCAGCCCAGGGGTGCTGCACTGGAAAGATGAGTCCCCACAGGTTGAAGACCAGTGGGGCTTAATTTCAGGAGTCTCACAGGACTGGGGGAAATAAAGACTTCCCTCTTAAAGGGTGCACAAAGAACATCACATGCTCCAGGAACCAGGGCAAAAGCAGTAATTTGATAGGAGCCTAAGCCAGACCTACCTGCTGGTCTGAAAGAGTCCCCTGGAGAGGCAGGAGGTGGCTGCAGCTCACCCTGGGGACATAGACAATGGCAGCAGCCATTCCTGGTAGATCCTTCTTCCATGTGAACACTGGTGTTGGTGGGAGCCATTGTGCAAACCTCCCTATAGCTCATTAGTGCCAAGACCTGGCCCCACCCAACAGCCTGTAGGCTCCAGTGATGGGATGCCTCAGGCCAAGCAACTAACTTGCAGACAGGATGCCTAAAGACTTCCAGAGCCCACAGCCACCTCTAGACACCCCTCTAGACACAACTTTGCTCACCTGAGGGCCAGGACCCAGCTCTACCCACCAGTGAGCAGACACCAACCTTGCTCTCCAGGAAGCCTACTCTTGTCTCTGGATCAGCCTCACCAACCAGAGGGAAGACTTCAGACTCAAGAAAACCATAATCTCACAGCAGGTCAGATCCTGCCCTGGGGCCAGCTGGGCCCCAGCCTTGCCCACTAGCAGACCAACACAAGCTTTGGGACACCCTGGAAACTGTATCCAACTGTGTCAGGAACTGCCCCCAGCCAGTGATCTGACACCAGATCTGGGATCCCTGGGCCTTGCAGCTAGACTTCAGGACATGGCCAGCACTAGCTCTGGAGCCTCCTGGGGTTCTGCAGTCAGCTGCCTCATGACCAGGACCCACCAACCAGCAGCTGCCAGCCTCCACGCAAAGTGGGTCCTGGCAACCAAATGAACTAGGGCCATCCAAGCTTACCAGACCACGCACACAGTCAGCCTGCCACAACAGAAGGACCCACGCAGCCCTCATGGGGGAACCCCTAGAGCATATAGCTTGGGTGACAAGGCAGGAGTGTGCTGCTGGAATGCACAGGATGTCTCCTGCAGAATGCCACTTTTCCAAGGTTGGGAGACATAACTAAGTTACCAGATACATAAAAATACAAAGAACAACTTAGGCAAAATGAGGTGGCAGAGGAACATGTTTCAGAAAAGGAACAAGAAAAAACCAAGAAGAAGAACTAAGCAAAGTGAAAATAGGCAAGAAAGAAAGAAAGAATTCAGGGTAATGATCTTAAATATGACCAAAGAACTCAGGAGAAGAATGGATGAGCAGAGCAAGAAGTTAGGATTTTTAACTAAGAGTTAGAAAATATAAAGAACCACCAAACAGAGGTGAAGAATACAAAAACTGAAATAAAAAATACATTGAAAGAAATCAACAGTACACTAAATGACACAGAGAAACAGATTAGTGAAATGGCAGACAGTAATGGAAATCACTGAAGATGAATAGAGAAAAGAATGAAAAAAGATGAAAACAGTTTAAGAGACCTCTGGGACAACATCAAGTACACTAATATTCACACTATAGGGGTCCCAGGAGGAGAGGGGCTGAGAATGTATTTGAAGACTTAATAGCTGAAAACTTTCCTAACCTGGAAAAGAAAACAGTCACCCGAGTCCAGGAAGCACAGAGAGTCCCATACAGGATTAACCCAAAGAGAAACACACCGAGACACACTGTAATCCAAATGATAAAAATTAAAGATAAAAAGAGAATATTAAAAGCAACAAGAAAAAAGCAAGAAATAACACACAAAGGAAGTCTCATAAGGCTATCAGCTGGTTTTTCAGCAGAAACTTCCAGACAGGCTAGAAGGGAGTGGCATGCTATATTTAAAGTGATGAAAGGGAAAAACCTACAACCAAAAATATTCTGTCCAGAGATATTCTGTCTATATCTCTCATTCAGATTTGATGGAGAGATCAAAAGCTTTACAGATAAGCAAAGTTAAAAGAGTTCAGCAGCACCAAACCAGCTTTACAAGAAATGTTAAAGGAACTTCCCTAGGCAAAAAAGAAAAGGCCACAACTAGAAACAAGAAAATTACCAAATGAGAAATCCCACTGGTAAAGACAAACATAAAGTAAAGATAGGAAATCATCCATGTACAAAACTAGTAAGAAGACAAAAGTAGTAAAATCATCTATATGCACAATAATCAATTAAAGGATACAGAAAACAATTAAGGTAAAATATAATATCAATACCAGTAATCATGAGAGGAGAAGAGTACAAATGCAGGGCCTTTAAAATGCATTTGAAATTAAAAGAAGCAGCCACTTAAAACAATCACGTATATAGATTGCTATATAAAAACTTCATGGTAACTACAAACCAAAAACCTACAATAGACATGCACACACGCACACACACACACACACACATACAAAGAAAAAAGGAATCCAAATATAATACTAAAGATAGTCATCAAATCACAAGAAAAGTGAACAAAGAAGGAAGAAAAGACCTATGATAACAACCCCCAAACAATTAACAAAATGGCAATAAGGACATACATATCAATAAACCTTAAACGTAAATGGACTAAATGTTACAATCAAAAGACATGGCTGAGTGGATACAAAAACAAGATCTGTATGTATACTGCCTAAAAGAGACTCACTTCAGATCCACAGACACATATAGACTGAAAGTGAGGGGATGGAAAAAGGTATTCCCTGCAAATTGGAAATCAAAAGAAAGCTGGAGTAAATATATATATTTTTATATAAGAAAAAAATAGACTAAAGACTGTTACAAGAGACAAAGAAGGACACTACAAAATTATCAAGGGATCAATCAAAGAAGAAGATATAACAATCTAAAATATATGTGCACCCAATACTAGAACAACTAAATACTAATGAACACAAAGGGAGAAATCGACAGTAACAGTGACATCAGGGGACTTTCACACCCCACTTACATCGATGGACAGATCATCCAGACAGAAAATCAATAAAGAAACATTGACCTCAAATGACATATTAGACAAGATGGACTTAATAGATATGTATAGAGCATTCCACCCAAAAGCAGAACACATTCTTTTCAAGTGCACATGGAACCTTCTTCAGGATAGATCACACTCTAGGCCACAAAACAAACCTCAGTAAATTTAAGAAAATTGAAATCATATCAGTCTTTCGCAAACACAACACTATGAGAATAGAAAATAATTACAAGAAAAACTGCAAAAAACAAACAAGTGGAGGCTAAACAATATGCAACTAAACAAAGAATGGATAAATGAAGAAATCAGAGAAGAAATTTTAAAAATACATAGAGACAAATAGAAATGAAAACACAATAATCCAAAACCTATGCAATGCAGCAAAAGCAGTTCTAAGAGGGAAGTTTAGAGTGCTAAGAGCTTACCTGAGGAAACAAGAAAAATCTCAAATAAACAACCAAACTTACACTTAAAGGAACTAGAAAAAGAGAAACAAACAAAACCCAAAGTTAGTAGAAGGAAAGAAATCACAAAGATACGAGCAGAAATGAAAAAGAGTCTAAAAAAATTAAAAAGATCAAAGAAAGTAAAAGCTGGTTCTTTGAAAAGATAAACAAAATGGATAAACCTTTAGCCAGACTCATCAAGAAAATAGGGAGAGGGTCCAAATCAATAAAATCAGAAATGAAAATGCAGAAGCTACAATCAATACCACAGAAATACAAAAGATTATAGAGACTACTACAAACAACTATACTCCAATAAAATGGACAACCTAAAAGAAAAGGACAAATTCTTAGTAATGTACAATCTCCCAAGACTGAACAAGGAAGAAAGAGGAAATATGAACAGATAAATTACCGGTACAGAAATTGAATCAGTAATTTTAAAACTCAAAAACAACAAAAATTCAGGACCAGATGGCTTCACAGGTTTGCTTCTACCAAACATTTAGGGAGGAGTTAACACCTATCCTTCTGAAACTATTCCAAAAAATTGCAAAGGAAGAAGTGTTTTTGAACTCATTCTATGAGGCCAGCATCACTCTGATCCCAAAACCAGACAAAGATATCATAAAAAGAGAAAATTACAGGCCAATATTACTGATGAACATAGATGCAAAAATCCTCAACCAAATACTAGTAAAACAAATCCACAATACATTAAAAGGATCATACACCATGATCAATAGAGATTTATCCCAAGGATGCAAGGATTTTTCAATATCTGCAAATCAATCAATGTGATACATTAACAAATTGAATGAAAACCATGTGATCAGCATATGATCATCTCAATAGATGCAGAACTAGCTTTTGACAAATTTCAACATTCATTTATGATAAAAACTCTCCAGAAAGTGGGCATAGAGGGAACATATCTCAACATAATAAAGCCATGTATGACACACCCCCAGCTAACATCATACTCAACAGTGAAAAGCTAAAAGCATTTCCTCTAAATCAACAACAAGACAAGGATGCCCACTCTCACCACCTTTATTCAACACAGTTTTGGAACTCCTAGCCACAGCAATCAGAGAAGAAAAAGAAATAAAAGAATCCAAACTGGAAAGAAAGAAGTAGAACAGTCACTGTTTACAGATGACATGATACTATACATAGAAAATCCTAAAGATACCATCAGAAAACTACCAGAGTTCATGAATGAGTTTGGTAAATTTGCAGGATACAAAATTAATATACAGAAATCTGTTGCATTTCTATACACTAACAACAAACTATCAGAAAGAGAAATTAAGGAAACAATTCCATTTACCATTTCATCTAAAAGAATAAAATACCTAAGAATAAGCCTACCTAAGGGTGCAAAAGACCTGTACTTCACAAAGTATAAAACCCTGATGAAAGAAATTGAAGACACAAACAGATGGAAAGATATACTGTGCTCTTGGATTGGAAGAATTCATAGTGTTTAAATGACCATACTACACAAGGTAATCTACAGATTCAAAGCAATCCTTATCAAAAGACCAAAGGTATATTTCACAGAACTAGAACAAATAATTTTTAAATTTATATGGAAACACAAAAAACCTCAAATAGCCAAAATAACCTTGAGAAAGAAGAACAGAGCTGGAGGAATCAAGTTCCTTGATTTCAGACTACAGAGCTAGGGTAATCAAAACTGTATGGTACTGGCATGAAAACAGAAATAGAGATCAAAGAAATAGAATAGAGAGCCCAGAAATTAACCCAGGTACTTATGGTTAATTAATTTATGACATAGGAGGGAAGAATATACAATGGAGAAAAGAAAATCACTTCAATGTGGTATTGGTAAAACTGGACAAATACATGTAAAATAATGAAATTAGAATATTCTCTAACAGCATATACAAAAATAAACTCAAAATGGATTAAAAACCTAAATATAAGACATGACACCGTAAACCTTGTGCAACACTCTTTGAATTAAACCATAACAATGAGTTTTGGCTCTGTCTCCTAAAGCAAAGGAAATAAAAGCAAAAATAAACAAATGGGAACTAATTACACTTAAAAGCTTGTGCACAGCAAAGGAAACCATCAGCAAAACAAAAAGACAACTTACTGAAAGGGAGAAAATATTTTTAAATGATATGAAAAATAAGGAGTTAATATACAAAATATATGGACAACTCATATAACTAAATGTCAAAAAACAAACAAACCAATTAGATAATGGGCAGAAGACCTGAATAGACATTTCCCAAAGAGAGCATACAATGGCTCACAGGCATGTGAAAAGATACTCGACATCACTAAATCATCAGGGAAATGCAAATCAAAACCACAATGAGATATTGCCCCACACGTGTCAAAATGGCTATCATCAAAAAGAACACAGATGACAAATGTTGGTGAGGATGTGGAGAAAAAGGAACCCTTGTACACTGTTGGTGGGAATATAAGTTGGTGCAGCCACTGTGGAAAACAGTATGAAGGTTTCCAAAAAAATTAAAAATAGAACTACCATATGATTCAGCAATTCTACTCCTGAGTGTACGTCTGAAAGAAACAAAAACACTAATTCATAAAGTACATGCACCCCAATGTTCACAGCAGCATTATTTACAATTGCCAAGATATGGAAGCAACCTAAATGTCAATAAACATACGAATGAACAACGAAAAGGTGGTGTATATATACAATAGAATATTACTCAGATGTAAAAAAAGAACAAAATTTTGCCATTTGCAATAACATGGATGGACTTGGAGGGTGTTATGCCAAGCAAAATAAGTCAGACAGAGAGAGACAAATACTAGATTATATCATTTAGATGTGGAAGCTAAAAACTACAACAAACTAATGAATCTAACAAAAAAGAACAGATTCACAGATATAGATAACAAATTAGTGGTTACTAGTGGGGAGAGACGGGTGGGGAGGGGCAATATAGGGGTAGGGAATTAAGAGGTACAAATTATCATCTATAAAATAAGCTACAAGGATATATTGTACAACTCAGGAAATATAACCAATATTTTACAATAACTATAAATAGAGTATAACCTTTAAAATTTTTGAATCATAATAATGTACATCAACTATACCTCAATATAAAATAAAGGACTTATAAGTAAGTAGTGTCTATATTGCTTTATTTTGCCATACTAAGTTCTGTAGTTAGAAGCACAGTCATTACAACTAACACTAGCTTGTACGGCCAGCTATATTTGGAAACCATTTATTTAATTGCATTTTTCTATATAACATGTTCCTACACAATTTTAAATGTCAAAAAAACACTAAATAGCAAAATGGTATTTTAAACAGATTTTTAAAGTCTGGAAAGTGCTACTTTCTTCATCAAACATAGAGTATAACTGTATTCTACATTGTCACTCTGTTGGAATAACTTCAAATAGTAAAACTGGGGAAAAGGAAAAAAAATATCAGTGAATCTGTGTTTAGGCACAAGGTATCAGAAGGGGTGGTGGAAATCACTGAACTATAAGTTGCTAATTTCCCTAAGAAACTCTAGGAAGCTTTTGAAGGATTCCTTCATTAAAGAATTTCCTGGAAGTGCTTTAGAAAGTTCAGAACATTTCTTCTGCTTTGTTCTTTCTTCTCCTTCTAGTATTCCAGTTACATGTATGTTGCCCCTTTTGAAATTATCCCCAAGTGCTTGGAAGTTGTGTTCTGATTTTTGTAGTTTTTTCTCTTGGCATGCAGCTTCAGAAGTTTCTGCTTATCTTTTACCAAATTTGCTGATTCTTTCCTTGGTTGTGACCCATCTACTAAAGAGCCAATCAAAGGCATTCTTTATTTCTGTTACAGTGTTTTTGATTTGTAGCATTTCCTATGATACTTTGTTAGGGTTTCTATCACTCTGCCTACATTACTCATCAGTTCTTACATTTGATCTACTTTTTCATTTGGAGCTCTAAATGCTTTAATCATGATTATGGTAGATCTCCTCTCTGATAATTCCAATTTGTGACTGTTTCTGATGATCTATTCCTATTTTTCTTTGCCTTGTCTTTGGCATGCCTTGCTATTTTTTGGTTGAAACCCAAGCATGCTGTATTAGGTAATAAGAGCTGATGTTGACAGATATTTGGTTTAAGGATTTATGGTAATCTAGCTAGGAGCTGGTCTATGTTTAAAGCTTGTTGTAGCTATAGGTGCCAGGGGCTTGAATTCTTCTAGTGTCCTTGTTTTTGTCCCTTAACTTTGGGTGTTAACTATTCCTCCTCAAAAAAAGTCTGAGTCTTGTGGCTCTTTCAGCTGTAACCCACTGTTTTTATACTGGAGGCCTGTTGGTATTGTGTGAGGAAAAAGGAATGTTCTATAATTTTAAAAATGTCAGATGGTTTCTCAGGGCCTGTATCTTGGGGATATCAAATTTACACACTTTTTTTTTTTTTTTTTTTTTTTTAGTGGCTTGGCTGTTGGTTTTTTTTTCCTAGTCCTCTACTACCTTCCCTGGCTATAGTGTTTTTAATCTGTTTCCATGAAGCCCTGTCATTGGTTGACTATGATTTTGGTTGTTTTTTTTGTTTTTGTTTTTTCCATGAGATGAGACAAGAAGCCTGGAAAGGAGGTTGAGCTGGGGGTATTCCCTTTTCCCAGCTGGGAATAATGTTCCAACACTAGAGAGTGGACCTTTTTTATGGAGAAGGTTTAGTGTATTTCACAAGGATTACTTGTCGTCTCCTGCCAGAGTTATTTCTTGGATTTTCAATGTGAGATTCTGATGGGATTCCTGGAGGTAAAGCTCATGGATATGAGGAGGTCCCTAAAACTTAGGAACACAGGAGTGTTTGACTCAAGCTGCTCCAAACTTAGCCTCCAGAAATTCATCAAAATGACTATTTAAACATCCCAACTAGTTTATGGTTCCAGAGTCTTCTGCTCTAGGTAGACAGGTCTCATCTGTCTCTCTCTGGGTGGAACTGTTTTTCCAGGTTTTGGGTGGTGATTTCCCTGTGACCTCAGTTCATTATGGGTCTAAAAAAAGTCACTGATTTTCAGTTTTTCTAGTTTTTTTGGTTGTAGAATGGAAGCAATTCTCCTCATGGAGGAGCTTTAAACACCAAAGTTGAGGATAAACGGTTCAGTAAGCTCAGTGCTTCCAACATCTCCTAGAGATTTTGAAGCACAAATTCCAGCATCTGAAAGACCTAGTTAATACTAGCTAAGATGGGAAATTAGGACAACTGAAAAGAAGGAATTAACCTGCAGATCAACAGAAGATTTAGTCAATATTCCTAGGCAATGGGTAATAATAGAGAATATGAGCTATCTAATGAGTACACCAAGACCATGAGATTTTGTGAAACCAAGGGTATTCAGTGGAGACTTGCCCCTTCAAGATGGCATCCCAAGTTTGATGAATTTAGATAATTGCAAAAATAACGAACATTAATACAAGAGTGTAGAGTTCAAAGGCCTTACTCTGGACTGGTCTTTCGTTCTAGATAAGTGACTATTACTTCTTACTCAACATGCCCTTCTAATAGCCTCCTTGATTAATTCTGTTATACCAGCCTAGCTTTAACACTTATGTTCCATATATTTTGGCCTTATAAAATGGCTGATTTGTTTATTGGTTCACAAGATCATCTTTCTGATTAAAAAAAATACTCTGTTCTATAGATTGCCCTCAGTTTATTTTATTGCATCTAATATTAGATGCATTGGATGACAGGAAACTAACATCTTAAGAAACTACAGAATGATTGGAGGTATCATTGAAAGGTTATCATCAATAACCAAGAATACCACTTCCCAATTTTTTCATGCTATGTCACATTAGGTGGGGAAAAACAGAAATGAATCATTATTTATATGCAGAAAGATGAAGATATAAACTGTTGATACATTCAGGTCCTATAAAATGGAAACTAGGTTAGTAGCATCCTTTAGTCTAGGCCTCAAGTTCACAGTGGTTTCAAGTTTTGACTTCTACTTAGTTCTGTTTTTTAAAAAATGTCCCTTCAAGTAACCTGGTTGTTTTTTTAATCCTAGAATCTTTGAGTGTAAACTAGAGTAAGTTTTAGAGATTCCAAACAGTAATCTATCCCTCAAATACCTAGTAGAAGGTGTAGCTAAATGTTATCACTTTAAACATCAGGTATATTATTGTTATAGCTGTGATTAACATTGCCATTTATTGAGGTTATCAAGTACCTTCCATGAATGACCTTAAACATTTATGTGATATTATTGAAAATTTTATATGATATTTTATAACCTGTGTTTCTCATCCAATATTTTTATGATATCAGCACTTACTTTTACATTCCCAGTATTCCTACATCCAGGAACAATATATCCTCTCCAAATTCTAGACTACAAACTAATCACAGACATAAGGATAAATCTCATTAGGAAATAATATAAGGATAAAATTTATCATTTAAGTGAAAATCCGAGACTCTTTCATTGAGTGAACTTTAATAATAGTATGCAATGCATATGTTCATTAATCTAACTGGTCATAAAAATACCTAATTAGCTTTCCTTGAAAGAATTGCATCTCCCCCTTATCATTTGGCTGAATAGAGAAAGCACAAGGAGACAAACCGAAAGTATACCTCTGACCCATAGGCTGGGCATTAGGACATGTGGTTAACACAGGTTAGTCAAATTCTCAATCTCTAAAACAACTGGGAAGAACAACCAAAGATACAAGCAAATTCATACAAATATATCTGTATACAACTATAGGTTCATCAATATTATATATATGAATATGTATTTGTATATATACAATACATAAATATATATAAGATATTGAGTCATAAATGTATATTGAATTTTATAGTAAAAGATTTTAAAAATACAGTGTTCATAGCATTAGACCTGATGTGATAATGAGTACAATATGTCATATGAATTTTTTTTCTGGATCTCACTTCCACTTCTGCAACCTCTACCACAACCTCCTCATACTCACACACATATACAAACATACAGCATTTATTCCATGTGAGCATTTTGAAATGCTGGTGATAATCCTGATATATCACATACACATTTCTGTCTATCAAAGGTGCATACAACCCTTAGTGCATCCATGTTTTAAAAAGTAAAACTAATGAATTCCTCCAGCATTTTGTCCAGGCAACAGTCCTATTTGGATGCAGGGTGGCATAAAAAACAGGACCTATCTAAACACGGCAAGATAGTCTCCAGACCACTGAATACCCCTATTCCTTGTCAATTCTTTTTATAGGCTTTTCATCAATTTGGTCACAGAAAATAAAAATTTATTCCTTTCTCCAATTATAAGAAAGTGATAAATGAGAACACAATTCACAAGTACATCTGGCATGATACCTTTCCTAGTAGAGACATGACAAAAGTTCAATTATTTGGGAAAAACAAATAGCTTGGTTTACCAAAGAGCTATTTAAGTAAAGGTCAGAAAAACTTTTAAGAGAATGAAAGAAACTGGTTAACTTTTCAGGAATGATTTGTCACATACACAAAACTGTTTACAACTTATTTCTAATATAGAAAAATTGTTTTAGAATTAAGGACCAAACAAAACATACTAGGGAAATATTTACCATAGTAACTGCCCCAGTAGTATTCTGTTCTTGCCCTTTTTATGTGCATTAATATAATTTTGTATTTTTTTCTAATTTAATCCAATGCCATCCACAATCCCAAGTAAAAAACGAATTTATACTCCAAACCTGATTTTGTATGAATTTTACAAACGTGGATTTGTAAACATATCCACATAATGGATATATGTTTATCGATTAGAGCTAAAAAATAGATTGTCAGTTGTTAGCATTCTGAGTAAAACATCGGATATTATAATAAAAATTTCAAACATATCTATATACTACCCCTCTAAAAAACCTTTCAATAAAATTTAGCTATGACTTTAATATATGTTAAAATTTTTAGAGTTAAATACTTAAATGCATTTTCTAACTAATCCTAATAATTCTATACAAACAACTCTTTAATTATTTAGATTTCACAGATGATGAAACTGAGGCTTAGAAGGTTTAATAAATATTTCAAGGTTACACAAGCAATTAATGACAAAGACTGAAACTGAACCAAAGATCTCTAAAACTGAAATTTAGGAAAATTCTATAATACCTCACTGCCTTTCCATTGTTAATTATGTCACCTAAATCCCTCACATTGCCTATAAGGCACATGGTCCTCTGCTCACATCATCAGCCTCAACTTTCTTTTCCTGCTTCAGATTCGGTCACAAGTAATCGTATTTGTTTGTTTGCTTTATGACTATTCCATCTTTTCCCTGCCTCAGGCTCTTTGTACATGTTTATTCTTTCTGCTTGGAACTTTCTTACCCTGGATAAATCCAGTTGTTCAGGTATGGTCATAAATGCAACTTTCTGAGAGAAGTCTTCCCTTTCCCATCCCTCTCAGACCACAGCAAGTCTTGGTTTTACTATTTCCTGTTATTTGCTGGATTCACATCCAGTGTTTTCTCATGGCACATATTTAGATAAATCCCTATGTAGCTGCTTGATATCTATTTACCATTCTTAACATAAATGTCATGTAAGCCCAGGTGGCACAGTGTTGTTCATTGTTATATCCATAGTGCCTAAAGCAGTACTTGGTGTAAACTAAGCACAGAATAAATTTCTGTTAGTAAATGAAAAAATTACTGAATTAATTAGCAAGATATAGGATTCTCTTTGATATTTAAATAGACTATATTAGTGATGTGCAAAGTAATTTTAGAGAAATAGAATATTTTCCAGGTCCATGAGATATGTCTGAATACAATAATAAATCTGGAGAATATTTCATTCAATCATAAGTGGAGTACAGGATCTTTCAAGAGTAAAAGTAGGAAAGGCAATCATCCAAGTTTCTGGAACTCCATTCTATAGCTGTAATTATCATATGGAAATACAAATGTGATCAAACCTCCCCTGGGCTTGACACACAGCAGTAACTTCCAAGCACACTTAGAATAAATAACAACTTCCACATATGAGCCCATCTGACCATTATCTGGATGATAGCACCTCCTGCTGTGGAACTGTGTATACCAAACTTAATTTGATGTCATTAAAATTTGAAATATTTCCCTAATTTCCTTTTTTCTAGCTCCACACTCTCCAAGAAACTGAACCGTTGCCAGATAGTTTTTCTCAAATTTACCTCACCACACCTCCCACAGTTAAAACACTGCAAAGACTTCAAAAGCTTAGTTTTGTTAGTACACAAATCAAAATTCATAACATGCTGCCTTCTTTCAACCCATGCTTCCCTTTGCTCTCTGCACGTCAGCAACCATGGCCTTTTTCAGTTCCTCTAACTCTCTTCTGCCACAAGACTTATGCACATGTTATTTTCCTTTTACCTAAAATAATTCCACCCACTCCCCTCTCTCCTAGCTAACTAGGTTTTCTTAGTTTCTTCACCTCCTCCTGAATACCTTCTTTGGTTTCCCCAGTTACTTAAATCTCTGATTTTAACACTTTGTAATGTCCTACATTTATTATAGAGGTAATTGTGTGTGTGCATTTAAAATTAATATCTGTCCTCTTTACTTGAACATAAGCGCTATGTGATTAGAGATTGTCTTTTGATTCTTACCTCCTTAACACCTAACACAGTGCCTGGCATATAGCAATTCTAATATATACATTTGTCAGAAAAAAAAGAAAAAATCGACATGCTGATATTTGGGCTCCTGTGGAGTTTAATCATAGGGAGAGAAAGAGCTTTCAATTTCTGAAAGTATCTGGTTCACTTGAGAATCGTCTTAGAAATATTAGCTACACTTCCAATCAAAAACTAAATTCCCTCTCTAACTGCAAATCTCCTATTTGCACTCATCTGTCAGTGAAGCATAAATCTGTTTCAGTTTGCAGAAGAGTTAGGGCAGCCATCAACAGACAGGATGGTTAGTATTCTAGAAGCAACAAATTACAAAAGACTATGTGTACTAGGGATGCTAGAGGTGATGCTCCTTCAGTAAGACAGTCAGGTTTTCCATCTCCTATATTTAAAATGGAAAAGGCAGAAAGGATGAAGAAGTTATGTGCTTAAAATTAATGGATTAGACATTCCAAGGAAAAAGAGGCCCAGTGGGAATGACAATATACAATATGTAACTAAGGCATATGACTACCAGTAGTAACAAAAATAACCACTAAGAGTTTTTGAGCATTCCCAAAGTGCCAGGCACTATGCAAAAGAGAGTAGCTAATCCCCAGATGAGAATGGAATCCTAGCCAACTTCCAGCTCCAGTTTCAATTCACTTAGTCTGTTTAAGCACACTAGGGTCTATAAACCAAACATGCAAATTTATTGATTGACAATAAGGATGAAAAGGGAGGAGACAAATGAATTCTTTTTTTCTTCTAAAGAAAGAGAGACTCATTTAGCATTTAACAGTAAACTTTTTAATGTAAGCGACCTGAATGACTCTCTTTTCTTTGGAAATAGAGTATTATTCTTATATAAATTTTAAAAATGAGCTCTCTGTGTGAGGTTCTATACTACAGTTTTAAGTGAGATGTCAGCATTTAAAGTCTTTTTGGTAGCCAATAGTTTACCTTCACTAATTCAACCAATGTTTTTTGAGTACCTCTTCACTTCATGTGTCAAGTACTTTTAAGTGTTCAAGTGCTTACAATAAATACTCATGAATTTCAAATTTCTATGCATTAAAACCTTAGTATTATCAGAATATTTAAAAATATTTTTGAAAGTAAGAATAGCTGTGCAATCACTACCCATATAAAGAATGGAACATTGTTGGCACCAAAAAAAAAAAGAAAGAAAAAAGCCCTTGTCACACCCTTCCCTAACACTGTACATTTTCTTATTCCCAAAGTAATGACCATCCTGACCTTAACTTTCATCATCATAGCAGGGTTTTGCCTGCTTTTTAAATATCATTTCATGGATCATAAGATATACACTATTTTTTTTTTTTTTTTTTTTTTTTTTTTTTTTTTGCTGTACGCGACCTCACTGTTGCGGCCTCTCCCGTTGCGGAGCACAGTCTCCGGACGCGCAGGCTCAGCGGCCATGGCTCACGGGCCCAGCCGCTCCGCGGCATGTGGGATCTTCCCGGACCGAGGCACGAACCCGTGTCCCCTGCATCGGCAGGCGGACTCTCAACCACTGCGCCACCAGGGAAGCCCTGTAACCACTGCGCCACCAGGGAAGCCCTGTCTCATCATTCTTTATTCACGCATTCATTCATTCAAGCCTTCATTCAGATAATATTGTCTCCTTTTCAATGATTTTGTTAAAACTCAAAGAACAGAAACCGTTTTTAAAACTTTGAACTTATCGATGTCAATGACCATATTTCAGATAAAATATAAACATGTTAAGATTGTCTTATAAAAAGTAGCTTTACCTTAAGCATTTTCTCAAAAACTTTGTATTTTCAGCAAAGGAGTCTTTCCATGATTCCATAGGAAATACCACTTTTTAAAAATGCTTTTACAAAATGTACCTTTCCTGACACATTTTCTAAATGGCTAAAATATTTCTTAGACATCTCATTAATCCGCCTTTTCTGTGATGTGGGAGGTGGTGATTGTCCTATTTTACAGATGGAAGAAGAGGCATAAGAGGTTAACAGACTTGACACAGAGAACCAGGAGAAAATCTGGGAATAGAAATGAGGTCACTGGATATATTAATGTGCATGTGAGGTTTCCTTTCTTTTCCTTGTATACATGAAGATCATGGATAGAGAAAGTCCTAAGACTCCTTTTAATGAACCTCAGGAAATATTATGTGACTGTAGAGATAAAAGACTGTGCCATGCCCTAATTTAAAGGCTTTAATCTCTATGGTTTCCTCAGTCTAAAATATTTTATATAACTTAATCAGAGAGGTTGATGCTTCCAATCACCATAGGTTCTGGGGGGAGCTACAAATACCTTAGAACAATATTGGACATTTTCCTTTGACTAAAATGGTAGGTAATTGTTTGATATTATTGGGTGGGCCAAAAGGTTATGGTTTTTTTCCATAAGATGGCTCTAGTAGCACTTAGTTGTCTTTAACTTCATTCAAAACAATTTTGTTAGATTGTATGTGACAGCTGTCATATCAGCATGCATTTAAAAAAAGACATCAAAATTGGTGAATTTTTGTGTAGTCGTTTTAATATTGAAGATGGAAGAAAAAAGCAACATTTTCAGCATATTATGCTTTATTATTTCAAGAAAGTTAAAACTGCAACTGAAACACAAAAAGATTTGTGCAGTGTATTGGGAAGGTGCTGTGACAGATCAAAAGTGTCAGAAGTGGTTTGCGAAGTTTTGTGCTTGAGATTTCTCACTGGACGTCACTCCACGGTCAGGTTGACCAGTTGAAGTTGATAGTGATCAAATGGAAACAATAATTGAGAACAATCAACGTTATACCAAGCGGGAGATAGCTGGCATCCTCAAAATATCTAAATCAAGGGTTGAAAATCATTTGCACCAGCTTGGTTATGTGAATCGCTTCGATGTTTGGGTTCCACATAAGTTAAGTGAAAAAAACCTTCTTGACCATATTACCACATGCAATTCTCTACTGAAACATAATGAAAATGTTCTGTTTTTAAAACAAATTGTGATGGGTGATGAAAAGTGGATACTGTACAACAATGTGGAATGGAGGAGACTGTGGGGCAAGTGAAATGAACCACCACCAACCACACCAAAGGCAGGTCTTCATCCAAAGAAGGTGATATTGTGTATATGGTAGGATTGGAAGGGAGTCCTCTATTAAGAGCTCCTTCCAGAAAACCAAACAATTAATTCTAGCAAGTACTGCTCCCAATTAGACCAACTGAAAGCAGCACTCAACGAAAAGAGTCCAGAATTAGTCAACAGAAAATGCATAATCTTCTGTCAGGATAATGCAAGACCACATGTTTCTTTGATGACCAGGCAAAAACTGTTACAGCTTGGCTGGGAACTTCTGATTCACCCGCCATATTCACCAGACATTGCACCTTCGGATTTCCATTTATTTAGGTCTTTACAAAATTCTCTTAATGGAAAAAATTTCAATTCCCTGGAAGACTGTAAAAGGCACCTGGAACAGTTCTTTGCTCAAAAAGATAAAAGAATTTTGGGAAGATGGAATTACAAAGTTGCCTGAAAAATGGCAGAAGGTAGTGGAACAAATGGGTGAATACGTTGTTCAATAAAGTTCTTGCTGAAAATGAAAACTGTGTCTTTTATCTTTATTTAAAAAACCAAAGGCACTCTTTGGTCCACCCAATAAAATGGTGACAACTCTTTGATCTCTGCTACTTGAACTGGGTTTAAAGGTACTAGTAAATTGGTGTGACACAGTCATGTACTGGAACACATGCCAAAAAATCAAATTCATAAAGGTTGGACTTACATAAGATAGTCTGGCTCTTTTTTAAAAAGCAGAGATTTAGCAGTGAGACAAAGTTTCAGAGTTGTAGAATATGTCATTCCAGAGAAGCAAAACTAGATAATCACTTATGTCCCAGTAAATATAAGGCAGGCAGGCAAGAGTGAGGAATGCCACTTTTAGGGTAACATTTTTATGAGTAGGTAGAATATGGGTATTTGAAGGGTGTAAGTCTGAGATACTTTTCCATCTCCTGTGTAATGTGTTCTGACTTTCAATGCCAGAATTCCAAGTACTCCATTCATGCTCATCAAATGAATGTATGAATGGTAAGAGCAGAGCAGCAAAACAGTTTCGAATTAAGGAATTTGGAGACCTAGAGAGTACTGAGACAGTTTATGCATTTAAAATCAATAGCAATTTTTATTTCTCCTTTGTTTTATGTCTTGTCAGATATTATAATTAGATGCATAATAATTATCCTAGCACAGCGTATTAAATGCAAAAGGTGATTAATAAATATAAGTATACTAGTTTTATTACTAGAACTGGGGTAAGGCTCAGGGATTTGGTCCCAAGAACTGAGTCCTTAGTCTAACCACTACGGTGAGGATCATATTTGAAATCAAATCAGAAAAAAATCGCTGAGCCTAAAGCCAAGGGCCTAGTTAATTTATTCTGAATAGGAGAAACATTAATCCCTGAAATTAAGTTGACATTAAGTCTTTAAGAAGGAGGATCTGTTTTGTCCCCAGTGCTCAATGATGGAAAGTGGATGCTAGACAGGGTCATATTTTTTTGCAGCAGAAAAGGAACTGGACTTAGAATAGGATTCCTGGGTTACAATCTATTGTTTACTTGCCATTTTGCCTTAGAAAGAATATTATTTGATTGTTGTAAATATCAGTTTACTTATCTTCAAAACAGTGGTTTTAATGACTGTGCTTTTCATTAAATTAGACAGGAAGAGGTTTAAACTTATATCCCCGATATATATTGCTGCCAAAGGAAAGTTCGATGCCAAGAAATGAGATGGCACAACAAAACAAGCAATCTGATTTCTACTCAGATTCCAAACAAGAAATAATTCATCCCCTCAAGAGAGAGTTTAAAATTCTACTCTCATTGTCCTATCACACAAAACTCTAACTGTAGCAGAGAATGGATTGGCAGAACGATACTCATGAGGACAGGATGTATTCAGGTTAGAAGGAGAAAAAACAACCCATAATGTACGCAAATCATATAATCAGCAATTAAATTTCCCTTTACTTTTATTTATGCATTCTCACGTCAAAGTCACAAGAAGTGTTTGGAGGATGTGAATTTTGTCTCTATACCTTAGAATTAGGCTAAGCCAACTTTTACTATATGTGCCAAGGCAATGTTACATAAAACTAAGACATTCCAGAGTATATTGGATGGAGATAGAGCCTACATAGGATGTGTATTTTGAGATCATTTTAACCATTTCCAGATGTAAGTAAGAGTTCAGTAATCAAGGCAAAGTAGAAAGTGGATATCTGAACACAGATTTTGTGGCTCACAACAAAGGGATTTCGGAAGTGTAGAGAATACTCTATTAATCTCACTGATAAAAATATTGCTAGAAATTCCTCAAAGTGAGAAGGAATTGGATACTAAGATCTGAACCACGGTATATAATTTGTACAATATTTAGTATGCATGTGGATGTGGAATATTTCTTTTGTCAGAATACAGTCTCAAAGGTCTGCACCAAGTATTCTTGTTTAATCAATTACACAAAATTCCAATTTAAAAAGTCTAGGTTTTACTACAGGTACGTTACTTCATAGAGTAAATTTTCCATAGATTTGAGAATTAAAATAAATTAAGTACACAAAATTATTTGTTCCAACACATACTAAGCATGCAGGAAATTAAGTTATAAATAATAAGACAAAGGTAACATAAACTTCCCTTTCTGTTGTTAAATGGCAAGATCTCAAGTCTGAATTAAATTTAGTAAGCAATAGGAAACTACTGAAAACTTGTATTTGAATGTGTTCATGTGTTCATTTTGGAATGGAGGTTGGAGAAAGAGAATAAGCCTTGACCATCACTTGGTTATTACATGAACATCAGTAAAAGGATGAGTCGTCCTCATAAAATAGAAACCTTTTTGGTCAATAAAATGAAGTTATAGATTAATATTGATTGTCATGAAAATATTTTTGTGATATGCCACTAAAGTTTTTAAAATGCTGGTAACAACACAGTAATGTATATTTTACTCTTTGTTAAAACTATATGTAGTATATACAAAGCTACAGTAATCAAGACAGTATGGTACTGGTACAAAAACAGAAATATAGATCAATGGAACAAGATAGAAAGCCCAGAGATAAACCCATGTACCTATGGTTACCTAATCTATGACAAAGGAGGCAAGAATATACAATGGAGAAAAGACAGTTGCTTTAATAACTGGTGCTGGGAAAACTGAACAGCAACATGTAAAGAAATGAAATTAGAACACACCCTAACACCATACACAAATAAAACCTCAAAATGGATTAAAGAACTAAATGGAAGATCAGATCCCGTAAAGCTATTAGAAGAAAAGATAGGAAGAACACTCTTTGACATAATTCAGTGCAAGATCTTTTTTGACCCACCTCCTAGAGTAATGAAAATAAAAACAAAAATAAAAAATTGGAACTTAATGAAACTTAAAAGCTTTTGCACAGTAAAGGAAACTATGAACAAGATGAAAAGACAACCCTCAGGATGGGAGAAAATATTTGCAAATGAGGCAACAGAAAAGGGATTAATCTGGAAAATATACAAACAGCTCATGTAGCTCAATATCAAAAAAACAAACAACCCAATCAAAAAGTGGGCAGAAGACCTAAATAGACATTTCTCCAAAGAAGACATACAGATGGCCAAGAGGCACATGAGAAGATGATCAACATCACTAATTATTAGGGAAATGCAAATCAAAACTACAATGAGGTATCACCACACACTGGTAAGAATGTCCATCAAAAAATCTAGAAACAATAAATGCTGGAGAGGTTGTGGAGAAAAGGGAACCCTCTTGCACTTTTGGTGGGGATATGAATTGATACAGCAACTATGGAGAAAAGTATGGAGATTCCTTAAAAAATTGAAAATAGAATTACGTTATGACCCAGCAATCCCACTTCTGGGCATGTACCCTGAGAAAACCATAATTCCAAAAGACACATGTACCCCAGTGTTCATTGCAGCCTTATTTACAATAGCCAGTCATGGAAGCAACCTAAATGTCCATCAACAGATGAATGGATAAGGAAGATGTGGTACATATATACAATGGAATATTAGCCACAAAACGGAAGAAAATTGGGTCATTTCTAGAGATGTGGATGGACCTAGAGACTGTCATACAGAGTGAAGTAAGAAAGAAAAGAATAAATATCGTATATTAATGCATATATGTGGAATCTAGAAAAATGGTACAGATGAACCTGTGCAAGGCAAAAATAGAGACACAGACGTAGAGAACAAACGTATGGACACCAAAGGGGGAAAAGTGGGGTGGGATGAATTGGGAGATTGGGATTGACATATATACACTAATATGCATAAAATAGATAACTAATGAGAACCTGCTGTATAGCACAGGGATCTCTACTTAATGCTCGGGGCTGACCTAAATGGGAAGGAAATCCAAAACGAGGGGATATATGTATACATATAGCTGATTCACTTAGCTGTACAGCAGAAACTAACACAACATTGTAAAAGCAACTATAGCCCCCTCCAAAATATATATATATATGTAGTATATGTTTGTATATGCATTTATACTTATTATATGTACATATTACATGCCGATATTTTATTGTAAATGTCTCAAGAGATATAAGTCAGGTATAATTTTGGCTTATCTGATTTTCATAATTATAATACATTATAAAAAATATTCTCTAAAAGTTATCAGTAACATATCATCTAAATTGACACTGGCATATTTTGACATTCACATCTTCTCAAATGTCTTGAAAACTCTATTAGAAAAAAATATTCAATATCATTCAATGGATAACCTACTTATGTCTCCACTACATGATGATACTAAATTTCTGAAAACCTTTTGGGGGTATTTAAGACTGCTTGCACTTGACAATAAGCAGTAATAATCATGTTCAAGTAAAATTAAAAATTAACAAAATTAAACATTTTTACTATATATTATAAATGGTATTTTCTATTTTCTAATTATACTGTCATTACTCTTTGTAAATCTCAAATATCTATAAATCAAGCAGTATCAGTAACAACTTAAAGTATATTTAATATACTGTGATATTTTAAAATCTGAGATAAAAAAGCTCAATATATGTATGTTTATGTATAGATGTGGGGTGTGTGTGTGTTATGTGATTTCAGTTCAGGTAAGAAATTACAGGAAATGTAAATGTAGATATGCCATTATTACAAGACTATGTAAAAGTCCAAGAGGCTTATAAAAAAATTCTTAATCTAATAGAAAATCATTATATTACCTAAAGTATTACAAAGATTACTACTTATAAAATTATATTGTTTGCTTTGTATCAAATTAATTTCAAATTCTTAATCTCAACAGAAAAGATTGAATGAAAAATACTAGTAAAAGACCAGAATTTACTTGTTTCAGAGAAGCTAAAATGATTTTTTGTAGAATCACTTTCACTGAAAAATGTTGTATTTTATTTCCCTTTGGTAAGGAACAGGCACAGAGTTCTAATCTTTATAAACTTGTTGGAAAAAGGTAAACTCTCTATCCTATGTTTTTTCTAAGAAAATAAGGTCTGATATGTAAGGAAAAGGTGATATTTAATAGAACACTATCAAAAAATTTTAAATTATAAGACCCTCAAGACACAGTTTTAACAAAATTAGAGATTCTACAAAATGAATAAAAATTTTAGAAAACAGCCAGTGTTATCCATAACTTAGATTTGCACTTCATTTACGTCCTTCTCCTAATAAACAATTAACCAGCTGGCTTTACTTTCTCTCCAGCCTCATCTCTTTGTTTTTCTCCAATGTACTAGACTCCAGAAACATTGAGCCCTTATAGTTTATTAAATGTTCAGACACTCTGCCAACATTCAAGGCTTTACATGTGCCATTCCCTTAGCCTAGGGGTGGGGTACACATGAAAACCCCAGTTTCATCTGGCTAACCCCTTTATCTCCTCATTTCTTGTTAGTCTGGTTCAGTTTAAAGATATCACCTCACTTTTTATTGTGGAATTTGCCTTGACACACCAATATTTAAGTAGGTGTTCCTTCCATCTGTTCTCAGAGCACACGCTATTGTGATTACCTGCATTCTTTCTTATTTTCCCTTGCAGAATAAGGGATCCTAGGTTCCAGGATCTCTGATTGGCATTGCCAGTGCCTAGTGTAGTACCTTATGTTAGGCACTCAATAATTCTTTCATGAATACATGAATGGTGGCTTTTAATTCTGGCCTATGGCTCAACAGCATTTACTGCCAATCAAATTCATGAATTAAGCTTTCCATTTGTACTTCTGTTATGACAGTTTATCTTTTGATAAAGTAGGCTAAATGGATTGTTTATAAGTGTAAACATACGAATGTATTTATTAAACCAAATATTTCTTGTGGCAAAGAGAATATCTGGGGTTCCATAAATCTCATAGTTGATTCTAGCAAACAGGAAATTAAATTTTCCAGCCTCCCTTTCAGTTGAGTGGGATCATAAGACTGATTTGCAGTGAATAGAATGTGGGCAGAAGTGATATATGCCACTTGCAGACCTGGCCTCTAAAACTTCCCCCTGATCCTTCACAGCCTCTCAGTGCTTCCATGACTGATGAAAGGAAAAGAGTTTAAATATATTAATAACTATGTAGAGTCTCCCATCACCATCACCAACTTGCATTAGATGTTGATTCACACAGTGGATGAAACTTTGTGTGTTTATAAGAAAGTCAGAAGAATTTCTATTCTAAAAGAACAAGACCTGCTTGTTAGAAATAGGGAATTATTATCACTCAGCATATTTCTTTCAAAATAAGATTGGGAAAATTTTAAAAACTTGGGCAAAATATTAAGGCTTTCAATAATGTAGATTTTTTTCTTTTTAAAAATATTTGAGTCAACTCTAAAAAAATAAAATAAAAACCTTACACTGTTTAGCTACTGAGATTTTGGCCTGGCTTATCTACAGTGGCTAAAGCAGTTATCACTAGTTTGCAAAGTTTTCTCTAAGACGGTAAGGTGTGCTTACAATACTTGTGAGCTTATTATTTATTTAATAATAGGATGCTATCAAGAGGGTTTAAACTACAAGGCCCTTTTGAATCACAGCTTCAAGAAAAATTAGAGATTATGTGAAATAATTAAAACTTTAGGAAAAAAGGATATGCTATCCCAACATTCCCCTTTATAATGTTTTATTTGGGAAATTTATAAACATACACAAAGTAGAAAGTGATACAATGAACCCCAGGTACCTATTAACTGGATTCAATATTTAATAACTATTCTTGTATCATTTACCTCTTGTCACTTTATGGCTAAATCATCTCAGCAAATCTAAGATGCCATGCCATTTCATCCGTAAATACGTGAAGTATGTATCTTGTTGACAAGGCTTTTTTTTCTCTCTCTAATGTAAACCACACAAATCTTCAATTTATTTCTATGCTTAATGACCTGTACATAATATAACCAATATATAATATGAACATATATTTAAAAAGTAAATTATCTTCATCTTATACATTCTGTCTGCAATTTACTTTTTTTCACTTAACATATATTTCTACATTAGTACATGCAAATCTACCTTGTTATCCGTTAATAGCTGAATAGCATTTCATTGCAGCAGATGTACCAAGATTATGTGAATGTATATGTAAATGTGTACATACGTGTATATCTATGTTGACTTGTGCAAGTACTTGTAGGATCAGTTCTTAGAGCTGGAATTGCTAGGTCAAAAATTGCACACATTAAAAACATTTTAGAGGTAAAATAAATACATAATTTTTTTTTTTTTTTGCGGTACGCGGGCCTCTCACTGTTGTGGCCTCTCCCGTTGCGGAGCACAGGCTCCGGACGCGCAGGCTCAGCGGCCATGGCTCACGGGCCCAGCCGCTACGCGGCACGTGGGATCTTCCCGGACCAGGGCACGAACCCATGTTCCCTGCATCAGCAGGCAGACTCTCAACCACTGCGCCACCAGGGAAGCCCTACATAAAGTTTTTAAATTAATCTCTTAATATCATCCAATACATAGTCCATATTCAAATTTTCCTAATTTTCACACAACTTCCTTTTTACGGTTGGATTGTCCACCACTTCTTTGAGTTATCTCTCTAGTTTTTTATTCTATAACTTTCAATTTTTATTTTGCATGCTATTAACTTTTTTAAGAAGAAAATATTGTCCTGTAGACTGTCATGTGAAATAAACTTGTCTCAGTGTGATTATACCACTTGATCCATAATTGAGCTCATTTGGCTGGCCGATATGATTGCCTCTAACTAGGTCATGATATTTCAAAGAGTGTTATGGAAAACTCTACACTAGAATCAATTGTTGCCACTGAAATAAATTAGGTCTAGAGGTAAAGAAAGATTCGTAGGAGAATGTCGTTGGGTAAAGGAAGGGAACAGGAAAGATCATATTCCTTCATGTTCATGTTTTACTTTAAATCCTTGGACTCATTAGATTTATAAGTGCTCTTTTCATATTCTTGTATACTAATTCCATCTTTGATTTTTCTGTCTGTTTCTAATGATGGATTTGTCTCCTGTTAATGGTTCATATTTTTCTACTTATTTATATACCTAGTAATCTTGACTGTATGCTAGTAATTGTGAGTCATACTATGTAGAATGCTGGATTTTCTTGTATTTTTTTTTATAAAGATAATTGAACTTTGTTCTAGCACACAATTAGCTTACATTCTTTCAATTTCTTCCTTTAGTTACTTGATTTCAGTTTGGACAGTTTCAGAGCAGATTTTACTCTGGGATTAGTTTAGTCTAGTAAGCAAGAGGTGACTGTTTTGACCACACTACATGATGCCCTATGTATTAAGAAGTATTTTTATTCCAGCTGATGAGAATTCCAGTTCTCAGCCCTATGTGATCGCCATGAATTGTTTTGGTATCACTTTCTAGTAGTCCCATCCCTGACTTCCTTGGAAGGTTGGTCAATACCTAGCCAGATACTTGAGGGGATCCTTCTGCAGGTCTCCATGGCATACTCTCCTTTCTTTTCTCCTCTTCTGTCCTGCCCTATCAATCATCAATCTCCTCCTTTTCTGGTATTCCTCCCTGAAAACTGTAGTCTCTACAAACAACGTCTTCCCAACTCAGTTGGGTTATGCTTGGGTTCCCCTTGCTTTTTTCTGAGGCATGGACGGAATCTTCCTAGGTAGTCTGATGGAAATCCTAGGATCATATTGCTATTTCTCTTCTCTCATGAATCACAGACATGGGCTGCCTGATCCAATGTCTGAAAACAGTTATTTCCTCCACTCCCCTGGGTTTTCTAGTATTTTTATAGTAGCAGGGTGATTCTCATTGCAATTAATCCTCCATGGATGAAAGCAAAACTCTTGAAAGAGCATCTTTAATTAGATAATGTGTAGTTCAACATATTCATTATTGTGGTGGATATAGCCTAAAGTAACCACCACCACCTCAGTCATGAATCACACCCTTTTACAATTTCCTCACCTTGAGTGCAAGCAGAACCTGTAATTTGCTTCTAATCAACAGAAAATGGGAAAAGTAAAAGATTTTGCATGCAATTAAATACCCTAATGATTTTAATCTAAAGGGAATTATTCTCATGGCCCTCATCTAATTAGGTAAGTCATTTAAAAGATGGTATAGAAGTCTGAGACTCTATTGCTGGCTTTGAAAAATGAACCAAAAAAAAAAAAACTGCCAAGAAATCTTCCACAATGAAGTGACATCAGTCAACAACCTGAGAGAGGCTGGGAGTAGATTTTTGCCTAGTTGAGAATGCAGCCGGCCAATACCATGATTTTAGTCTTCAATACCATGATTTCCGATAGACTTTGAGTACAGAACTTATCTATGCAGTCCCCAGACTTCTGATGTACAGAAATTGTTTCATAATAAACAACTGCTGTTTTAAGTCACTAAGTTTGTGGTAATTTCTAAGGCAGCATAGAAAGCATAATTATATTGAATATAGAATGAACTCTTCAAATGTTTCTAACTCTTCATTAAGCCACATTAAACACAGCAGCTACAAATGAAGGAGGCATATAATTCAATTGCCGTTAAGTGGTAAGTGCTTATTGTGATCACTTCTTCCAAAAGGTGACTCTCATTGATGATCACGTCCTCTATTCTCAGACTACTTCCTGTAGAACATGGACTCCAAAGATCTCTTGACACTGCAAAGACCTCTATTTTATTTCACTATCCTTTGTCTCCTTTTTGTCTTTCCCCTACCCTTACACAGCTTAAACTATATGCTTAATTATTAAAATCACTCCCTTGCAAATATCCTACTCTCACTTGCCCCTTTCTTCCTTTACCATACTGTATAAAACCTAAAAACTGGAAAAAAACAATGCTCATCATTCCCAGTTTTTGTTCTTACCAAAAGTGACTAGAAAAATAAGCTTAAAATCAGAATGACTCTTCCCACTATAGATCTATGACAAAGTTATCCCAAATGACTATTACATATTTTATTTCTCTCTGCTTTGCCAGGCTCACTTAGAGCTTATGACCTTCCCTTTTACTTGTTGAAAGAGAGTGGCATTGACATATATATACTACCAAATGTAAAACAGATAGCTAGTGGGAAGCAGCCACATAGCACAGGGAGACCAGCTCGGTGCTTTGTGACCACCTAGCGGGGTTGGATAGGGAGGGTGGGAGGGAGACGCAAGAGGGAGGAGATATGAGGGTATATGTATACGTATAGCAGATTCATTTTGTTATACAGCAGAAACTAACACACCACTGTAAAGCAATTATACTCCAATTAAGATGTTAAAAAAAATCAAAAAGAAGAAAACAAGCGATAAGAACTTCTACATATTTCATCTCACATCAACCCACCTAATGATATCTACGCCTGTCCCCTAAATTTGTGTTCCCATCTAAAGCCAAGCCCTCCAATTTTATACTTGTTTCCATTCTCTCTTGTATACTTAAGGACATTATTCTAGCAATTTCCCCCCTCTCTTCTACAACATCAAAACATCCCTCTATTGGATGCTTGTCATTACATCATGTTACTTCACTCACCTTTCTCCATAAGATACTGTCATATATCCTTGCTGACCTTTGAAAATTAATCCTCAGAATTGTCTGTAGTATCTACTGTAGACTGAGTTGTGTCTGTCCTCCCTAATCGCTGTACCTCATAATGCTACTGTAACTAAAGATGGGATATTTAGAGTCTTTAAAGATTAAGTTACAATTAGGAGATGGGGCCACCACACTGGTGGCCCCATGAAGTACAGCCACCACCCTAGTGGTGCCACCCAGAGGACAGAGCACTGAGCCAAGGAGAATTATTCTCAAGCCTTAAAATCTAATGGAATTTTCCCTGCTAGTTTTCAGACTTGCTTAGGACTTGTGATCCTCTTCTTCTTTCCAATTTCTCCCTTTCAGAATAGGAGTACCTATCCTAAGCCTGTCCCACCATTGTGTTTTTGGAACAGATAACTTGTCTGCTTTCGCAGGTTCACAGCTAGAGAGGAACTTTGCCTCAGAATGAATCATACCTTGATTCTCAACCATACTGATTTAGGTGAGATTTTGGACTTAGCTTTGATGCTGAAATAGGTTTAGACTTCTGGGGCTGCTGGGATAGGGTGAATGTATTTTGAATATGAGGATATGAGGTTTGAAGGGCCAAAGAGTGGAGTGTTATAGGCTGAATTATTTCCCTCCAAAATTCATGTTGAAGTTGTAATCCCCAGTATCTCAGAATGTGGCTATATTTGAAGATAGAGTCTTTTAAAATGTAATTAAGTTAAAATGAGGTGGTTAGTGTTGGCCCTATTCCAATAGGACTGATGTCCTTATAAGAGGAGGAAATTAGGACACGGACAGACATAGGGAGGGAAGACCAGAAGGCAAAGGGAGAGGATGGCCATCTACCAGCAAGCAAAGGGGCCTAAGAGTGAAGCCAACCCTGCTAACACCTGGAGCTTGGATATTTAAGTCCCTGAACTGAAAAAGTAAATTTCTGTTATTTAAGCCAACTAGTCTGTGACACTTTGTTATGGCAGCTGTAGCATACATTCTCCCTCTCTCCTTTTCCCGTCTTTTCTCTTTTAACCAAACTCTAATTAGGCTTTTGACCTCATTATATGATTAAAACTCTTGTTAATTCCATCAACAAACTCATGCTGTGAAATTCAGTGTTTATCTCTCTCATTATACATCTCATTTGACCATCAACAGATACATTTCAAACTGAAATCAGGTATTTTCTCTGTCACTATATATATATATGTATATATATATACATACACACACATACACACACACACACACACATATGTTTGCTATAATGTATTAATATATTCCAAATTTTTACTTTTCTCTTTTTCTCACTAGATGTTGAGTGCCTGGATAGTAGTAATTATTTTCTTATCACTGTTTCATTGTTTTCTGAAATCGAGTTTTAGAAATTGGAATGATGAAGACACAAAAATTAACATATACCTACTGCCTATTGCATCTGCTAGATATTTTACACACACGCTTGTTCAATGGATGAAGATAACGCTCATAGAAAGAGCTTAAAATATAAATTTCCCTCCTGAAATATATTTTCTCTATGTTCTCCTGGAGTCCTATTTTTCTTGTCTTTGGGGATGCTGTGTCTCCACTGAGGCTAACTGGATTTTGGAGAGTAACGTGCTGCTGTCAATCTTGAAGAGCGTGGGGCAATATGAAGAGTGTCTTATAGAGGGAGGTGGTTTACCAGAGGTAACTGAAAACCTCACTGACCCTACAAAGGACAAAATATGAAAATAATGATGCCAGAACAATTGCAGATTCCCACTTAAATGCCAGGGCATAACACTCCTGGACCAACTGACAGGAAAAAAGAATAATTTACTAAGTTATTTCTTATCTAATGTACCTCATCCCTAAAAACACATTGAAACTATGTTGAAAACTGCAAGTTATTGCTGCCCTGAGCTTCAATAACTTGTAAAATGCCGGCAATGCACCTACTATAAACACAATGAAAAAGCATTACTGCCTCCAGGAGTGGAGGCCATGTTTATGGAATTGGGAAGTTATGACCCCATCTGTTATGTACGTCGAACAGCTTACCCACTTTAAAATGGCTGCCATGCAGCTCCACACGTATCAGGCAGGGGCAGTGGTACTTGGCAGGGGGAATAAAACAACAACAATATTTCTTTCTTAGCTCATTGCTCTTGCTTATTACCAAATCTGGCTAATATACTGCTGTTAAATAATATCTCACATAAAATATTAAGCATGCTACTTCCCTTAGATATCTTTCCTAACCCATGTTCAAAGATAGCATTAAAAATTCACTCAAATGTAAAGCACCAACAAACGAATCACTACAAAATAAAGGGGAAAAACTCCTTTTATGAGTTTAAAATGCCATTCTAATTGCCGCTTCCTGCCATTTCCTGTGATTAAAACTTCGTTCTATGTGAATTACATCCTGTCTTCTAATCTAAGTTCTTACTGGTTGAAGCTTTTCACAGCAGGCTAACATAACGCAGGAGCTAATTAAAAATGCAGAATCTCAGGCTCCCCTCCAAACCTACTGAACCAGACTCAGTAATTCAACAAGATCCTTACGTGATTAGTATGCAGGTCAGAATTTGAAAAACACTGCTCTAGGACCAACGTAAAACAGAAGTGACCTAGAATGGGATATAACCATCTGTGTCTGCCAAGATATATGTTTGTATTGGTATCTATTTTAAAAGTGGTATGTTTAAGTAAGTCTGTGAAATGCCAGACTAAATGAAATAAGCAGCTGTTTCTACTGCTAGACTGATAGTTTGTGTGAGATCATGTGTACTGCCATTGTTTCAGACGGGTATAGAGTATGCAGGGGTTTTTTTCCCCCCAAAGAATGAAGAAATATCCAGTTGTTTATTCAAATGAACTACTGCATGCCAACTAAATACTAGGACTAAATTAGTACAGAATTTACTTTGAATTTGCTTTTGCAACGATTTTTTTAAAAAAAATCATTATTATATAGCTTTCTGTATTTCTGCTAGCTCAGTAATTTAGACTTCTAGAAATGAACTAGATATTTATGCCCTAATGTGGAAAAATGTTCTGATATATGAAGTGAATAAAAAAAGGAAACTGACAATTATACATACACACTATGAGTCCATTGTTAAAGTATATATGCCATGTATATTGTTTAATATATATATGACACATGGTACATATACACAAGCATGGGAATAAAAACATACAAAAAATCTTAGTGATTATTCTGAGGGATGCAATGAGATACTTGGAATGGGAACTTGCACTTTTTAAAGATTTTGTAGCAATAATACTAGAGGTAATATTTACTTTGTGGAGTTGTAAGAAGTTTTCAAGTTAAAAAAAAAGTGCTTTCTTTACCCAAATGCCACTATTTCTATTGTTATGTAGCTAATTTTTACTACTTGTCTCATCTTTTTAGCAGGTATTTCTGCTTTTCTTCTAAGACCCATTTCCATTAAAAAGAAAAGTAGTATGCAGAAAACGAAATAAATTACCTCTTGGTAACAGCTCATGTATTTTTGGCAGGAGGAATATTCTAATAAATAGATAAAATAAGGCTTCAGAGTTCTCTGTGTACATAAATGATCTTATCCTTCCTTAAATTAAAATTAATACCGTGGATTCTTGTAAAGCCTTGGTTTATCAGGAATTGTTCCAATAGGTGCCACCACCCTATCTCTATAAATGAGTCATAATTAGGAGAAAATTTTTCCTTAGGAATTGCAGTACTGTTGTTGTTGCTCTGGCACCCCCTGGTGGAAGAAAATCAGACCGATTTGGAGAACTGAGGAGTAACCCACCAGGAATCTTGTCTGGAAGATAAACGTGTTGCATCTTTAAGGTAACTTCTAGGATTGGAGCACTTTGGGATGAAAGTGCATTTCGGTTACATTGATTTAGTGCTATGGCCTTCTGATAAAGGCACTGCCAGGCCTGTGGCACAAGCTTCTCTGTGCTTCCTGTGGGTTTTTAATATTTAGTAAAGCAGCTGTGTACAGTCAAGTTCAATAACCAGAGATGTAACAGATAAGGTCACAGAGAAAATATGAAATGCCAAACTCATAGGATTATACATGTGCATGTGTGTTTGCTACATATGTGAAAATTTTGCCCTATATTTTGTGGGTCATCATACAGTCCCCAGAAAATGCTGTCGAAGGCAGAAGTGTTGAGTTGCTACAAGCACAGGATTTGGAGTCAGACAAATCTGGACTCTGTATACTGAACTACTTATCTTGTATATCTTGTTTTCATCTATGAAGTACGTGATTGAATCTCCATATATATCACAGAATTATGAGGTTTAAAGGACTGCATCTAGAACACAGTGCTCAGTATACATTAAGGACCTAAGTTAGTGATACGCAAAGGTTTTCTTTAAAATAGAAGTTGTTTTTAGTTTTCTTTAGTTTCAATACTGGAGAACTGCAGATGTTTCTCTTTTATTATCTGAAAATCAAGCTGTACTAATAGTATATAGATAGATGTTTCTACAAAACATATGATGACCGTCCACAGGTTTTCCAGTTACCCCAAATTATTGATGGCCTGGAAAAGACCGTGCATTCTACTGATAAAATAGGGATAATCCCCTTGATCATCTTTCAAAAGAGAATGCAGCCCCACCTCCAGCATTTAAATTTGTCCTATTCCATAGGGGAGGGGTGGAAATACTTTTAATCTCTCTCTTAGCATGAGACATATTTCATGACTATGTTTCTGGACTGTCATTCAAGTAGGTCAGGGAAGAGAACAGCTCCTCTCCCAAGAGTCAGGCATGTGGTTTGATGCTGCAAAGGTCTAGTAATTGGAGTCACCAAAGTACTGAATCAGCCCAAGTAGCAGACAGGGAGTCTCAGAGCACTGCTCTCCGAGTGCCAGCGTGGACGCCAAGTGCTGCCATTATAGTGACAGCTGCAACCTCTTCACTGAAGAAAAACATCAGAAAAGTCAGTCCTAAGTGGGCCAGCTGCATCGGGTTCCCAATGCAGAATCTTCTGAGAGGATCGGTGTTTATCTCGGTTTCGAAAGTGCAGTTTCTGCTTCTCTTGCACAAGTCAAGGCCTTCTGCTCTTCAAGCACCCCTGTGTATGCTAATATGTTTGGGGTTTTTTTCCCCTGAAACTGTCAATAAATTGGGTGTTTCTGAACTGAAGTTCTGTCATCTGAACTGAAAGCAGTTTTCGAGAAGGCTTCTTTTTTTCTCAGAATTTAGACATTCAGAGGCGAGCATTATGTTCACAGCATTATGTCTGAGTACTAGAGTACATCATTAAAGCAACTACACAGAGCACTTATTTCATAGCCCTGTTGCTTCATTATTACCCGGTCAAAGCCGTCAGCAGCTCTAATATAAGTATCTTTAAAGTATGTGTTTAAGTAGTCTCCTTTAAGGATATTACATCTGAAGAATAGGGACAATTCTTTACATATGTTTTCTATCTAACTGCATACTAAGTGTTTCTAGAAGGCATTCAATACTTCTTTCCTTAGGTACATATTTACATATTTTTCAAAAGTATATACAGTGATTATTATAAGAGTGTCCTAATTGCTTTACAAATATTACAAAATTCTCCTAGAAGCCCTACTATATCCTTTTGCTGCTATAACAAATCATCATAACATGGTAGCTTAAAAGAACATAAATTATTTTATAATTCTTAAAATGGGCTGGTCTCACTGGGCTAAATCAAGGTATTCCTCCCAGAGGCTTGAGAAGAGTATCTGTTATCTTGTCTTTCCCAGCTTCTAGAAGACACCCACATTTTTGGTTTATACCTCAATTCCTCCATCTTCAAAGCCATCAGTGGCCAGTCCTGTCTTTATCATCTGCTGAATCACGCTGGCCCTCTGCTCTCATCACATCTCCTATTCTGACTCTTTGCCTGTTTCACTTTTAAGGATCCTTTCTCCATCTCAAGATTCTCAACTATATCTTCAAAATCCCATTTGCTATGTAATGTAGCATACTTGTGGACATGGGTTTCTCCAGAGGGCCATTATTTTGCCTACCATGACTACTGGAATCTTTCTCATTTTACATATGAGGAAATTGAGACTCAGAGAAGTTAAGGAATTTGTCCAAGTTCACACAGTTAACTAGAGGCAGAGTTTGGATTTAAACACAGGCAGTTTGGCTTCAGAGTTTGGGCCTCTAACAACTGCAATTTAGTATTTGTGGTCTGAAAAAGAGAAGGAAAGAATGAAGAAAGGAGCTAGAGACATATTTTATCTCTACAATCATATACAGTCATGCCAGCTGGTGTTTAGTGAATTAAACTCTTACTTTCAGTTAAGTAGTGACAGCACCAAAACACCATAGAAAAGAGAGCTTAAAGACAAGAGAAAGAATGCCCCAGAACAAGGAGAATGGGCCACTGAGATTGATCACGTTTGCTGAACCAACGGCTGAGAAAGGCTGAAAATACTGACACAAAAGGAAGAATCACAGTAAAAGAGATTGTATGTAAAAATAACACAACTTTGAAAAGTAGAAGAAAGTGAGGAGGCCCTGAAGGGGATATCAACGATGCATAATAAAGTAGAAACTGAAAAATCAGAAGAGTATGTAATTGGCAATACAGGAATGCATATAAAATGGGAATCTGTTAACCAACAGATTTCATTGCCAAACTACACAAAATAATCAATTCCATCATCATGGAAATCTCTTCTATGTTTGTATTATACTAGGTTGGAATTCTAAGTTAAACTCTTTTATGGGATCCTTGTCTAACTTGGAGATGAAGATAATGAACTGAAACCCGGAAATCAAGAAACAGTAAGTAGCAGAACATACCCAATGACATTGATAATTTTGAAAATTAACCTCACTAAGGTCAGGATTCAAATTCAATATCTCCAGTTAATCAAAAATAAAGCCATTGTGTATACGCCCAAGTAAGAGAGCATTCCAGGAACCATTAGGCTGGTAATTGTGTTTCACATTCTGCAAGTACGTATTCCTTTTCAGAAAAAATAGCAGTTCCTTTTCCAAATATATTTCCATTTTTTCCAACAAATATTAAGGAATCCTCTTATATGGTAAGCGGTAAGCATTGTGTTAGGATGCATAGGTAAAGAATGTCATGTTCCAGTTACATGCATGTGTTTAAAATGTGAGAGGACTATTTTAAATACAAACATTTAAAACACTGATTTATTTCCAAAGCAATATGTATTTACTATAGACAACTTAGAAAATATACAGAAGTAAAAATATAATAATCTATTATTCTACCAATCAGTAAGACATCCTGTTAATAAATGCTAATATTCTGAATTATTTCTATAGACTTTTCCTTATGAATGCATCTGCATTGTAAAAAGAACTTACATTTTAGACACTATTTTCAACTTTTTAAAATTTAACAATGTATTTTACACAAAATGTTTATGGACATTTCCCCATATCCTTAAATACTATCTTGTCTAATGGCTACATACAAGTTTGTTGTAAATGCACACTATAGTTCATTTAGCCAAGACAATTTTGTTTGCAATTTAGTGAAGAATTTAGTCACAGAACTCTAAATTTCTCTAAAATGTTTGCTCCACAACCCCTTCAGTGACACAGTTCCATGACACTTATCACTACTTTCTATCAAACTCTATTGCACTATTTCCAGTATCCTGCAATTTCATTATGATGGATAACATCTTTTCACTAATTCTTCCTGATTTCTATATTTAAAGTCCCATTTTTTAACATGTTAAGCCTAGAAATATAATCAAAGCGATCACTTTTTAGATGTTTCTAAGACATTTTTCTACTGTTTCTCCTCATTGTATTTGCATGATTTCTCTAAAGTTACTGATGATAAAATATACTCCAACATCTGTCCCTTCCCCACCACTACTGTTTCCTCAAACTAGTGAAAGATACCATGAAAAGTGTGTTCGGTAATCAGCAAAACAGGTAATTTCCCATGAAAATGTCTTTGGAGATCTAAACTGTAGAATTATTCCAAGCAGTAGTCAGAAATGGAATTCATCATGTGATAAAAGCTTTAAGTCACTATATATTGATATTATTGTTACTGTTTAATGTTGGAAGTTATGGGGCAATTATCTGAAATCCAGAAAAGAGAATCAATGAATGAAAATATTCCTTTCAGATGAATTTCTTGTTCATTGCCTGGCTGCCTTACTACCACAAAGCAATTTGGACCAATAAGTAAACATTGCCATTGCCCTAATGTCTCTCATGTTTACAGAAGAAATAATCTTCACACACAAAAACCAGAGAGAGAGAGACAGAGAGAATGTTTGTATCTAAACTTGTATAATTAAACCTAAGAAAATTGGTACATAATAGATTTATCATTTTTCCTTAAATACATACATTTGCTATACTTATTTTAGACTAAATTTAATTTTAAAAAAATACAATAAAAGTTGACTTACATTTTGGAATCTACTTTCAGCCTTTTAAAAAAGATTTAACAGTGTATTTTGAGCAAAATGATTATGCACATTTCCCCATATCATTAAATACTCTCTTGTCTAAATATTCAAATTTAAGGTTGGATTCAATAATAGAAACTTTTTAAAATACAAAGAATATGATTAAGATCAGTTTGTTTTACTGATCATTTATACACCTATATAAAATATCTCAAGATACATAGTTCAAAAATCCCCTATGGAAAGAAGTAATACAGTTCATAAAATTGACATAAGTCCCTTTAAATAAGGTACTTTGAAGTAAAATTAAGGTACATACAATGAATTGCAATTAAAATATTCCTGATTAATTACTGATAAAACTTGCAGATAATATTTTACTATTAAAGAGTCAGGATGAGGGGTACTGTCTACAATTTTTAGCCACTTCTACTGGCTCTTCATATAAGGACAACCCTAAGGTAGGCCCAACTGTAAATTTGTGTAAATGGATAAAATAGATGTTTCTCAAGAGTTCCTGTTTGCTAATAAATGCATATTTCACCAAGGACCAGAGAAGAATTGGTCCCTTGCTACATCAGACCTACATCAGAGCTGTGTTTGCAGTTCTGTTATTTTGCTCCAAGAATTATCGAGGAGACTTTTGATTCCTGAAAAAAACTGCTTCTTCCTCTAAGAGTCAGTGCCTAAACTTTTAGTTAGAGCCATTCCTTAGCCTCAAGAGTAGCCGCATTTCACTAAAGCCAGAACTGAAGGCCCAGCTATCTCAGTCTCTGTGTCCTTGTTTGAAAAAAATAGGTCTGGACAGCTTAAGTAAAGGGCATTATTTACATTTATCTTAATCAGTAGAAGACACTCACAGTCTAGATATGGCTAGGGATGGGTGTAGATGGGCAAACTTGACCCTGCCACACCAATAGGTTATGATGGACTTTAAAATTAAGTCCCAGATGTAGAAAGTAAAGAGAACTAGGACTTTTGCATGTCTTTTAAAAATTACACTCATTTTCTACTACAGGGAAATATTTATTATCATTCTTTAATTTTCCAGGCACCAGAAAAAATATATTTTGAACTTCCTAAGTTTAGTTTTCCTTCTAGTATCAGGCAGGCATAGAATGATGACATGGTTTGGCTAATAAAGTAATTCCAAGAGACCATCTATTATCACTCTGCCAACACAGCCACCACTGCTTTCATTAATACTCAGGCTATTGCAAATAACCTCCACTTCTCTGGTGCCTCTAATGTGACAAATACTTTGCTAAGTGCTTAACACACATTGTCCCTGATGTACCTTGCAATATCAATGAGAACTGTAAGTATATTCAAAATGAAGGTTTATAAAGACCCTGACTCTGTCTGTTCCCAGGGCCTCTGTCACTACACTAGAACACACCATCTCTGTCCATTTATATAAACCATGTACTGTGTATTGATTAATTCAATGTGCCTACCACTTTTTTAATAAAAATAATTAATGTATCTTTGGGAAACTGGCTGGATGCCCATGTCAGGGCCTCAGTTCCAGCCACACTCTTCCCTCTTTGCATCAGTCACACAGAGTTACTTGAGAATCTGAACTTGAATGCTACTCTGCACAGCCTCCTCATGCAATCTTACATCCAAATTGTCTTCACTTCCTCAGTACCTTATCCAGTCTTTCACTGTAGCAATATTACTTCACATTGTCATCATTTATATTCCTGTCTTTATGTGAAAACATAAGGTACTTGAAGATAGGTTCCCTACCTGCCATCCGCGTGCTCCCAAGTTCTTGATCCATTGACCGGGTAAAGAACAGCTGTTAAATAAATAATTGTTGAGTGAATTACTGTGTCTCCTCAAGGAAGATAATTTACTGTGGAGGGATGTGGGCTGCCCCTGGCAGGTCTAGACTAGAAAGGATGTTTGATATTGCAAATTGTTGCTTGGAGCAATCTCTTAATCCTGTGTAATTGTTTCAGCATTTCCTACTTAATATTGTCCTTACATATATTATCTGATTCAATCTTTCCATCCTATAATGTACTTCCTCTGATATAAGCCTTCTTTAAAATACCACATTTACAACTTGGTACAGAGGATAGAGATGTAGATTTGATCCTTATAGGTCAGGTTCCATTATGGTCAGAATTAGTTGGTAAGAGTTCAGAACAAGGACAAAACTGAATCATCTAAAAGTTTTACAGTTTATTCACATGCAATGCTGAAATATGTCTGCATGTTTGTGTGTGAGATGAAAGAGAGAGAAAGACAGAGAGCGAGGTATACAGTGGCAGTAAAATAGGAATGGGTTTTGGAAGGTGAGTGGTAGAATTGTCCATAAATAGGTCTCAGAATTGAAAATTCTTAAATGTTGGAAAGACACAGAAAAGGTAAAGTCTCCAGTAAAGGACAGTATTAGGAAAAGATGTGTAATCAAATTATAAATTTAAGGCTGGACTAAACTTCTAGAGCGATTAGTAGGTATGAGAGAAGTGTATTCAAAGATGTTTATCACAATGAAATAGGGACTTCCTCATCCTCTATATGATGAAGTATATCCAGAATATTTCTAAGGTTTTTCTATTTTTGTTATAAGACATCTACATGTATATTTTTTACTTAAAAATTTTAACTTTATTTTAGATTTATTTTTTATTGAGGTAACATTGGATTATGACAAACTTCATGTGTATAACATTATATTTCTACTTCTGTGTACCCTAAAGCATGCTCATCACCAAAAGTTTAGTTTCCATTTGTCACCACACCCCTTTCACCCTCTCCTGCCACAGCCCTTCCCCTCTGGTAACCACTATTCTGTTCTCTATATCTACATGTTTGTTTCTGTTTGGTTTGTTGTTGTTGTTGTCTTTATATTCCACATATGAGAGAAATCGTATGGTATTTCTCTTTCTCTGTCTTATTTCACTTAGCATGTTACCCTCAGGTTACATCCATGTTGTTGCAAATGGCAAGATTTCATTTTTATGGCTGAATAGTATTCCATTGTATATACACTTCACATCTTCATCCAACCATCCCTTGGTGGGCATGTAGGTTGTTTGCATATCTTGGCTATTGTAAATAATACCATGATGAACATAAGGGTGCATGTGTCTTTTTGAATTAGAGTTTTTGTTTTCTTTGGATAAATATCCAGAACTGCGATAGCTGGATCATATGGTAGTTCTATTCTTAATTTGAGGCATCTCCATACTGTTTTCTATAGTGGCTGCATCATCTTGCATTCCCACCAATAGTGCAGGAGGGTTCCGTTTTCTTCACATTCTTGTCAAAATTTGTTATTTTTTGACTTTTTTTTACAGGATCTTATTTTATTAACATCTTTATTGGAGTATAATTGCTTTACAATGGTGTGTTAGTTTCTGCTTTATTTCAAAGTGAAACAGCTGTACATATACATATATTCCCATATCTCCTCCCTCTTACGTCTCCCTCCCACTCTCCCTATCCCACCCCTCTAGGTGGTCACAAAGCACCGAGCTGATCTCCCTGTGCTATGCGGCTGCTTCCCACTAGCTATCTATTTTACATTTGGTAGTGTATATATGTCAATGACACTCTCTCACTTCGTCCCAGATTACCCTTCCCCCTCCCCGTGTCCTCAAGTCCATTCTCTACGTCTGCGTCTTTATTCCTGTCCTGCCCCTAGGTTCTTCAGAACCTTTATTTTTTTTTTTTTTTTAGATTCCATATATATGTGTTAGCATATAGTATTTGTTTTTCTCTTTCTGACTTACTTCACACTGTAGAACAGACTCTAGGTCCATCCACCTCACTACAAATAACTCAATTTCATTTTTTTTTTCTTATGGCTGATCCCACCTTTTTGATAATAGCCATTCTAACAGGCATGAGGTGATATCTCACGGTTTTGATTTGTATTTTCCTGATGATTAGTGATGTTGAGAGTCTTTTCCTGTGCCAGTGGGCCACGTGTATGTTTTCTTTGGAAAAATGTCTATTCCTCTCCTATGCTCATTTTTTAATCACAAATGATATATCCAGTAATGGGTTAACATCCAAAACACACAAAGAACACATACGACTCAAACAGGACATCTATATATTAAAAATGTATCTAGATATTCTCAACTGAAAAGAATACAGCAGTGTATTTTTAGTTGTATTAAGTAGTGCTCTAGGGATTTGGAAAGGCAGAGAACTAGAAAGAAATCAAATCAGTTTTATTAAAATTATGTCACTGAAACAGCTCTATTAATGCCTCTACATTTGTTCTATCTTTTAGACTTCTTTGTAAGCTTTATTTAGAGAAAAAGATATAGTTTCCAAAAAGTGTATCTGTTAGTGTCCAAACAGGAAAATAAGAAAAGAAAAAACTTTTTAGTATTTAAAACAAAAAGACTAGGTATTACTCAGGTGATGGAAGAGCCTGAGAAATCAAACTGGTTTCAGGGAAGAAAGGGACTGAATAGCTACTGCAGTGAGCCTCGACCACCACGCGCAGGCTAGAAGGACAGAAGGAAGAGATGCGCTCAAAGTGCCTGGGACCAGGGTCACCCACTCTCTCCTCCCAGTTGTTGGCTTCACCTTCTCTGCAAGTCACCTTTTCAGACTGGCCTACTTTAAACAATCTTTATAGCTCTGTCAAAGTCCTGGGGAAGACTCTGACAAGTTCACATAAGTTTCCCCACCTATCCCTGAAATTAACACTGTGGCAGGGTGGGAAATCCTGGTAATTAGGCTTGGATCATGTGCCATGAGCTTACATGGGCTCACAGGACCAGGAGTGGCTTATGTTAAAGATAGGGATATGGAAGCTGCTCTAACAAAACCACATGGTCTAAAGTTATCATGGAATAGGTGTGGGAGGGCAGTAGTTGTTCTCCAAAAGAAAGAATTTCTTACCATCAGAAATATTCATGTTCACTACACAAAGTTTAGAGTACCTCAGACTTACTCGCTGTTCATAGCACACAAACTACTTCCATCTACTCAAAGAGCATATTGGAAAACAAGTGAGGGAGGTACTGAATTAGGGATGACCTTGAGTCTCTCAGATATGTAATGTTTGGGAAAAAAAGTATCTTTGCTATTTATTATTAGTAAAGTTTTGTGACACTTGTAAATGACACCTACTTGTATATGAAGAACATAATTAAAATTTGATATTCTAGAGAGACATAGTAGCAACTTCAAGTCTTTTTCCAGCAATATCACCATCATCCCATGGGTTTTTTTTTTGCGGTACGCGGGCCTCTCCCTGTTGTGGCCTTTCTCATTGCGGAGCACAGGCTCTGGACGCGCAGGCTCAGCGGCCATGGCTCACAGGCCCAGCTGCTTCACGGCATGTGGGATCCTCCCAGACCGGGGCACATCCCATGTTTTAACTGTGTAGTAATCAAAGCCTGGAAGGAGGAGGTGGAGAAATAGGGAGAGGCAGACTGAATTGCTTCAGCAAGGAGCAGCAGCGATTGCCAGATCAGAAAAAGAGAAAGAAGAACAAAAAGCTGAAGGCAGGAAGAGTCATCTCTAGTGTCAGCAGTTGTTTCAAAGGGACCATCTTGATGAACTTGGTAGGGAAGAAGGAGGAAGAGTTTCCCTGGATGCACCAGTGGAAGCTGTCTCACCTTATTAGGCAGTTATATATTTATGTGAGAGATGTTTACAATTCAGATGATACATACTGTAAAATATCAGCTGAATTAAAGCTTTCCCTCTGAAAAATATGCACCATGTCCAGTGTTAGGAAACTATGCCTTATTTGCTTATATGGCAGAGTTTATATTTTTCAACGGTATTGGATGAAAAATGAAGAGAAGCTACAAAAAGTGATTAGAAATCAACACTGTTATGGGAAAATGAGCATAAAATTTGCTAACAGCTTTTCATCACCTACATTACGCATAAATACCAAAACAGTCATACATGTGACAGAGAGTATCTGCTTAGTTATCACAGTACTGAGATTCTCAGAAGTTTTTCATTCTAAATTTCATTTCAGAGGAACATCAAAATAATACAGCAGTAAAATTAAATAGCAATGAAAAATAATGAGAGAGGGGAAAGGCTATAGTTATATAAGCAAGAAAGTGTTAGAATGCTTTTAAGCGAGATTAGATATGCAATACATGGAAGGTCAATGAGGCAAATAGAAGTTGTACTAAAAGGCATAGATTTCAATATTGCCTGAACCTTTTTTGTAGGTGGATATAACGAAATCTACAACAGAAAGAGATAGGAAGAGGAAGAGATTATGTTTGAAAACATATGCTGATTGCATTTACCATGATTTCAAAAATAAGATATCTTTAAAAATGACATTGAACTCGTCATTATTAATGACCTAGTGTAAAATGTTTTCAAATTAACAATTATTTCTCTTTATTGTCCAAACCACTGCCTATAGGCATTTAACGCAGAATCATGTTATAGCAAAATGTCTGAATTTGTCATCAATCATCATCTTTGAGCTTCCATACTGTACTGATTCTCTCCATGAACACAGAGACTGAATTCTCAATATTTATTTAAATTGATATTATTTGCTGCACACTGTGTTATTCTAGAGAAAAAATTTTCAGTCACATATAGGAAAGTAGGCAGCTGATACTAATTCAAAAATACATTGGTAACTGAAAATCATTTTCATAAATGTTTTGATGCCTGTCTTTGGAAAATATACAGATTGCAGTATACCACCCTTTGAATTATATTTGAGTTTGTTCTCTGTAGTTACCTGATAATTAATAAGCTCTAGAGACATGGATTTTTAGGACAAAATTCCTACTACAAGGATCAGCTACACTATTTCTATTTGCTTCAAGACATAGTTGTGGTCTGCGGTCTAATTTTATCCTTGTCTGTATATTTCAAATCAATATTTGTCAGTATCGGTAACCATCTACATGCTAGAATTCTAATTTTTACCAGATAACAATATTTGCCAATTTCCCTGTCACCTAAAAGTCCACTTACCATGTCAGGCAGAACTCCTTCCTTAAAAAAGAGTTTGAAAATAATTATGATCTTTCATTTTTGCTTTGTATTTGTTTTTGCACCACTACTTTTAAAATTGAAGACCTAGTCTCCTTGATAAAATGTTTAGACTTAAATTTTAATCCCTCAAAATAAAACTTTCCCCAGGTCATGAGCTGTGAAAATATTTGATTTTTTTTATACACATAGAATTGAAAATAAGACTAAAATTGGAGCCCCTTACTTCCAAGGAGATGATTGTCTTTCTTCCAAAAATATAAATTATTTTGATCTAGAATTTTCTTGTCACTGTAAGAATAAAAAAAAGAAAAAAAGAATATAAAATACATAAAAGTACAAAAATATAAAAAAACATACAAAGCATTTTTGGTGTAGATTTACTGTGGAGAAACTTTGAGGAGAACACGGAAAAATATTTACTAGACGAGTCAAATGCAAGAAAATTAAGCTGATGTTAAATTTGATTTACGTTCCTCTAATGTGGGAATTATTACTGGGAACTCCGTGCAGATAAATAACTTTTCTGACGGTCCACAGTTCATTTTTCAAGGAATCTAATGAAACTAGCTCTTAAAAAAAAAAAAAAAAAACTACTGAAGAAAATAGTGTGCCAGAAATGACTTGTGTAGCATGAACATATTTTCCTTAACAAAATAAACAAATATATGGTCAACACTAACTTGGATACTGTAGAGAATAAAAAGTCTGAACCAATAAAAAGATACCAAGTGGAGGGCTTCCCTGGTGGCGCAGTGGTTGAGAGTCCGCCTACCGATGCAGGGGACACGGGTTCGTGCCCCGGTCGGGGAAGATCCCACATGCCGCGGAGCGGCTAGGCCCGTGAGCCACGGCCGCTGAGCCTGCGCGTCCGGAGCCCGTGCTCCGCAACGGGAGAGGCCACAACAGTGAGAGTCCCGCGTACGGCAAAAAAAAAAAAAAAAAAAAAGATACCAAGTGGAGAATGATTTGTAATTAATACAATTTTTTATCTTGAAATATAAATAACATTATGCACTGCCCCCAAAGTTAACCAATTCAGGTACTAGTTACCTCCCCACGTAATTCTGTTAATTTTTAATCATTAGGTATTTGATTCTTCACTGTTCATAAAGGGCTGTTAATGACATATTACCTAACTAAAGTCAGAAGAATACAACAGATAATTTTTGGAATCAGTGATTCTATAAGTAGAAGTCATTTTAAGAATTGTTTAGTGGATTGATACAAGTAATTTACAATAAACACATTAATTGCATATAGGGATGTGTGTCATGTTAGGTAGATGGCTTTGAAAGTTATGAGGTGTTGTTTTTTTTTTTTTGCTGTTGTTTTGTTTGAGAGTAAATAGAGAGCCTCTGTCACTGGAGTTAGGTGTGTCAGAAAATAGAGATAATATATAGACAGGTAGTGAGAGATTATCTCACAATAATTTTGGTAACTGAATGGAGAGTGTCAGGATGCCGGGTTTGCTATTTAGGTGATTTTCAAAGACTAGATGACACAAGGAAGTATACCATGCTTGGCGTTAGGAAGAACACGCCATGAATAATACCTGATCTATGACGTGAAGCTCTAGCTGTTGCAGAGAAAGGACAGGCATATGTTCAGTTACCCAAAGTAGATGTGCTAAGTGACATAAAAAGGTAAACCAAGGCCTCAGGAGAGGGGTATAAGGTGAAATAATTTATCTTGAAAAATGGAAGATTTTTACGGAGAGCGTGGCATTGGTGAAGTGTGCCGGAGAATATGTGGATGTAATTATTTACGGAATTTTAGGTAGAAAAGCTGTAAGAACAGAAATATGGATAAGAAAAATAAAATCTAGAGTATCATTAATAGTAGCAAGCCTGTACTGCTAGATATTGTCTTTGTGTTTTTAAAGAAATGGCCATGTGAACCAGAGCCAATTCTAGCTTGGTGGAATTCTCTGGTCAAAAATGAAATGTGACAAAAGCAGAAATGAGGTTTCTCATGTAGCTTGTAAATGAATAAAAATACAATCTCTAGTCATGTACTTTTTCTTGTTTTTGTTTCCACTGCTGGATAGAGTGGTCATGATGAAAAAAGATATCACATGAGCAAAGAAAATCAAAAACAGGAGTAAGAGGATATTTTTGTGATAGACAGTTACAAAAATAACCACAACTATGAGTTAAAGATATGTACTTAGGTTTGCCTTGATGGCAAAAAGCACGAGGCCTAGGGGATGGTACTCAAAATCATGCTTACTTACTTCTAATTTAAAATGAATGTATGTATCAGTTTTCATGCTTTCAAGAGATTCTGGTCAAAAATAAGTGACTTGGAGTCAGAGGACTCTTTAGAAAGAAACTTCCCAGAGTTTGGTTTTGATAAAGATCTCCAGTTTTTTGTTTTTTGGGGTTTTTTTTGTGGTACGCAGGCCTCTCATTGTTGTGGCCTCTCCCATTGTTGAGCACAGGTTCCGGACGCGCAGGCTCAGCAGCCATGGCTCACGGGCCCAGCCGCTCCGCGGCACGTGGGATCTTCCCCGACCGGGGCACGAACCCGTGTCCCCTGCATCGGCAGGCAGACTGTCAACCACTGCGCCACCAGGGAAGCCCAAAGATCTCCAGTTTTGACAAGATAAAGATATCCTGAACTTATCACCCCTCTCCCATAACACAGCCCAGTGCATGTGCAGATGAATATCTGAGCCCAAATGCATCAGGCTGTGGGACTTGGGGACAAAGGGAACTGCTGAAGATATGCTGATGATTACACTGCTTTCTGTGCTTAGAATAACAAAGTTCTTAGTCTCTGACCCAGGAACCTTGTTCCTTATGCCAATATCCATGAAACTGTGGCAGGTGGGTTTGTCAGCTTGCAAGTAAGGTAAGATACCAGACCCTTTGCAGTTCTTTATGTGGAACTAAGAGGATAAGTGAACTGGTTCCTAAGAGTACCCAATACACCCCTCCAGACCCACTGATCAGAGTCTCTGGGGGTAAAGCCTGGAAATCTGAAATATTATCAAGCTCCTCAGGTAATTCATACAAACATACTCCTTTAGCATCTCAATTTTAGTACATTATTCATTCTGTCAACTATTCAAACTAGATAATGTCTTTTTCTGTCAAAAGTGTAGAAAATCAGTGAATGCAGATTGCACAGAGGTTGGCACAGTACAGACAGCAGTATTGCAAAGTGAGGGTCTCCTCTGTCTCAGAGTTTAGCAGTTGTTAGACTTTTAACTAAGAATTTTTAACAAAGAATTTTCCCTAAGCCCCTTGTCCTCTGTTGATACGGGTAGAGTTCTCAGACTGATGCTGGAAATGCTCACTTGACAGTTCTTAGATATGGCAAAGTCATTATTCTCATTTACTTTGACCCAATGGCCAGAAGACGTGAATCTGATAGACACAAATTTTTTCTGATTTAATTCACCTTTTAAAAATTTCTTTCTCTCTCCATTACCTTGTTGCACATACTCCTGCTTCCTCTAGTCTGGAGTTAAATCATCCTTCTATTTTTCTATTTCCTTCTAGAGACTTTCTGCCCTGTCACAATTCAGTACTTTTGCATATCTATTTTATCCACTGTGTATGTATGTTTCGCTCCTGTTTACAGAAATTGGGCAACACCCAATCTACAAATAAAAAAATATCTTTATCAGAAGGCCTGAAATCTAAACAAGAGTAGGAATTCCTCTTACCCATCAGAAACTTATCTGGAGAAGGTACACTTGATGTTGTGGAGTCATATGTCAAGTTATTGTTCCCAAAGGAAAACCCGGGAGATGAATACTGCCTATTGCTGTAATAGGAAACCAATCTACTTAGTGCCCTGGATATTCAGATTGCTTATTCCAGCCACCTGGGTTGTCACCCCTAAAGCAGTTCTTCTATAGCTCTTGTTGACTTCAGTGGCTTTGAAATTAATAGACTGTTATCAATAACACATTTACAGTCTGCAATGGATAAAAAGGGATCATTTAAACATATTTTGGAGAAGAGCACACCGTATTTAATATAGTGTGGTAAAGCAGCACTAATGCCATCTTTCAGTGGTTCTTGCCAATTAAGTTGATAGTAAGGGTCACAGTGGTCAATGTTTATATATAAGGAATTTTAAAACCATCGAGGGCATTATCCAGTATGATCAACCCTCACAAAAACACTATAAATGAAACAAAATGAAAAAAATCCTGGAATGAATTTAAAATACTTTTAAGGAAAAACTGTTTCTGTATAAGGTCAATTATGTATTTCCTTTTTACCACCTACCAGGTTCTCAAGTTCAAGGTCTGATTTTTTTTTTTTTTTCAAATTCATGCTTTATGTTGCTGTGAATAAGTGAAAAGAAACATAGATTTTTGCTGTTCTATCTTTTTTCAAAATATCACTGGGCCTTCCTTAATCATTCATGAACTACTCAGTATTTATCATCTTGGCAGAGAAAGCAACATAGTTTGAGTTTACAATTAACTTGTTGGAAGTAAACAATCTTTAACCATCTTTACATCCTATCTAGACAGGTGAAAGGATAAAGAGCACAGAGTTATTAATAAGTAAACTGATCACACTTATAGCTTCCTAACATGGTAGAGTCTTACAGCAGAATGAAACAGACCATGAGATGTTTTTAATTCAGTGTGTTCTTATAATAGATTAATCACATATTCTCAATTAGGAAAGTGAGGAAATGGAATGGGACTTACCCCAAAGATTATAGTAAGTTGCATCTTGTTCTTACTGCTTTGTAGTTAATGGCATTTTATTTTATATAAAAGAAACATGAAAAATACAAATTTTCCCCAAATACCAACATATAGGAAATATTTTCCATTTACTTTATGTGATGTATCATATGTCTATCATGTCTTCTAAGAGGAGCAATGATTAGAATATTCTCCAATTTTAATTCAATAACTCTACTTCATGATTTAATTGTCTACAAATTTTTATGTTTTCATAAGAAAGATCCTTTAATTATACTAGAATTCATTTGAACAGAAATGTCCATATTACAACATTGCTAAACCTTGGGTTTTAATCTATTGACATTTAGATAATGAGTCAACAGATTTTCCCATCTAATATAATTCGATCATGTTAATAAGATCAACATAGGCAATGTTAGATAATTATTTTTAAGAGGTATTCATTAAAAATACATACCTTCTTAAAATATCCATTTATTCATTCTAACTTAATTCTATAAAGTCTGCTTATATTTTGTGAAGTATAGTAAACTAAGAGTTAATCATCTGCGTTCTGATGTCAGGGGTTGTATCAAGTAGACACTCTATAACTTAACAGTAGAGAAACCTCAAATAAATCACTGAAACTCTGAGTTTTGGTTGCCTGATATGTAGAAATAGTATAAGAAAAAGTGTTTCCCTCCAACGATAGTTTTAAGGCTGATGCCTGTGGTTAGTAGGGGGTTCTATCACAGTGCCTGGCATTTGGTGATTATTAATTATCATCAATTGGTATTTTTAACCTCATTGAGATGTATGAGCTAAAATTTTTCTAAAGAAAGAAATGGGGGAAGACAAACATGGATTTAGGAAAAAGGCTACAAATACAGATTCCAAGGACTTAAACTCCTGCTCTATGAAGGTCATGTGTTTACTTCACTCTGGGAAGCGAGGAGACCTCCTCCTTAGTCTTTCTTAGGCTGTTACTTTGAATAGTAGTCCAAGCTGAAAAAATACATAATTATATTTGGTAATGTATATTTCTATTTTCTAAAATATAAATTGTAGAGTAATACTTAAATTAAAAATTCACACGTGGGCTTCCCTGGTGGCGCAGTGGTGGAGAGTCCGCCTGCCAATGAAGGGGACACGGGTTCGTGCCCCAGTCTGGGAAGATCCCACATGCCACCAAGCGGCTGGGCCGGTGAGCCATGGCCGCTGAGCCTGCACGTCCGGAGCCTGTGCTCTGCAACCGGAGAGGCCACAACAGTGAGAGGCCAGCGTACCACAAAAAAAAAAAAAAAAAATTCACACGTGTGCATATTAGAAGATAGTCTACAAAAATGAAAGTGGGTGTGTTAAGGTGATAATGTTTACAATGATTTATCAAAATTGCTGTAATGGTCTTACGTGATTTCCTTTCTTAAATAATTTTTTTATAAAAACAAATATTTCAGTGCCCTCTTATCCCCTAATGTTTATAAAATATCTTTCAAATCTTAGGAACTTTAAGAGATTAATATAATACATCTAATCTGTGGAAAGAATAAGTCTAAGCGTGAACAAGTCCCTATTCTTCTAACATCATGGAGAGTATTAGCTACATTAAAAAAAACTATTAAAATTCATAAAAATCCATGTTTTCTAAGGAAAAGAGTGAAGTTTTAGCATATCTCACATTCAGCATGGGAGAAAAAGATCAGCAAAACACCTGCCAAAATGCATTTTATCTGTTTTATACTTATCAGTTTAAGAATCTTTTATATCATAACTTATGTTGAATTTATGATTCAGTTTGGACTTAACATAATATCTGGAGCTATATAAAATAAATAGAGTCAGAGAAATCATGTGAGGAAATGTTTTCATGTAACACAACAGAACCCCTGAAAGACAAATAAATGTGTTTAGGCAACTATCTATTTTTAGCCTATAAATCTGAAAAGTGTACTCTTATGAAACATTCCCAGGTATCTCTTGTTATATAAAAATGCACTCCTTCTCAATGGTTTAAAACAGTAACAATCATTTGTTTTGTTCCTGAGTCTGTGGGTGACAGGGCTCAGCTAGGCACTTCTCACTCAGGATGGCTCATACAATTGCCATCCAAAGGTGGCTGGAGTTGGGGAGATGCTGAAAACTTTCCCACTCATTTCCAGCACCTGATCTGGGAAAATCAAAGAGCTGACAGTAAGTACAGTGGGCCCTGTATATCCACCATTTCATGTAAGGGACTTAAATATCCATAGATTTTGGTATCCACGGGGGCTGCTGGAACCAGTCCGTGGATACCAAGAAACAACTGTACTTCTGGGGCTTCTCTAGCACCTCTCTTATCTCTGGATGGTCTTACCACTCCTTGCAGGGTAGCAGGACTTCCCATGTGGTAGCCAAAGGATCCCAGAGCAAGTGTCCCAAGAGGGATCAGCAGACTCTTCATTCATGACCTTATCTCACCTGTTCTTGGAAGGCACACTGCATAACTTCCACTGTATTCTGTTTGCTGAAGTTATCAAAAAGGGTTCACCCAGTTTTAAGGGGAAGGGACATTGTTCGTGACTTTTGTTGGAAGGAAGGTCAAAGAATTTGCAGACATGTTTTTAAACTACCTCTGAGACACCAATCAGCTTTATAGGATTAGACAGCTAGTACAATGAAAATGTGAGCTTGCAAAAATCCACAAGCCATCGTCTTTCAGAAATTGTTTCATCTGAAATGAGTCACTAAACAGCAATGTTCAGTCCACTGAAGCAGGATTTTCAGTGAGTTCCTAATGGTTGGACTCCTCAGCGTGCAGCAATTTTACTGAGCAAGCTAGTTCCTATCACCTGATGCTTCCTCTGCTTCCTCAGCAGCTGAGGCATCAGTTGTCTTGAATTTCACTTCCATTCAAAGCAAATAATGTGTTATTGACGGTGAGACATACATGCTTGGCATTTAGAGATCCTGCAAGGCAGCTGTTTTGTTTCTTTCAACATTAAACTGATTACAGAAGATTAAATATAATATTAGTTGGAGACCAAGCAACACAGGACTTGGCAGACTGTACAATTAGAGTTTTTAAAAAAGTGGTTAAAGAATATTATCCTTAGTCAAATGGCAAAGTGTTCTACAGAGTGGATTTTTTACAATGCAACCAACATCTGAGCAAAGTAACTATTGATATTTTTTTTTAAGTTGGCTGCCATTTAAATGGAGCAATTAGTTAAAGACAGAATAAGCAAAAATCTTGCAATGCAACTGCTGTTGGTGCCCTGTGACTAATTTAAATCTTTAAAAAGACACAGATTCTAAGTCTCTGGAGAAAAAGCTCAGAGGAAATTTATCAGGGCCGGTGTGCCTGAAGTTACAGGAGAAAAAAAGCTCCCTCCAGATCTGCCTTTTAAGGCTAATAACATTCTAATTATAGAGAGAGTATGGTTGCCGCTACCAGCTGAAAGCATTTTGTGGATTTAAAAAGCAAACTGAACTGAAGAAACACAGCTAAAGTAACTGTAACATCTGTGGTTCTCACAGATTTATTCAGCAGAAACCAAGGTATCCATTAAGGTGACCCAAACTATGAGGGGGTTATGTTATTTCAGGTATGATTAATAAATCATCATTTCACACATGACTATAAAAATGATTTATCCTGGACAATATCCCTCATCTTCTGGAAAATATCAAAAATTTAAAATCACTTCAAAGAGTTTCAGAAATAATACCTCATTATGAAGTGCTCCTAACAAACTTAAAATTTAATGGTATTGCCTCCTTTTCTACATTTGTTACATTTGACAAGTTGAGATAATTACTTGACTTCCATATTCATAATTACCTCTTATGCTATGGAGTTATTTTCAAAACGGAGTTTTCATGACTAAAAGCGTTACTCAGGAGTTCTTCATTTTAAAACTTGCTCTTAGTCTTAGACTATCCCTTGTCTTCTAAACTTTGCTTCCCTCATAATCTGTATGAGAAGGGCAGTTACATAATACAAAATGATGAAAATTTAAACCAATCATGAAATAAAAATAATCATAGTATTTATATATAAAACATTGTAAATGCTTCTTCCCTCTAAATGTGACATTGCAAACTGAGGGTCTATATTACATGGAACAAGAAGAAAGGATTAAGAAACCAATGATTCACTTTTCAGAGAACAATTTACGTGCATTGTTTCTACCTTGTAAAATGAGTTTTGGGATGTAAGAGTGGGACCAAGAGCAGAACTGAGGACCTAGACTCCTTTCCTGGGAAGCGAGAAGGCAACACTGAAGATTCTGGTAAATGTTGTGAGTTTTGACCCCTTTGTTCTGAGTTCTATATTTAAAGGATATTGCAGCAACGTGGTTGGACCTAGAGATTGCCATACTAAGGAAGTACGTCAGACAGAGAAAGATAAATACCATATGATATTACTTATATGTGGAAACTAAAATGAGAAAAAAATGAACTTATCTATGAAACAGACTCACAGACATAGAGAACAGACTTGTGGTTGCCAAAGGGGAGAGGGAGTAGAGGAGGGATGGATTGGGAGTTTAGGATTAGCAGATGCAAACAATTATATACAGAATGGATAAACAACAAGGTCCTACTGTATGGCACAGGGAACTATATTCAATATCCTGTGATAAACCATAATGGAAAAGAATATGAAAATGAATGTATATATATGTATAACTGAGTCACTTTGCTGTACAACAGAAATTAACACAACATTGTAGATCAACTATACTTGAATAAAATGAATTTTAAGAAAGTCTAAATATATGATTCTTTATATATTTTACATGACAACTTTCAAAATTCTTTACAAAAGGCACTGTAACTTGGTCACATTTTTTTTAATGATTAGAGGATATATCCAGGTTGTTGGGGAAATATAGTTAAAAACAAAATCTTATGACCCTGAAAATTCCACAAAGGTAAAAGAAAAAGATGTTTTGTTATTGAATAAGCATCAAAATCTGAATGTGATGCACAGCACAGGCAATTCACTAAAAGATTGCAAAGACAGAAAGCCTTGCTCTGCTCGAGAGTCCTGCATACCCTTTTATAGATCCAAACAGACACTACTCATTACATGTATGTTCAAGATACAAAACTAGTCCTCAAGTAAGAATTTCACAGCACCAGTTCTCACACAGTTCATCCCAAATTCCCTTGGTAATTGAGGTGACCATCTGTGTTAATTGGCTTCAACCAAAGGGGAAAAAGACAAAAAACTTTTCATATCTTTATGACAAAAAGTAGTTTTTCACTTGGAGCAAGGGGGCTACAAAAGTTAGGCTCCTATCCTCCCATAGAGACTTGGAGGTAGGGGAGATGGGGGTGGGAACAGCCTTGATGATTTCAAAAAACTGGTTCCCAGGACGCTGAGAAAGACACTTCTGAGTCCTAGAGCTAACCAGAGACCTATTTAGCTTCTAAAAAGATTTTCATACATTTCTAAAACCTAGGAAAGAACTTAGAAGTTTTCTAAAGTAAATGCTCTAAGAAAATGGAAGGAAGGTCTTTTTCCGTATTCTTAACAGGAAGAATTATGCCTCTTTATTTGTATTTGCCCTTACAAGGGAAAATGCATTCTTAGAACTGAGAGAAAAATGACCAATTATATGGTACAAATTCATCATTTATGGATGAAGGGACTAAGAACCAGAGGATTAAAGTGATTTTCTCTGAAAGGATAGGCCCCGATTCTCACTCCAGTGTGCTTTCCAGTCACCATGATTGCCTCAAGCAGGTTCCTCAACCACAAGAAGAAGAGATACCCCTAGAGTGAATTGTTCCCTCCTGTTTCATCACTTTTCTTCCAACTTTAAGCCTCTGCTCCATACATGAACTCCCCAATCTCCAATGCTCATACTTAATGCTCATGGTAATAGTACAAAATGGACAGACATACTCAGGCCCAGGTCTGTTCTTCCATTGGTTATGAGTTATGGCAGTAAAATTCCACATACTGCCAACTTTACAGGTGAACTTTAGAATGTGGGAAAGTAATGGAAATGGAAAGTCATACAAAGTTTTCTAATGCATATAGATCTTCATATTTATTCCCACAAAATAACTGATTACAAAAGACTCAACTTCATCTTACCCAAAGCAGAACAGTTGGTGCTCTCTATCGTGATGCTGCCACACCAACAACTTTGAGTTGTCATCCTCAGAGAGAAATTTTACTCTTACTATAATTATAGAAAGAAATGTAGGTTACCTGAATAGCAAGTATACGCATCTTTACATGTCCCTACCACTTGATAAATAAGAGGTAGAATCCATAAATTTAGAGGATTACTTCTGAATTTTAAAAGTCCTATTTCATCTTGGCTACATATGTTAAGAAGCCATACTTTTCTTTCGCTTTAAAGGGTTCCAGACAATTTTATAACTCTCCACCCAGCCACTGGGTTATTTAATGTATAATGCCAACAAAGCCACTAGTGTGGAACAAATTTACCTTAATTTCTCAAGTGTATATACATTATTTAAATGATCTGTCAAAAGAGGTATGGTTCAAACAAGGGCAGTATAAACTCACTGATTTTATTTAAAGTGAAGAACTGGGTCTTTTGCCAAATAGCCATAAAATGAGAGCCAAAAGCAGTACTGGAAGACAAACCTAATAAGTTAAAAAAATACCGATCCTCATAATGATGTAATTGTTTTTAATAAGCTGAGTTCCGTTTATAAAACCTGACATAAAAAGTAAAAGAGTTTGGAGTGATTGTTAGACAGTGCCATGAGCCAAGGAATACAGGCAGCCTCTAGAAACTAGAAAAAGCAAGGGAATGGATTTTCTCCTAGAGCCTACGTTGGGAAGGTAACCCCACTGGCACCTTGAGGTTAACTCCACAAAATCCATTTCAGACTTCAGATGTCCAGAACTGTAAGATAACATATTAGTGTTGTTTCAAGCCACTACATTCATGGTAATCTGTTACAGAAGCAATAGGAAACCAATATATTGTAGTAATGAATCCCATATTTGCCCATTAAAATTACCAAGCTGGTTACCATCATGGGCAACTCATTCTCAGTTCCACTCAATTCTAGAAATCAAGATAGAGAGCATGTATGTCAGAATTTTCCCACCTAAGGGGGATTGATAGGTGCTATGATATTTATCTACCAACTTGTACAAATCTTTTGTTGAGGGTAGCTCATGGGTGAAGGGACAGTATTGTAAATATCCCCTTGTGGTCTGACGTGTGGTTTATGGATTAGGCTCCCAGGTCAAAAAAAGCCCTGAGGCAAACCAATTGCAGGGGCTGACATTTGGAAGACAGGCCAGTGTACATGAAAATAATACAGGCACATGCAGCATTTAGTTCCACTCATGCCCTACATTACATTTACTCTATCCTGTCATTGATTATTCAAGGTAGTGGCTAAGTACAATTTCTTGGGGGAAAAAAAGGACTTTGGAGGGTTTATGTGACAACTCCTTTTTCTGCTTATCTACTGCCACAATGTATCCAAAAATATTAGGCAAAAGACAATTAAAATTAGTGAGATCCTTGCTGTGCTACATAATAGAGGCAACACTTCTGCTCCAGCAACTAGGACTCTGGTTCAAGGGGACCAAAATATAAGGGATGGGAGGCACAACCTTAAGTGAGAGGCTGATTGTGGTTTCCAGTTCAGTCTGTCCTCTGATACAAGGGAAGAAATTTTCTTTCAGCATGGTCACCAAGGCCTTCTGGTTTTTACACCATGCCCTAAGTTGTCAATTCCTTCCATCCAGGCTTCAGTGACATTTAACAACCAAAACGGTTCAGTCCTAATATTCACCACTGACCTCTTCTCCCTCAAATGCCAGACATACTGAATAAGCTAGTACACCTCATTTACTAGTAGCCACAAGTGTCAGCATTTTAATTCTGGTAGAACATCATGCCAGGGCTTATCACACTGTGGTGTTCTTACAGCCTTCTGGCTAGGGAGTGAAGTGATGCCATTCCAGAATTCTATCCTGAGAATCTGCTTCCTACATTCAGTTTCAACAACAATTATCTTAGCTTGGGTTCCCCCAGAAGGTGACCCTGTGACAAATATCCAAATGCAAGTAGTTTATTTGGGAAGTGGTCCCTGGAAACACCGAGGGTAGGAGCCAGGAAATGAGACAGGGAAGGGAGAGGAAGGCAGCTAGTAAAGAATGGATTAACAAACAAGTTACCTCTATGGGCATGGAGCTCAGTCCAATAGAGAAATTCTGGGAGCCTGTGTAGAACACAGGATTCAGGTTATCCCACTGAGGGGCAGTTGCTTGAAAGCTGCTCCAGGCATCACTAATTCTCTGTACTCTGGGCTGACTAAGCTTGGGGAGAAAGCTCTGCAGTGGAGAGAAAATTCTCAGGCAAATCAAAGTCTGTGCTCAAAGTTAGAAGTTTGATCAGTGTGCAAGGAAATGTTTAAGGATGATGACCAGATCTGCTATAGCCAATAATGCTGCTTCCTAAAACCTGCCAGTATAAACACCACCTTCCCTTGGGGATTCTTCTTCCTCTAATCCATCAACATATTGATAAAAATAACATATATAATCTTCTCTGCTTACGAATACAAATATATTTTTGTCTTTAATTTTTTTTGAAATTCCAGATTCCACACAAACGTCCTGAGTCCATCTAGAAATAGAGACCATTATTCCCAGCCCATTTCTGTGTTAGATTATCAGTGTAGCTATATCAGTATAGAAGTGTTAATCTAACCCTAAGCATACCTGCTGAACTGGGAATCACACATTGCCTGTGGTTACCTTGGAATTACAGGTTAAACTGATATCTGAATTTACCTTTACCAAGTTTCTTTGCTTCCTTTTCCAACAGCAGCAGTGATCTTACCTTAAACACTTTCTTTCTATCTACTTTTCCAAGACACTGATGGCTATAGAGAGTTTATACTAGCTGGGACCTACTTTGGTTACTGTGTCAAAAGCATAAGTAGCTGTTCTTTAGGAGACCTACATTTTTACTTTTTTTAAAAAAATGTAGTTTAACATTTGCTATAATAGAAATAGACTTCCTGCAGTGCCATTCACCAAGGTGGCTACTGATTCCAGTCTTTTCTCAAAAGCACTATAAGATACATTGACTTGTTGTCAAAATTCTTCCTTTTCAAATATTTTTCCAACCTTCTGAAACCTCAAAGCAAATATCAATAACCTACAAATACACAAAGATGACCTTTGGAGGACTCAAATTAAATATTTCTTTATTTTTCATGAAGGCTTCTCAACCGGTTTTATGAGATTGTCATTCTGAAAAGGTATTGTCCTTTCAATTTGTTCTCTAGCACATATATAAACAATTTTTTTGTATTTACATTTTGGGTATATTTCCATACAAATGCAAAAGAGACTAGAAAACATCTAGCTTTTTAAAATTTCAAGATGATAAAAATAATATCTTTCATCTATAGCAACTCAAATCAAATTTGGGGTTGGGTAAGTTTTTCTTCCTGAAAGCTTTCTCTTATGTACTGAAAATTTTAAATACAATCAAATCTACATGATGATGAAAGATCTGTGGAGTTTGCATATGAATGCATGATAATTTTTCCAGCTCAGCTAATAGTTAACCAAATAAATACACTTGAGTGGTAATATCTCCAGACTAACACCTAATAAACATTTGCTAATGTAGTTACTATTGAAATACAAATTTTAAAACATAATTACTAATAGCATATATGGTAGCCTGAATAATGTCCCCCAAAGATATCAAGGTCCTACTTCCTGGAACCTCTGAATGTTACTTTACATGGCAGATACGGAAAGACAAAAGACAAGGAAACAGATTTTCCTGCAACCCTCCAGAGGGAACCAGCCCTCCAATACTTTGCTTTTAGCATCATAAGACTCATTTTAGACTTCTGGTCTCCAGAAATGTAAGATAATAAATATGTGTTTTTTAAGCCACTAAGTTTGGTCATTTGTTACAGCAGCAATAAGAAACTAATATAGCACAAAAAGAAGTTATTCTGGGGTAGCAAAAAAACACATGATTTTAGTTGCAGAAATTTTCTTTCAAAGAGATGAAATTCCCAGAATATTTGAGTAAAAATGACTAGAACTCTGAGGAAAACTTCAGTTATAGAAAGCCTTCATACCTAACCTGTTCCCCTAATATCTTTTGTGACTGAAAATCTGGTGTTATCATATGGCCTAACCAGTGCTGATTTTAGGCAAAATGATAAAAATTGATTACACGTGTCTTCTACAACTTTTTCAGCCATCTTCTCTATACAGGCTACGCGGTCTCAATTCACTCTTTACCATTTTGTTCAGAAAGGATATGATACATTTATTCTCAGGAATACGCAATGTAGTGATGCCTGGCTTTTATTTTAATATAGGTCATATCCTTACCCTAGAATGGTGGAGTGTTTGATTATTTTACTGAGAAGTGGCAGACATCTCTGATTAGAGTTTTCCAAGGATCCCTAAAATCACATTTAAAAGGAAACTGCCAAATCTGCATCGATTCAAGTCCACCTAGGGCCAAATGAAGCGAGATCAACTCACAGGACCCTAGGTGATCAAGAGTACAAGAGATGTATTGCAGAAGCAAGAAATTAACTGTAAAGGCTTAGGTCTTAGATTTCTATCTATAAGTTACAGAGCCCTGACTTATTTCTTTCCTTCTGACAAATGTGGACCCTAAGAGAGTAAATTCTGGAAGAGTTTTGATGTCATATCAGGAAAAGACGACAGGTACAATGAAGAATAAGGGTATGAGCGGCTGCTTCCCAGGCCTAAGCTTTAGATAACACCGTCTCAGCCAATGAGGTGCAAGAGCATGCTAGATCAAAACGAAGTGTTTAGGATGGACTAAACCTGATGTTTTACTTCTTTATTAGTCCACAGTGGGTGGCATTGAAAGGTAATAAGGAAAATGGAGAATTTAGTAGGAGAAACTCAGGAAGGAGAAAGTAGATGACAAAATAAAATTCTAAGTAATCTTTATATTGTGTGACTTTTTGTTATAAGGAAGAGATGTGAACCAGTCTGTTAGCTTATACCATGGGGCTCATAATAGATTCATAACAAAAAGAATTATGAAAAATCAGCACCTAATGTGCCATTTAAAATTACCTTGAACCTGAGGAAATGAGGTTTATCTGACATTTTCTAGTTTCTATAAAGGTTTATTTTACTTTAGGTATATGGATAGGAGGAATAAGAATTAGGAATCAATGTGCATAAATTAGAGATACTCCAGGTTGAAACCAGCAAGTTGCTATAAAATGCATAGATCTGAGCATAGAGATTCAGGAGTTTTCTGGAGAAGGTGTTGTAAGGAAAGATGTGCTTTCATTTGGAGGGTGGAAACTACAGAATTTCAGAAAATATAGACTAGTTGGGGATTTTGTAATAAGGAATCCACATAGTTCTCAGGTGTTTTAACCCTTAGGCCTCATTTCTCAGTTCCAGTCTGGTTTGCTATATTCTTTACTTTGGTTCCCAGATATTAAATTTCATTTCTTTTCTTCCATTCTACCTCTTCTTTGGTCATATCCAGAAAATGAAGGATCAACTAGTAGGAAAAGAATAAAATCAAGGCAAAGCCTTAGTTCTCAATTTTCAGTGAAGTAAAAGAACTACTTAGTCATGCATTTACCTCTGCTAGCTAGTGGTCTAACACCTGCCTGAGAGGTTTATTCTCCTACAGAATCCACAGGGGAATTATGAGCTTGAAACTAGAAGGTGTATTTATAGATGTGTCCATAAGAATGGAATATATTGGCTCAATGCTGTATATACCTGGCATTGACATTGTAATTATTTGTTCCCTAGTCATAGATGGGACATTAGATTTTTTTTCAGAGAAGAGAATTATAAGAAGCTCTAAACATAAAGCAGGTCATATTATGACATGATATAAATCAGGATGGAGGATAGGAATTAAATCCAAAATGACTAAAGGATTCCAAGAATCTAGTTGTAATTCAAACAGTTGGGATAGCAGCCCTGGACAGAACATTTTCCAAATTTCAAGAGAAATTTGTATGAAGACATAAAAGTTTTTAAATGACACAAACTAAAACCTTTTACTTATAACCAATGTCTAAACTGTAGCAGAGTTTATGAAAATGACTGGTATTATGCTTCATTTCACCCCAAGAAGGTAAAAATATATTTAGTCCTCCCATTCCATTCCCAAACTATTTGAATACTATTAAGCTTTGTCATCAACAATCCACAAGAAAATTAGCAGTTTTACATATATTATGAATTTAGTTTAATGTGAGGTTATATGCATACTATTCTCATCCACTGTTCCCTAACTTCCTCCAGAAGTCCCACCTCCAAATATTCCTTAAACTTCAGAAGCAAAAACTGCATGGGAATTTTTTTTTTAAATAGATTGATTGATTGATTTAGGCTGCATTGGGTCTTTGTTGCTGCGCTCGGGCTTTCTCTAGTTGCAGTGAGCGGAGGCTGCTCTTCCATGCATGTGCGGGCTTCTCATTGCGGTGGCTTCTCTCGTTGCAGAGCATGGGCGCTAGGCACGAGGTCTTCAGTAGTTGTGGCAAGTGGGCTCAGTAGTAAAAACCAGCAGGTAAAACCAGTCTCTTAATCTACGCAGTGCTTTAAACATTTGCCAAATTAGGCTGGGCCTAAACCAGTGGGGGTCAGAGGTGGGAGACCTTTAAGCCCCTGAGGCCACTTCCTCTGAGCCTTTGTATCCAGCTGAGGCTAAGGAGGTGAAAAATTTAGCCTCTCAAGATGTTTTGACAATATCTTAATGTTTTTTTCAGAGACCTTCAAAATGGATCAGAGCACAGTATATTTTTCTATTTAGTTTACCCCAAGGCCACACTGTACATTCAACTAAGTTACACACCACTTTGTTTTTTATTTCTAATTATGTCAGCTAAGTAGTACAACAAACTCACAAAACAAGGTAATACAATGAGCACAGGATTGTCATGTAACTAATACATGCACACGCTCTCTCCCCGGCCACACACACTTGTCAATCTACCTACTTTCTATCTAGTGTGAAATGCCTCAAGTTTTCTAAAATTTTATAAAAACATAAGGGAAACATTTCCATTCCTTGATTCTCCTGTAAATCACTTTCTTGGTGATTTCATCTGTTCGACATGACAAAAACTCTGGAATTGGTATCTCGAAACCAGACTACACTACTAAAATTTCAACTCATATATCAATCGCAGTGTCTACGTCACATCTACATTTGGATGCCTAACAGACCTCTCAGATCTGACGTGCCTGTGGTCAGATTTGTCACCAAAGTGATCCCCAGTGAATCACAGCCCCATTATTCATGCCTCTGGAGGTCCCTGCCACATGGAGTTTGGGTGGGGCTGTGCAATATGTTTAATCCAATAAATGCAGAAGTAGTAGGTGGTGCTAGTTCAAGTCCTGAGCCTTATGAAGGCCTGGCCAGTTCTGCTTTTGTGCTTTTGGAGCCATAAACCATCCATCAAGTGGTCCAGCTACTATGCTGAAGAGACCAAGTAGAGAGACCACATGAGAAAGCCACACAGAGAGAAGCACACCTGGACACAGTGTCCCAGATTTCCAGCCACCCATATCAAAATACTAGACATTTGGGTAAAGCCATATTGGACATACCACCCCCAATCATCATTTGCCTATATCCTTAGGAGAAACTCAAAACATGACGGTCCAAAATTCATACGGCTGATCAGTCGTTCCTCAGAATTATGAAAAATAATCAAAAGACTCTTTTAAGCCAGCATGATATAGGGTGTTATTCATGTAGCAATCAGTAACCTTACCTGGATGCCTAAAGTACCTTCTCATTTGGATGCTTAAGAGACATTTTTAATGTGATGTGCTCAAGACAGAATCTTCTCCCCAGGCTTCCACACCCAGGCCTTTTCATCTCAGTTGATGGCAACTATTATTTTTTCTCTGTTGCCTTTAATTTCTCACACTATAATCTGTGAGATTTTTCTTCTGCCTCTATTTTCAAAATGTATCCAAATTCCAACGACTTTCTTCTACATTCAGAGCTAACACCCTGTCTTAAACCATAATCATCTTTACACTGGATTACTATGATAGCGTTCTAACGAATTTCCCTACCTTTACCCTTGGCCCCTGCAGTCTAATCACAACACACAGCGGTCAGGGTCATCCTTTCAGTAAAAAAGTCATAATGTCACTCTTCTCCCAAAAATCTCACTGCAAAAACCAAAGTTTATAGTGGCTTAGAAAGTTCATATAAGCTATCCCCGCCTCCAACCTTTCTGATTGTATTTATTTTCCCCACATTCACTCTGCTCCAGTCCTATTGAACCCCCTAATATTCTTCAAACTTGTCTGGTGCATTTGGAACTCAGGGCTTTTTCACCAACTCGTCTGCCTGGAATGCTCTTCCTCTATATACTTACAACACTAATTCTTAACACTCAAGAAATGTTCAGGGGCTTCCCTGGTGGCACAGTGGTTGAGAATCTGCCTGCTAATGCAGGGGACACGAGTTCGAGCCCTGGTCTGGGAGGATCCCACATGCCGCGGAGCAACTAGGCCCGTGAGCCACAACTACTGAGCCTGCGCCTCTGGAGGCTGTGCTCCGCAACAAGAGAGGCCGCGATAGTGAGAGGCCCACGCACTGCGATGAAGAGTGGCCCCCGCTTGCCACAACTAGAGAAAGCCCTCGCACAGAAACGAAGACCCAACACAGCAAAAATAAATAAATTAAAAAAAAAAAAAGAAATGTTCAAATGCCTCCTTCTTCATGAGGCCTACCCTGAACACTATTAAAATTGCATTCTTTTCCCCTAATACTACTGATACAAATTCCCCTTATGCTACTTCTTTTGTCTTTTTCTCCATACCACTTATCCAATATACTGAACAATTTATTACAGTGGTGGCTTTTCTGTCTCCTTGCTAGAATGTAAGTTAACTAAGGGCAAAAATCTGTCTATTGGCTCAGTGATACTCCCATAACACATTGTATGGCACAAAGTAGGCAATCAATAATTACTTGAATTAAAATGTGAATCAGTGCCAACATCTACAAAACTAAAATATTTGCAAACATGTTTCCTCACCTAGGTTTCTTCCTAATCTATTGAATTATAGCCAGAGAAGTATCACTCAGGTGTCTAGATGATGATTGAATTTCAACCTATGAAAGGCATTTTGGAATGTGAAGAAAAAAGACAGTTTTGAAAGACTATATATGAGCTGTTTTCAGTCAGATTTTTTTTTTCTAAACTTGAGGTGTTTTAGCAATTTTATAAGAGGAAAAGTGTTATTCACTGGGAAGAATTTAAGATAAAAAATATACCTGTATGTAGCACAGTTTCATGTTCTTTTAATATCTTTACAAATCATAGGTTTCCTACTAGATCTGAAAGTCCATGAAGACGATGGAAATATATGCATTTTTATTTCTCCTCAGAGTTAATGCATTAATCTCCCCAGATATGTAAGCTATAAACATCCCTGAAATGAAAGAGTGAATAATAGTTTTATACAGGGGATCAGGCTATTCACTCTGGGAAGTATGGCACTAATAATAAGAGAAAATAATTAAAAGGAAAAGTTTAAGTTCAGAAAACATTTTAACACGCAAGGTTAATTTTTAAAGATAATACATAGAGGAAAAATAACACAAAGGTATAGACAGTCAAATTCATCTAGTTTTAATATTAGAAGTTGAATGTATGTGTCTGCATTTTAACGATCAGAGACAAGTGTAAAATATTTTGTATTATAAATGTTTGTCAATAAAAATGTACATAACCTAAAGTATGTACAGATCATAAGAGTACAGTTCAATGAATTATAATGTGAAGAGGCTCTAGTAAGCATCACTCCGTGAATTTATAGAATGTTACCAGAACCCTAGAAGATGCTACTGTTTTACTGTTTTTGAACTTTACCTACATGGAATCACAGTGTGTTTCCTACTATGTCTCACTTCTTTGGCTAAGTATTACATGTGAAATTTATTCATGCAGTTGAGTTTGCTCTAGTTTATTGATTTTCATTGTTAAATACTGTTTAGTATGAACATATGGCAATTTATCCACTTAACAGTTGATGAACATTTGGGTTCATTATAAATTTGTTAAGTATAAATAATACTGCATGAACATTCTTATATGTCTTTGGTGCACATGTACCCAAATGTCTACTGGGTATTACAGTAGTTGCTGTGGTCTGCTGCCCAGATCCCCTCTTCAAAAAACTGAAGTGCTCATCATTCTGCCTATTGCTGGAAGAATTGACAATGAACAGTTATCAGATGAGCTCTTCTTGGAAACTCGCCATTCATCGACATGAGCTGCCTCCTGTGAGGTCAGGTCTACTTTTCATCAGCAGCCTGCATCCAGTGATTAGATCACATGTAGTTATAAAATCCTGGCAATAGAGCTCAAATTCTGGACAACTCTGAAAGGCCGGTGCACATCCAGAACTCCACATAGGGTGAAGTGGAGGTTTTTGTTGCAAACAGATTGCAGTTCAACTCTTTTTCCTCTGCCTGTACCTGTTTCTTTTGCTTCTTCACAAATGTTGATACTGAGAGCAATCCTGAATAGACTTCTTGCACACAAATGTCCACATCATAGTAGGCTCCCAAGGGAATGCAGTTTCCAAATGGTTGTACCAATTTACAATCCCCCTGGCAGTGTATAATTCTGTACCCTCTATCTCACCACCAACACCTGGAATTGTCCTTTTAAATATATTTTGTAATTTTAAATGAAGTTTTTAAAATTAGTAATGACTTTGGTGAATCACACATGAAATCAATTCATTTAGTAAAATAAAGCTCACTTACTACACATGCATTCAGAACTCTTGACCATTTTTAGTCAGTTGCTGGATGGTATTTATTGTGTGTACATTATGTCAATATTTCAAATTGGGTTGTTCAAATCTATATTCTTACCAAGTTTACTCTTTGTATGCTTGGCAGTCACTCTCTTGGCAGAGAGAGGTTTGCTAAAGTTCCTTACTGTTGTTATATAAATCTTACGTATTTTGAGACCATGTTGTTAGGTGAATAAAAACAACTATCATTACCTATTTATGATGGTGTTCCTTTCTTTAAAAACCTAATTTGTGTGATATTGGTACAGTGATAGCAACATTCTTTTGGATTATTGTCATTAGTTTCCTTTCACCTCTATACTTCAATCTTTTCTGAATCTTCATATTTAACATATGTCTCTAGATAGTGGCCCATTTTGTTTTTGTTTTTGTTTTTTTGCGGTACGTGGGCCTCCCACTGTTGTGGTCTCTCCCGTTGCGGAGCACAGGCTCTGGATGCGCAGGCTCAGCTGCCATGGCTCACGGGCCCAGCCGCTCCGCGGCATGCGGGATCTTCCCGGACCGGGGCACGAACCCGTGTCCCCTGCATCGGCAGGCGGACTCTCAACCACTGCGCCACCAGGGAAGCCCAAGATAGTGGTCCATTTTGTATATGGGCATGCCTATACACTTGCATATGTGTTTTACCTATTCTGACAATCTGTCTTAATTAGAATGTTTAGCATTTTACTCTTAATGTAGTTCTAAGTGTATTATGCTTTATATCTAGCTTGTTGTTTTTATTTGTTCCTCCTGGCCCTGCATTTCTAGTTTTCTCCTTTCTTGTCTTATGTTGGATTGAATATTTCTTTTAGTGTATCTTCCCTTATCTTAGTTTGATACTAACCCATTTACTATTCCTTCAATGGTTTCTCTAGATTTTGCAAATTGTAGCTTTAATTTATAAAACTCTAATATAATCAGTGTTTTACTTCCAATCAAATGCAAGTAACAAAATACTTTAAGTTCATGTGTACACCTCCTGATTTACATACTAGATTTGTCCTTTAATACATTTTATAAAATAATCACACACTGCTTCCTTTTTATCAGTGTAATAATTTTTAAATTTTCCAATACATTCAACTTTTTTATTCTTTAATGTACTTCTGAGCTTCCATCAAGGATCTTTCTTTCCAGCTGAAGAATACTCTTCATTATTTCCTTTAGTGAGGATTGGCTGGGGATAACAGTTGTTTCATTTGTCCAAAAATAAATTTATACTTAAGTTTTAAAAGGGTAAAATCAAGATAATTTGTATAAAGAAAAACATAATATCTCATAGATATACATTTTGATTAATTAATTAATTTACTAGATACTTCCTTGCATCCAGCACTCAGGTTAAAAAACAACATTGTCAACATCCCAGAAGCCTTACATCGTACTTTTTTCCAGTTGCTACTATCCTTAAGAGTAATCAGTGTGCTAATTTCTCACACCTTTTTTATGAAGTTCAACAAAGGCAAACTAATATATCATACACAAAATGTATCACAACTGATTTCTTTGGCTCTAAACTACCTTTGTATAATTCACTCATATTGTGTATGTAGTTATGGATCATTATTCCTCTTTGCTATATAGTATTTCATTGTATGATTATAGCTCTATTTATTTATTCTACTGCTGATGGACATTGGTCAGTTTTCAGTTTGCATATTGTATTGGTTTGATAGGGCTGCCGTAACAAAATGGAGGCTCGGTGGCTAAACAACAGATATGTGTTTCTCACAGTTCTGGGGGCTAGAAATCTAAGATCAAAGTTCTCGCAGGTTTGGTTTCTCCTGAGGCCTCTCTCTTTGGGTTACAGATGGCCATCCTCTAGGTGTGACCTCACGTGGCCTTTTCTCTGTGTATACTCCCCTATGTCTCTTCCTTTTCTTGTAAGAACAGCAGCCATATCGCATTATGGCACTATCCTTATGACCCCATTTAACCTTAATTACCTCTGTAAAGGTTCTGTTTCCAAATACAGTCATTATGTGGATGAGGACTTCAACACAGCTATTTGAAGGAAACACAATTCAGTCCATAAAAAGAGGTATATTACAAACTGCATTTTGGACATTCTTTTACATATTTTGGTGATCATACATACTTATTTATGTTTGATATATTGCTAAAAAAGGAACTTCTGGATTATATGATATCCGAATATTCAGCTTTAATTGATCTTCCCAGTGTTTCAAAGTGTCTGTAACAATATTCTTCCCACCAGAAGCACATGAGAGTTCTGGTTGCAAAACATTCTTAATCTACGTCCTTCCTATACAGTCTCTCCTATTCAGATTCCAATTACACCTGTTTCAGGCTTTTCTACTATTCCTGTGATAAACAGACTTCTAGGATGGCTCTGTGATTCTCATTTCCTTTTATCCATATCTTTGTGTAATTCCTTCCTCTTGAAGGAAGTGGAAATTGACTTCCTTCTAGACAAGAGAATATGGCAAATGTGATGGAATAGTCACTCCCATTATGATGTTACATTATGTAACACTTCACCTTAGGGGATGAGAGCAAGAGATTCTTCTGCTGGCCTTGAAAAATTAAACTGCCATATTGTGAGGAAGGGGCCTCCTGGGACAGGGCCACGTGGTAAGGAATTGGCAGAAGATCTCTAGAACCTGAGAGCAGTCTCTAGCCAATATTCAGCAAGAAATACGACTTCAGTCCTATAGCAAAGTGGAACTGGATTTTGCCAGTGACCACATGAACTTGGAAGAGGATCCAAGTGTTACAGAAAAAACACAGCTTGACTAATGCCTTGAGTGCAACCTTGTGAAACCCTGAGCAGAGGACCCAGCGAGGTGATGTTCACACTCTTGACTCCTAGCAACCGAAAGATAATAAATGTTTAAAGGCACCTTTGTGGTAATTTCCTGTACCAGATAACTGATAACTAATAGAATTCCATGCATTTCTTACATTTTTAAATACTTTTCATCCATTTAAATCTAGATTGCTTCTATGCTGATCTTTAACTCACTAGTTTACTCTTCATAATGCCTAATATCTGTCAACACAGCATTTGAGCTCTTGGTATTTTAATCACAGTTTAAGGATATATTAATGGGTTATATAAACCTAAGTTGTCAATTATTTTCTTTCAGCACTTTATATCAACCTATTCTGTTCTGATCTCCATTGCTTAAGGCCTCAGTCCAGTCTCATTTCTGTACCTTCAGAATACATAATTTTGTTTTGCCTGCTTTGAGATTTTTACTCTTTGGTTTTGCTCTTTGGTTTCCCTAAGTGTTATATGCCATTATGTGGTTTTATTTTTATTTATCTTGAGGATCTGTGGCATTTATTGATTCTTTGACTTGATATTTAATTGTTTAAATTTTTTCCTTACCATATTCTCTTTCTCCTCTTCTAAGACCTTAAGTGCATACATGTTAGACTTACACTGTACCCCATATGTCTTTTGCACAATTTTTTGTATCATTTATCCTTTTTCTTTCAATATTTTCTTCTGATATGCCTCACACAGTACTTACTTGCTTTTCAGCTATGGTGAGTTTTCTGTTAATTAACCTATTCATTGAATTTAAATTTCAATTATTGTAGCTTTCAGTTCTAGAATTTCCATTTGGTTCTTTTCAATAGTTTTTAGTTCTTAACTTAAACTCTCAATTATGTCTTTTATTTCTTTGATCATTTTAAGCATTTTTATCTTAAATTTCTCTAGATTTTACAACTGAAATTCATGTTTCTTTGTATGCCTGATTTTATTGAGTACCAGCCATTGTATATTTTTTAAATGTAGAGATAATTTGAGGTTTTAGATGAAGTTATCTTCATATTTTTGGGCAAGCATAAGAGTAGAGATTTACAGTGACAGTACACATTAAGCCTAGTGGTTAACCGTGGTTGCTCCTCCTTGGCCGGCCTACTCCAAATATTGCCCCCAGTGCTTGAATCCTTAAGAATACTCAGGTTTTCTACTTCTCAGACATGATTTTGGAACTGAAAAAAGCCTTGAACTAAAAGTAACACTAAATGCCAGAGTTCTTTCCTTTTTTCTTATACCTTGTCTCCATAATAGTAGTTCTTCAACACCTTTAAGAAAAATTAAAAAAAAAAATAATTTCCTCCAACTTTCCTAGCTGCTCTCAGTGGAGAGAGCTGGTTAAAACCACATTGTCTGCCACTGTCAGAAGTAGAACCTTAAAATAAGTATTTTAAAGAGCTCAATGACCAAATAATTATTCTTAGAAAAAGCTATGTATTCCAGGATATGTAAAATAATTTATTTGGTCCGGGTAAATAGGTAGCTGAAGCACAAAATAAGACATTAAAAGTTTTGGGAACGACTTGCATGTCTTGATAAGTGAAAATCAAAGTAGAAAATTCAACACTGTTGAAGCAAAAGAATGATATTTTCAAATATAGTTGTATAAAGGAAAAACATTCATATAGAGTGTTGTCCATTTATTCGCTTTCATAAGGCTCTACACATTTAGTCTCGGTTACTTTATAAACAATTTCAAGAAAAAAAGTTCTTCAGTATACCTGAATAATCCTTTCCCGATCAAAACAATATATATAAGTAATTAGAATGTTCTGTATTGAATGTTCCGCACATACATTGTAGTTAACATCAGACCTTAGAAATGTGTAGAAAACACATCTAAACTCTGATTTTTTCCTCTTAACCTTGTACACATATCAAAGCTACATGGGACAAATAGAAAGAGAAGCGAATCAAGTATTGATCATTTTAGGGCTCAAAGGATTCTAAAGTGGATAGCTCAACATTTGATTGAATAATTCCCTAGGGCATGACAAAAAAAATAAGTGAAGTGACTGCAGGATTTAGCTGTGCTGTTTTCTTTGATAAGTGACCTGTTCTTTGTAATAGTAGCACTTTGAACTGTTTCAGAGCAATTTAATAGATATTATCTTTTTGTCCTCAAGGTAGAAGAACAAGTATTATTTCCAGAGAGGTTAGGTGAATTGAGAACATCACAGAGCAAATTAGTACAGAAATTAGAAATAAATTCTTCTGATTTTGTGTTTTTCCATTATACCACATTTCCCCCCTGTAATGTTAGATGATGCATGACCAAATATTTACATAGAATGGTGAGAAAACTATTTTAACTTTCCCTTATACACAAACTCTACTATTAAAAACACTTCACTGCTTGTAAAAAAATATCTTGATACACTCAATCAAAACTTCAATGTGTTGTTCTCAGCACAAACAGCTGTTCAAGTATAATTCCAAAGGGACAGACAATATTACAAAGACATGCTCTAGAGTATCATAAAAGGAGAGATGAGGGAGGCAAAAGAGGGAAGAGCTGAAGCATATCAGGAAGGCAAGACAATTTCAGACGCCAATGGAAAGGCTAGAAAGTTGAAGTATCAGGTCTATAATATGCAGACTTTCTACAAAAAATCTAACTTTGGACTGTTCAGATTCTTGCAATAAAGACTTTCCCCTGCATCGGCAGGCAGACCTCTCAACCACCGTGCCACCAGGGAAGCCCTCAATAAAGACTTTTATTGGTTTGTTAGCCTTAATCAATATATCATTCTCCTGAAATATTCAAACACATTAGAATGACTTGGTTTCTTTAATGGCTCCCTTCATTCTTTCAACAATGAAAGTTATTTTTCTAGGCATGTGGGATGTATAAGCTCAAACTGTCCGATATTCTAGTTCTTTCTTTCTTCTTTTTTATTTTTGTTTACAAAGCCATCAATTGAACATCATTATATTATGATTTTATAAAGTCAATATTTGGATTGGCCATGTAATTGCTAAAACTTTGCTATTTTTTTCCTTACATCAAAGAAATTCCACATGCAATAATATTTCTTCCTAACATTATGTAGAAGATCCTGTATTGAGAATTTATTCAGTTAATCTAAAAATAGACTTATTCTGACTACAATATTAAAATAATTTCCTTGGTATATAGTTCTAACTTTACACTTTTTTTCCCTCTAGTTGAATGGTGAATGTGACTTTATTTCTATCATTACCATTGAGAAATCAATTGTTTGCCTACGAAGAGTGAAAATTAGTCATTTCTTTTTGACTGTTTTAAAGATCTTTTTACTTTTGACTTTCTGCAGTTTGACTATCATAATCTGCCATTGAGGTTATTTTCTAATTATATTTTTAGTTCTGGAAATTGGTTCTTTTTCCAATATGCTTGGCTATTTGAGTTGCCATTTTATATTTAAACTCATTTTATTTTATTAAACTATGAAATACATTTATAAGTGAATTCTATAATATTATACAATAATAGAAATGCAATCTCTTATGCATGATTGTGCAGTTGGTTATTTCTCTGGACTCTGTCAAGGTGGTTTATATTCCCATGTGGTTTTTGTTTGTTTTACTGTGAACCTTATCTTCCTTAAACTTTTATCTGTGGGTTTCTTTAAAGCCTGTATGTGAGATAACTCCACTGAGGATTTGTTACTGTTTGGAAATTTAAGCCACTGTATGCTAAACTTTTGGCTGGGCGTTGTTTAGGACACAGAGAAATATAAATTCCAGAGGGTTCCGGTTCAAGATGGCAGTGTAGAAAAATCCTGGACTCACATCCTCCCATGGACACACTCAGTCTACAGCTACATATGGAAAAATTTCCTCTTAAATTAAAGCCTGGCTCAGTGATGCCGACACATCAGGCAAATGAGAAGCTGAGGATTTGAACCCAACATTGGATGTTCCAACTTTTAAAACATAAAACAGAGATGAGCTCCTAAAAATATAACTTGGAAAACCAAGGGGGCTCCTGTCCAAGATGCATAAGACTGTGGTAATCTGAAAAACCACTCTAAAAGCCTCGCTCACACAGCTCACCAGACGCAGCTGGTTGTACCAAGACTCTAACTGAAGGAGGCTGAACTGCTTATGTTAAAGTGTCAGCCTGAGGGGCACGCACACCTAGGAGCCTGCTGGAACACTCTCTGGGGATAGAGAGTTGCAGGCCCTATATTTTCACTCTCACTTTGCTGTACTCCAGAGCACCAGTATCTCCTGGAAGGGAGCTTTTACACATGTCTGGTGCCCCAATTTTTGCTGCTTCTGCCTAGGTGACACTTCTTGAATCCTGGCTGGAAGCTGTGTTCCTGGTCTCTTGGGGCTAAAATAATGGATGTCACCCAGAAAGAAGCTCACACCCCTGTCTGGCAACCTCATTTTTCCTTCTACTGTTAGGGGATACTTCTAGATCACCTGGCTTTGTTGGCCAGCAGGGCTTATGCTTGTTGTCCAACAGTATGCATTTTCATACTTTTAAAAGCTGATGTCTAAATGTCTGGCTTCCAGTCATATTGAATCTAGATGCTGAGATCCTCCCCTTTGGGACAAATTACTGGTCTTGGCATATCCTCAACTCTTGGGAGCTATTACAAATATAATGGCTGCTTGGACTAGCACTAAGGTTTGAGAGAAAGCCAAGAGCTGAGGAAGGGTTGAAGACAAGCTTCACCTCCTACATGAGGTCTTTCCTTCAAGACTGGGAGAGATGGCTGTTTCATCTACAGTATAGACAACAACACAGAGTGTTGAACTAAATAAAGAAACAGAAGAATATGTTCCTAATTACACAAGATTAACCTCAGGGAAAAAAGAATGTTATGACACAAAAATAATTTACCTGATAAAGAGTAAAAAGTAATGGTCAGGACGGTGCTCATCAAATGGGGAAGGAAAATGGATGAACACAGTGAGAACTTTAACAAAGAGATAGAAAACATAAGAAAGTACTAGATAGAAGTCACAGAGGTACAGAATACAATAACTTAACTGAAAAATATACTAGAGGGGCTCAACAGCAGACAAGATGAAACAGAGGAAAGGATCAGTCAACCCAAAGAGCAGTGAAACTCACCCAATCAAAACAGAAAAAAAAAAAAGTAGCTTAAGGAACTATGTAGAAGGAGGGGAGAGAGATAATGGGGCAGAAATCTTATCTGAAGAAATCATGGCTGAAAACTTCCCTAAACTGGGCAAGGAAACAGACATCCAAATAAGAGGAACTCAAAGAGACCCACACCAAGACATTAACTTTTGATGTTTTAATTACAAAGACAAGGAGAGAATATTAAAATCAGCAAGAGAAAAACAACTTGTTACACACAAGGGAATCTCCATAAGACTATGAGCAGATTTCTCAGCAAAACCCTTGCAGGCCATAAGGCAGTGGCATAATATATTCAAAGCACTGAAAGAAAACAACCACCAAGAATTCTTTACCTAGCAGTGATATAACTCAGAAGTGGAGAAATAAAGAGTTTTCCATACAAGTAAAAGTGAAAGGAGTTCATTACCACTAAACCAGCTTTACAAAAATGTAAAAGGGACATCTATAAGATGAAAAGAAAAAGGCAGTAATTAGTAACAAGTACACATATGAAAGAATAAATCCTGCTGGTAAATGTAAATATATAGTAAAGGTAGTGGATTAATCACTTATAAAGCTAGTATAAAGGTAAAAAGACAAAAGTAGTAAAAAGAACTATAACTACAATAATTAGTTAAGTGATACACAAGATTAAACAATGTAAAATATGACATCAAAAACAAAATGTGAGGGAGGAGAGTAATCATGTTTATCTTTACAATGAGATCAAATGTAAGTTGTTATCAACTTTATAAATTAAGATATTATAAATATAAGATATTCTATGGAAGCCTCATGGTAACCACAAAGCAAAAAACTATTCTAAATACACAAAAGAGAGAATAAGGAATACAAACATACCACTGAATAAAGTCATCAAACCACAAAGGAAGAGAGCAAGGAAAGAAAAGGAATTACAAAACCATCCAGAAAGCAATTAACAAATGGTAACAAACACATACCTAATAACACTCACTTTAAAAATGAATGGACTAAATTCTCCAATCAAAAGACAGAGTGGCTGAATGTATTAAAACAACAACAATAACAACAAAAAAAAACAAGACCCAACTATATGCTGCCTATCAGAGAATCACATAAGCTTTAGGGACACACATAGACTGAAAGTGATAGGATGGAAACATATATTACATGCAAATGGTAATCAAAAAAGTTGGGATCATCATACTTATATTAGACAAAATTGACTTAAAGCCAAAGACTGTAGTAAGAGACAAAGATGGGCATCTCATGATAAAAGGGTCAATCCAATAAGATATAAACTTTCTAAGTATTTATGCACCCAACACAGGAGCATGTAAATATATAAAGCAAATATTAACAGGCCTGAAAGGAGAAGTAGACAGCAATACAATAGTAGTAGGGGACTTTAATATCCCTCTTACATCAATGGATAGATCATCCAGACCCAAGGTCAGTAGGAAATATTGGCCTTAACAGATATGTCGGAACAGATGGATCTAACATATTTACAGAACATTCCAATCAAAAGCAACATAATACACTTTCTTCAATTGCCAGAACATTTTTCAAGATAGATCACATATTAGGCTACAAAACAAATCTTAATTTAAGAGGACTGAAATTATATCATCATCTTTTCTGAAAACAATGGTATGAAAGTGGAAATTACATAAAGAAAACTGGAAAATTTACAAATATCTGGAGATTAAACAATGTGCTACTGAACAAAAAAAATAGGTCACAGAAGAAAACAAAACCTTGAGACAAATGAAAATGGAAATATAACAAACCAAAATTTGTGGGATGGAGCAGAAACAGTTCCAAGATGGATGTTTATACTGATAAATGTCTACCTCAATAAGCAAGTAAAGTCTAAGCCAACCTAACTTCACACTCCAGTGAGCTGGAAGAACAAAGACTAAATTTAGTAGAAGAAAGGAAATAACAGATATCAGAGAAGAAATAAATGCAACAGAGACAAAAAATTAAAAAGATAAAGAAAACTAAGAGCTGGTTCTTTGAAAAGATAAACAGAAGTGACAAACCTTTAACTAAACTCACCAACAAAAAGAGATAGACAGGACTCAAAATTATAAGTGAAAGAGGTGCTACAATTGATACCAGACAAAAATAAAGTATCATAAAGGACTATTATGAACAGCTATATGCCAACAAATTGGACAACCTACATGAAATAGGAAGATTTCTGGAAACACATCACCTATCAAGATTGAATGATGATGAAATAAATCTGAACAGACCATTTAGTAGTAAGGAGATTGAATCAGTAATCAAAAACCTACCAACATACATAAGTCCAAGATCAAGATGGCTTCACTGGTGAATTCTATCAAAGATTTAAAGAATCAATACCAATTCTTCTCAAACTCTTCCAAAAAATAGAAGAGTATGGAACTCTTCCAAACTCATTTTAAGAGGACAGCATTACCCTGATACCAAAACCAGACAAGGATGTCACAAGAAAAGTTACAGCCCAATATTCCTGAGGAGCATAGATCCAAAAACCCTCAGAATATTAGCATACTAAATTCAACAATACATTAAAAGAATCATACACCATGATCAAATGGGATTTCTCCCAGTGATATAAGGATGGTTCAATATCTGCAGATCAATGTGATATACCATATTAACAAAATTAAAGATAAAAACCATATGATCATTGCAATAGATTTAGAAAAAGTTTGGCAAAATTCAATATTCATTTGTAATAAAAACAATCAATAAAATGAATATAGAGGGGATGTACCTCATACTGTAAAAGGTCAAATGAAAAACCCACAGCTAACATCATACTCAGTGTTGAAAAGCTGAAAGCTAAGGTATCCTTGTCTAAGATGAGGAACAAAACAAGGACGCCTACTCTTCTCACTTTTATTTGACATATTATTGGAAGTTCTAGCCACAGAAATCAGCAAAGAGAAAAAAGACATCCAAGCTGAAAAGGAAAAAGCAAAGTTGTCATTGTTTCCAGATGGCACTATATACATAGAAACCTCTAAAGATTTTATTAAAGAAACTGTTATAATCAAATTCACTAAAGCTGCATCATACAAAAATCAATATGCAGAAATCTATTGCATTTATATACAGTAACAATGAACTATCAGAAACAGAAATTAAGATAATAATCCCATTTACAATTGTATCAAACAGAAAATACCTTAGAATAAATTTAATCAAGCTGGTGAATGATCTGTATGTTGAAAACTTCAAGACATTAATGAAAGAAGTTAAAGAGAAAAATAAATGGAAAGATTCTGTGCTCATGAATTGGAAGAATTAATCTTGTTAAACTACCCACACTACCCCAAGGAAGCTACAGATTCAATGTAATGCTTATTAATCTCAGTGGCATTTTTGACAAATAGAAAAAACAATCTGAAAATTTGCATAGAATTATAAAAGACCCCAAATAGCCAAAGCAATCCTGAAAAAGAAGAATAAAGCTGGAGGTATCATGCTCTTTGTTTTTAGACTGTATTACAAAGCCACAGTAATTAAAACAGTATGGTATTGGCATAAAAAGAAACACACAGATCAAGGAAACAGAATAGAGAGCCCAGAAATAAGCCTATTCTTATATGGTCTATTTTTTTAAAAGTAGTCAAGAATATACAACAGGTTAAAGAATCTCCTCAATAAATGGTGTTGGGATAACTGGATGGCCAAATGGAAAAGAATGAAACTGAGTCACTATCTTACACCATGCACAAAAATTAACTCAAAATGGATTAAATACTTAAATGTAAGATCTGAAACCATAAAACTCCTAGGAGAAAACATAGTAAGCTCTTCGACATAGGTTGTGGTGATAGTTTTTCTGAATTTGACACCAAAACCAAAAATAAACAAGTAGGACTACACCCCCACAGCAAAGGAAATAATTAAGAAAATGAAAAGACAACCTACCAAATGGGAGAAAAATATTTGCTAATCGTATATCTGATAAGGGGCTAATATCCAAAATATATAAATATCTTATAAAACTAAATACTAAAAATAACCAATCTCATTTTAAAAATGAGCAGAATATCTGAATAGACATTTTTTCAAAGAATTCGTACAGAGGACCAGCTGGCACATGGAAAAAGTGTTCAACATCACTAATCAGGGAAATGCAAATCAAAACCACAATGACGGACTTCCCTGGTGGTGCAGTGGTTAAGAATCTGCCTGCCAATGCAGGGGACATGGGTTTGAGCCCTGTCTGGGAAGATCTCACATGCCGTGGAGCAACCAAGCCCATGCACCACAGCTACTGAGCCTGCACACTCTAAAGCCCGCGAGCCACAACTACTGAGCCCACGTGCCACAACTACTGAAGCCCACACACCTAGAGCCTGTGCTCTGCAACAAAGATAAGCCACCTCGATGAGAAGCCCACACACCGCAGTGAAGAGTGTCCCCTCTCGCTGCAACTAGAGAAAGCCTATGCGCTGCAATGAAGACCCAACACAGACAAAAATAAAGAAATGAATAAATAAATTTATTAAAAAGAAAACACAATGAGATACCACCTTTCACCTGTCACAATGGTTATCATCAAAAAGACAAGAAATAAAAAGTGTTGGTGAGGATGTAGAAAAAATGGAACATGTGCACTGTTGGTGGGAATGTAAATTGGTACAGCCACTATGGAAAACAGTATGGAAGTTCCTCAAAAAGTTATATTAGAACTACTGCATGATCCAGCAATTCTACTTCTAGATATTTTTTTTTTAAAAAATGAAAAAACTAACTCAAAAAGATATGTGCCCTCTGCATGTTAATCACAGCATTATTTACAATAGTCAAGATATGGAAACAACCTAAGTTTCCATCAATGGATGAATGGATAAAGAAAATGTGATATATATATATATATATATATATATATATATATATGGTGGTATTTATATATATGGTATATATATTTGGCGTATATATGTGGTATTTATGTACGTATGAATAGAGTATTATTCAGCCATAAAAAAGAATGAAATCTTGACATTAGTGACAACATGGATGGACCTCAAAGGCACTATTAATTAAGTAAAATAAGTCAGACAGAAATACAAGTATTGTATGATCTCACTTTTATGTGAAATATTAAAAAACACAAAGCAAGAAACTAAGCTCATAAATACAGGGAATAGAATGGTGGTTCCCAGAGGTGGCGGTGGGGGATGGAAAAATGGGTCAAAGAGGTTAAAATGTAAAAACTTCCAGTTATAAAATATGTCATGAGCAAGTAATGTACAACACGGTGACTATAGTTAATAACACTGAATTGTATATTTGAAAGTTGCTAGGAGTACATTTTAAAAGTTATGACAAGAAAAAAATTGTAAGTATATATAGTGACAGATTTTAACTAGATTTATTTTGGTGATCATTTTGCAATATATTTAAATATCAAATCATTATGTCATACGCTGAAACTAATATATGTCAACTACACCTCAATAAAAATACATTGAAATACTTATAATAAAAAAGAAAGCATGCAATGTACAAGATTTAATATATTATGAACCTTGATAATGTAAAAGGATGGTACAGCCAAGAGCAGTGAGAAGGCATAAAAATGGACAGAGGAAAGTTGAAGTTGAGGGGTGATTATTTCCTTATTTTACATAACAGGGAGTTGGGTGGTATTATCTAAAGTCAGGTAAAAATAGCAGTATATTAGAATAATAAAAACAGGCAATAGTAGACTTCAAACTAGTAAAATTCTAAAATTGAGTGTTAAAACTGGTGGAGACATTGTTTAAAGACATAAAGAATGAGTGGTCTTGAAGATGGAACAGTAGAAATTACTGAACAGAAATAGATTGCATTAAAAAAAGACCCTCAGAAACCTGCTGAAAAATAAAAGATCCACCATTCATGTCATCAGAGACCCAGAAGGAGAGGAGAAAGAAGGTATTACTGCACAAGCGTTCAAAGAAACAATGCATAAAATTGTCTAAATTTCGCAAGTGACATAAATGTACATATTCAAAATGCTGAGCCAACACTAACAGGATAAACCTGAAGGAATCTGTGTCAAGACATTATAATCAAACTTCAGAAAAGTAGAGACAAAACAAATTCTTGAAAGCAGCCAGATAGAAGCAACAATTTACCAAGGGGAACATTTTTTGAGTTGCAGTGGATTTTTCATCATGAACTACAGAAGTCAGAAAGAAGTTTCAAAGCATTTTAAGTGCTGAAAGAAAAGTTGCGGCAACCCTGAATTTCATACCTGAAAAAATTATCCTTGAGGATTGAAGGTCAAATAAAGACATTCTCAAATGAAGGAAAACTTCGTTTGTCATCAAACAACTCTAAAAGAATGGCTAAATGAAGTTCTTTAAGCAGAAAGCACATGATAAAATAAGGAGTCTTGGAATGTCAGGTCAGAAGAAAAATGGGAATAGCAAATATAAGGGTAAATACAATGAATTTTCACTCTATTAATTATGTTTGATGGTCAAAGCAAAAACCATTATATTATTGGAAGTGCAGGGAAAAGAGAATCAAAGGGATACAACGTTTCAACACTACACAAACTCGTAAAATGTTGATACCAGTAGATCTTTGTGATGATGAAATTGTTCTGTATCTTGATTGCTGTGGTGGTTACACAAACCACTACATGATAAAACAGCATTTATGTATATATACACTGTACCAAATTTACTAGTATTTACATTGTTCTGTATTTACGTAGGCTGTAACCATTAGTGGATACTGGGTGAACGGTACAAGGGACCTCTCTGTCCTGTCTTTGCAGTTTCCTAGGAATCTATGTATTTAAAAATAGTTTAAAATAAGAAAATTAATATTTTTTCCCTATGGAATTATGCACTCCTTATAAATGTCCTAAGATAAAAGTCTTGTAAATCTCTGCATAAAGCATGTTAACAAAACATCTGCTTTCATTTGATGCTGAATACCAGTGTGTGTCAATTCCTAGCAGTTGGCCTTTACTAGTCATTTGTAGGTCATTTCCCAAGTGCCAGACACTGCTCTAGTCACCATTTCAACCGGATTGGTTAATGGATATCATTTGGTTGGTTTCACAGTTAACCCTTTGGCTTTAAGTACTTTCAATACTATGAGGGCATGACTTATGTATCTTGACTCCTAGGTATTTTCCTAACTCATTGATTTTCAAACTGTTTTTCTTTGATACCTACATGGTCTTTGGAGCGTCTCAGAAAGATGGATTGAGTTTCAGGGTTCCAACTCTCACCACTTTATATTGTAAACAAAGAATTTGTGTATATATATTTGCATAAGATATATTGTGAAGAAAGAATTTGCTGCTAAAATAGAAAGCAAAAATAAAACTATTTTTTAAACCAAAAATGCTAATAAAAGTCCCTTTTTTCTGATAACTATTTTCCCTGAAGAGTGAGTGGGAGATACATATTAAATGGGTTAGCTTGTCTTATCTCCTTTCTGATCCATTCTCCTGTTTTCATATCTGGTAATTTGATAATATCCAAATCATTTTTGAAACAGCTCTCTCTTTAGTACAAGCACTTTAGATAACGATAAAACCAACTTTTATTGGATTTTACGTTTTATCTTATTCTTAGTACCCAAATCAAAAGGAGACTGCCATTAGTTGCCTAGGATGGCAAGATTTAAAACCCTGGATCATTGCAATGAAATCCAGAATTAAGTTATGAGATAAAATTAGATGCCAAGAACTAGGAGAAATAGTGACAGTCAAAGCCTGCTCTTGGTGAAGAGGTCAGAAAGGTGATGGATCAGGTGCCTATTTCTTAGTAGAATCAGAATGGCGTTGATGGCCAAGTCCCCTGAAAGGAAGTCAGCCCCTTTGCCAGACATACACAGATCAACCTGGAAGTATCTGAACACCTTGAATCATAAGCCACTAGATGGGATAGATTTAGAAATCTTTTTCAGTATTGCTGTTTTTCTTGTAAATTCTGAAGCCTTCCAATTCACCTAAAGGAGCAGATGCAAATTATACCACTTTTGTTTCCCTCTCGGTAAATGACTGTCTCAAAATTGAAATAAATAAGCCACATATAAGTTTCAACTGAGTATCTATGGTAGTAAGTCATAAGTTATTTTCTTGCCTAATGGGAGCAAAACATTGATAATTAAAGTAAGAGATGCAATTGTAAATGATCAAAAAAGGAAGAATATGAAATTATAGACAGATTTTTAAATTACATATTAAATAGTAACATAGCCTCGGACATATGCTTCAGAGTGATCTATATCTTGAACTTTTGTGGAATTTGTACATATTCTTATTTTAAAAGTTAAATAACTATAAAATATGCATTATATTCTATAAAATGTAAATGTAAGACTTTAAAAATGTAATATTTACCAGGCACTTTACTATTTGTAACAAAGCACTTTCACTTTTTTCATCCCATTGGTCAGAACAAACTTTTGATGGAGTTATAATTAATCACATTTTAGAAATGGAAATTGACTGAGTCAGGAAATGGCTTGCCCATAGAAACACAGCTATACAGTGGTAAACCTGACCCAGGGCCTCATTTTTGTGCCTGGAATTCTCATATTCTTTTTAATCTATCAAAATATATGAAATATTAAAAATGAAAATCAATAAAACTATAACCTGAGTTTACCTAATAATTTTAAGCACATATGTATAAAATCAAATAAAGTTCTTTAATGTAGACAGCATAGAAAATGTTCAAATTGGGTAAGTCTGGGTAAAAGTAAAAAAAGAAAAAATAAGCTGTGTTTGGGTCAATGTTGATTACTATACATCAATGAACTGCAGGACCAAAAATAGTTGAAGTAATGCTGCTTGCAAAAGGAGTAAAACATGAAACTGCAGTCAAGAAAAAAAAAATGACTCTGTCAGTTTGCTAACACCTTCCATGTTTAGCAAGCTTGCTTTTTTTTTTTTTTATTAGCTAGAACTATACATGATCCTAGACTGAGACTATAGCAAGCAAAATGAACATCACTGGAGGATAAAGGAAACACATGAGAGTTAGTGTATATTAAGGATCATGAATCTTGAGCTCTTGTGACTTAAACAGGTCAAAAAATAAAATATTGATTGACCTTTGGTTTAATGTCTTGCAGACTATTTACTGGTTCAATGAAAGTTTTCCTTTATTTTCCTTCTCTCACAGCACTGTTCTAAATCATAGCTCTTCCTACCTTAAGCCTATAGCCTAACGATTTAAAGACCTGGAGGCCCAGAAATAACACAAGAGAACAGTAGGTAGAACAGAAATACATGGTGATATTTTCAGAAAAGAAAAAAATGAGTTAACTTCTATTTCCATCTTTTACCCAGACTGAGCAGAGACAGAGTTAAACTTCATCTTTACTGAATGAGAGATGTCCACAAATCTAGAGTTTTAGCAATTAAATGCTCAGTGTAGAGTGAACATGGATAAAACAAAAAGATTAAGAACATTAAGGGTTTTGTTTTAAAACACTGTGTGATCAGAAATCTAAAAAGTAATCATCTCCACATTTCTTAATCAGCAAGATTTTCATATCTGCAAAATGCTCATAGTAGTTGTACTTATGAATATAGTATACTTAGCAGTGGCTGGCCCAAAGGAAGTGCCTGATAATTGCTCTCGTCATCGTTACTAATAGGACTGTATCTGTCAAATATAAGGCCTGCTATAAAAAAGGAAAGTGTTAATCAAGAGCTAAACATATAGAGATCTTCAGGATCGTAGAGGAGTAAGACATGGAGATCACCTTCCTCCACACAAATACAACAGAAATACAACTACGTGTGGAACAGCTCCTACAGAACACCTACTGAACGCTGGCAGAAGACCTCAGACTTCCCAAGAGGCAAGAAACTCCCCACATACCTGGGTAGAGCAAAAAAGGAAAAAACAGAGACAAAAGAATAGGGATGGGACCTGCACCTCGGTGAGGGAGTTGTAAAGGAAGAAAAGTTTCCACACGCTAGGAAGCCCCTTCACTGGCGGAGATGGGGGTGGCAGGGAGGAAGATTCGGAGCCACGGAGGAGAGCACAGCAACAGGGGTGTAGAGGGCAAAGCAGAGAGATTCCCGCACAGAGGATCAGTGCCAAACATCACTCACCAGCCTGAGAGGCTTGTCTGCTCACCCGCTGGGATGGGTGGGGGCTGGGAGCTGAGGCTTGGGCTTCGGAGGTCAGATCCCAGGGAGAGGACTGGGGTTGGCTGCGTGAACACAGCCTGAAGGGGGCTAGTGCACTACAGCTGGCCGGGAGGGAGTCCGGGAAAAAGTCTGGAGCTGCCGAAGAGGCAAGAGACCATTGTTTCGGGGTGCGTGAGGAGCGGGGATTCAGAGCACCGCCTAAACGAGATCCAGAGATGGGAACGAGCCACAGCTATCAACGCGGACACCAGAGACAGGCATGAGACGCAAAGGCTGCTGCTGCAGCCACCAAGAATCCTGTGTGCAAGCACAGGTTACTATCCACACCTCCCCTCCCGGGAGCCTGTTCAGCCCGCCACTGCCAGGGTCCCTCCCGTGGTCCGGGGAAAACTTCCCTGGGAGAACACACAGTGCACCTCAGGCTGTTGCAACATTATGCCTGCCTCTGCCGCCGCAGGTTTGCCCCTCATTCTGTACCCCACCCTCCCCATGGCCTGACTGAGCCAGAGCCCCCGAAACAGCTGCTCCTTTAATCCCGTCCTCTCTGAGCGAAGAACAAATGCCCTCAGGCGACCTACACGCAGAGGCGGGGCCAAATCCAAAGCTGAACCCCAGGAGCTGTGCGAACAAAGAAGAGAAAGGGAAATTTTTCCCAACAGCCTCAGGAGCAGCGGATTAAATCTCTACAGTCAACTTGATGTATCCTGCATCTCTGGAATACATGAATAGACAATAAATCACACCAAAATTGAGGCAGTGGACATTGGGAGCAACTGTAGATTTGGTGTTTGCTTTCTGCATCTAATTTGTTCCTAAATTTATGTTTATCTTAGTTTAGTATTTAGAGCTTATTATCATTGGTAGATTTGTTTATTGATTAGGTTGCTCTTGTCCTCCTTTTTTTTTTAATATATATATATATTTTTTTTTCCTTTTTCTCTTTTTGTGAGTGTGTATGTGTATGCTTCTTTGTGTGATTTTTTCTGTATAGTTTTGCTTTTACCATTTGTCCTAGGGTTCTGTCTGTCCTTTTATTTTTTTAGTAGTTTTTAGCACTTGTTACCACCGGTGGATTTGTTCTTTGGATTGGCTGCTCTCTTTGTTCTTTCTCTCTTTTCTTCTTTCTTTTTTTTTTACTAACTTTTAATTTTTTTATTTTTAGTAATTATTTTTTTATTTTAATAACAATTTTATTTATTTTTTCTTTCTTTCTTTCTTTCTCCCTTTTTCTCTGACCTGTGTGACTGACAGGGTCTTGGTGCTCGAGCCAGGTGTCAGGCCTGTGCATCTGAGGTGTGAGAGCCGAGTTCAGGACATTGGTCCAGCAGAGACCTCCTGGCTTCATGTACTATCAAATGGCGAAAGCTCTCCCAGAGATCTCCATCTAAACAATAAGAGTCAGCTCCACTAAACAACCAGCAAGATACAGTTCTGGACACCCTATGCCAAACAACTAGCAAGACAGGAACACAACCACACGCATTAGAAGGGAGGCACCTAAAATCATAATAAGGTCACAGACACCCCAAAACACACTACTGGACGCAGTCCTGCCCACCAGAAAGACAAGATCCAGCCCCACCCACAAGAATACAGGCACCAGTACCCTCCACCAAGAAGCTTACACAACTCACTGAACCAACCTTAGCCACTGGGAGCAGACACCAAAAACAGCAGGAACTATGAACCTGCAGCCTGCGAAAAGGAGACCCCAAACACAGTAAGTTAGGCAAAATGAGAAGACAGAGAAAAACACAGTAGATGAAGAAGCAAGGTAAAAACCCAGTAAACCAAATAAATGAAGAAGAAATAGGCAGTCTACCTGAAAAAAAATTCAGAGTAATAATAATAAAGATGATTGCAAAATCTTGGAAATAGAATGGAGAAAATACAAGAAACGTTTAACAACGACATAGAAGAACTAAAGGGAAAACAAACAATGATGAACAATACAAAAAATGAAATAAAAAATTCTCTAGAATGAATTGATAACGCAATAATTGAGGCAGAAGAACGGGTAAGTGATCTAGAAGATAAAATAGTGGAAATAAATACTGTATGGAAGAATAAAGAAAAAGGAATGAAAAGAATTGAGGACAGTCTCAGAGACCTCTAGGACAACATTAAACACACCAACATTCAAATTATAGGGGTCCCAGAAGAAGAAGAGAAAATGAAAGGGAGTGAGAAAACATTTGAAGCAATTATAGTTGAAAACTTCCTTAATATGGGAAAGGAAATAGTCAATCAAGTCCAGGAAGCACAGAGAGTACCATACAGGAAAATCCAAGGGGAAACATGCCAAGACAAATATTAGTCAAAGTATCAAAATTAAAGAGAAAACATAAAAAGCACTAAGGGAAAAACAACAACTAACATACAAGGGATTCCCCATAAGGTTAAAAGTTGAACTTTCAGCAGAAATTCTGCAAGCCAGAAGGGAGTGGAAGGACATATTTAAAGTGAGGAAAGGGAAAAACCTACAACAAAGATTACTCTACCCGGTAAGGACCTAATTCAGATTTGACAGAGAAATTGAAACATTTACAGACAACAAAAGCTAAGAGAATTCAGCACCACCAAACCACCTTTACAACAAATGCCAAAGGAACTTCTCTAGGCAGGAAACACAAGAGAAGGAAAAGACCTACAATAAAAATCCCAAAACAATTAAGAAAATGATAGTAGGACATACATATCAAAAATTATCATAAATGTAAATGGAGTAAATGCTCCAACCAAAAGACATAGATTGGCTGAATGGATACAAAAACAAGACCCATATATATGCTGTCTACCAGAGAACAACTTCAGACTTAAGGACACATACAAACTGAAAGTGAGGGAATGGAAAAAGATATTCCATGTAAATGGAAATCAAAAGAAAGCTGGAGTAGCAATTCTCATATCAGACAAAATAGACATTAAAACAAAGACTATTACAAGAGACAAAGAAGGACACTACATAATGATCAACGGATCAATGCAAGAAAAAGATATAACAATTGTAAATATTTATACACCCAACATAGGAACACCACAATATATAAGGCACCTGCTAACAGCCATAAAATGAGAAATTGATAGTAACACAACTATAATAGGGGATTTTAACACCCCTCTTTCACCAATGGACAGATCATCCAAAATGAAAATAAATAAGGAAACACAAGCTTTAAATGATACATTAAACAAGACGGACTTCACTGATATTTATGACATTCCATCCAAAAACAACAGAATACACTTTCTTCTCAAGTGCTCATGGAACATTCTCCAGGATAGATCATATCTTGGGTCAAATATCAAGCCTTGGTAAATTTAAGAAAATTGAAATCATATCAAGTATCTTTTCTGACCATAACGCTATGAGACTAGATATCAATTACAGGAAAAAAAGTGTAACAAATACAAACACATGGATGCTAAACAATACACTACTAAATAACGGAGAGATCACTGAAGAAATCAAACAGGATATCAAAAAATACCTAGAAAGAAATGACAATGAAAACATGAAAACCCAAAGCCTATTTGACGCAGCAAAAGCAGTTCTAAGAGGGAAGTTTATAGCAATACAATCCTACCTCAAGAAACAAGAAACACCTCAAATAAACAATTTTACATTACACCTACATCAATTAGAGAAAGAAGAACAAAACAACCCCAAAGTCAGCAGAAGGAAAGAAAACATAAAGAAGAGATCAGAAATAAATGAAAAAGAAATGAAGAAAACAATAGAAAAAATCAATAAAACTAAAAACTGGTTCTTGAGAAGATAAACAAAATTGATAAACCATTAGCCAGACTCATCATGAAAAAAAGGGAGAAGACTCAAATCAATAGAAATAGAAATGAAAAATGAGAAGTAACAACTGACACTGCAAAAATACAGAGGGTCATGAGAGATTACTACAAGCAACTATATGCCAATAAAATGGACAACCTGGAAGAAATGGACAAATTCTTAGAAAATCACAACCTTCCAAGACTGAACCGGAAAGAAAAAGAAAATATAAACAGACCAATCACAGGCACTGAAATTGAGACTGTGATTAAAAATCTTCTAACAAACCAAAGCCCAGGACCAGAGGGCTTCACAGGTGAATTCTACTAAACATTTACAGAAGAGCTAACACCTATCGTTACCAAACTGTTCCAAAATACAGCAGAGAGAGGAACACTCCTAAACTTATTCTACAAACCACCATCACCCTGATACCAAAACCAGACAGAGATGTCACAAAGAAAGAAAACTACAGGCCAATATCACTGATGAACATACAGGCAAAAATCCTCAATAAAATACTAGCAAACAGAATTCAACAGCACATTAAAAGGATCACACACCATGATCAATTAGGGTTTATCCCAGGAATGCAAGGATTCTTCAATATACTCAAATCAATTAACGTGATACACCATATTAACAAATTTAAGGATAAAAACCGTATGATCATCTCAATAGATGCGGAAAAAGCTTCGGACAAAATTCAACACCTATTTATGATAAAAACCCTCCATAAAGTAGGGCATATAGGGAACTTACCTCAACATAATAAAGGCCATATATGACAAACCCACAGCCAAAATAGTTCTCAGTGGTGAAAAACTGAAACCATTTCCACTAAGATCAGGAACAAGACAAGGTTGTCCACTCTCACCACTATTATTCGACATAGTTTTGGAAGATTTAGCCACAGCAATCAGAGAAGGAAAAGAAATAAAAGGAATCCAAATTGGAAAAGAAAAACTAAAATTGTCACTGTTTGCACCTGACATGATACTATACATAGAGAATCCTAAAGATGCTACCAGAAAACTACTAGAGCTAATCAACGAATTGGTAAAGTAACAAGATACAAAATTAATGCACAAAATCCTCTTGCATTCCTACACACTAATGGTGAAAAATCTGAAAGAGAAATTAAGGAAACACTACCATTTACCACTGCAACAAAAAGAATAAAATACCTAGGAATAAACCTACCTATGGAGACAAAAGACCTGTATGCAGAGAACAATAAGACACTAATGAAACAAATTAAAGATGATACAAACAGATAGAGAGATATACCATGTTCTTGGATTGGAAGAATCAACATTGTGAAAATGACTACAGTACTCAAAGCAATCTAGATTCAGTGCAATGCCTATCAGTCTACCAATGGCATTTTTCACAGAACTAGAACAAAATATTCCACAATTTGTATGGAACACAAAAGACGCTGAATAGCCAAAGCAATATTGAGAAAGCAAAACGGACCTGGAGGAATCAGGTTCCCGGATTTCAGACTGTACTACAAAGCTACAGTAATCAAGACATTATGGTACTGGCACAAAAACAGAAATATAGATCAATGGAACAGGATAGAAAGCCCAGAGATAAACCCATGCACATATGGTCACCTTATCTTTGATAAAGGAGGCAAGAATATACAGTGGAAAAAAGACAACCTCTTCAGCAAGTGGTGCTAGGAAAACTGGAAAGCTACTTGTAAAAGAATGAATTTAGAAAACTCCCTAACACCATACACAAAAATAAACTCAAAATGGATTAAAGACGTAAATGTAAGGTCAGATACTATAAAACTCTTAGAGAAAAACATAGGCAGAACACTCTATGACATAAATCACAGCAAGTGCCTTTTGGACCCACCTCCTAGAGAAATGGAAATAAAAACAGAAATAAACAAATGGGACCTAATGAAACTTAAAAGCTTTTGCACAGCAAAGGAAACTATAAACAAGACAAGAAGACAACCCTCAGAATGGGAGAATATATTTACAAATGAAGCAACTGACAAAGGGTTAACCTCCAAAATTTACAAGCAGCTCATGCAACTCAATATCAAATAAACAAACAACCCAATCCAAAAATGGGCAGAAGACCTAAATAGACATTTCTGCAAAGAAGATATACAGATTGTCAAGAAATACATGAAAGGATGCTCAACATCACTAATCATTAGAAAAATGCAAATCAAAACTGCAATGAGGTGTCACTTCACGCTGGTCAGAATGGCCATCATCAAAAAATCTAGGAACAATAAATCCTGGAAAGGGTATGGAGAAAAGGGAACCCTCTTGCACTGTTGGTGGGAATGTTAATTGATACAGCCACTATGGAGAACAGTATGGAGGTTCCTTAAAAAACTACAAATAGAACTACCATATGACCCAGCAATCCCACTTCTGGGCATATAACCTCAGAAAACCAGAATTCAAAAAGAGTCATGGACCACAGTGTTCATTGCAGCTCTATTCACAATAGCCAGGACATGGAAGCAACGTAATTGTCCATCAACATATGAATAGATGAAGAAGATGTGGCATATATATACAATGTCATATTACTCAGCCATTAAAAGAAATGAAATTGAGTTATCTGTAGTGAGGTGGATGGACCTAGAGTCTGTCATACAGAGTGAAGTAAGTCAGAAAGAGAAAACCAAACACCATGTTTTAACACGTATATATGGAATTAAAAAAAAAAAAAGGTTCTGAAGGACCTACGGGCGGGAGCAGCGTAAAGTTGTAGATGTAGAGAATGCACTTGAGGACACGGGGAGGGGGAAGGGTAAGCTGCGATAAAGTGAGAGAGTGGCATGGACTTACATATACTACCAAATATAAAATAGATAGCTAGTGGGAAGCAGCCATATAGCACATGGAGATCAGCTTGGTTCTTTGTGACCACCTAGAGGGGTGAGTTTGGAAGGGTGGGAGGGAGACACAAGAGGGAGAAGATATGGGGATATATGTATATGTATAGGTGATTCACTTTGTTATAAAGCAGAAACTAACACACCATTGTAAAGCAATTATGCTCCAATAAAGATGTTAAAAACAAAAGAAGCTAAACATATGTAGTTACTTCTGCCATCTATGGGGAACGTTGTAATTATTTAGATTGATGATATAAAAATCTGTATTTATTCACCTTCTCTTTGGCATATTGGTCAATGGAGAGTGGGATATATAAAAATCTTTAATAGTTATTGTGTCTTGTGATTGATGATTATTAGTATAGCCCACTAATTAGTTCAAGGATACACAGAAGTGAGTAGCCATAGTGTGTAGGAGTAGAAAGTTAAATTGTGAAATGAAGACTGTAGAACCTAGTTTCAGTGATCTTCAGAGGGATAAGTATTCAGAAAATTATAGAGGAAGGCCATACGTGAAGGGAGTATTTACAGGAAGAAAGAAAGTCAAGCAATCTAATAATGGATAAATCCACAGTGCCCCAAAACTCAAGAAAATTCTGCCATGTGCATACACACACAGAGAGACACACACAAACACAAACCTTGGATGAGTTATGTTTGCCAAGGGAAATTAAATGCAAGATTCATGTCTCATCTGGAGCTATCAGCAGCAGAATGGTACACAGCTGGGGGGATTAAGTGATGCACTCAGTGATTCAATTTTATAGAAGCAGACATTTAAACCTAGAAGTGACTCAAAGAAAACTGCACCCTTCTCTGTCCTCCCTATACAATCTCCAGCATGACTGGAAGATCTCCAAATACCCATCAGCACACAATATGATTTAAGGTGATTTATTTGGACACTGAGGAAGAGTATCTTAGCTGGCATCTGAATTTTACTATCATGATTGAGTGTTTAAAATAGTTCACCTTGTATTCCTATAGTGGATGGAATTCTTCATCGTTTGTACTCCTCTTTCAAAAGTTCCAGTCATTGGTAGTAGTCGATTTTTACCTCCATTCTGATGTTTGTGTTTGTCTTTCTAATGTTTCCTGAGTAATGTAGGAGTGAGATTTTTCCCTGTTTCTGTGTCTCATTTACTGCTGTTGAGAACACCTTTTACTCTTCTTTCCTACTTAAGGCAATGTTATAAATATCAGGCCATTTGTTATCTTTTAGATGTGTTTGTATGTTTCATTATTTTTTCAACATATAAAGTCTTAAATTTAAATTGCTATAGTATTCAATTATATGAATCAAGAAAATGATTAAAAGGTAAGTGTATTTCTATCATTCTCTGCCATTTCATCACCCCAAAACCTAACCCCCTTTGATTGTTTATGCTACCTCCTTGAACTTCCCTGACCAGTTATTATTATCAAAGGAAATACGATTTGCCCTTTCACACCCCCAAAATAGTAACACTGTTAGTACAGGGACAGAGGATTTCATTATTTTTGAGTCCAGCCTGGCAGAGAAAGAGGCATGCAGTGCTGACTTGAATACCCAGGGTAGTGGAAGAAATGAAAATAGAGGAGCAGTACCAAGCAACATCAGGCGGTGGAGGATGGGTTAGCCAAGCAGAAGGAACATCAGATCTAGGCTAGTGAGGCTCATGAGTTCCTTAAGGAATGAAGAAATTGAATTGAGCGAGCAGAGCCTCAGCTTTAATGAATTTCCCTAGAGACTGTATTCCTTAATAGCAGTACAAAATTCTGCTCCAGGTTAATTCAATTTTGTGAAATATTGTGAAGAGACTAAGGCACAGGGAGACCAATAAAGCTTCATAGTTTCAGGAATTGAGATATAAGGTGTTACATTCATACATTTACTTGTTCAAAAGAGGTGAAGTGAATACCTACCATGTGCCAGGAATCACTCTAGAATTTTAGGTATGACAGTGAGTAAAATAGATGAGAACAGAAAAAGATTCCCACCTTCATGGAAATTATAGTTGTAGGAGATTAACAAAAAAAAAAGATGAAAAAAGGAAAGGGTAAAATCCAGAGCATTTTAGATGCTGCTGAGTCAAAGGAAAAAAGTGAAGAAAGGGATCAGAAGTGTTGGGGGCAATGCACTATGTATTGTGATTAACGTAATTCCTAAACTCTGACTACTGGATTAAATCTTAAGTGCTGATGTACCTACTGTTTATCACTTACATATCTTCTTTTGTTGTAGCACATTTCATAAGAAAAGTGTTTACAGAAACAAATTTATGGTTACCATTAGGGTTTGTCAATTGGTTCAGTTCTCTATCAAGTTTATATTTTATAAAAAATTGTTGACCTGCAATACTGAAGACTAATTAGAAGGGGGCTACATTGAAAACAAGGGATAATGAGTACACAAAATAGAAGCTCAAGTGATAACCAATATTTTAAGGACTGAAAGCAAAAATAGAATCCTCAAAGCAAGCAGAGAATTAATGACCAGAGTATTAGAAAAATGTAAGTATGTGAGGGGTAGGGAATCCCCAAAGGGAGGTACAGTTTCAAAATTGAGGAAGTGCTTAAGAGACACAAATGCTGAAGCATGTTCATGTAAGGAAAAAATGACCAAAAAATAATAGAAATTAGTCAAAATGAGGTAAGTGGGATCACTGGATTTGGCAATGTGAATGGACACCTTATGGAGAGTATTGCCCATCAAATTGTGGGACTAAAAAGAAGATTGCAGGGTGTCAAGTAGTAAATGAGAGTAAGAGCAACAGATAATAAAATACATAAAATTTTAAAAAGAAATCTATAACATGTACGGCAATATTCAGTTCAAATAAAGTATTTATCTTTATAGTATAGTCTGAAGTCAGGGAGCCTGATTCCTCCAGCTCCATTTTTCGTTCTCAAGATTGCTTTGGCTATTCGGGATCTTTTGTGTTTCCATACAAATTGTGAAGTTTTTTGTTCTAGTTCTGTGAGAAATGCCAGTGGTAGTTTGATAGGGATTGCATTGAATCTGTAGATTGCTTTGGGTAGTAGAGTCATTTTCACAATGTTGATTCTTCCAATCCAATAACCTGGTATATCTCTTCATCTATTTGTATCATTTTTCATTTCTTTCATCAGTGTCTTATAATTTTCTGCATACAGGTCTTTTGTCTCCTTAGGTAGGTTTATTCCTAGATATTTTATTCCTTTTGTTGCAGTGGTATATGGGAGTGTTTTCTTAATTTCATTTTCAGATTTTTCATCATTAGTGTATAGGAATGTCAGAGATTTCTGTGCATTAATTTTGTATCCTGCTACTTTACCAAATTCATTGATTAGCTCTAGTAGTTTTCTGGTAGCATCTTTAGGATTCTCTATGTATAATATCATGTCATCTGCAAACAGTGACAGCTTTACTTCTTCTTTTCCAATTTGGATTCATTTTATTTCTTTTCCTTTTCTGATTGTTGTGACTAAAACTTCCAAAACTATGTTGAATAAGAGTGGTGAGAGGGGGCAACCTTGTCTTGTTCCTGAACTTAGTGTAAATGGTTTCAGTTTTTCACCATTGAGGACGAAGTTGGCTGCAGGTTTGTCATATATGGCCTTTATTATGTTGAGGAACGTTCCCTCTATGCCTACTTTCTGGAAGGTTTTTATCATAAATGGGTGTTGAATTTTGTCAAAAGCTTTCTCTGTGTATCAATTGAGATGATCATATGTTTTTTCTACTTCAATTTGTTAATATGGTGTATCATATTGATTGATTTGCATATATTGAAGAATCCTTGCATTCCTGGAATAAATCCCAAAGCTACAGTAATCAAGACAGTATGGTACTGTCACAAAAACAGAAATATAGATCAACGGAATAGGATAGAAAGCACTGAGAAAAACCCACGCACATATGGTCACCTTATCTTTGATAAAGGAGGCAAGAATATACAGTGGAGAAAAGACAGCCTCTTCAATAAGTGGTGCTGGGAAAACTGGACAGCTACATGTAAAACTATGAAATTAGAACACTCCCTAACACCATACACAAAAATAAACTCAAAATGGAATAAACACCTAAATGTCATGCCAGACACTATCAAACTCTTAGAGGAAAACATAGGCAGGACACTCTATGACATAAATCACAGCAAGATCCTTTTGGACCCACCTCCTAGAGAAATGGAAATAAAAACAAATAAATGGGACCTAATGAAACTTAAAATCTTTTGCACAGCAAAGTAAATCATAAACAAGACAAAAAGACAACCCTCAGAATGGGAGAATATATTTGCAAATGAAGCAACTGACAAAGGATTAATCTCCATAATTACAAGCAGCTCATGCAGCTCAATATCAGTAAAACAAACACCCCAATCCAAAACTGGGCAGAACACCTAAACAGACATTTCTCCAAAGAAGATATACAGATTACCAACAAACGCATGAAAGAATGATCAACATCATTAATCATTAGAGAAATGTAAATAAAAACTACAATGAGATACCATCTCACACCAGTCAGAATGGCCATCATCAAAAAATCTACAGACAATAAATGCTGGAGAGGGTGTGGAGAAAAGGGAACACTCTTGTACTGTTGCTGGGAATGTAAATTGATACAGCCACTATGGAAAATAGTATGGAGGTTCCTTAAACAACTAAAAATAGGACTACCATATGACACAGCAATCCCACTACTGGGCATATACCCTGAGAAAACCAGAATTCAAAAAGAGTCATGTGCCAAAATATTCACTGCAGCTCTATTTACAATAGCCAGGACATGGAAGCAACCTAAGTGTCCATCAACAGATGAATGGATAAAGAAGATGTGGCACATATATGCAATGGAATATTACTCAGCCATAAAAAGAAACCAAATTGAACTATTTGTAGTGAGGTGGATGGAGCTAGAGTCTGTCATACAGAGTGAAGTAAGTCAGAAAGAGAAAAAGAAATACCATATGCTAAAACATATATATGGAATCTAAGGGAAAAAAAAAGGTCATGAAGAACCTAGGGGTAAGACAGAAATAAAGACACAGACCTACTAGAGAATGGACTTGAGGATATGGGGAGGGGGAAAGGTAAGCTGTGACAAAGTGAGAGAGTGGCATGGACATATATACACTACCAAACGTAAAATAGATAGCTAGTGGGAAGCAACCGTATAGCACAGGGATATCAGCTCTGGTGGCTTGTGACCACCTAGAGGGGTGGGATAGGGAGGGTGGGAGGGAGGGAGATGCAAGAGGGAAGAGATATGGGAACATATGTATAACTAATTAACTTTGTTATAAAGCAGAAACTAACACACCATTGTAAAGCAATTATACTCCAATAAAGTTATTTAAAAAATAAATAATTTTTTTAAAAAAGAATTTATCATAGCATTTGTATAAATGAGTTGTTGCCTAATGGCACTAATTTATTCATAGTGGACTCACAAATTGTTGTTTTATCAGATTTCACTCAAACTGTTGAACATCTACTATATGTATATACTGTTCAGGACTTAAAGATACAAAGGTGAATAAGATAAAGTCTCTTCCTTCTAGGTACTAATTGTATAGCTAGCCATCAGTGGTAAGGATGAGCAAAGAGCAGTTTATTATGCAGTGTAAAATATAGCTGTATAGAAAATACTCTGGGAGCATTGAAAAATGTGCTTAATATTTTTGTGTACTATAGAATAGGCAATTATTTAACTGTGATTTGAAAAATAAGATTTTTGCCAGACTTAGAAGAACGTGTCAAGAAAAAACAAATTCATACAAATGAAAGTGCATGGAGTGTTTGAAAATGGCAATTAGAATAGTTGGACCCTCTATAAGGTCTATGATATGTGCTTGTGTGTGCATGCATACGTGTGTATGTGTGCTGAAGTTAGGCTTAGGAGAAATCAGTAGAGGTAAACTGAAGCCTGATTTGTGAAAGCTTGAATGACATGGTAAAGTGTTTAATCTAGTCAAAATGTGGAAAGTTATCAGTTTTTAAAGTCAGGACAATGGCATGACCAAGATTGTGTTGTAGAAATATTCTTCTGGCAGCAGCTTGGAAGAGGAATTGAGGGAAAAGCAGGAGGTGGAGCTGGACTGTAAACAAGGAAACCAGTTGGAGGCTATTTTAACATTCCCATGAAAACCTGAATGCATTGAACCAAAGCAATGGCAGTGGGAATAGAAACTAGGGAACATAGGGGACTTCCCTGGTGGCTCAGTGTTTAAGAATCCGCCTGCCAATGCAGGGGACACGGGTTCGATCCCTGGTCCAGGAAGATCCCACATGCTGCAGAGCAACTAAGCCCGTGCACCACAACTACTGAGCCTGCTCACCTAGAGCCCGTGTTCCACAACAAGAGAAACCACCGCAATGAGAAGCCCACGCACCACAACGAAGAGTAGCCCCCACTCACCACAACTATAGAAAGCTCACGTGCAGCAGTGAAGATCCAATGCAGCCAAAAATATATTAATTAATTAATTTTAAAATATATATATAACAGCAAAAAAAAAAAAAAGAAAGCAGGGAACATAGATTAAAGAGGTATATGAGCTTGATTCAAACTGTGTTGGTAACTGACTGAATACTGGGGATGAGCAGCAAGGAAGATTACAAGATACTTGAGGTTTCCTACCTACTCCCAATTAACAGAAGAAAAAGATGAAGGCATGCTTGCTGAAAGAAGAGTGAGGACAAGATTATAAAATCATTTTTAGATAGAGTTTTGATTATAAAAATAATTTGTCCTATGTTGAACATTTACAATATAAAAGGAAAATAAGGATAACCTGACCCCCCAAAACGTCATGATGGTTAAAATAATGTTAACATATTTAATCTAGCTATTTTCTAGGCATAACTTTTAATATAAAGTCATACAACATTTTGTATCTGGCTTATTTTTTTTAAGCCTGCCACAATAATTCTTTGTAACCATGCCTCATATTTCTACATATTGAGGTTTAATAAGCCATATTCCCCTTCTAACATTAACACTAATGAAAATCTTGTACAAAAGGATTTGTTTACATTCAAGATTAGACTTCGAGATTATTCACACTGAAGATTAAAGATACATTTGTAGAAGTCAAATTATCCAGGTAAAAGAATTAAACACAAAGGAGGCAAGTGATGTACATGTTAAATATCCTTCCTGGAAGTACCTGACTTTTCTTACACCAACATGAATTGGAAGTTCTTTCTCACTTTTTTTTTTTCACTTACTAATTATTAGAATTTAAAAATTCAATATTTGAACATTTCAGTTTTCAATTTCAGTGACGCTGATTTGAGGTTGAATTTACTCATATTTACTCAATTTCCCCCCAATTATCTTTTATTTTTGTTTTTATATTGATTTGAAAGATTACTTTGTTATATAACTTTAACCCATTTATTGTCTTTTATATTTTCTTATACATAAAAGGATTAAAATTTAGGTTATTATTTTTGTTGTTGTTTCTCTCAGGAGTTTTAATAAAATGAGAAGAACAAGATCTTTACCTCATCTAAATTTCAAGTTTGCTTTTTTCAATGGATATTTCACCCTTGAATAAAGTGTTAAATTCACAGAAGTCACATGTGTTAAGATTATAGGTTTCATATAACTGAGAAAAGCCTTTAACATTCATGCATTTTTTATTCAATTTTACTTGATTATATTTAATGTCTTGGTTGATAATTATGGATCATTAAGCATATGATTATGATTTACATCTATTTAGATATTTAATATATAGCATATACTAGACTCCACTGTAGACATTTTGATGTTGGCCATTCTGACCTGTGTGAGGTGACACCTCATTGTAGTTTTGATTTGCATTTCCGTAATAATTACGAAGCTGAGCATCTTTTTATGTGCCGTTTGGCAATCTGTATATCTTCTTCAGAGAAATATCTACTTAGGTCTTCTGTCCATTTTTGGATTGGGTTGTTGGGTTTTGGTATTCAGCTGTTTAAGCTGTTTCTATAGTTTGGAAATTCATCTTTTATTAGTCACATCATTCCTGCTTTTTAATCTTAACGTGGAAGATAATGCAGTATGGGTAGAAAATAATTTTGGGAATTCAACATAATTTATCAAATTCTAACTGCTACTTACTAGATTTAGGCAGTTTACATAAACGATTTCAACCCCATTTCATCATTAAAACTGATAGCACAAAACCGCTCAAATATGACTTTTTAAGTATGTTATTATCTATAAGAACATGAAACATAGCAGGTATTCCAAAAATTGCCTTTCTACAATATTTCTTCCTTTCTCTTTCCCTGAAACATTTCTAGCAAGGGATGAAGAGTCTCAACTAAACAATAAGTGATTATAAGATGAATTTAATTTCATCATCAATTACCTGATTTGTTTTAAGAGTAAATAACCATGGTGTTAAGAAATGTGGGCACCTGTCCATTTCATATTTATTTATGATTTCAGTATCAGATATTGAATATAAAAAGAATTTAAATAGTTTTTCAATGTATTATTAATCTATTTAATGAGTGCCTTCATTCTTTTATTCTTTCATCCTTCCTTTCCTCCCTCACCCCCCCCGCAAAAAAAAAAAATCAATAGAATCATTGACTCCTTGTTTTTATCATCTCAGGAATCCAATCTGCTTTGAAATTTCTTTTGACAGTTAATACCAGATTTATTTTTAATTTTTTTAACCACCATAATGATTGCAGACAGTACACTAATTTTGTTGGAGTCAATAACTGAAGTCCAGTGGGAATGATTTTAGGATTTTCAATGTTGGTGGTAATGTATCAATTTTTCAGATGTGGCCATTACATGTTGCATTCATCTTTTTTTTTCCTACCAGTTTTTCAACTTCATAATAGAAATGTTTCATTTTGCCTTAAAATAGAAGTGATGGGCTTCCCTGGTGGCGTGGTGGTTGAGAGTTCGCCTACCAATGCAGGGGACACGGGTTCGTGCCCCGGTCTGGGAAGACTCCACACGCCGCGGAGCGGCTGGGCCTGTGAGCCATGGCCGCTGAACCTGCACGTCTGGAGCCTGTGCTCTGCAATGGGAGGGGCCACAACAGTGAGAGGCCCGCATACCGCAAAAAAAAAAAAAAAAAATAGAAGTGATATAATGTCAATCCCAAACTCTGTAACTATGCGCCCCAGCCCCCACCCTTCACTGCTATATTTAAGATGGATAACCAACAAGGACCTACTGTATAGCACAGGGAACTCTGCTCAATATTATGTAACAATCTAAATGAGGAAAAGAATTTGAAAAAGAATAGATACATGTGTATGTATAACTGAATCACTTTGCTGTACACCTGAAACTAACACAACATTGTTAATCAACTATACTCCAATATGGAATAAAAAGTTAAAAAAAAATACCATGGTACATTATGCTAAGTGAAATAAGCCAGTTACAGTAAGACAAATTCTCCATGATTCCTATCATATGAGGTATCTAGAATGGGGGGAGGGGGAAAGGAGAGTTACTAATCATAGAACAAGTTTTAGTCAAGCAAGATGAATCAGCTCTAGAGATCTGCTGTTCAACATTGTACCTACAGTCAACAATAACATATTGTACACTTGAAAAATTTTAAGAGGGTAGATCTCATGTTGTGTTTCCACAATAAACTTTTTTAAAAAAGGAAATTAGGGCTTCCCTGGTGGCGCAGTCATTGAGAGTCCGCCTACTAATGCAGGGGACATGGGTTTGTGCCCCGGTCCAAGAAGATCCCACATGCCATGGAGCGGCTGGGCCCGTGAGCCATGGCTGCTGAGCCTGCGCGTCCAGAGCCTGTGCTCCACAACAGGAGAGGCCACAACAGTGAGAGGCCCGCGTACCACATAAAAAAAGGAAATTAACGTTGGTACATTACTAGGAGATAAAATATATTAAAATATTATATAGTGTCTGGCCTTACGTTTAGGTCTTTAATCCATTTTCAGTTTATTTTTGTGTATGGTTCTGGGAGTGTTCTAATTTCATTCTTTTACATGTAGCTGTCCAGTGTTCCCACCACCACTTATTGAAGTATATTCTTGCCTCCTTTGTCAAAGATAAGGTGACTCTATGTGTGTGGGATTACTCTGGGCTTTCTATCCTTTTCCATTGATCTGTATTTCTGTTTTTGTACCAGTACCATACTGTCTTGATTACTGTAGCTTTGTAGTATAATCTGAAGTCAGGGAGCCTGAATCCTCCAGCTCCATTTTTCTTTCTCAAGATTGCTCTGGCTATTTGGGGTCTTTTTTGTTTCCATACAAATTGTAAAATTTCTTCTTCTAGTTCTGTGAAAAATGCCATTGGTAATTAGATAGGGATTGCATTGACCATGTAGATTGCTTTGGGTAGTATAGTCATTTTTACAATATTGGTTCTTGCAATCCAGGAGCATGGTATATCTGTCCATCTGTTTATGTCATCTTTGATTTCTTTCATCAGTGTTATATAGTTTTCTGAGTACAGGTCTTTTGCCTCCTTAGGTAGGTTTATTCCTAGGTATTTTATTATTTTAGAGGAAAACATAGGCAGAACTTTCTGTGACATAAATCACAGCAAGATCCTTTTGGACCCACCTCCTAGAGAAATGGAAATAAAAACAAAAAATAAACAAATCAGGCCTAATGAAACTTAAAAGTTTTGCACAGCAAAGGAAACCATAAACAAGACAAAAAGACAACTCTCAGAATGAGAGAAAATATTTGCAAACAAAGCAACTGACAAAGGATTAATCTCCAATATATACAAGTGGCTCATGCAGCTCAATATCAAAAAAAACAAACAAACAAATCCAAAAATGGGTGGAGGACCTAAATAGGCAATTCTGCAAAGAAGACATACAGATGGCCAACAAATAAATGAAAAGATGCTCAACATCACTAATCATTAGAGAAATGCAAATCAAAACCACAATGCGGTATCACCTCACACTGGTCAGAATGGCCATCATCAAAAATTCTACAAACAATAAATGCTGGAGTGGGTGTGGAGAAAAGGGAACCCTCCTCCACTATTGGTGGGAATGTAAGTAGATACAGCCACTATGGAGAACAGTATGGAGGTTTCTTAAAAAACTAAAAATAGGACTACCAGATGACCCAAAAATCCCACTACTGAGCATATACCCTGAGAAAACCATAATTCAAAAAGATACATGTGCCACAATGTTCACTGCAGCACTTTTTATAATTGCCAAGACATGGAAGCAACCTAAATGTCCATCAACAGATGAATGGATAAAGAAGATGTGACAGATGTTTACAATGGAATCTTACTCAGCCATAAAAAGGAACGAAATTGAGTTATTTGTAGTGAGGTGGATGGACCTAGAGTCTTCCATACAGAGTGAAGTAAGTCAGAAAGAGAAAAACAAATACCTTATTCTAATACATATATATATATATAGAAACTAAAAAAGCCATACTGATGAACCTAGGGGCAGGACAGGAATAAAGACTCAGACATAGAGAATGGACTTGAGGACACTGGAGGGAAGAGGAAGCTGGGATGAAGTTGAGAGTAACATTGACATATATACACTACCAAATGTAAAATGAATAGCTAGTAGGAAGCTGCTGCATAGAACAGGGTGATCAGCTTGATGCTTTGTGATGACCTAGAGGGATGGGATAGGGAGGGTGGGAGGGAGGCCCAAGAGGGAGGGGATATGGGGATATATGTATACATACGGCTGTTTCATTTTGTTGTACAGCAGAAACTGACACAACATTGTGAAGCAGTTATACTCCAATAAAGATGTGGGAATAAAATAAAAGAGAATGCAACAACAACAAAATATATATATGTATATACATATATATATACATATATACATAGATATATATAATACCATGGGATAGGTAACTAGCTTAAAAAAATAGAAGTGATAGACCTCTACTGTCTAGTTTTCACTGCTATATCTCAGAAATTCTTTGATATAGAATGAAGCATGCTTAAATGATTAAAGTTTACTGTGACCCCATGCAAGAAATTGAGTCAAGTGTATTTGTTTTGCTTCACTCCTGCCTTCCAGAATGTCTACCAAAGTAAGAATAACATTACTGACATTGGTATCATTTCTAATAAGAATACCAAGAAATTCTTAACTGCTTCAAAACATAAAACATAAAACTCAAAACATAAGAATCCTGGCCTCATAGAGTTTATGTTCAAGTGTAGCCAAGTTATGATTAGGAGACTACAGAAAAAAACAGACAGATAGTATAATGGACTGGAGGCTGCTAATTACTGAGGAAAAGGTACAGTAGGGAAGATGGAAAGAGTTCTGGGGAGGGAAAGGGTAAGCAATATAAACAGGGTGGTTGGGGGAGGTATCACTGAGAATTTGTATTTGAATAAAAATCTGATGGAAGGAATGAATTTCAGATAAGCGAATACCAGGCAGAGGGAAAGGCAAGTAAAAAGGCTCTGAGTGTTTGATAAAGTCCAAACAAGTGAGGCAAGCCTGGCCTGAATGACAGAAATAGGAGATACAATGAATAAGAAACATAAGAGAGTCATCAGAAATGTAAAATTTATGTGTAGGGCCTTGAGGAGCAATTGCTTTAACTGGGAATGACCTGAAGTCATGGGAAATATTTTAGTCAGGAAATGGGATGATTTAACATTTAACAGTCTTTTGGGCTAGTGCACAGAGAACACACTGAAGTGAGCTACTGCTATGATCTGAGTGAAGTGGTGGTATATTGGACCACATGGAGTTTAGACTAATGAAAGAGGTAAAGAGAAGTGATTGGAAAGTCCAGCTCAGAAGTGTTTATAGATGGTATGTGCGGTGTAAGAGAAAGACTGACTCCAAGTTTTGGCTCGAGAAAGTAAATATGAAATTGCCATTAATTTAGAACAGATAAGTGGATGAATAGGTTTGGATCAGGGAGATCAGGAGCTCAATACTAGACATGTATATATATAAGTACATACATATTCAGACACAAACTGGAGAGGAAAGTTTGTTTTTTGTTTTTGTGTTCAGTAGCAAAATCATGAGCTTTGAATTGAAAATGCTAAACTTTACCATTAGTTAACACTTATTAACTTCGTGACCGCAAGTGAAACTAAACTTCTGTCCCTCACTTAAATGATCTGGCCAAAGAATATAAAGCCATACATTTTTTATGTAATAATACCAATAACCATATTTGACTTTTACAGTGAATCTGTATGAAGTGGTTTTAGTACTTAATAGCCAGATTCCAAAATGACCCCCAAATTTTCCCCTTTCTGGCATTCACACTCTCCTGTAGTTCCCCCTCACACTGTACCAGGATTTGTCCATGTGATCAGCTGCGTACAATGGAAGTGATATATGTTTATTCTCAAAATTAGGTTATAAAGACTGGCTTCTGTCTTGGTTACTTCTGTCTCTGTGTTAAGTCAAGAAAATAGCAAGTGACATGCCAAAATTCAAAAGAAAATATTAAATACTAATTGAAATAAAATGTTCTAAAACGTCACTAGAGAAAGCATAAAGTAAATGCCAAAATTCTGTGATCCACAGTGGGATTATTCCCTTGTGATGTTGCTGTACAATATTTGTTTTAGTTTTGTCCTATTGATTTTTTAACAATATACTCTTCAATGCTACTTCAGACTCCTTCACAACTTTGTCAATCTCACACATCCATCTGTACGGTTCTGGCTTGTGCTACTGAGCAGCAGTCTGAATTTTTTCTGGACTTACAGGATTATTATATAATGTGAGTTGCTGAAAATAGCTTATAGACTTGTAGTACTACATTTTTAAGAAAATAAGGTAATCAGTAATCAAAAACCTCTCAACAAAAAAAAGTACAGGACCAGATGTCTTCACTGGTGAATTGTACCCAGCATTTAAAAAAGAATACCAATTCTTCTCAAACTCCTTCAAAAAATAGAAGAGGGAACATTTCCACACTTATATTATGAGGCTAGAATTAGCCTGATACCAAAACCAGATGAGGACATCTGAGGACATCATAAAGAAAATTCTAGGTCAACAAATCTGATGAATATAGATACAAAAGCCTTCAACAAAACATTAGCAAATTGAATCCAAAACTATGTTAAAAGGATCATACACCACAATCAAGTGGGATTTATCCAGGGATGGAAGGATGGTTCAACATCCACAAATCAATGTGATATATTACATCAACAAAATAAAAAAATAATTACCATAGATGCAGAAAACGCACTTGGCAAAATTTAATATGTACTTATGATAAAAACTCTCAAAATGTGTATAGAGGGGACATCTCTCAACATAATGAAGGCCATGTATGACAAGCCCACTGCTAAAACATACTTAAGAGTGAAAAGCTGAAAGCATTTCCTCTAAGTTCAGAAACAAGACAAAGATTCCCACTCTCACTAATTTTATTCAGAGGATTTCACTAAATAGTGAGTTATCAACATTATGTTTAGAACATAACTTACTGAATAAAAATATAAAGAATTGCTTTTCTGTGACAATATCAAATAAACATAGGAATGTTCCTATTACACAGAATATTCAATACCTATTTCCTGATGTTATACTTCTGTCAATAGATATCCAATAAATTCTATGTTTTACAGGTAAATATTCAGAGGGTAATTTGTACTTGGCCTATATAGTTAACAGTATTCACAAAATTGCATTATTTCTAGTAGGAATTATGTGAAGACATATATAAGCTATATACTTTAAAATTTTGGAAACAGAATATTAAAAATTCACAGGGCCACAAAACATAATGCATACAACACAAACGATAAAAAAGCATTTTAAAAAAAGAATTCAGAATAATGATAGTAAAGATGATGCAAAATCTTGGAAATAGAATGGAGAAAATACAAGAAACATTTAACAAGGACCAGGAAGAACTAAGAGCAAACAAGGAGTGATGAAAAACACAATAAATGAAATTAAAAATTCTCTAGAAGGGATCAATAGCAGAATAACTGAGGCAGAAGAATGCATAAGTGACCTGGAAGATAAAATACTGGAAATAACTACTGCAGAGCAGAATAAAGACAAAAGAAGAAAAGAATTGAGAACAATCTCAGAGACTTCTGGGACAACCTTAAAGGCCCCCGTATTCGAATTATAGGGGTCCCAGAAGAAGAAGAGAAAAAGAAAGGGATTGAGAAAATATTTGAAGAGATTATAGATGAAAATTTCCCTAATATTGGAAAGGAAATACTTAATCAAAACAAGGAAGCACAGAGAGTCCCATACAGCATAAATCCAAGGAGAAACATGCCAAGACACATATTAATCAAACTATCAAAAATTAAATAAAAAGAAAATATATTAAAAGCAGCAAGGGAAAAACAACAAATAACACACAAGGGAATCCCCATAAGGTTAACAGCTGATCTTTCAGAACAAACTCTGCAAGCCGGAAGGGAATGGCAGGACATATTTAAAGTGATGAAGGAGAAAAACCTACAACAAAGATTACTATACCCAGCAGGGATCTCATTCAGATTTGACGGAGAAATTAAAACACTTACAGACAAGCAAAAGCAAAGACAATTTAGCACCACCAAACTAGCTTTACATCAAATGTTAAACACATTTAGCAGGAAACACAAGAGAAGGAAAAGACTTACAATAACAAACCCAAAACAATTTAAAAAATGGTAAAAGGAACATACATATTGATAACTGCCTTAAATGTAAATGAATTAAATGCTCCAACCAAAAGACAAAGACTGGCTGAATGGATACAAAAACAAACCCATATATATGCTGTCTACAAGAGACCCACCTCACACTTACGGACACATAGAGACTGAAAGTGAGGGGATGGAAAAAGATATTCCATGCAAATGGAAATCAAAAGAAAGCTGGAGTACCATTTCCCATATCAGACAATATAGAGTTTAAAACAAAGACTATTACAACAGACAAGGAAGGACACTACATAATGATCAAGTGATCAATCCAAGAAGAAGATATAACAATTGTAAATATTTGTGCACCTAACTTAGGAGCACCTCAATACATAAGGCAAATACTAACAGCCATAAAAGGGGAAATCAACAGTAACACAATCATAGTAGGGGACCTTAACACCACACTTTCACCAATGGACAGGTCATCCAAATTGAAAATAAATAAGGAAAAACACAAGCTTTAAATGATATATTAAACAAGATGGACTTAATTGATATTTATAGGACATTCCATCCAAAAACAACAGAATACACTTTCTTCTCAAGTGCCGATGGAACATTCTCCAAGGTAGATCATATCCTGGATCAAAAATCAAGCCCTGGGAAATTTAATAAAATTGAAGTCATATCAAGTACCTTTTCTGACCACAATGCTATGAGACTAGATATCAAATATGGGAAAAAATCTGTAAAAAATACAAACACATGGAGGCTAAACAATACACTATTAAATAACAAAGAAATCACTGAAGAAGTCAAAGAGGAAATCAAAAAATACCTAGAAACAAATGACAATGAAAACACGTTGACCCAAAACCTATGGGATGCAGCAAAAGCAGTTCTAAGAGGGAGGTCTATAGCAATACAATTCTACCTTAAGAAACAAGAAACATCTCAAATAAACAACCTAACCTTACACCTAAAGCAATTAGAGAAAGAAGAACAAAAAGACCCCAACGTTAGCAGAAGGAAGGAAGTCATAAAGATCAGATCAGAAATAAATGAAAAAAAAATAAGGAAACGAGAGCAAAGATCAATAAAACTAAACACTCGTTCTTTGAGAAGATAAACAAAATTGACAAACCATTAGCCAGACTCATCCAAAAAAAAAGGGAGAAGACTCAAATCAATAGAATTAGAAATGAAAAACGAGAAGTAACAACTGACACTGCAGAAATACAAAGTATCATGAGAGATTACTACAAGCAACTATATGCCAATAAAATGGACAACCTGGAAGAAATGGATGCATTCTTAGAAAAGCACAACCTTCTGAGACTGAACCAGGAAGAAATAGAAAATATAAACAGACAAATCACAAGCACTGAAACTGAAATTGTAATTAAAAATCTTCCAACAAACCAAAGCCCAGGACCAGAGGGCTTCATATGCAAATTCTATCATATGCAAATTCTAAACATTTAGAGAATAGCTAACACCTATCCTTCTCAAACTCTTCCAAAATATAGCAGAGGGAGGAACACCCCCAAACTCATTCTACAAGTCCACCATCACCCTGATTCCAAAAGCAGACAAAGATGTCACAAAGAAAGAAAAGTACAGGCAAATATCACTGATGAATATCGATGCAAAGATCCTCAACAAAATACTAGCAAACAGAATCCAACAGCACATTAAAAGGATCATACACCATGATGAAGTGGGGTTTATCCCAAGAATGCAAGGATTCTTCAATATATGCAAATCAAGCAATGTGATACACCATAATAAAAACTGAAGGATAAAAACCATACTATCATCTCAATAGATGCAGAGAAAGCTTTCAACAAAATTCAACACCCATTTATGATAAAAACCCTCCAGAAAGTAAGCACAGAGGGAACTTTCCTCGACATAATAAAGGCTATATATGACAAACCCACAGCCAATATCATCCTCAATGGTGAAATACTGAAACCATTTCCACTAAGATCAGGACCAAGACAAGGTTGCCCACTCTCAGCACTATTATTCAACATAGTTTTGGAAGTTTTAGCCACAGCAATCAGAGAAGAAAAGGAAATAAAAGGAATCCAAATCGGAAAAGGAGAAGTAAAGCTGTCACTGTTTGCAGATGACATGATACTATACATAGAGAATCCTAAAGATGCTACCAGAAAAGTACTAGACCTAATCAGTGAATTTGGTAGAGTTGCAGGATACAAAATTAATTAGCAGGATACAGAAATCTCTTGCATTCCTATACACTAATGATGAAAAATCTGAAAGTGAAATTAAGAAAACACTCCCATTTACCACTGCAACAAAAAGAATAAAATATCTAGGAATAAACCTACCTAAGGAGACAAAAGACCTGTATGCAGAAATACTATAAGACACTGATGAAAGAAATTAAAGAGGATACAAACATATGGAGAGATATGCCATGTTCTTGGATTGGAAGAATCAACACTGAAAATGACTATACTACCCAAAGCAATCTACAGATTCAATGCAATCCCTATTAAACTACCACTGGCATTTTTCATAGAACTAGAACAAAAAATTTCATAATTTGTATGGAAATACCAAGGACCCTGAATAGCCAAAGCAATCTTGAGAACGAAAAATGGAGCTGGAGGATTCAGGCTCCCTGACTTCAGACTATGCTATAAAGCTACAGTAATCTAAACAGTATGGTACTGGCACAAAAACAGAAATATATATTAATGGAACAGGATAGAAAGCCCTGAGATAAACCCATGCACATATGGTCACCTTATCTTTGATAAAGGAGGCAAGAATATACAGTGGAGAAAAGACAGCCTCTTCAATAAGTGGTGCTGGGAAAACTGGACAGCTACATGTAAAAGGATGAAATTAGAACACTCCCTAACACCATACACAAAAATAAACTCAAAATGGATTAAAGATCTAAATGTAAAGACAGAGACTATCAAACTCTTAAAGGAAAACATAGGCAGAGCACTCTATAACATAAATTACAGCATGATCCTTTTGGATCCACCTGCTAGAGAAATGGAAATAAAGACAAAAATAAACAAATGGGACCTAATGAAACTTAAAAGCTTTTGCACATCACAGGAAACAATAAACAAGACAAAAAGACAACCCTCAGTATGAGAGAAAATATTTGCAAATGAAGCAACTGACAAAGGATTAATCTCCAAAATTTACAAGCAGCTCATGCAGCTCAATATCAAAAAAACAAACACGCTGATCTACAAATGGGCAGAAGACCTAAATAGACATTTTTCCAAAGAAGATATACAGATTGCCAACAAACACATCAAGGAATACTCAACAACATTAATCATTAGAGAAATGAAAATCAAAACTACAATGAGATATCATCTCACTCTGGTCAGAATGGCCAACATCAAAAAAGCTACAAACAATAAATGCTTGAGAGGGTGTGGAGAAAAGGGAACCCTTTGCACTGTTGGTGGGAATGTACATTGATACAGCCACTATGGAAAACAGTATGGAGGTTCCTTAAAAAACTAAAAACAGAACTACCAGATGACCCAGCAATCTCACTACTGAGCGTATACCCTGAGAAAACCATAGTTCAAAAGGAGTCATGGACCAAAATGTTCATTGCAGCTGTATTTACAATAGCCAGGACATGGAAGCAACCTAAGTGTCCATCAACAGATGAATGGATTAAGAAGATGTGGCACATATATAGAATGGAATCTTATTCAGTAATTAAAAGAAACGAAATTGAGTTATCTGTAGTGAGGTGGATGGACCTAGAGTCTGTCATACAGAATGAAGTAAATCAGGAAGAGAAAAACAAATACCATATGCTAACACATATATATGAAATCTAAAACAACAAAAAAAATGGTCATGAAGAACCTAGGGGCAAGACGGGAATAAAGACCCAGACTTACTAGAGAATGGACTTGAGGATACGGGGAGGGGGAAGGGTAAGCTGGGATAAAGTGAGAGAGTGGCATGGACATATATACACTACCAAACGTAAAAATATATAGCTAGTGGGAAACAGCCGCATAGCACAGGGAGATTAGCTCGGTGCTTTGTGACCACCTAGAGGGATGGGATAAGGAGGGTGGGAGGGAGACGCAAGAGGGAGGAGATATGGGGACATATAACTGATTCACTTTGTTATAAAGCAGAAACTAACACACCATTGTAAAGCAATTATACTCTAATAAAGATGTTTAAAAAAATGAAGAATAACAATTTCTTTTAAGAGTTAAATTATCAGATTCTAACAAGCAGAAGTGTATCCTTGGGTAAGAAAATATAGTAGCCAAGGGAGAAAATAGAGCATTGCTTTACACGTAGATTGTAGCTCTGTTTTCTTTGGCTTCCTCAGATTGGTGTTAGGTATGGCAGAGCCATGCCTCCTACTGTAGAACTCACAGGAGGTCAGATATTATGACTCCCTCCTCCCTTTCCTAAATTTTGTGTCATAAACTTGGGAACTGAAAGTTCCACTGGAGATTTTAAATAAAGAATGAAACCATGCAAAGAAACAAGAAAGTTCAAAAGTCATACCCTTGAGTTGCATTCCCTTGAGTTAGTGACACTTCTACTTCCTTTCTGTGTTCCATTTATTGAAATTTTATTGCATGTTTATCAATTCCACCCTTTTCTTTGTCGTAGTAAATTAATATATTTTTATTGCATTTTGGTGGAGTACTGCTAGACAAAGGAAATAAGTATGTATGGGAGATAACTACAATTAAACAGTCTCCTATATATGAAGTTTCTATCCTTATCATTTAAATATTTTCTGTTATCAATAAAAAACTTGTAAGATAATTTTAATCACTTTATTATTACATCAAATGGGTATAAAATATTTCAGTACTTAAACTACAAGTGTTGGAAGTTTTTGACTGTTGGACTTTTTTTTTTTTTTTTTTGCGGTACGTGGGCCTCTCACTCTTGTGGCTTCTCCCGCCGCGGAGCACAGGCTCCGGACGCGCAGGCTCAGCGGCCATGGCTCACGGGCCCAGCCGCTCCGCGGCATGTGGGATCTTCCCGGACCAGGGCACGAACCCGTGTCCCCTGCATCGGCAGGCGGACTCTCAACCACTGCGCCACCAGGGAAGCCCGGACGTTTTTGATTGTTCATAAACTCCTCCACTAAATGTGACATTAGGTTGGTTATTATTGTACATAAAGGGTTTCTTATGAAGAAAAGTATACTATGTGCTTAAAAACAAAGTTAAGTTACCAGCAGAGTATGCATAATTGAATGATCTTGATATGTATTGCCATTTCCTTCTCTGAAGAATTTTGTAATTTCCACTGCTACCCTAAGAAAGTGCTGCGGTGGTCAGTTGTGTAAGGTGATGCTATAAAACTCTATGGGGAGTCATTCCCATTATGGTCTATTTCAGTGGAATCCACTGGAGACAAAAAATTCCAACATGGAATTCCTTCTGATATTAATTTGTGAGGTGAACACCTAAATGGTCAATTTCTTTCCAAACAGATATTCAACTGTCACAGAATCATTTATTGAATAATACTTTTTCTTGTTAAACATAAAATAAACACAATTTTTTATTAAACTTATATATAAAATAGGTTCATTCCTGGGTGGGCAAGAATGACCCCCAAAGATGTCAATTCCTAGAACCTGTGAATGTGTTGCTTCACATGGTAAAAGAGACTGATAATTAAGTTAAAAAAATATTGAGATGAGGAGAATATCATTGACTTTCAGGCATGCCCAATGTAATCACAAAGGTCCTAATAATAAAGAGAAAGATGTAACTACAGAGAGCGACAGACACAGAGGAAGGGGCCATGAGTCAAGGAATATAAGCAGCCTCTAGATGCTAGAAAACGAATGATACAGATTCACCCCTCAAGCCAGGCAGGCAGGCCTGGAAGCCTATTTCAGACTTATTAACTCCAGAGCAGAAAGAGAGTAAGTTGTTTCAAGCCACCAAACTCATGACAATTTGTTACAGGCTCAATAGGAAATGAATACACTGTGTTATTAATTCCATTCCATTAAGTGGTACTGTCTAAGTGCTCTGAAGGCACACTATACTTCTACCATCATAGCAATTAACATCCGTTATACTAATTGCCTACTCGCTTTTCAATGCACCCAACTCCCAACACAAAGCAAAATATGGTAAGCTCTGAAGCAAGATCTTCTCCATTCTATACTTTATTTTCAATGCCCAGTAAAATGTAATACACATTGAGGGTAACTAATATTTGAATGAATGAATTGATCGCACTTTTTGATACTGTGAAGGTATTTTTTCATAAATTTCAATTTTTTATTGCTAACCTTAAAATACAACCTAAGCCATTTTAAAAGTTCTATAAAGAGGAAATAATCATTGTAAAGAAAATTTGTAGAGAAATGTTAGAAAGGTTTTATTTATATGCTAGATTTTATTATTGGATCAAATGAGACCATCAGAAAGTTTTGTAATTACAAGGTAGATTTGTAGCCTTCTCATTGTTTGTTTTCACTGATTTGATTTTTTGCATTTTTTTAAGTGAGGTAGACTATAAGAAATAAACTCATGCAAACTTTCCCTGCATGTGTTATTGGAATTTGTCTTGCCCTCTCATTGCTAAGGAAGTTTTGCTCTTTTGGCACTGTAATTGTGTGCTTGTTAGGTGTGGGCTGTGTTTCGCTTGGGGTTTATTTTGTTATCTCTGGCACACAAGAAATCTCCAAGTGATCATATTTCCATTTTCATTTTATCCACCATGAAAGATTATATCTAAGTTGCAACTCAAATTCAGTAACTATAGAGGACATAATCATTGTATAATTATAAATGCAGACTCAACATTTTCTTGAACTTATATTTAATATTAAACTATGTACATTATAGTTAAGTGAAATAATTTGTTGTCCAAAATAAAGACTATAAAATAAACTCCAAATTGAATATTACTGTAAAAAAGAGCTTTTGATGTCTACAGTTTGGCTTATAACTAGCCACTTTGCCAGATGTCTTAATTTTTGACAGTTTCACATTTTATTGGTTTCTAGATATGCACTTTTACTTACTGAATGATAATCTGAACGCATTACCTATTTTTATACCTTATTGTTTTAGAATTTGTGTTTAAGATAAATAATAGTGAACACAATGGTGATTTTTGTAAGCTTTGTAGAGAAACTCTTTTATGGACATCCATTTCTATTGCAAAACATTTATATTTACATTTGATCTTTAATTTTAAATGCTGTCCTAGTTCAAATGTGATCTCACAGGGGAAAGGAATAATACCTCTATTATTTTATTCAGCAAGCATTTACAGAACTCGGATCATAAGTCAAAGACGGTCAACAAATTCAGTTAAAAGTAACTGTCACTTCTCACAGGAAATTCACAAGCTACTTGACAATTGCAATACAGATTGCTGTGATCAACATCACTGATAATACATCTCAGATTATGGTTCTAATCCTGGACCAGCAGGAGAGCAGGAAGGTATAGAAAACTTTTCCTTGAATCCATCCTGTTTTAAGCTATATGTGCCATCGCTGTACTGTTCACAGTAATATGGCTGATTAACTGACAGTAAACTTGTATAGTAATATTTTTCCTGTAATAAAATTTAAGACTCTAGTTATCTGAGAGTTTAACTGTGAAAAATTGAATGTTAATTTTTTTCAATTCTTTTTCATTTAGAATTACCTGCTGATATCAGCCCTGATATTTTAACATGTTCATTTTTGGAATTAAACCAAAGAGAACAAGTATTATCATGGCAGCTTTACAAATGAGGCAGATGAGTATCAGGGAATTTGGATACTATGACCAAGGTTACATAAAATTAGAGTAGTTCATAGCATTTATATTGAACTATTATCACCATTCTAGATACTAATTATTTATTTACACTCTATTTTGCTTACAGTTTCCAAATTTATCTCTGTACCTACATAGTTGTTTCTTGAGGGAAAACTATGTTACATATACAAGTATGTTAAATATATAAATAGTGAATACACATGTAATATATACATATGATTATATACATAGGTATAGATATAAAAACACTTCCAGTTGAAAACAGTAAATGTCAAAAGCTTGTATAAAACTGAATTCCTCATTTGCTCCTCCAGACCTGAGCCACCTACAGTCTTTCTCATCTCAGTTATTGGCAAATTCATTCTTTCACTTGCTGAGGCCAAATCTGAGTCAACCTTGGAGTCTCTATCTCACACTTTGTACCCTTTCGATAAGAAAATACGGGGGACTCTATATTCAAAATGTATCCATTATTCCCAACACTTCTCACAACTCTGGTCCCCATTGTAGTCTATCTTCAAGAGAACAGCTATAGTGATCCTTTAAAAAAAAAAAACTATATCAGATTAGGATACTCCTCTGCATACAATTCATCCTTACTCCATAATTCAGTCAGAATAAGAGCCTCTTCAAGGCCCTGATCTTTCCTTCCCTTCCATCTGATAGCGTTTCCTACTATTCTCTTAAGGGTTCTGTGTTCCAGCCGTAACAGCTTATCTTACATTTCCTGGGACCTGCCAAGCATGTTCCCATCTTCAGGCCTTTGCACTTACTGACTCTGCTTGTACCACTCTGCTCCCCGATATCCAGATGCTAATTCCCTCACCTCCTTCAAGTCTTTGCTTAAATACTATCATTTCAATCATCATATGTAACATTGCACCTACTGTCGCATAGCATTTACCTGGTCTTTTTAGCACTTATTTTGAAAAATACTATCAAGTGTATAGTTTAATATTTTACATTGTAACTGAGGAGACATAGTAAGCTTCTTAAGAGCAAGAATTCTGATCTGGTTCCTTGACATAGCCCAAGGATCTGAATTGAGCTTGGCATAGTTAGGTTCTCTATTAGTACTGTATGAATAAGTGAATTTTAAAAGGTATTGTAATGTGGTAGTGCCTACTGGTTCCAATTCTGAAATAGTGAACATTTTAACAAAACATGATAAAGAATTCTCTTGGGAGATATTTTCTGAATGAAAAAAACCTGAAACAAGTATAGATCATTCTTTTAATGTTAAATATACAAATTATACTCATCTGACAATTTATAAAATTAAATCTTTTATATTGCAATAATTGGACTCTGCCCATACTTCAAATTTTCATCTCCAAATACCAAACTGAAAAAACTCATACAGCCTACTACCTTAGGAAGGTAAAAAAGACACCACTTGGTCCTTTCGATCATATAATCCTTGACCGTTTAGTTTCATGCAGTTTCAATAGCCATGTCTGCCAAACTGAATACAGAAAATCAATTCTACCTCCTGCCGTTGCTGCTCAGGACTATATCACTGAGCCTTTGAAAGGACACCTTCTCAAAAACGGCATGGGGTAAACTGCTTCCTAATACAAGTAAAACAACCTTGACTCTGAACATTACTTGGGGGTGAATCTAATTCTTCGGGCTCTTTGCTTCATTTTGAAAGAATTTTTCAGAGTTATAGATATAATCTCTCTGTCTCTCTCTCTCTCACACACACACACACACACACTCACACACACACCTGAAATAGGATTTTGGCTTACACTGCCTATAACTTTGCATTTTAAATCCAAGTACGATTCTTAAAAAATTGGCACAAATCATCCCTCCTCTTGTTCTTCTTCATTTTGCAACCAGAAATAACTGGACTTAAAGCCCTTACACTTATTCATGACTGCAAAATATGATTTGCCCTCTGAAGTGTATATTTCTCATGAAGGCCAGCAAAGCTGAAGTATTGACTTCTGCACTTGTTTGCTGTGGTTGTTTCCTCCTCAAACTCCATCATAATCATGCAGCTGTGTGTGTCTTTGAAAGCAACACACACTGCTTTTTATTTGGGTCGTTTAAAAGAAATTTGCCAGTATTAAGATGTTTGACTAATAGCTATATTTCTCAAATTTTCAAAAGCAATTCTGTCCAGCTGTCAGTTTTTAGTTTATTTTAAAAAGGAATATTTTTGCCACACACAATATCAACAGACCATGTGATAAAACTCAAGACCCATACTAAGAAAAATTCTACGTAAAATACAAATAGAAAATGAATACACTTAATTTAAAAATAAAAAGCAAATATCTTAATTGAGAAGACACTATGATAACCTTAAAATTAATAAGATAATTTGATAAAGTATCTGGCTCCAAGATCAGTATTAAAAATTTTTTATTCTGCACTATTTTAGCAAAAAATACTAACTATGGCAAAGGAAAACATTCAATTAAAATAACAATCAAAAGTTAAAACACTCGGGCATTAACTTAACAAAGAAGATATAGGACCTATATGAAGAATGATATTAAGAGATGCAACACATTATCTGAACAAACGGAAAGGTAGATCATGTTCTCAGATGAAAAGTCTAAATTTAAAATTGTCATTTTATCCTTTTAGTATACGAAGTTAGTAAAATTTCCATTTGAATTGCAATTGAGTTTCTTAGAATTGGGTTAAATGACCTTAAAGATCTTAGCCCCCAAATAGCTTTAAGAAATTAAAACAAAAGTGAGGGTCAGTTTGTCATGTGTCAACACACCTTATGAAGCCACTTTCATCACTTGGTAAGGGCCAAAGAACAGTCAAACATTGGGAAACTGAACACTTTCATCTTCCATTAGATAGAAAAATATATTCCAGTCTGTTTAATGAATTAGATGCCAAAAATTGAGCAAAAGAATCTTGCATGGAAAACTAAAATACTAAATTTATAATATAATAAGTACCTTACTTCAACACTACAAAATTATAAGCTACAAAGTGAACATGTGTAAGTGTTCTTTTAAAACTGTTTATGATGTATTCTCCACTATTATGGTTAAACAAATTTTTTAACATCTTTATTGGAGTATAACTGTTTTACAATGGTCTGTTAGTTTTTGCTGTATAACAAACTAAATCAGCTATACGTATACATATATCCCCATATACCCTCCCTCTTGCTTCTTCCTCCCACCCTCCCTATCCCACCCCTCTAGGTGGTCACAAAGCACTGAGCTGATCTCCCTGTTCTATGCGGCTGCTTCCCACTAGCTATCTATTTTACATTTGGTAGTGTATATATGTCCATGCCACTCTCTCACTCCCTTCCAACTTACCCTTCCCCATCCCCGTGAACTCAAGTCATTGTCTACATCTGTGTCTTTATTCCTGTCCTGGCCCTAGGTTCGTCAGAAACTTTTTTTTTTTTTTTAGATTCCATATACATGTGTTAGCATATGGTATTTGTTTTTCTCTTTCTGACTTACTTCACTCTGTATGACAGATTATAGGTCCATCCACCTCACTACAAATAACTCAATTTCGTTTCTTTTTATGGCTGAGTAAGATTCCATTGTAAACATGTGCCACATCTTCTTTATCCATTCATCTGTCGATGGACACTTAGGTTGCTTCCATGTCCTGGCTATTGTAAATACAGCTGCAATGAACATTGTGGTACATGACTCTGAATTATGGTTTCTCAGGTTATATGCCCAACAGTGGGACTGCTGGGTCATATGGTAGTTCTATTTTTTGTTTTTTAAAGAACCTCCATACTGTTCTCCATAGTGGCTGTATCAATTTACATTCCAGCCAACAGTGCAAGAGGGTTCCCTTTCCTCCACACCCTATCCAGCATGTATTGTTTGTAGATTTTTTGATGATGGCCATTCTGACTCATGTGAAGTGATACCTCATTGTAGTTGTGATTTGCATTTCTCTAATGATTAGTGATGTTGAACATCCTTTCATGTGTTTCTTGACAATCTGTGTATTTTCTTTGGAGAAACATCTACTAAGGTCTTCTGCCTATCTTTGAATTGGGTTTTTTTTTATTTTTGATATTGAGCTGCATGAACTGCTTGTAAATTTTGGAGATAAATCCTTTGTCAGTTGTTTCATTTGCAAATATTTTCTCCCATTCTGAGGGTTGTCTTTTCATAACGTGTAAGGTTTCTATTGCTGTGCAAAAGCTTTTAAGTTTCATTAGGTCCAATTGTTTATTTCTGTCCTTTTATCCATTTCTCTAGGAGGTGGGTCAAAAAGGATCTTGCTGTGATTTATGTCCTAGAGTGTTCTGCCTATGTTTTCCTCTAAGAGTTTGATAGTGTCTGGCCTTACATTTAGGTATTTAATCCATTTGAGTTTATTTTTGTGTATGGTGTTAGGGAGTGTTCTAATTTCATTATTTTACATGTAGCTGTCCAGTTTTCCCAGCACCACTTATTGAAGAGGCTGTCTTTTCTCCATTGTATATTCTTGCCTCCTTTATCAAAGATAAGGTGACCATATATACGTGGGTTTATCTTTAGGCTCTCTATCCTGTTCCATTGATCTATATTTCTGTTTTTGTGCCAGTACCATACTGTTTTGATTACTGTAGCTTTGTAGTATAGTCAGAAGTCAGGAAGCCTGATTCCGACAGCTCCGGTTTTCTTTCTCAAGATTGTTTTGGCTTTTCGGGGGTTTTTGTGTTTCTATACAAATTCGGAAATTTTTTGTTGTAGTTCTGTGAAAAATGCCATTGGTATTGTGACAGGGATTGCATCGAATCTGTAGATTGCTTTGGGTAGTATAGTCGTTTTCACAATGCTGATTCTTCCAATCCAAGAACATGGTATATCTCTCCATATGTTTGTATCATCTTTTATTTCTTTCATCAGTGTCTTATGGTTTTCTGCATACATGTCTTTTGTCTCCTTAGGTAGGTTTATTCCTAGGAACCTTATTCTTTTTGTTGCAATGGTAAATGGGAGTGTTTTCTTAATTTCTCTTTCATATTTTTCACATTAGTGTATAGGAATGCAAGAGATTTCTGTGCATTAATTTTGTATCCTGCTGCTTTACCAAATTCACTGATTAGCTCTAGTAGTTTTCTGGTAGAATCTTCAGGTTTCTCTATGTATAGTATCATGTCATCTGCAAATAGTGACAGCTTTACTTCTTCTTTTCCAATTTGGAATCCTTTCATTTCTTATCCTTCTCTGATTGTTGTGGCTAAAACTTCCAAAACTATGTTGAATAATAGTGGTGAGAGTGGACAAGCTTTTCTTGTTCCTGATTTTAGAGGAAATGGTTTCAGTTTTTCACCATTGAGAATGATGTTGGCTGTGGGTTTGTAATATATGGCCTTTATTATGTTGAGGTAAGTTTCCTCTATGCCTACTTCCTGGAAGGTTTTTGTCATAAATGGGTGCTGAATTTTGTTGAAAGTTTTTTTTTGCATCTATTGAGATGATCATATGGTTTTTATCCTTCAATTTGTTAATATGGTGTATCACATTGATTGTTTTACATATATTGACGAATCCTTGCATTCCTGGGATAAACCCCACTTGATCATGGTGTATGATCCTTTTAATGTGCTGTTTGATTCTTTTTGCTGGTATTTTATTGAGGATTTTTTCATCTATGTTCATCAGTGATATTGGCTTCTACTTTTCTTTCTTTGTGACATCTTTGTCTGGTTTTGGTATCAGGGTGATGGTGGCCTCATAATATGAATTTGGGATTTTCCTCCCTCTGCTATATTTTGGAAGAGTTTGAGAAGGATAGGTGTTAGCTCTTCTCTAAATGTTTAATAGAATTCTCCTGTGAAGCCATCTGGTCCTGGGCTTTGGTTTGTTGGAAGAATTTTAATCACAATATCATATTCAGTGCTTGTGACTGGTCTGATTATATTTTCTATTTCTTCCTGGTTCAGTTTCAGAAGGTTATGCTTTTCTAAAAATTTTTCCATTTCTTCCAGGTTGTCCATTTTATTGGTATAGTTGCTTATGATAATCTCTCATGATCTTTTGTATTTCTGCTGTGTCAGTTGTTACTTCTCCTTTTTCATTTCTAATTCTATTGATTTGAGTCTTCTCCCTTTTTTTCTTGATGAGTCTGGCTAATGGTTTGTCAATTTTGTTTATCTTCTCAAAGAACCAGCTTTTAGTTTTACTGATCTTTGCTATTGTTTCTTTCATGTCTTTTTCATTTACTTCTGATCTGACCTTTATGATTTCTTTCCTTCTGCTAACTTTGGGGTTTTTTTTATTCTTCTTTCTCTAATTGCTTTAGGTGTAAAGTTAGTTTGTTTATTTGAGATGTTTCTTGTTTCTTTAGGTAGGGGTGTATTGTTATAAACTTCCCTCTTAGAACTGCTTTTGCTGCATCCAGTAGGTTTTGGGTCATCGTATTTTCATTGTCATTTGTTTCTAAGTATTTTTTGATTTCCTCAGTGATCTTTTGGTTAGTAAGTAGTGTATTGTTTAGCCTCCATGTGTTTGTATTTTTTACAGATTTTTTCCTGTAATCAATATCTAGTCTCATAGCATTGTGGTCAGAAAAGATACTTGATACAATTTCAATTTTCTTAAATTTACCAAGGCTTGAGTTTTGACCCAAGATATGATCTATCCTGGAGAATATTCCATGAGCACTTGAGAAGAAAGTGTATTCTGTTGTTTTTGGATGTAATGTCCAATAAGTATCAGTTATGTCCATCTTGTTTAATGTGTCATTTAAAGCTTGTGTTTATTTATTTATTTTCATTTTGGATGATCTGCCATTGGTGAAAGTGGAGTGTTAAAGTCCCCTACTATGATTATGTTACTGTCGATTTCCCCTTTTATGGTTGTTAGCAGTTCCCTCATGTATTGAGGTGCTCCTATGTTGGTTGCATAAATATTTACAATTGTTATATCTTCTTCCTGGACTGATCCCTTGATCATTATGTAGTGTCCTTCTCTGTCCTTTGTAATATTCTTTATTTTAAAGTCTATTTTGTCTGATATGAGAATTGCTACTCCAGCTTTCTTTTGATTTCCATTTGTATGGAATATCTTTTTCCATCCCCTCACTTTCAGTCTGTAGGTCTGAATTGGGTCTCTTGTAGATTGCATATATATGGGTCTTTTTTTTGTATCCATTCACTCAGTCTATGTCTTTTAGTTGGAGTATTTTATCTGTTTACATATAAAGTAATTATCAATATGTATGTTCCTTTTACCATTTTCTTAATTGTTGTGGGTTTGTTATTGTAGATCTTTTCCCTCTCGTGTTTCCTGCCTAGAGAAGTTCCTTTAGAGTTTGTTGTAAAGCTGGTTTGCTGGTGCTGAATTCTCTTAGCTTTTGCTTGCCTGTAATGGTTTTAACTTCTCCATCAAATCTGAATGAGATCCTTGCTGGGTAGAGTAATCTTTGTTGTAGGTTTTTCCCTTTCATCACTTTAAATATGTCCTGCCACACCCTTCTGGCTTGCAGAGTTTCTGCTGAAAGATCAGCTGGTAACCTGATGGGGATTCCCCTGTACGTTATTTGTTACTTTTCCCTTGGTGCTTTTGATATTTTTTCTTTGCACTTAATTTTTGATAATTTAATTAATATGTGTCTTGGCATGTTTCTCTTTGGATTTATCCTGTATGGGACTCTCTGTGCTCCCTGGACTTGATTGACTATTTCCTCTCCCATATTAGGAAGTTTTCCACTATAATCTCACTAATCATATCATTCTTCCCATAACCGAGACATGGAACCCAGTATGCTTTAATGATCTTAGATGCTGTGGCCCTGTTTTCCTTCATTATCCTCCTGATTTCATCTTCTATTCACTCTGTTTAAGCTTCACTGGGACACCTCTGGTAGTTTCTCACCTTATGGCCATTTACCAACTGTTTTCTCTGTGTTACATTTTTTCCAGTTATAAACATGGCTTGCTCCCTCACCTCCTCTAAGGCTTATCTCTATGTCACTTTCTCAGGGAGGCCTACTGTAACACCCAATTTAGAACTGCACTCATCATACCTATCCCCATATTTACTATTTACAAAAAAAATTCCATATAGGTTTTAAAGGGAAAGGCAAAAATAGAAAATATGAACATCTACATATCTGTATGTCCTAAGAAAAGAGAACATGATTGTCATTAGACTTCAAACCTCAAGTTATAAAAGAAATAAAACTTCTGGCATCATAAATTTAAATATTTTGTGACAATAACCCCATAAGCTAAATTAAGAGACATTAAATTTGACTTTTACTCAGGAGGTAGCTGAGGTATTAATAGCCACAATTTGCAAAGAAATTTTTCAAATTAAAAATAAAACAAAACAAGTCCAATAGAGCATGGACAAAGGTTATAGATAAGCAATTTATAGATTAGCACAAACGGCCAAATAAACCTATGAAACAACAGGCAAAGGCAGTGTAGTCAGCAAATGACATCCCTTCAATTCTATCCCGTGGAAGTAAAATTACTTTGTAAAGATTTAACAAATGTATTCATGCACATTGCTATCCTTGGAGGATAAACCTAGAAGTAAATATTAATAAGGGGGGTGGGAGGGAGGGAGACGCAAGAGGGAAGACATATGGGAACATATGTTTATGTATGACTGATTCACTTTGTTATAAAGCAGAAACTAACACACCATTGTAAAGCAATTATACCCCAATAAAGATGTTAAAAAAATATATTAATAAGGGAACATATGAATATATCTTGGTAGGCACACACTATAGAATATTCTGTAGCCATTAAGAAAAGTGAGTTTAATACTCAAGTTGACTTGGTAGAGTTTTCATGAGTCTTTGTTGAGAAAAATAAGATGTAGAAACATAATTTAAGTTTGGTCGATTAATGGCTAAAAACCTACGTGTGTGTGTGTATGCATACATTTGTGTATAAGTGTTGTATATATATAATGTATGTCATATATAATACCAATTATATATATTTATATAAACATGAAGTTAATAGAGTAGTATGCATAGTACATTAACATGGTTCATAGAGGTGTATCTGAAGGTGAGTTGCTAAGGTAAATGGATTGCTGATATGGCAAAACAGTAAGGAGAGAGGTGGAAATAGATATAGGGAAAAATGAATATATCTAAACATGGAAAGTATGATTCATTGTTGAAAGCATGTGTGTATATTTGCATGACATTTTAAAAATTTTAAAGATGAGAAAGTTAGGCTTAGAAATATAAACATTAATATCAAAAATTAGTTGTTACCAGGTGATCTTTGAAGTACTTCTTCAAAGGAATACTCTTGATCAATATATTTTAAGTGAAATGATGAGTAAATGAATGTATTGCAAAGATCAATGAGAAACATGAACTAACAGAAAATAAAAAGCATATCAAACACTACAAAACCAGCAGACAATGATAAAGACTCATCATGAGGACATAACAGAACTATTCACTCATGTATCATAAAATTTTCACCAGTATTGTAATGAATAACAGTTGATACTTGTTAAACCTCACTCAGACATGTTTTCTATGTATATATACTTATTATTTTATATGATGTTCATATAATATACAATTTCGTTCCAAAGAATGAATTTAGATATTTCAGTGAGTTAAGTCTGATCTTATAATCCTAAATTCTGGATTCCATTTGAAAAACACTTAAAGCTTTGTTAAGAAGTATAACATGACCACATGCATCAAATGACCTCTGTATTCACTTACCCTTTGCCACGCTTAGGTTTTTAACTTTTTTTTTATGTCCCATGTATGTATCTTATATCTCAAGCTCAATGTATTTATCACTTTTAAAAATACTCTCATGCATAAATAAAGTCATTTATTATTTTGGAAAAGCATTTGTTTTAATGAACTCCAGTTCCAAAAAAAGTCCACATATACTTAAGTGACAATCTCATTATCTTAGAACTCAGAAAGATATAACTGAATTCTGAAGACATCAGTTCAATGTATTATTGGTTAATGAACCCTATACTGAAATAATTAGCAAGATGTAGTACTGGCATTTAATCAAAGTATGGCATCCTGAGTCTTATTTAGGTTGTTGATTCATTGCAAAACACATACAACAGAAAGTTTCACGCTGAAATAAAATTTTTCATAATACTCATAAGCTCACCTGCTTAACCCACTGTTGACTATTTTGCTAATTACTAATTAGCTAAAAATGCTCAGCACTATTAAGGGTCACATTTAAACTCACTGGCAAGTAATTGGAAGTTGAAGAGACTCTTACTCTTCTTTCCTTCTCCTTACAACTATTACAATTAACACCAGCTGAAAACTATTGTCATTGAAAAATGTTATCCACCTGCTGACAAAACTTCAATGACTACCCATTGTGTGTTCGAGTGAACTCCACAGCTAAACATTCACTGCTCTACACAGCTACGATTAACTTGGCAATCTTATTTCCACTGTTAGATCTCATGTACTTAGTATTCACTGGTCATACCCTATTCATTTCAACCTTTTAATCTTGCAGTGGAATTCCTTAATGCATGATTACCCACTCCTTCTGTATCTGATCCTACCTATCCTCCAGCTGCAGCTAATATGTAATTTCTTTCAGGAAGCTGTTTTTCTGCCTTTTGTCCATTGCTGCCTATGGATAATCCTCCTTTTTATTCTGATAGATATTTGTTTTTATCTCTCTTAAAGAGGGTTTCATATTCTGCTCTTTAATCCAACTATCAGCACAATTGCTTTAGTCCACCCCAACTAAACTGTAAGCTCCTGGAACAAAGTTATCCTGTTTCACCCAGATTTGTATTATATCTCACATAAGGCCTAGTTCAGTGCTGTGCATCTACTCAAAAGTCAATGATAAATGTTTTTCAGGACTAATAGAAAATTCTATTCTAGAATGCCAGCAAATATCTGGGCATGAAAAGATTAATGGACATTGAGTAGGGGTTCTGAGTTTCTTAGTATTATTAATTAAGGATTTTTTCCAGATCATTAAATTTTGTATAGCATTTTACTGTGGAAGAAAACACACTTATATCAACGCCTATAAATTTGTAGATATTGTATTAGAATTATAGTCTGCTTAATTTATACACAAGCTCCCATGTAAGTTATTTTCTGTGAGCTTAGTTCAAAAACTGTAAACAAATTTGAAGTTATTACTGTGACAAAGGTAAAATAATGATAATACAAGCTAGCCAAAATGGACCCAAGTTGTGTTTCCTCCTGACCAGGGTAACAGATGATACAGAATTTAAATTTAAAATCATCACCAAATTTTACACGTTTGAAATTTTAATAATAGGTATGAATATTTCCATGACATGTTATATATAGTAGCAGGGGAAAGATGTACTGAGTATCCTGGCAGACACTAGAACAGACCATTAGACCCTCATGAAAATTCTATGTGCTAGATATTTTCACTCCTTTTGCAGATGTGGAAAAGGGAAATTATACTCAAGGTCACACAACTAATGCATGACAGAGCCAGGATTAGGTCCCGAGTCAAAATCATATCAACCCTCTTTGTACAGTTTTTAACACACCTGGCCTACACCATGGCTGGCTTCTTAGCTTTCAGGCCTCAAGATGACCACTACCTAGTCAGAGAGACTGTCTCTGGACACGCTGGTTAATAGAATCTTTAGGGACGAGGGGAAGATGGCGGAAGAGTAAGACGGGGAGATCACCTTCCTCCCCACAGATACACCAGAAATACATCTACACGTGGAACAACTCCTACAGGACACCTACTGAACGCTGGCAGAAGACCTCAGACCTCCCAAAAGGCAAGAAACCGCCCCCCCCCACCACGTACATGGGTAGGACAAAAGAAAAAATAATAAACAGAGACAAAAGGATACGGACGGTACCTGCACCAGTGGGAGGGAACTGTGAAGGAGAAAAGGTTTCCACACAATAGAAGCCCCTTCGTGGGCAGAGACTGCGGGTGGCGGAGGGGGGGAGCTTCAGAGCCACAGAGGAGAGCACAGCCACAAGGGTGCAGAGGGAAAAGCGGAGAGATTCCTGCACAGAGGATCGGTGCCGACCAGCACTCACCAGCCCGAGAGGCTTGTCTGCCCACCCGCCAGGGCGGGTGGGGTTGGGAGCTGAGGCTCGGGCTTCGGTTGGAGCACCGGGAGATGACTGAGGTTGGTGGCATGAACACAGCCTGAAGGGGGCTAGTGCGCCATGGCTAGCCGGGAGGGAGTCCGGGGAAAAGTCTGGACCTGCCGAAGAGGCAAGAGACTTCCTTGCCTCTTTGTTTCCTGCTGTGTGAGGAGAGGGGATTAAGAGCGCTGCTTAAAGGAACTCCAGAGACGGGCACGAGCCGTGACTAAAAGCACGGACCCCAGAGACGGGCATGAGACGCTAAGGCTGCTGCTGCCACCACCAAGAAGCCTATGTGCGAGCACAGGTCACTCTCCACACCCCGCTTCCGGGGAGGCTGTGCAGCCCGTCACTGCCAGGGTCCCGGGATCCAGGGACAACTTCCCTGGTAGAACGCACAGCACGCCTCAGGCTACTGCAACGTCACGTTGGCCTCTGCCGCCGCAGGCTCGCCCCGCACTCCATACCCCTCCTTCCCCCCAGCCTGAGTGAGCCAGAGTCCCCGAAGCAGCTGCTCCTTTAACCCCGTCCTGTCTGAGTGAAGAGACACCCTCTGGGGACCTACACGCACAGGCAGGGCCAAATCCAAAGCTGAGCCCCTGGGAGCTGAGAAAAAAGAAGAGAAAGGGAAATCTCTCCCAGCAGCCTCAAAAGCAGTGGATTAAAACTCCACAATCAACTTGATGTACCCTGCATCTGTGGAATACATGAATAGACAACGAATCATCCCAAATTGAGGAGGTGGATTTTGAGAGCAAGATTTATGATTTTTTCCCCTTTTCTTCTTTTTGTGAGTGTGTATGTGTATGCTTCTGTGTCAGATATTGTCTGTATAGCTTTTCTTCTACCATTTGTACTAGGGTTCTATCCATCCATTTTTATTTTTTCTTTTTCAAAAAAAATTTTTTTTCTTAATAATTATTTTTTAGTTTAATAACTTATTTTATCTTACTTTATTTTATCTTCTTTCTTTCTTTCCTTCCTTCCCTCCTTCCTTCATCCCTTCCTCCCTCCCTCCCTTCTTTCTTTCCTTTCTTCCTCTTTCTTTCTTTCCTTCCTTCCTTCCTTCCTTCCTTTCTTTCTACTTTTTCTGCCTTTTATTCTGAGCTGTGTGGATGAAAGGCTTTTGGTGCCGCAGCCAGGAGTCAGTGCTGTGCCTCTGAGGTGGGAGAGCCTACTTCAGGACACTGGCCCACAAGAGACCTCCCAGCTACACATAATATCAAATGGCGAAAATCTCCCAGAGATCTCCATCTTAACACCAGCACCCAGCTTCACTCAACGACCAGCAAGCTACAGTGCTGGACACCCTATGCCAAACAACTAGCAAGACAGGAACACAACCCCAACCATTAGCAGAGAGGCTGCCTAAAATCATAATAAGTCCACAAATACCCCAAAACATGCAACCAGATGTGGACCTGCCCACCAGAAAGACAAGATCCAGCCTCATCCAACAAAACACAGGCACTAGTCCCCTCCACCAGGAAGCCTACACAACCCACTGAACCAACCTTTGCCACTGGGGACAGACACCAAAAACAACGGGAACTACAAACCTGCAGCCTATGAAAAGGAGACCCCAAACACAGTAAGATAAGCAAAATGAGAAAACAGAAAAACACACAGCAGATGAAGGAGCAAGATAAAAACCCACCAGACCTAACAAATGAAGAGGAAATATGTAGTCTACCTGAAAAAGAATTCAGAACAATGATAGTAAAGATGATCTAAAATCTTGGAAATAGAATAGAGAAAATGCAAGAAACATTTAACAAGGACCTAGAAGAACTAAAGGTGAAACAAGCAATGATGAACAACACAATAAATGAAATTAAAAATACTCTAGATGGGATCAAGAGTAGAATAACTGAGGCAGAAGAACAGATAAGTGACCTGGAAGATAAAATAGTGGAAATAACTACTGCATGGCAGAATAAAGAAAAAAGAATGAAAAGAACTGAGGACAGTCTCAGAGACCTCTGGGACAACATTAAATGCACCAACATTCGAATTATAGGCGTTCCAGAAGAAGAGTAAAAGAAAGGGACTGAGAAAATATTTGAAGAGATTATAGTTGAAAACTTCCCTAATGTGGGAAAGGAAATAGTTAAGTCCAGGAAGCACAGAGAGTCCCATAAAGGATAAATCCAAGGAGAAATACGCCAAGACACATATTAATCAAACTGTCAAAAATTAAACACAAAGAAAACATATTAAAAACAGCAAGGGAAAAACAACAAACAACACACAAGGGAATCCCCATAAGGTTAACAGCTAATCTTTCAGCAGAAACTCTGCAAGCGAGAAGGGACGGGCAGGGCATATTTAAAGTGATGAAGGAGAAAAACCTGCAACCAAGATTACTCTACCCAACAAGGATCTCATTCAGATTTGATGGAGAAATTAAAACATTTACAGACAAGCAAAAGCTGAGAGAGTTCAGCACCACCAAACCAGCTTTACAACAAATGCTAAAGGAACTTCTCTAGGCAAGAAACACAAGAGAAGGAAAAGACCTACAATAACGAACCTAAAACAATTAAGAAAATGGGAATAGGAACATACATATCGATAATTACTTTAAATTTAAATGGACTAAATGCTCTCACCAAAAGACACAGATTGGCAGTATGGATACAAAAACAAGACCCATATATATGCTGTCTACAAGAGACCCACTTCAGACCTAGAGACATATACAGACTGAAAGTAAGAGGATGGAAAAAGATATTCCATACAAATGGAAACCAAAAGAAATCTGGAATAGGAATTCTCATATCAGACAAAAGAGAATTTAAAATAAAGATTATTAGAAGAGACAAAGAAGGACACTACATAATGATCAAGGGATCGATCCAAGAAGAAGATATAACAATTGTAAATATTTATGCACCCAACATAGGAGCACCTCAATACATAAGGCAAATACTAACAGCATAAAAGGGGAAATCGACAGTAACACATTCATAGTAGGGGACTTTAACACCCCACTTTCAACAATGGACAGATCATCCAAAATGAAGATAAATAAGGAAACACAAGCTTTAAATGATACATTAAACAAGATGGACTTAATTGATATTTATAGGACATTCCATCCAAAAACAACAGAATACACATTTTTCTCAAGTGCTCGTGCAACATTCTCCAGGATAGATCATATCTTGGGTCACAAATCAAGCCTTGGTAAATTTAAGAAAATTGAAACCATATCAAGTATCTTTTCCAACCACAACGCTATGAGACTAGATTCCAATTACAGGAAAAGATCTGTAAAAAATACAAACATATGGAGGATAAACAATACACTACTTAATAATGAAGTGATCACTGAAGAAATCAAAGAGGAAATCAAAAAATACCTAGAAACAAATGACAATGGAGACGCGATGACCCAAAACCTATGGATGCAGCAAAAGCAGTTCTAAGCGGGAAGTTTATAGCAATACAATCCTACCTTAAGAAACAAGAAACATCTTGAATAAACAACCTAAACGTGCACCTAAAGCAATTAGAGAAAGAAGACCAAAAAACCCCAATGTTAGCAGAAGGAAAGAAATCATAAAGCTCAGATCAGAAGTAAATGAAAAAGAAATGAAGAAAATGATAGCAAAGATCAATAAAACTAAAAGCTGGTCCTTTTAGAAGATAAACAAAATTGATAAACCATTAGCCAGACTCATAAAGAAAAAAAAGGGAGAAGACTCAAATCAATAGAATTAGAAATGAAAAAGGAGAAGTAACAACTGACACTGCAGAAATACAAAAGATCATGAGAGATTACTACAAGCAACTCTATGCCAATAAAATAAACAACCTGGAAGAAATGGATGCATTCTTAGAAATGCACAACCTGCCAAGACTGAATCAGGAAGAAATAGAAAATATGAACAGACCAATCACAAGCACTGAAATTGAAACTGTGATTAAAAATCTTCCAACAAATAAAAGCCCAGGACCAGATGGCTTCACAGGTGAATTCTATCAAACATTTAGAGAAGAGCTAACACCTATCCTTCTCAAACTCTTCCAAAATATAGCAGAGGGAGGAACACTCCCAAACTCATTCTATGAGGACACCATCACCCTGATACCAAAACCAGACAAGGATGTCACAAAGAAGGAAAACTACAGGCCAATATCACTGATGAATATAGATGCAAAAATCCTCAACAAAATATAGCAAACAGAATCCAACAGCACATTAAAAGGATCATACATCATGATCAAGTGGGGTTTTTTCCAGGAATGCAAGGATTCTTCAATATATGCAAATCAAGCAATGTGATACACCATAATAAAAACTGAAGGATAAAAACCATACTATCATCTCAATAGATGCAGAGAAAGCTTTCAACAAAATTCAACACCCATTTATGATAAAAACCCTCCAGAAAGTAGGCATAGAGAGAACTTACCTCAACATAATAAAGGCCATATATGACAAACCCACAGCCAACATCGTCCTCAATGGTGAAAAACTGAAAGCATTTCCACTAAGATCAGGAACAAGACAAGGTTGCCCACTCTCACCACTCTTATTCAACATAGTTTTGGAAGTTTTAGCCATAGCAATCAGAGAAGAAAAGGAAATAAAAGGAATCCATATTGGAAAAGGAGAAGTAAAGCGGTCACTGTTTGCAGATGACATGATACTATACATAGAGAATCCTCAAGATGCTACCAGAAAACTACTAGAGCTAATCAATGAATTTGGTAACGTAGCAGGATACAAAAATTAATGCACAGAAATCTCTGGCATTCCTATACACTAATGATGAAAAATCTGAAGGTGAAATCAAGACAACACTCCCATTTACCATTGCAACAAAAAGAATAAAACATCTAGGAATAAATCTACCTAAGGAGACAAAAGACCTGTATGCAGAAAATTATAAGACACTGATGAAAGAAATTAAAGATGATATAAATAGATGGAGAGATATACCATGTTTTTGGATTGGAAGAATCAACACTGTGAAAATGACTCTACTACTCAAAGCAATCTACAGATTCAATACAACCACTATCAACCTGCCACTGGCATTTTTCACAGAACTAGAACAAAAAATTTTGCAATTTGTATGGAAACACAAAAGACCCCGAATAGCCAAAGCAATCTTGAGAACAAAAAACGGAGCTGGATGAATCAGGCTCCCTGACTTCAGACTATACTACAAAGCTACAGTAATCAAGACAGTATGGTACTGGCACAAAAACAGGAAGATAGATCAATGGAACAGGATAGAAAGCCCAGAGATAAACCCACGCACATATGGTCACCTTGTCTTTGATAAAGGAGGCAGGAATGTACAGTGGAGAAAGGACAGCCTCTTCAATAAGTGGTGCTGGGAAAATTGGACAGGTAGATGTAAAACAATGAGATTACATCACACTCCCTAATGCCATACACAAAGAGAATCTCAAAATGAATTAAAGGCCTAAATGTAAGGCCAGAAACTATCAAACTCTTAGAGGAAAACATAGGCAGAACACTCTATGACATAAATTACAGCAAGATCCTTTTTGACTCACCTCCTAGAGAAATGGAAATAAAACATAAATAAACAAATGGGACCTAATGAAACTTAAAAGTTTTTGCACAGCAAAAGAAACCATAAATAAGACCAAAAGACAAGCCTCAGAATGGGAGAAAATATTTGCAAATGAAGCAACTGACAAAAGATTAATCTCCAAAATTTATAAGCAGCTCATGCAGCTCAATAGCAAAAAATCAACAAACCCAATCCAAAAATGGGCAGAAGACCTAAATAGACATTTCTCCAAAGAAGATATACAGACTGCCAGCAAACACATGAAAGAATTCTCAACATCATTAATCATTAGAGAAATGCAGATCAAAACTACAATGAGATATCATCTCACATTAGTCAGAATGGCCATCATCAAAAAATCTAGAAACAATAAATGCTGGAGAGGGTGTGGAAAAAAGGGAACACTCTTGCACTGCTGGTGGGAATGTGAATTGGTACAGCCACTATGGAACACAACAGTATGGAGGTTCCTTAAAAAAACTACAAATAGAACTACCATATGACCCAGTAATCCCTCTACTGGGCATATACCCTGTGAAAACCATAATTCAAAAAGAATCATGTACCAAAATGTTCATTGCAGCTCTATTTCCAATAGCCCGGAGATGGAAACAATCTAAGTGTCCATCATCAGATGAATGGATAAAGAAGATGTGGCACATATATACAATAGAATATTACTCAGCCATAAAAAGAAACGAAATTGAGCTATTTGTAATGAGGTGGAGGACCTAAAGTCTGTCATACAGAGTGAAGTAAGTCAGAAAGAGAAAGACAAATACCGTATGCTAACACATATATATATGGAATTAAAAAAAAAAAAAAGAATGTCATGAAGAACCTAGGGGTAAGACAGGAATAAATACACAGACCTATTAGAGAATGGACTTGAGGATATGGGGAGGGGGAAGGGCAAGCTGTGACACAGAGAGAGAGTGGCATGGACATATATACACTACCAAACGTAAAATAGCTAGCTAGTGGGAAGCAGCCGCATAGCACAGGGAGACCAGCTTTGTGACCACCTAGAGGGGTGGGATAGGGAGGGTGGGAGGGAGGGAGACGCAAGAAGGAAGAGATATCGGAACATGTGTATATGTATAACTGATTCACTTTGTTATAAAGCAGAAACTAACACGATTGTAAAGCAATTATACTCCAATAAAGATGTAAAAAAAAGAAAAATAGAATCTTTAACTACCACTCTGCTTAATTTCTATGACCCTGGTTTCTTTCACAATATTCATGACTTCTTACTGTTTTGGCTCTTATAACAAAATACCACAAACTGAGTAGTTTATAAAGAACAGAAATGTATTACAGTTATGGAGACTGGAAGTCTGTGATCAGGGGCCAGCATGGTCAGGTGAGAGCCCACTTCTTGTCGGTCACAGATTTCCCATAGAAGAGGCAAGGGAGCTCACTCAGGCCTCTCTTATAAGGGTGTTAATCTTATCGATGAGGGCAGAGCCCTCAAGACATACTCACCTCTCAAAGGGCCCATCTACTGATAGCATCACATTGGGTATTAGGATTTGAACATGTGAATTTGAGGGGGACACAAATATTCAGACCACAGCAATGACCATCAGTATCTTACTTGTTTGTTTAGTTATCTGGTGTCTATATCTCCCAAGGAAACATAATATCCATGAGGACAAGGACTATTTTTTTGATCACTGCTACACCCGCAATGCCTAGACCAGTGGCTATGTTGACCAGCAACACTAATATCACCTGGAACTCGTTATAAATGCAAATTTGTGGGTGCCACCCAGGTCTACTAAATCAGAACCTCTAGGGAAGGGATTAGTAATCAGTGTGTGCTGTCTCAAGCCCTCAAAGTTATTTTGATGCTTGCTGAAATTTAAGAACCACTCGTCTAGAATAAGGCTTAATAAATGTGATGGGTAAAAAACACATATGAATGAATTTAAGTAACATAATAAGTAAAAATTTCAAATATATGTAACATAATAATATAAAAGAATATATTATGAAAATAAAACAGTAAAATAGTATAAACTAAACAATATCGTTTGTATATAATTGATTGAGATATATGTTAATACCATAGTTTTTTGTTGTTGTTGTTTTGCCTATCTCCCTCTCTTTAGCCACTGGGAATTCTAAGAAAAATAAACTTTGTATCCTTACAGGTGATTAGTCCCAACTTGAACAGACCAGATTAAATATGTAATTTCTGGCTCAATCGCTTGGTCTTAGTTTTCTTTCAAGAAGTATGAAGTTATGTGCTTCAGCACAGAGTGTGAAAAAATTAACCAAGCCCTGTTCTCAGTCCTTCTCATAGGCTGGCATTTGAAAGGCTACCTTTCATAAGATTGTTGAAGAACTGGTAAGGAATACCTGCATGAGCATCCCTGAAACTTGAATTCTGATGAAGAATGAAATTAATTAAATATACAGATTCAACAAGATTTAAATGATTTATGTGACTTCCTCCTGAAGCAGCAGATTCTCATTATAATAAAATTAGTTGAATTTCAAATTAATCAAGCAGGTCAATTACAAGACTATAGGACCAGCTAATCAGCTCCATCCTTGGGAAGTAGAATGAAGTTAGTTTTATAAATTATAAGGAAAATGATGAAATGCTTCAGTTCTGACACACAGAGCCCTTGCAGCTCAGTGCTTCTCTTCACCAATATGTCTTTACTGAATGATACAACATAGTATAATTATTTTTCTCTTTAATAAATGATGTAATGGCCTTATACATCACAAATATGGTATGGGATCCTATGTCTAAATTTAAGATAGGCTTTGAAAATAAAACAGTTTAAACAAGAATCAGTGTGCCAGAATTCGAACAGCTATTTGTCTATTTTTCAGTAACAGGCAGGCAGTGTCAACTGTAAGCAAAACGACTCGTTATTCTGAGTCTAGAAATAATTATATATGATGGCAATGATTTAGTATTCATTTAAGATATCTTGGTGAAGTATTTTTATCATCATTTGCAAATGAATAACGCAAAATCATCCAGGTTAGGTAATAAGAATAAGAAGGCAACAATATCTATGAGTTTGATTTTGTAAGGATTTTCTACCCCTGAGGTCTGCTCTCTTTGGGAATTTTCATGTTTTCCTGGAGTGTGAGTGCTGTACCCAATCACACCAACAAGGACTCCTTCAACACAGCCCCATCTCTAACAGTATGTCACCTCCACACCCCAGAGGCACACACTCCGTCTCAGTCAGAGTAACAAGGTCTGAAGAAATTTGAGAGAATCTTTTATTGTGAGTGGCATCATCACATTTTTTCTCTCTTTTTTTAATCAGTATGAAATGGCCTTTTATTTTCTTTTTTTAATTAATTTTTATTGGAGGATAGTTACTTTACAATGTTGTGTTAGTTTCTGCTGTACAGTGAAGTGAATCAGCTATATGCATACATATATCCCCTCTTTTTTGGATTTCCTTCCCATTTAGGTCACCACAGAGCACTGAGGAGAGTTCCCTGTGCTATACAGTAGGTTCTCATTAGTTATCTATTTTATACATAGTAGTATGTATATGTCAATCTCAATCACCCAATTCATCCCACCCTCTTTTTCTCTATTTCTAATGGGAAATAAAGTTTTAAATGTTTGTATATAAAGTATTTTTACTGTTACGTAACAATTATTTCTCACAAATCCCTTTTCTTCTTTACTACACATGACATTTCTGCATGTACACCCATTCAGTGACCAATTTTTACATTCCCAACACCTTCAGCCGAGAGGAGTTAGCTACTGCTAACTCCAGTAGGATTTCAGGCAATTTCAGGATAATATGAAGGTACTGATTTTGTTTCCATTCAAAATGCTTTACTGCCAGTTTGGATACACTGACTATTATATGATGCCAGGCCTTGATAGATTATTTGGAGTTGATACCTGTCACAGAATGTATTCATTTCTTTTTCATTAAATAAATTTAATTGAGTTACTTGCTACCAACTTGAATACTAATAAAAGTAGAATATTAATCACTTGCCATAGATTCAAATTTTGAAAGAGTTGTCAATATAACTTACCTCTTATCTTAAATACAATATATATATGTATAATTTATGTATATAAATTTTAAAGAGCTAATTTAGTCATGGTACTTTAAAAAAAATAACAGTAAGTACACCAGCTGTGAGGTAGTTGAGCAGGAGGTATTTAGTGGAAGATCAATTCATCTGTCTTGGCACCAACATGGAAAGGTTATACATGTTTCCTGCTTGTACTACACACACACACACACACACACACACACGTCATACATAAACAAACAACTTGAAGACACTCCAACAATCTCACCCAAAAGCAGACTAGATGCATTGTTTTAGATCATTTGTGGAAAGGGTCCTGCATAAATCAGTTAAATAAATCTCTTCAAACTTGACTAAAAGTGTGTTTACTTTCCCAGCAATAAGCTTTGAAAATGAAATCTCAAATAAAAATATTATACTTTAAAACTTATTTTTTCCAACAATGATGTAACTTCTTAGAAATGATTTTAAGACACAAAAATAAATGGTTATTTCCAGACACAAAGAAATAAGGGCAACTGATATAACAGAATTGGCAAGTACATCACTGCATACAAAATATTTGTGGTTCAACAGGACAACATTTTTGTAGCTTTTAGCAAACATTTATTTCACACTTACTTGTGTTAAGGGCTTATGCCTGGGATACACTGATGATCAAGATTCACAGGTTTCCTGGCTTTCTTAATCTTACGGTCTAGTAAGAAAGAGAGAACCAAAAAAAAAAAAAGTTTCTAAATATAACTTTATGGGAAATAGGTGATGTAAGTAAAAAGAAAAAAAAAAACCTAAAACAAAAAAAAGCAAACATGTTCATACCAACTAAGAAATAAGTTTGATCTGACACCATAAAATTTCCAGAAGAAAACATAGGCAGAAAGCTCATTAACATCAGTCTTGGAAATGATATTTTGGATTTGACACCAAAAACAAACATAACAAAAGCAAAAAAAAAAGAAAAGAAAGTTGGGGCTATATCAAACTAAAGAGTTTCTGCACAGCAAAGGAAACCATCAACAAAATGTAAAGGCAAACTACTAAGTGGAAGAAAATATTTGCAATCATTCAGCTGACAAGGGATTAATATCCAAAGTATATAAAGAACTCATACAACTCAATAGAAAAAACTAAACAATTCAAGTTAAAAAATGGGCAGAGTAACTGAATAGACATATTTTTTTTCTGAAGAAGACAGACAGACAGCTGACAGGCACATGAAAATATGCTCAACATCACTAACCATCAGAGAAATGCAAATCAAAACCACGATGAGATATCACCTCACACCTGTCAGAATGGCTATCATCAAAAAGACAAGAAATAACAAATGTTGTTGAGGATGTGGAGAAAAGGGAATCCTTGTGCACTGTTGGTGGGAATATAACTTGATGGAGCCACTGTGGAAAACAGGATGGAAGTTGCTGAAATCATTAAAAATAGAACTACCATATGATCCAGCAACTTCACTTTTGACTATTTATCCAAGGAAAATGAAAACACTAATTTAAAAAGGTATGTGGTCCCCCATGTTTATTGCAGCATTTTTTACAATAGCCAAGATATGGAACAACTTTAGTGTCTACCAATGGATGAATGAATAGTGTGGTACAGACACGGCTTGTTTTTTTATACTTTAAACTGTGCAATAAATTGTGCTTCACAGATAATGTATTTTCTACAAATTGAAGATTTGTAGCAACACTGCAGTGTCAGATGATGGTTAGCATATTTAACAATGAAGTATTTTTTTTAATTAAGATCTGAACATTGTCTTTTAGACACAATGTTATCACGCTGCTAATAGACTACAGTACATTGTAAACATAACTTTTATAAGCACTGGGAAACCAAAAAATTCATGTGATTTGCTTTATTGAGATATTCACTTTATTGTGATATTCGCTTTATAGCAGTGGTTTGGAACTGAACCGGCAATAACTCAGAGTTATGCCTGTACACACACACACACACACACAGCAGAATATTATTTGGCCATAAAAAAAAGAATGAAATTTTGCCATTTGTAACAACATGGATGAAACTTGAGGGCATTATTCTAAGTAAAATAAGCCAGGCATAGAAAGAAAAATACCCTATGATCTCACTTATATATGGACTCTAAAACAAAATAAAACAAAACACAGAGTTCATAGATACAGAGAACAGGTTGGTGATTGCTGGATGTGGGAAGGTGGGGAGTGGGAGAAATGAGTGAAGGGGGTCAAAAGGTATAAATTTCCAGTTAAAAAATAAGTAAGTCATGAGGATGTAATGTACAGCATGGTGACTCTAGTTATAAATACTATATCGAATATTTGAAAGCTGCTGAGAGAGCAGATCTTAAAGTTTTAATCACACAAAAAAAATTGTAACTAAAATATCAGGTCATTTTTACAACAAACCTTTTGCCCTGAATTGACAGGAAATAATTTTTTTTCTGGAAACAAAATAAATTAATTTAGAGATTTCAGAATAAAACAATAGGGATAGTTTACATACATCTCAAAATTATTTGCTTTTTACTTTGTAAATGAAGTACCCAGCTGTGTTTTAAAATGATTCTTTTGGACAAAGTAACTATACATACAACTTCTCACAAATTCATATAATCATTAAAGTTAGAAACACCTGAGAAGCTTATAAAATCATAATCTTCCAAAACCAGTTTCTGTTTGAGGCAAAATGCTTTCTGATAAGAGCACATTAAATTATTTTTAAAAATAAAGTTTATAAAATGTAAATTATCCTTCCTTATTTCTTTGACTTGAGTCCAACTACTTAGGTTTTCAGGGAAGAGCTGATGTAAATGAGAAAATCGTTTCCACAAATCTTAGCCCAGATGATTGTAGCTAGCTTTCTTTTTTCCAATAATGCTGAGAAATTATCATGAGAAAAAAAGTTCAAGCATCTACAGTAGAATAGGAATAATACTGAAAATCTTCTGTGAATGAAGACTATTTCTTTTCAAAAAGTGTACAGAAGAGTGAAGAATAAAATGAAGCAGTAATATGAGGGAAGGCACAGATCAGTTTCCCAGTTTCACTATAAAGGGTTTGACAAAAGAGCAAGTTACCTGTAAAATGCATTTTCCACATTTTACCTCTTTTCTAATCTATAAAATAATAAGGTAGCTGTAAATATAGGGTGTTGTAAAGAAAATGTAAAAAGAAATAGCATGTAAAGTATTTAGAACAATACATGATATAAAACAATGGTTATTTACTGAGCATATTGTAATTAAGCAACTATCTTAATACTAGATACAATCTATCTACTCCCTTGTTTTCATTCTCCCTAACAGAAATCTAGCTTTATTAGGATATCCACACTTTTCTACTCCCTGCCTTTGAACATTTGCTGCCAAGTGACCAGTTCCATCCCTAACCTCCTGAGAGATTTCTGATTGATCTGAAGCACTCATGGAGTTCTATTTTACCTGTCAGTGATTGGATTGGCTAGGAGTGAGGAATAAAATCTGTACAGTGACATGTTAGTGTAATTCTAGGAAAGGTTTACTCATTCTTTTTTTTTCTTTTAATAAATTTATATTTTTTAATTTTTGGCTGCACTGGGTCTTTGTTGCTGCATGTGGGCTTTCTCTAGTTGCGGCAAGTGGGAGCTAGTCTTCGTTGCGGTGTGCGGGCTTCTCACTGCGGTGGCGTCTCTTTTTGCAGAGCACAGGCTCTAGGGGGGTGGGCTTCAATTGTTGTGGCTCGCGGGCTCAGTAGTTGTGTCTCACGGGCTCTAGAGCGCAGGCTCGGTAGTTGTGGTGCACAGGCTTAGCTGCTCCACAATATGTGGGATCTTCCTGGAGCAGGGATTGAACCCGTGTCCCCTGCATTGGAAGGAGGATTCTTAACCACTGCACCACCAGGGAAGTCCCAAGGAAAGGTTTACTCATTTTTTCTTGTTGTTGTTGGTACGCGGCCTCTCACTGTTGTGGCCTCTCCTGTTGTGGAGGCTCCGGGCGCTCAGGCTCAGCGGCCACGGCTCACGGGCCCAGCCGCTCCGCGGCATGTGGGATCTTCCCAGACCGGGGCACGAACCTGTGTCCCCTGCATTGGCAGGCGGACTCTCAACCACTGTGCCACCAGGGAAGCCCCAACTCATTCTTAAAAAGGATACATTGGAAATGATTGCCTCTGAGCAGTGCCGATTCAGTATGAAATGCCTAGATTGGGGGGAGGGGTAGTAATATTGTAAACACAGGGGGAGGCATCTTTTTATGGAACTTCTATTGAGGTTGCTAAAATGGGCAAATGGAAAGAACTTGGGACTTTAATGACATAACTGTACCATATTTTATTTTAAGTTGTATAAAATAATACATTTCCTATTTGTGTAAGCCAGTATGAAATGGAATGTACTTTTACCAACTTAAAACCACAAACATCTGGGGACTTCCCTGGTGGTCCAGTGGTTAAGACTCCACACTTCCACTGCAGGGGGTGTGGGTTCCATCCCTGGTCATGGAACTAAGATCCCGTATGCCAGGTGGCATGGCCAAAAAAATTTTAAAAATAAATTAAATTAAATTAAAAAAGATGTATATTGTGTGAAAACAGTTTTAAAAAACACAAACATCTGAAGTAGTACATTATATTAGCAAAAATATATATTCAATACATATGAAAATTAGCATATATCCATATGTAATGAATACATTTTATAGTCTTCAAGTAAAGAGATCACACAAATATAATATTGGGATTTGCATTAGCCTGAATTCTTAAAACAGTAGTGTTACTGAGACTATTTTAAAATGTATACGTGCTTTAAGTAGGCTTAATTTTTAGTAATGGAGACTATTCTTTAAAAGTGCAAAAGTCCCTATTGGAAGTCATTCATTCTCACCTATAAACAACATAGTTCTTAGACTTTTTTTTCAAATTCAACAATGAATTCTTTTCACTGAGCATAATTTTCTTGAATAAGGAGTGTTCAGAACTTCTGATAGGCAACATGACTGGATCTAAACTGAGAAATACATAGTTTAATTCGTAGCTAGAAAACCAACCACTGAGTCTAATTGACCAGGGCATAAACTGCATTAAGGGTAATCTAAAGCCATGGAAGCAGCAAGCCTAATGAAACAAAGCAGTGGGTAGAAACAGTTAAGTGTGTTTTTTTTCCTTTTTTTTCTTTTTATTTAATTGAAGTATAGTTGATTTATAATGTTGTGTTAGTTTCAGGTGTACAGCAAAGTGATTCAGTTATACATGTATATATATTCTTTTTCAGATTCTTTTGCCTTATAGGTTATTACACAATATTGAGTATAGTTCTCTGTGCTAGACAGTAGATCCTTCTTGGTTATGTATTTTATATATAGTAGTCTGTATATGTTCATCCCGAACTCCTAATTTATCCCCTCCCCTTTCCCCTTTGGTAACCATAGTTTATTTTCTATGTAGATGCTAGATAGATAGATAGATTCTTTTCCTGTATAGGTTATTACAAAATATTGGGTATAATTCTCTGTTTCTTTACAGTAGGTCCTTTAAATGTACTTTACCTTTGTGTTGGGGTTCCATTTTATAGAATTCTCTAGGATGACTGTTCACCGTTCCTTCTTTCTCATTGCATAAACTGACACTCAGCTTTCCTTTGTGACACTCTCTTGGAGGCGACTCATTCTCCAACATTTTGCATTCTTCAGGATCTGATAATAGGATCAGTGTCTTCTTCACTTCTCAATGTCACTTCTAGATGATCCTCTACCCTTTCAGAAACCTCTGCTTTAAGACTTCCACTCCAGCTAAGATAAAGCAGCCAGCAGCAAGCCAAAGATCTAGGCGTGTATGGGAACTATTGCCATTTGATAAAGAATATCTACAAAAATCTTACTGAATTTTATTCTTGTCCTCCCAGTACCACAAGACTTCTAACAATTTTGTTGGAAACAGAGGGAGATTGAGAGCGTTGGGGGGAGGGGGACTAGACAACAATTAGAAAAAATGAATATGATAAAAAAAAAAATAAGTGAATCTGATTATATGGGAGTGCCTCTGAGGCTGTCAGAATTTGGGAAGACAGAATCCTAAAGCCATGAAGAGGTGAGTAAAAATGTGTAGCCACATATTTTGTCCTCTCATTCACCAATTCTGGGCATGAGGCAAGAGTCTGAGGATCTGGGCAATGAGCCCAGGAACAGGGATTATACTAAGAGGCAGAGAAAACGGCAGAGCTTTGGCAGTGTCACAGGGCTAAGGAGACAAAAATGAGAGATTTGAAGTGTCCAGATTGAGGTGGAAAGGAGAAGAGAACACCTAAGCCCAATGCTCATCTGGTTTTCCATAGCAAGATTTGTACTGAATTCTGAAACTGTCCGATACACAAAGCTAAGAAGCCAAACAGAAAACCTTAAGAGAGCAAAACAAAAATGTTGGAAGTCTTGTGGTACTGAGAGACAAGAATAGAGTTCAGGAGGTTTTTCGTAGATATTCTTTATCAAACTGTGAATGTTTCCCTACACTCCTGGATTTCTGAGAATTTTAATAGCAAATGGATGGTGAATTTTATCAAATGCTTTTTCTACATGGACTGATATAAACATATGATTTTTCTTCCTTAGCCTATTAACATGGTAGATTACACTGATTTTTGAGTATTGAACCAGTCTTTCATCCCTAGAATAAACCCTATTTGGTCGTGATATATCAGTATTTTTTATAATACTATATAAAATATAATAATATATTACTGAATTCAATTTGTTAATATTTTGTGGAGGGTTTTTACATATGGATTATTCAGGAAAAATGGTCTTTAGTGTTCTTTTTTGTACTGCTGTTGTCTGGTTTTGATATCAGGGTAATACTGGCCTCATAAAAATAAGTTGGAAATTGTTCCCTTCTCTTGGATTTTCTGGAAGAGACTGTGGAGAATTGATGTTAATTCTTCTTTAAATTTTCATACAATTACCCACTGAAACTATCTCAACCTGGAGAGTTCTTTTTAAGGAGTTTTTAATTATGATTGCAATTTCTTTAATAGTTCTAGTGCTCTTCAAAGTATTTTTTTTATGTTGTGTACATCATTGATAGCTTGTGCTTCTAGAGGAATTGGTCTATTTCATCTAAATTGACAAAGTCTGTGTATAGAGTTGTTTTCATTATTCCCTCATTAACCTTTTCATGTCTGCAGGGTCTGTAATGATATCCTATGTTCATGCTTGATATTGGTACACATTTGTGTCTTTCCTTTCTTTGTCAGTCTTGCTAGAAGGTTATTAATTCTATTGATATTTTTAAAGAACCAGACATTTTTTATTCCACTCATTTTTTTTTGTTTTCTTACTTTCAATTTCATTTGACTGATATCTAGCTTTTATTATTTCCTCGTTCTTCTTTTTATAATTACTTAAAATAAGACATAGATAATAGATGGAAGTCTGAGACATTTCTTCTTTTATAATATATGAATTACTGCTATATATTTCCCTTTCAGATAATGGAGAAAAAACTGGCAAGAGTTATTTCAATTTTATAGAAAGATTTTCAAAGCAACTCTTTCAATGAATAAACATCAACATGCTACCTCTAAAATTGCTATTATAATTTTACACATAAAATAGAACTTTGAAATAGCTTAGCTACTAGAACTGCCATTTAAGTACACTCAATATATCAAAATATGAAAGAATGCCTACTATATTCAGGACACTGTTGGGCATATAATAGTGAATAATAAATTGTTCCTGCTTTAAAAGACTATCGACTCTTTTTTTTTTCTATCTCCAAGGTATATTCATCTATTTCACTCTCTATCCATTTCTCTATTCACAGAACTCATATAAAAATCTGCAATAGCTTTCTAATGCGTTCCACTGTTTTACAGTTTATTCTCCACACAGCAGTAAGAGTGTTCTTTTTAAAAAAGGGGATAGGGGAAACAATATGGGTTATGTCACTTCTTTGCCTTAATTTTGCCAATTATTTTGTATTATATTTAAAATAAAATCCAATTACCATCCTATGACCTAAAGAGCACCAATAATCTGGTCTTGCCTTCTTCTCAGAAGAATTAACCTTCTTCTCAGAATTAATCTTGTAATTAAATTAATCTCGAATCTAGTAACATTCTCTTCTTTTTATTTCTCTCACATGGAAAGTCTTAGGGTCCTTTTACTCTGCTGTTCCCACTCCCTGGAACACTCTGACTTCTAATATTTGCCAGAAATCTGGCAACTTCTTTCACTCAGGGCTCATCTCACCTCAGATATTTTCTGTTTAGAGAGGCCTTCCGTTGACCATTTAATCTAATTTGGCCCTTTAAGACATCTTCTCTAACACAAATGTTTGTTGTGCTTATAACTGTTAACAATATTTTAAATCATTTTGTCCATTTAGTTGTTTTAATTACTGAAATTCTGTCTCTTCCATTTACCCTTTCCGTCTTTCTCATTTCTGTAATCTTGGCACTTAAAGCAGTTCCTTGTGTGAGATTAATACTCAGTAAAGATTAAATACAAGTATTATGCAGAAAAAGAGCCTACGCAAAATATTACAATGCAAGGCAAAATGTTATAAGTAAAATAAATGTAAAGTATTATCAAAGCACACGTACAGACTGTTGATTAGGAGGAGTGTGTTTAGAGTTCTAGTGCCGTAACTATTAACTGTGACTCTGAACAAATTAATGAACTTTCCTGTGACTTTGTTTCCTTATCAGTGAGATAGCAGCAGTAATTACACCATAGGGTTTTGTGGTTTAAATGAGATTTTACTTGTGAAGCACATGGAATGGTGATTGGCATTAATAAGGCCTCCATAAATATCCTGTACTATTAACATTAAATTTTTATATGTGTTATTATTATCATTAATGTTATCAAATAATAGAGAGATCCTTGGAATTGAGTAAATTAAAGTTTCAAAGAGGTTTTGGCATTTGAAGATAATATAAAAATTTGATAGGAGGGTTATAATCATAAAAGGAAGAATAAATGAATGAATGAATGGTGTTATATACAACATGTATATATCTCTATTTACAAATGTAACTTACATGCATATTTATATCTACCTATATACCATATGTCACAGGATACAAAATGCTATACAAAGCAAAACACTTCAATCATACCAATTCTGCTTAGGTAAATTCTAAGAAGAGAACATAACAAAATTAAACCCATAGGTCATTATTAGTCTATCTGCTATTTGGGGAGGAGAGGGGAAAGCCAACAACATAATTGGAATCAGGAGATATGTAATACTTCTGTTTATGCCTTTCCTTACTGTGGAACCTTGAGCAAGTAACTTAGGCACTAAGATGCTTCGTTTCATTATTTAAATAATAAAATAGCACTAAGAAGATGTACCCCACAGAATTAATGTGGAAGTTAAAGATATTGTACAGGTTAAAAAATTTAGCAGATGATAGAGTGAGTGACCAAATAGGCACTGGCAATAGTTTCACAGATGTGAATATGTACTAACCTTCTAGTAGCAGATAAAAATCAATGAAATATTTATCTTATTTTTATAATAGCTGAAAGATTGCATTGAAAATAAATTTCTACACACTACTTCATGTAAAATATTGATAGATAACTAATAAGGACCTACTGTATAGCACAGGGAACTCTATTCAATACTCTGTAATGACCTGTATGGGAAAAAAAAATCTAACAAAGAGTCGATACATGTATATGTATAACTGATTCACTGTGCTGTACACCTGAAACTAACACAACATTGTAAATCAACTATACTCCAATTAAATGATTTTTAAAAAGTATGTGTGTTCCATAAACAACAAGGATTTACTGTACAGCACAGGGAACTATATTCAATATCTTATAATAACCTATAATGGAAAAGAATCTGAAAAAATATATATATATAACTGAATCACTTTGCTGTACACCTGAAACTAACACAATACTGTAAATCAACTATACTTCAATTTAACAAAAAAGTATGTATTCTTCCATACCTTGTAAACTAAAACAACCCACATAACACAACATTTGCTCCAAAAAAATAAAATAAAATAAATTTCTACAAATGTTCTCATATCATCTTGTTATATATTAATATTGCAAAGAGAAAGAGAGTAAAGGAAGGAAAGAGAAAGAGACAGAAAGTGCAAACAGACAGGGAAGGAGAAAATAGACATTTGCAAGTATGCTCTTGGGATAGACAGGTAAAGATAATCTGATCTAAAATAGATGTTCAATAAATATATAGCGTTAAAAAGTATGATTTTATCTTGTTCTCATGTTACTAGCAATACTTCTCGTCTTAGTAGACACAGATAGCTTAAAAAGATTATTTGTATTGTCCAAGTTACTCATTAAGATGCTCATTTCCTTTTGAATTGTTCAGGAAAAAATGCAAATTTGTGTTTTAATCTCTCCACTTATTTCTTTTATTTTTTGCGGTACGCGGGCCTCTCACTGCTGTGGCCTCTCCCGTCGCGGAGCACAGGCTCCGGACGCGCAGGCCCAGCAGCCACGGCCCACGGGCCTAGCCGCTCCGCGGTATGCGGGACCCTCCCGGACCGAAGCACGCACCCGCGTTCCCTGCCTCGGCAGGCGGACTCCCAACCACTGCGCCACCAGGGAAGCCCATAATCTCTCTATTTTGAAAACAAGCTATTACTGCATTCTATTTTTGAGAGGACAAAAATAACAATGTTCTGACTGAATATCTCTATTTACATTTCTAATAGAAAACATAACTATTCTTTTGTCATCTTTAACTTTGAAATGGTAGCAACTGATAGTGAGCAAAATGCATATTTAAAAGCAAGATATTTTCTACAGTGCACTATGCCATAATTTAAACAGTTATGGTTTTATCACTGAATAAGCTGAAACTGTACTCATTCAATGTAAGGCAATGAAAATTTTTTGAATTTGTTTTTATTTTGGCTAATAGGACTACCAAAAATGAATTCTGTCCTCTGAAGATGCTACTGTGAGGGAATATGGCCACATTCATTCTGATTATACTGATTTAGAATTATGTAAACAATACTACTTAACAATTTTATACAATATAAGATCAGCATCTTGTTCCTTGTTTGAATTTCAATATGGTCAAATGAAGAATGGTTTAATAACATCTAGATACTAATCTAATGATTTTTCATGGAAATAATTGGACTATTTGGAGAGTTAAAACTCTGAGATCAATTTTGTACGTCTCAAGATGTATTTGTATATTCTCAAGGACTGTATAGACATGGTCTGCACAACAAAAATAATTATTCTACAGATTTGTTATTCTATTATGTTAGCAGTCATACAGTAGATTGCTAACATGCAGAAACAAGGTCATAACTTTTATTTTGTTTTTCTTCTAATTCTCTTGGCTTGTACTTTCCAAACAATGTTTAAAAAATAGAGGCAAAAACAGGCATCATAGTTATGTTTATTGGTTATCTTGCTGGTATTATACTATTAATATTATATTTAATAATTAGCTATTGGAAATGAAAAGTATCTAATGCTCTAGAAGGTATACAAATGAATATCTAATGCTCTAGAAGGTATACACCTCTACTTCAATGTGTTGTGTGTTTAGACTCGGCTCTATCCTGTATTTGACCTTACCAACAAAGACATATAGTCCATCCAGAGAGGAGTTCCAAGAGAAGGCATGTATCTCAGGACAAAACCCCTCTGAACAAACCTATATAACTCCTTTCTGTGTGTTTCAAATGGGACCATCCTATACTTTAGAATTTCATTTTGAGCTTATAATGCCTGGTAAATTATTCAGGTAAAAACTTCATTGTGTAGTATCCTCACCTTTGCTCCTGTGGATCCGCGCAATCTGTGGGGCGATGTGCATCAGTTTAACCAACATCTCAATGCCTTCTGTTCAGTGCAGTCTTCCTTCTAAAGAATTCCTTTCTGATTTTAACAGATGCCTTCTGGAGAAAATGTTTTATCCAGAAGGGGGGACTTCTTTCATTGAAGCACCGTTTTTGTCCAATTGGCAAAATGTTTTTCTCTGTCTTGCAGACTGCCATGCAAGTGGCCACCTACTCCACTTCCTGATTTGTTCTCCATGGCACAAAGGGTAAGTTCTCTGAAAAGAGGCAAGGGACATTTCTATACCTTAAAGCATGTCTGAATCAGGCTCTGATTCTAACTTTGTGCTTCTATGGTTGTCATTTATTCTTAGACAAAAGTAAATCCTGAATGGATATTATATATATATCTAAATATTAAAATTAATTTATAGGTTTTGAAAACAGGGGTTTGTAGATTCTGAAAAATCAGAAAACAAAACAGGTCTATAAGAAACTTTGAATTTTTATTAGAAGTTTGTGTTAGCTAATGTTGAATAAATCATAATAGAGAAACAGTGTTTCTGTGTAAAGCTGAGGAAAATGATCTGTGAAAAATATTTATGTACACGGCCATTCTATTCCATTGAGGTACAATGCAGGTGAGTATGAATTTGGATTCCAGTTGTTGCTAAGGATAAATACTCTTTATCCTACATTTTGATGGGACTAGGACATTTCTCCTATCTTAATTATAATGATTATAATCTGGTTCTACAGTGTCAACAAAATATCCAGCGCTGGGATTTTGCCTGTTGCTGTATTTGCCAGACTTTGCTATAAATCTCTGCAGCCGTCTCATTGTGTTTGGACTGTGATTGCCTTGTCATTCCTGCATTCTGACTGCAAAACACTAATCTCCTAAATTAGAAAATAAACACTTTCAGTTATAAAATACAGAAATGGTCTTATAGTATGCAAAGCTGGCACTGTGGCACAATTATAATTAATGCTTTGTCTCTTTAGACCAGTAATGATGAGTCAGATGATTAAAACAATACACACTGTGGGTAGGAAAACTCACTATATAAAAGTGGGAATTTTAAAATATGATCTATCTTCAAATTCCAGAATTTTGCAAGAAAATTTCATTCCTTCCTGGAAACTGAATGTTGATTGCTGAATTACATTCACTACACTTCTCCATCCAACATCATTTTCTGAAAATTATAATCTCATGTGACACACAAAAATTTAACACAAAGGTGATATTTTTGGATATACACTTTTACAAATAAGAAATTATCATTATCTTACTATTCCTCAAGTTCTTATTCTACTTCAAGCACTGCTCTAAGAATCTACCTGCATTGCTTTTTAATTCTCCTAAAAAAAGTAGGACATGCATGCTATTTATATACTAGTACAGATGAGAAAAGTGAGGAAAACAGATAATTAAATGTTAGGTTGAGCCATATGATATTATTTTGTAATTTAAAAAAATCCAAATATCAGCAGTTTTCTATGGCTCAAACTAACATAGAAATCAACATCAGCCAGGCTGCAAGTGACACAGTCAGGATACAGACATGGACAACCTGGCTCCTGACCAGGGCCAACTCTTCTAACATTAAGGCTTTGCTGTTCTTGGTCTTTTGTTGTTTCCTGGAGTCCCAATAAATCCCCTTCTTATCTTGGGTACTCTCTGGACCTACCTTCTTAGATATCTGCAAATTCTTTTCTGTCTTCTTTCAAAAACTTCTTTCTGACTTTGAATATATTTCCACAAATATTTACTGAATATCTACAAGTTATAAGGAAATTACAGGAAAGCTCATTAGACTTTCAGGTCATACAGACCTCTGTAATTTGGCTCTACCACAGGTCTTTGGGAAACTTATAATATTTTTGATCCTCAATTTTATCAACTATAAATTGAGAATGATAATGCCTGTTTTGAAGGACTCTGATAAGAATTAAAATTATAGAGAAAATAGAAGAAAGACTTAAAGAAACCAAGCTCATTTTATGAGGCTAGAATAATCGTAATACTAATACCAGGTAAGTACAATGCAAAGAAAAGAACATTATAGACCCATTTTACCTTTGAACTGTAATTCAAAAATCATAAATAAATTTAAATTAATATTAATTATTGATTAAATAAAATATTATATTAAAAATTTAAATATTAGCTGACTAAATCCAACAGTGTTCTAAAAAAATATTACTTTAGAATCAAGTACCTTTACATTTAAAATGCAAGGACATCTTAACATCAGAATAAATCTAATGACAATTTACCACATTAATAAGTTAAAAGTGAAAATCATATGACTACCTCAATAGTAGTGGTAAAAGTATTTTATATGCTCCAACACATATTTATGATGAAAAGTCTTAAAAATTAAAAATAAAAAGGAATGTTAACTTAAGAGTATTTACTAAATAAAAGCATAGCAAATATAAGATGCCCAGAATCATCACTACTGTTTAGCATAGTACCATTATCCCTGAGCACCAATATTACAGATGAAAATATCTAAATATTGGAAAATAAAATGACTCAAATTAACAAATGACTTGAAAATCTTTATAGAAATCTATGTTCAACAATTTTTTTATTATCAACAAAATAATTCTGCAGGGTTGTTAGAAATAAAATCAACTAATATAATGTTATAGTATCTCTTTATACCATAAATAACAAGTAGAAAATGGTTTTTATGATATCAGTTATAGGGATATTAAAAGACCTTAAAACTCTAAAAGGACATGAAAGATCATAAAAAAAAATACAAAGAGGCCCAAGTACTCAAGATATGCCTTACATTGAATGCAATCCCATTCAATATTGCAGTTTGATATTTTTAAGGAATTTAAAAAAACTTATTATAAAATTTATTTTAAAAAATAAAGACCCACAAAGAGCTAACTTAACCTTAAGAAAATTTAAAAAGAAGAGTAACAGGAGGAATTGCTTTATCACACATTAAAACATACTACAAAGCCATAATAATAAACATTGTTTAGTATTGGTGTACAAACAGAAAGTTATCTACTTAGACAAATAGAGACCTGAAAGAATGAACCTTAATATATGATTAAAATGAACCAACAATCCAATGATGAATGTATAGACTGCTCAAGGCATTGCATTTGGAAAGCTGGCTCATTACATGGAGATAAAATGAAACCCCTATCTAATACCACATTCCAGAGTGAACTGTAGATTGACCAAAGACCTAATGTGAAAGATAAAATTATAGTGCTTATAGAAGAATGAAAGAAATATCTAGAATCTGGATTTTTAAATAAATTTTCAAATATCAAATCATTAAAAATAGACACATTTAAAATTATAATGTTTATAGAAAAATGTAAGAAAGTGCCGGATCAAAATTTTTTAGCAAACTCAAATATACACATCATTAAAAATAGTAAAATTTCATCAAATCATAATTAATTATTTCTGTTCCATTAAAACACCACTATCAAAATTATAGAGACACAATGATAGGAGAAATTACTGTACATATTGCCAGTCAAAGGGGAAATACAGTATTCACTGTGCAAAAAAAGGATATTATAAAAAGGCAAGTACAGAAGAGGATTCCTTTTTTAAAAAAGCTAATAGTATATGAAAATAAATTCAAAATTATTATCAAGTTAATGACTGTTAAATAATTAACAATGGGATATCATTTTATACCTATTTGATTTGCTAAAGTAAAACACTGGGAAATGTCTAATATTGGCAGGATGAGAAACTACAGGAATTATTATGATTTGCTGCTCATGGACCCTGGGCAGCCATTCTGAAGAACAATCTGGACCTATGTGATCAAATTAAATACAAGCATATGTTATGGCCCATCAACTCTCTACCAAGGCATATTTTTCCTCAAGAAATTCCTACATAGCACCTTAAGAGGACATGTATAAGTTGCTTATTACATAGTTGCAGCTCACCTTGCATTGAAATGAAACTATGTAACTTATTCTAAATAACCACAGGAATGTAGGTAAAAGTGCTGTACATCACCTACTGACATGGCTTCTAAACTGCTCATGAAATCCTCTGGTTGCTTTTTCTTTGCTCATTTACAGGACACATGCAGAAAATCCAGTGAAAGATTTAAAAACTACTAGATACAATGAGCCTGCTAGACGAACATTAAAGAACTGATAGATTAAATCACCAACCACCGGGGTGCAAATCCACTCACTAACAGTCCCCTGGGCTGTGGTATGTGTGAGTTATTTTCTGAACCACTAACATTTAGCACATTATTTTTACCTCTGCATAGCCTAGCCTACCTAACAAATATGGGGGAGGGAGAGAAAACCATATAAGAAAATAACCTACAGGGACCAAGTAACATTACACAAACTTGGTGATAAATTTTAGTTGTAGCTTAAAGAATGATTAAGCTTTGGAGTTCTTGTCACTACAAAGAGTTTTAGTTCAAGGTAACAGCCTTTCTAAAGGATATATAGTATGTGAGTTCATAGTAGAAGGAAGAAATAACAAGTACACTAATATTTGTGTGCACAATTGGGATACGTTCAGTACAGTAGAGAAACATGGCTGGAAATCATGATTGGTCCAGATCATAGCAAAAATATTAAAATATTTTAATTCTTTGCTATGGTTTAATCTTATGTTTTGGTTAGCTATTGCTGTGAAATAAACTACAACAAAATTCAACACAACCATTTTATTCTGTTCACAATTTAATGAGGCAGGAATTTGGGAAGGACTTGGCTTGTTTGTTCATATCTGATCAACATGGGACCAGATGGAGCAGCTAAGACTGCAGGTTGCAGTTCCAGTGTATCTTACTCACTCATATGTCTGGAGCCTTGACGGTCTTTCTCTCTCTCATAGTATCCTTCGTCCAAGGTCTCCTCACATGCCTTGGGCTTCACAAAGCATGGCAATTTACACTTTTTACAAAGCAACTTGCTTTCAAGACTCAAAAAGTATAAAATTACAGGCCAGTTAAGGGCCTCTCCAGGAAGTAGTGCAGCATCAAGTCTACCTTATCTGATGGGTCAAAGCTGTAATACATACTAGATTCAAGTGGCTAAAGAAAGAGACTGGTTCTGATGGGAAACAGGCAAGGTCACATGAGTAGTGAGAAATACTGTTTTGTAAACATTTCTGATAAATGACCATGGCCATTAATAGAGAAGACATTAAAGGTTTTTGAGGATAGAAAGATCTTAACACTTATATTTTACGACTAAAATCTCTGGTTAATTGTGACAAAGAGATTAGTGGCAAAATACAGAAATAGGGAGGAGGGAGGGAAGAAAGAAGGCAGGCAAATTAAGAGGATATTACATATATTCCACATAGAAGTGGGTTGGGGCAAAGACCACAGTGATGAAAAAGTGTAAGTACAGGAACTACAGTGCAGGAAAACAATATTTTTTATAGAGTGAATGTGAAGAAGTTGGAGAAGTGAAAGATAACTTAAATTGTTTTTTATAATCTGGATGATTAAAAGAATAGAACAGAACAGTTGATTGATGTAGAGACACTTGGGAAAGAACAAGTTTGTTGGATCCGAAGTACTGTTTAAACAAAGAATGTTGCTGTCAAATTGTGCAATTGGCAACATAGGTCCAAAGATTCTACTGAGATGAAAGTCATCTGTAAAGGAGTGACAGTTAAGGTCATTAGACTAGATAAAAATCACATATGGGTAGAGTAATGAGAAAAAAGACAAGGCCTAAGGACAAAACACCTACTTAACTTTTTCAGCCTCTGTTTGGATGAAGGCTTTGAAGTTTTTTAGGTCATATTAATGTTGATTAATTTGGACATCAATCAGTCCTTGGCTACACAAAGCGTTTTAATTCTAATTTACACACCTGAGGTGTTTTCATGTGAAGTTATTTCTAAATTTTCTCAAATAACTTACCTTTCGAAGGCTATCATTTCTGAATCCAAGGTCTTGTATTACTTCAGAGGACTGTTATTAGAACATCATTATCTTGAAATTTTCAACTAATTTTTGTACTATTGTATTTGGCTTACAACAACTGGAAACAAAGCAAATTTTAAAAAACTGACTGGTAAGAAAAGAGTTAAAGTTCCAGATTTTGTCTATTATGATTCATGAAAACCCAGAAAAAATAATCAAACTTTATCATGAAAGTCATAAGTGATAAGCTTTTGAGGATTTTTATATGGAAGGCTGTCATGGTCTCAACTCTGTTTCATGAATCAAGAAAACTTCATTTACTTTTTACTTGCATTATAGTTTTTGTTCATCTTACTCTTAAAGTTGATTTTTAAAAGACTTTATCATCCTTTAAATATGTTTTTCCAATTGTTACTCTAATATTCTTGGAAGTCAGTATGAGAAAGGGTTGCGGTGAAAATTAGCCAGCATCATATGAAGTGGAACTTCAAAGCAGATGCGTTTGAAGCATTGAATTCAGATATTTCCTTTATTGACCATGTTTGTTTTAATAATTTTTATTATAGCTTAGACTAATGCCTGTTTCAAGCATAGTGTATCAAGTATTTCTGGCAATAGAAAGTGAATTCTGTATATAATCTAGAACCGATTTGTCTAAATTTCAGGACTCTGAATGAAGTACAGATAAATAACATGAAGCAAATGCTTATGTATGGTTAAAAAACAGTTTCTCAGAATTTCCTAGAGTTGCAGGATTTAATGTTAAAAATGCTTAATGTGCATTCTATATCAGGGATTTGATGACAGGAAAGATGGAAAGGTATTAGTGAAGTCATTATGGCAGGTACATTGATAAAATGTGATGACATATAGCCATTTAAATAATGAAGAGGAGAATATAAATTGAAGTAAAAACATTTAAGTTATATAGTTAATGAAAATATGGTTACCAAGTAGTAATTCTAGTTCAAGATGACTAATTGAACATGTTGAATGTTCCTTCCAAAATGTAAAAATGAAAACAATTAATCACAGCATGGGAAACAAAACCAATGCCACTAGCAAGGAAAGAAGAGAACCTATTTTGCAAGACATTTTCTTGATGAATACTTTAATATGTCTTAGATATTTATTTCTCTTGGGAGTGGAATTGTTGAGTCATGGTAAGTTCACATTAAATTATATAAGTAACTACCAAAATATTTTTAGAAAATATGTATGAGTCCCAGTTGCTCTATAGCCTTACCAACACTTGCTATCACAAGTTCTTTTTAATATTAGGGAATCTAATGAGTGTATAGAAGTGTCGTATTTTAGTTTTAATTTACATTTCTCCAAAGAATAATGAGGTTATTCACCTTTTATGTGTTTAATGTCCATTTTTATATCTTTTTTATGAACTGTATGTACAAACTTTTATCCATTTTGAATTGAATCATGTGTCTTCTTATTGAGTTATAAGAATTCTTATTATATTTGAATAGAAATGCTTTGATATATATGATATATATAATAAATATTAAATAGAAAATGAATATAAATATATAGTATTAAATAATGAATATTAAATACATAATGAATATTAAATGTATAATGAATATTAATCATATAAGTATAATGTGTGAAAATATGAAATACATATGCATTTTTCATACTAAGGGTATCTTTCAAACAGAAAACAGTTTTTAGCTTGATAAAGTGAAATGTAACTTTCTTTTTATAATTAGTGTTTTTGGTGTCCTGTTTATAAAATCTTTGCTTCTCATAAAGTCACATATATTATCTCTTATAAGATTTAGATGTTGGCTTTAAGCTTAAATGTATACTCCACTTTAAGTTAATTTTCATGTATGGTGTGAAATATGAGCTGAGGCTTGTTTTTCACATATCCGTATCCAGATATTCTGGCACAATTTCTAAGGAGACTACCCTTTCCATATTTAATTCCTTTGGTAACTTTGTCAAAAGTCAATTGAGAATATATGTGGAGACCTGCTTCTGAACTCTTTTTTCTGTTCCATTATTCTATATGTCTATACTTATAGTACTGCCAAATGTGTTAATTATTTTAGCCTTATAGTAAGTCTTGAAATCATGTGGTTTAAACATCTAACTTTGTTCTTTTTCCAAAATTTTTTGGCTATTTGACATTACTTGCATTGCCACCTATGCTTTACAATCATCTTGTCAATTTCCACTAAAAAATTGATCTATGGATCAATTTAAGAAGAACCAACATCTTAGTAACATTTAGTCTTCCAATCCATGATCAATGTATTTCTCTCAATATAGTGATACATTCTTTATTTCCTTTAGCAATGTTTTGTATTTTTCTGCAAAAGTTCTTTTACATATTGTGCTAAATTTTTTTCCTATTTCATGCTATTGTAAATAATATTTTAAGTTTCATAATTCAATTGCTCATTATTACTACAATTATATATATAAGTAGGAATTTATCACAGTGTAATAATATATAGAAATGCACTTGATTTTTTTGTGTATTGATATTTATTATGCAAACTTGCTAAATTCACTTACTAGTTCTAAGTAGTTTTTTTGTAGATTCATTAGGATTTTCTATGCTAAAGATCATGTCCTCAAAGTTTTTATATGTATACATTTTCAATATGTATTCATTTTATTTTATTTTTTTTTGCCTTATTAAACTTATTAGGACATTAACTGCAAGGAAAGTTGAATAGAAATGGAAAGAAAAATCATACTTGCTTAATTTCCTATCTTACAGAGAAATTACTCAATTTTTTACCACTAAGTATTTGTTTAGTTACAGGTTTTTGAAGAAGTCCTTAATCAGCTTCTGTTTTTAATTTACTGAGAGATTTTAGTCATAAAAGAAAGTTGATTTTATTAAGTGATTGTCTACATATATATGGAAATTTTATATAATTTTTTCATTATTCTTTTAATACTGAAATTCATTAACATTTTTATGTTCAAAGAATTCTCTTATTCTTTCACTATATGAAGAATGTATGATGAAATCCTCCTTTCATTCCTAATAATGATAATTTTGATCTTTTCTTTTTTCTTGATTAGTCTAGCTAGAATTTTACTAATTTTAATAATCTTTTAAAAGAAAGCTTTTACTTTTACTAATTTTGTTTGTCCATTTCTTCTTTCATTGACTTTTACTCCCTTCATTTTATTTCCTCCATTTGGTTTATTTTGAGTTTACTTTTAGTCTTCTTTTTCTAATTCTAAAGGAAGACGTTTAAATAATTTAAATCATTTTTTTCTTGTTTAATATAAATATTTAATGCTACACATTTTCTTCTTAGTATTGCTTTAGCATCATTCCATGAACTTTAATGATGATGTTTTTATTAACGTTTAGTTCAAATTTTTGAGTAGGAAAGGGAAGCCAAAGAACACTTCTAGATGTTAGAGCAATCAGGAAAACACATAGATACATGAAAGAGAAGGAAAGAACATGGAACTCAGAGCCTAAAATTCCAGTAGAAATCCTAACAAGAGTTCCCAAATGTAATATCAAATGAAATGGAGGGTAGAAAATAAAGAATTATTGCAACATATAATCAGGAGGTGAATCACTGAATAAAGAAGGAAGAAAAACAAAGAAAGAGGCTATAACAGTAATACTCCAGGTGAAATGGGATAAAATTCTAGGTCTGGGCTATGGCTATGAGGGTAGAAAAGAGATGACAATAGAGTCCTTTTTAAGGGAAAACAGAATTGTATTCTCATTTGTTTAATACCTTAAACTTTATTTTTATTCACTTACACTGCTACCATTATTATTTGCTCAGTTTTCATTCTTGCATGTCAGATCTTCTTTCTTAATTTTTCTCTCTTTGAGTATATCCTCTAAAAGTTATTTTAATATTTTTGTCTGAAAATATATCCTTTAGGACAGATTTTCTTAAAGTAATTTCTGAGGATACTGGGATACTTGAGACCATTTTAAAGAACTATCTTACTATTTTCTCACATTTTTGTACCTTTCTTATTGTATTATATTGATAGTGCAAAAGCAATGATGAGGACGCCTTGGCAAAAATCAAGGCATTGACACCAAATTGTTCTAGAAGCCATTGTATTCTTCACCTCTATATACAGCTGTAAATGTTAAATGCTAGATTCACTTTAAGATGTCCTTGATAAAGCATTAAATTATGAGCCCCAGCTTTCTCTTGAAACTACAAAATTGGTAATCATGTGTTAAAAATGAGGCATTAACCAACAAGGATATAGAGAACAGAAGAGGATAAAATAGCAATAAAACATTAAGATTTAGCGAGTAGATAGATATGTAGTACCTCCCTTAGAAAAGTTTTTTAATCTTCCCTTTTCTTTCATGGCCTTGACTGGTCAATTATTTAGTAAAATATCTCTCAGTTTTGATTTGAATAATGTTTTCTTGTGATTAGATAGGGACTGTTCATTTTGGCAAGAACTTTACAGGTAATGCACCCTTCTCAGTGTATAAATACACGATACTGATATGTTCTATTATGGCTAATGTCAAATTTGATTACTTGGTTAAGGTGTTGTCTGCAAGATTTACCTATAAAGTTATTCTTTTCTTTGCATTTAATAATTAAGTCATGAGAAGTTTCAGTGACACTATATAAATGTCTTGTTTCTCATCATAATTTCGCCAACTAGTTTTATCATGCAACAATGGATTTTGCGTGCTACAATTATTACTGTGATGTTTGCCTAATTATAGTTTTCTATTTTAATTATTTCTACATTTATTAATTGGAATTTTATTGTAGGGAAAAGTTGTCCCTACTCCACAATTTATTGGTTGATTGACTCATCTCGTTAATATCAATTTGACTTATAATTACTTTATTATATGGGTTCCATTTCAACTCTATCATTTATTTTGTTTCTAAAATTGTCTGAGCTTTGGTCATTTGTAGCTCCTTCATATTGGCTCCTGTGTCCTTTAAACATGCCTTCATCATTTCTGGAACACACAGTTACTTCCTGGCACTATAAAACATTTTAATCTCATCTTACGTTTCTCTGGCTCTGCTCTAGAGTCAAGTATTTTCTCTACAGATTCCTGCTTCTTTTATTTGAGAACAGCATTGGGCACTATGCATGTTTACTGCTAATGAGTTTTCATGCCTTTTAGGCCCCCTCAGTGGACAGAACATTATATTAATACATGCACATAAACATATCTACATTTATCTATCAATCCACCTATAGATAGATAGATAGACAGACAGACAGACTGACTGAGCTTGTATTTCTATGAATATCTCCAATTACAATCCAACAAACAGGGTTCATTCCAGACTCCCCATTTTCTTATTTGCTACTTTTTCTGTGACAGTAGAAGCATGGTTCTCATTATCTATGCTTACATATTTCTTAAATCCGAATATACCAAGAAAGTAGTTTTAGAACTGCTAGCCTATACCTCTATGAAAAATAAATTTAATAACTACACCATAATATTTTTATAGTTATTTTTGTCTTTAGCCTTACAGTTTACAGTCAAAATACTACTTTTCAATATTTCTTAGCTTTGTTCTTTTCTTCACCAATCCCTTCAGTATATATAACATATATTTGTATTACATTATTATATTTGTAATAAATGAGCTTTCTGCTCAATATTTATATCCCTTTTTTAATATAAAAAGTGTTACATTCTATATAAACCCTTACTTTTTTCAACTTAGCATCATATCCTAGAAATCACTCCATTTCAATTCATAAAAATCTTCCTCATTCTTTTTTACAGTTGCATAGTAATCCATTCTTTAGATATGTCATAGTTTATTAAAACACTATCCAATATATGAGCATTTAGGTTGTTCCAATTATTTGAGATACTTCAAAATGCTGAAATAAATAACATTTCATTGAGCAATTTTTTTTTCAGATTATGGGAGATGTATTATCATGGTAGATTCTTACAAGCAGAATTGCTCTGTCAGAGGTAAGCTTTCTCAGCAATTGTCAAATTTCCCTTCAGAAGGATTGTGCTGTTTAATATTCTAATACACAATTTATAAAACAGTCTATTTCCCTCCAAAAATGTATGGTCATAGTTTTAGATTTTCCAACTATTTTGTTAGCAAGAAAAGTTATTTCAGTATTGCTTGATATGTATTTCTCTAATTGTTAACAAGTTTGGAAATTTTGTCACGTCATCAGTTACTTTTACATCTTTCATTGAATTGAATTTTCATGTGTTTTGCACATTTTTCTCTGTGATTTTTTTGTGTGTGTGTGGTACTCGGGTCTCTCACTGTTCTGGCCTCTCCCATTGTGGAGCACAGGCTCTGGATGCGCAGGCTCAGCAGCCATGGCTCACGGGCCTAGCCGCTCCGTGGCATGTGGGATCTTCCTGGACCAGGGCATGAACCTGTGTCCCCTGCATCGGCAGGCGGACTCTCAACCACTGCGCAACCAGGGAAGCCCTGCTCTGCATTTTTTATGTAATTAAATTTATCATTACTTATTATCAAAATCTTTAGATTTGAGTCATACATAAAAAAGCATTCATCCATGTTTTCTAGTAGCTGTACAGATTAATTTTTTTTAACATTTAGATCCCTAATAAGTTTGGAATTTATCTTGTGCATAGCATGAAACATGAAATTTATTTACCTTTTATTCAAAATGGTTATCCAGTTTCCCCATACCATTTACTACAAAGCCCATTTTTCTCCCTGTGATTTGAGTGGCTAACTTTATCATATACTAAATCTCCATATATACTGGAAACAATTTCTTTTCTACTCCATGGATATACTTATAACTTCAGTCAGCAGTGTTACTATTATTTTTAAATCATATATGTATTATATACACAAACACACATATATTATGTAATATTTATTTCACTAAAAATAAAAGTAGCAGGATGGCAGGTTAATAAGATGTGGAGATCACCTTCCTCCCCACAAATACATCAGAAATACATTTACATGTGGAACAACTAGCAAGACAGGAACACAACACACCCCAGTAGAAGAGAGTCTGCCAAAAAATAATACTAAGGTCACAGACACCACAGAACACACCAACAGACATGGTCCTGCCTACCAGAAAGATAAGATCCAGCCTCATCCATCGGAACACAGATACCAGTCCCCTCAACCAGGAAGCCTACAAAACCCACTAACCCAACCTTAGCTACTGGGGAAAGACAACAAAAACAACGGGAACAACAAACCTCCAGCCTGTGAAAAGGAGACCCCAAACACAGTGAGGTCAGCAAAATGAGAAGACAGAGAAACACACAGCAGATGAAGGAGCAAGGTGAAAACCCAACAGACCAAAAAAATGAAGATGAAATAAGCAGTCTATCTCAAAAAGAATTCAGAGTAATGATAGTAAAGATGATACAAAATCTTGGATATAGAATGGAGAAAATACAAGAAACGTTTAACAAGGACCTAGAAGAACTAAGGAGCAAATAAACAATGATGGACAAAACAATAAATGAAATTAAAAATACTCTGGAAGGAATCAATAGCAGAATAACTGAGTCAGAAGAATGGATAAGTCACCTGGAAGATAAAATAGTGGAAATAACTACTGCAGAGCAGAATAAAGAAAAAGGAATGAAAAGAGTTGAGGACAGTCTCAGAGACTTTTGGGACAACATTAAACACAGTTGGAATGCAGTTAAAGTTAAAAATTTCTGTAATATGGGAAAGGAAATAGTTAATCAAGTCCAGGAAGCACAGAGATTCCCATAGAGGATAAATCCAAGGAGAAGCACAACAAGACACATATTAATCAAACTATCAAAAATTAAATACAAATAAAAAATATAAAAAGCAGCAAGGGAAAAACAACAAATAACATACAAGGGAATCCCCATAAAGTTAACAGCTAATCTTTCAGCAAAAACGCTGCGGTAGGACATATTTAAAGTGATGACAGGGGAAAATCTACAACCAAGATTACCCACCAAGGATCTCATTCAGATTCAACGGGGAAATTAAAACCTTTAGAGACAAGAAAAAGCTAAGTGAATTCAGCACCACCAAACCAGCTTTACAACAAATGCTAAAGGAACTTTCTAGGTAGGAAACACAAGAGAAGGAAAAGACCTACAATAACAAACCCGCAACAATTAAGAAAATGGTAACAGGAACATACATAAAGATAATTACCTTAAATGTAAATGGATTAAGCGCTCTGACCAAATGATATAAACTGACTGAATGGACACAAAAACAAGACCTGTATATATGCGGTCTACAAGAGAACCACTTCAGACCTAGTGACACATACAGACTGAAAGTGGGGATGGAAGAAGATATTCCATGGAAAACAAAAGAAAACTGGAGTAGCAATTCTCATATCAGACAAAATAGACTTTAAAATAAAGACTATTAAAAGAGACAAAGAAGGACACTACATAATGATCAAGTGATCAATCCAAGAAAAGATATAACAATTGTAAATATTTATGCACACAACATAGGAGCACCCCTATACATAAAGCAAGTGCTAACAGCCATAAAAGGGGAAATTGACAGTAACACAATAACACTAGGGGATTTTAACACCCCACTTTCACCAATGGACACATCATCCAAATTGAAAATAAATAAGGAAACACAAGCTTTAAATGATACATTAAACAAGATGGACTTAACTGATATTTATAGGACATTTCATCCAAAAACAACAGAATACACTATCCTCTCAAGTGCTCATGGAACATTCTCCAGGATAGATCATATCTTGGGTCACAAATCAATCCTTGATTAATTTAAGAAAACTGAATTTGTATCAAGTACCTTTTCTGACCACAACGCTATGAGACTAGATATCAATTACAGGAAGAAAAGTGTAAAAATACAAACACATGGAGGTTAAACAATATGCTCTTAAATAACAAGAGATCACTGAAGAAATCAAAAGAAAATCAAAAAATAGCTAGAAACAAATGACAATGAAAACACGACGACCCAAAACCTATGGGATGCAGCAAAACCAATTCTAAGAGGGAAGTTTATAGCAATACCATCCTACCTCAAGAAATAACAAACATCTCAAATAAACAACCTAACCTTATACCTAAAGCAATTAGACAAAGAAAAACAAGAAACAACCCAGAGTTAGCAGAATGAAAGAAATCATAAAGATCAGATAAGAAATAAATGAAAAAGAAATGAAGGAAACAATAGCAAAGATTAATAAAACTAACAGATTGTTCATAGAGAAAATAAACAAAATTGATAAACCATTAGCCAGACTCATTAAGAAAAAAAGGGAGAAGACTCAAATCAATAGAATTCGAAATGAAAAGAAGTAACAACTGATACTGAAGAAATACAGAAGGTCATGAGAGATTAATACAATCAACTATAGGCCAATAAAATGGACAACCTGGAACAAATGAACAAATTCTTAGAAAAGCACAACCTTCCAAAACTGAACCAGGAAGAAATACAAAATATGAACAGACCAATCAAAAGCACTGAAATTGAAACTGTAATTAAGAATCTTCCAACAAACAAAAGCCCAGGACCAGATGGCTACACAGGCGAATTCTATCAAACATTTAGAGAAGAGCTAACACCTATCCTTCTCAAACTGTTCCAAAACATAGCAGAGGGAGGAACACTCCTAAACTCATTCTAGGAGGTCACCATCACCCTGATACCAAAACCAGACAAAGATGTCACAAAGAAAGAAAAGTAGAAGCCAATATCACTGATGAACATAGATGAAAAAATCCTCAATAAAATACCAGCAAAAAGAATCAAACAGCACACTAAAAGGATCATACACCATGGTCAAGTGGGGTTTATCCCAGGAATGCAAAGATTCTTCAATATATGCAAATCAATCAATTTCACACACCATATTAAAAAATTGAAGGATAAAAACCATATGATCATCTCAATAGATGCAGAAAAAGCTTACAACAAAATTCAATATCCATGTATGATAAAAACCCTCCAGAAAGTAGGCATAGAGGGAACTTTCCTCAACATAATAAAGGCCATGTATTACAAACCCACAGCCAACATCATTCTCAATGGTGAAAAACTGAAACCATTTCCTTTAAGATCAGGAACAAGACAATGTTTTCTACTCTCACCACTATTATTCAACATAGTTTGGGAAGTTTTAGCCAGAGCAATCAAAGAAGAAAAAGAAATAAAATGAATCCAAATCGGAAAAGAAGAAGTAAAGTTGCCAGTATTTGCAGATGACATGATAATATACATACAGAATCCTCAAGATGCTACCAGAAAGCTACTAGAGCTAATCAATGAATTTGGTAAAGGAGCAGGATACAAAATTAATGCACAGAAATCTCTGGCATTCCTATACACTAATGATGAAAAATATGAAAGAGCAATTAAGGAAACACTCCCATTTACCACTGCAATAAAAAGAATAAAATACCTAGGAATAAACCTACCTTACGAGACAAAAGACCTGTATGCAGAGAACTGTAAGACACTGATGAAAGAAATTAAAGATGATACAAACAGATGGAGAGATATACTATGTTCTTGGATTGTAAGAATCAACATTATGATAATGACTATACTGCGCAAATCAATCTACAGATTCAATGCAATCCCTATCAAACTACCAATGGCATTTTTCACAGAAGTAGAACAAAATGTCACAATTTGTATGGAAACACAAAAGACTCTGAATAGCCAAAGCAATCTTGAGAATGAAAAACGGAGCTGGAAGAATCAGGCTCCCAGACTTCAGACTGAAGTACAAAGCTACAGTAATCAAGACAGTACGGTACTGGAACAAAAAACAGAAATATAGATCAGCGGAACCGAATAGAAAGCCCAGAGATATACCCATGCACATATAGTCACCTTAGTTTTGATAAAGGAGGCAAAAATATACAGTGGAGAAAAGACAGCCTCTTCAATGAGTGGTGCTGGGAAAACTGGACAGCTACATGTAAAAGAATGAAATTAGAGCACTCCCTAACACTATACACTAAAATAAACTCAAAATGGATCAAAGACCTAAATGTCATGCCAGACACTATAAAACTCTTAGAGCAAAACATAGGTAGAACACTCTATGACATAAATCACAGCAAGATCCTTTTGACCCACTTCCTAGAGAATCCTTTTGACCCACTTCCTAGAGAAATGGAAATAAAAACAAAAATAAACGATGGAACCTAATGAAACTTAAAATCTCTTTTTTTTTTTTTTTTGCGATACGCGGGCCTCTCACTGTTGTGGTCTCTCATGTTGCGGAGCACAGGCTCCGGACGCGCAGGCTCAGCGGCCATGGCTCACGGGCCCAGCCGCTCCGCGGCATGTGGGATCTTCCTGGACCGGGGCACGAACCCGCGTCCCCTGCATCGGCAGGTGGACTCTCAACCACTGCGCCACCAGGGAAGCCCCGAAACTTAAAATCTCTTGCACAGCAAAGGAAGTCATACACAAGATGAAAAGACAACCCTCAGAATGGGAGAAAATATTTGCCAATGAAGCAACTGACAAAGGATTAATCTCCAAAATTTACAAGCAGCTCATGCAGCTCAATATCAAAAAAACAAACACCCCAATCCAAAAATGGACAGAAGACCTAAATAGACATTTCTCCAAAGAAGATATACAGATTGCCAACAAACACATGAAGGAATGCTCAACATCACTAATCATTAGAGAAATGCAAATCAAAACTACATGACGTATCACCTCACACCAGTCAGACTGACCATCATCAAAAAATGTACAAACAATAAATGCTGGAGAGGTTGTGGAGAAAAGGGAACCATCTTGCACTGTTGGTGGGAATGTATATTGATACAGCCACTATGGAGAACAGTATGGAGGTTCCTTAAAAACTAAAAATAGAACTACCATATGACCCAGCAATCCCACTTCTGAGCATATACCCTGAGAAAACCATAATTCAAAAAGAGTCATGTACCACAATGTTCACTGCAGCTCTATTTACAATCGCCAGGACATGGAAGCAACCTAATTGTCCATCGATAGATAAATGTATAAAGAAGATGTGGCACATATATACAATGGAATATTACTCAGCCATAAAAAGAAATGAAATTGAGTTATTTGTAGTGAGGTGGATGGACCTAGAGTCTGTCATACAGAGTGAAGTAATTCAGAAAGAGAAGAACAGATACTGTATGCTAACACATATATAGGGAATCTAAAAAAAAAAAAAAAAGGTTCTGAAGAACCTAGGGGAAGGACAGGAATAAAGACACAGATGTAGAAAATGTACTTGAAGACACGGGGAGGGGGAAGTGTAAGCTGGGACGAAGTGAGAGCATGGCGTGGACTTATATATACTACCAAATATAAAATAGATAGCTAGTGGGAAGCAGCCGCATAGCACAGGGAGGTCAGCTCGGTGTTTTGTGACCACCTAGAGGGGTGGGATAGGGAAGGTGGGAGGGAGACACAAGAGGGAGGCGATATGGGGATGTATGTGTATGTATAGCTGATTCACTTTGTTATAAAGCAGAAACTAACAGAGCATTGTGAAGCAATTATACTCCAGTAAAGATTTTTTTAAAAATAAATTTTAAAAAAGTAAAAGTAATTTTTGAAAGCTACAGCAACCAACCAATAAACAAAAGCCAGAGAGCCACTGCTTTTCTAAACTTAGGTAAGTATTCAATACATATTGAAACAGTGTTAATAAAATGTTAACAGCGGATTTCTTCCTGTAGTCATTTTATTTCAAATGTCTTTGTTTCTAATCTGAGTGATGTATATTCATTTTCAAAAGAAATCTTCTCTTGTTACATGATATCATTATTTAGAGCAACAGCAGCTGGTCTTACTGAGCTCACTTGTGGTAAAATTCTGAGCATATGGCAATTTGAACTGCAAGATACATATTTTGTTTTGGAGCACAATGTGCATAACTGGACCTTTTTGAGACTAATAGAACTTTACACTCTCAGTTCATTAGCTTCAGTGAAACTTAATTATGTTTTTACCATCCAACATTAGGGATAAGTCCATATCTACACATGCAAACTAAAGTGAAGGTATTAGGCAAACATCTGGAAAATTTGAATATAAAAGTAATGCTATCTTCAACAAATGAATATTCTAAGGGGGCTTCTTGGCAAAATCTGCCGGTAACTGCCTTAGTTTTTTATTTGACTTAGCACTTGCAGCCACAAACTAGTAAAATATATTTGTGCAGTTGATTAATTTTATTTGTCAAATCTTTAATACTGCTTCATATAATATACTTTTATTATTGTTGAAATCGTAACTGATGTTTATACCAATTAAAATGTACTGATTAAAATATATTGAGGGGAAGAAAATATTAAAAATTAATTAGACATAATGTAAATTAAAAATACCTTGCCATTTCCAAGCACTTAAATCAGCTCAGAGTAGAGAGTAAAATTTCAAAATCTCCTCAGCCTTTGGGAACATACAACAGAGAAGAGTAAGATAAAACTACATACAAAAAAATGTTTTCAACGATTATAAAGTAATAATTAATTAGTTATTTTATACATAAGAAATAGTAAGTGACCAATATTTGAATTTGAAAGAATTAATATACTTATAGGTTGAATATAAATTTATATTTTGGCTTACAGACATGTTGCATAAAGTAGGAGATTCGACTGGAAGTAGTCAAGCTTTGGAAGGTCATATTAGGATAAACTTATAAGAATATAAAAATGGTGTGGTTCATCTCAATTGTATTATGACATTTGGAATACAGAAAACATTCTTTACAGAAGGCAGCACAGACCCTTTGAAAATAAAATATGTTCACATATTTTCTTCAAACACAATATATTCTGCCATATTAAAAGTACATTTATGTGTAGCTAATGTAAAAAAGTAATAAACAGAAACCTCAATTAAATAGAGTTGGGAGACCAGAAGGGAGAGCTCTCACATGGTGTGACTATCACATAAACCAACTGGAAAAAGAAAGACTCCTCTTCTTTCCTGACAAGGACACAGCCAATGAAAAGCCATGGGCTCTTTGTTTCCTACAGCTCTCCCAACTTCCTTTTCCTCTTTATAAAAGTATTCTTGGGCTTCCCTGGTGGAGCAGTGGTTGAGAATCTGCCTGCCAATGCAGGAGACATGGGTTCGAGCCCTGGTCTGGGAAGATCCCACATGCCGCAGAGCAACTAGGCCCGTGAGCCACAACTACTGAGCCTGCGGGTCTGGAGCCTGTGCTCCACAACAAGAGAGGCCGCGATAGTGAGAGGCCCGCGCACCGCAATGAAGAGTGGCCCCCGCTTGCCGCAGCTAGAGAAAGCCCTCGCACAGAAACGAAGACCCAACAAGCCAAAAATAAAATAAAATAAATTTAAAGTATTCTTTCCGCTTGCCATGGGGGAACTCTCATGTGGCTCACCATGGTTGCAGACCTCAACTTATAATTCTCTGCAGATCCCAAATAAACCCATCTTTTCTGGAGGAATACCTGGCAGCCTATTTGTTTAAAGTCAACGCTAAATTGTTTTTGATGTTTTTATTATGGTCAGATATACCCTTTCAAACCTTTCATTTTTAATAATCAAGGATGTGTATTATTTTATCATACATATGTTTTGAGCAAAGAATGGATAAAAAGAAAATGTATTTCACTGAGTCTAAGAAGCTTAACTATGTAAGAGGTAAGTGTATGAGTTTTATAATGAATTAATGTTAGTTTAACCATCAGCCCTTTGAAAGTAGTATTTGGGAAACAATATTACAGTTGACAGTAACACTTTTGCTGGCCAACTAAAAAGGTTGAAATAGTTGTCAAGAAGGTCCATTTGCCACTGCTGAGCCAAAGGAAAAGACTGAATATTTGAAGCACCATACTTCTGCCTGATTTGAATGCACAGAGAAAAAGCAGATATTCTAAAGCAACCAGTGTTTCACTTGAGGTAAAACTCAAAGCTTACTTTGGTTTTAGGATGTAAAAGAATGGTTAAAGTTATCTACTGCTGCATAAAAATTACCCCCAAATTAGGCACTTAAAACAACAATAAACCTTTCTCATTACACAATTTCTCTGGGACAGGAATTCTGGAATTGCTTAGCTGTACAGTTCTGGCAGTTTCTCTTACAAGTTTTGTTAAAAGATAAAATATTAACAATTTTTAGAGTTCATTTGAGCAAAAATTGATTCAAATTGGGGAGCATTCAATCTACCATATAGAAAGGAGCTTTTTGAGATAAATAGGGGAGGTTTAAGGATCAGTAAAAAAGGATAGGTGGGCTATGAATTGTTTCTAGGGCCACATTTCTGTTCCTGTAGAGACTCCATTTGTAAGAGAGGTACAGTTGTTTCTAATTCCACAAAAAATTAGGTGGCAACCTGAATGATGTCAAGAGGCTGACACACTCATCCAGCTGCATTATCCTCAATTTGAATCTTCATATCAGGGAGAAGATCTTCAACTAATACAGAAATCAAAAATTCCTATGTTATAGATTTAGAGCCGTGGATCATTGGAATGTTTCAGTAAATCCTTCCACAAAGGCTTCAGAATGCTTCTCTTTCCCTCTGGGTACACAGTTTCATTTTAACTTGGGGGAGAAGGTCTAAAAAATGCTCTTGTCAGGTTCTAAATACTAGCTTCCAATTTAGACAACTTCTGACCATACAGCTACTAAAAAGAAAAAAAAAAAACACCTTACAAATATCTTGTCAGGTTTTCAGCTGGGACAAACAGTAAATATTCTGGGCAGTATTAAACAACATTTAGATGCGAGAGTCATCCCTGAAAAGGATATATAGGATACTACCCTCCCAAGATCCAGAGTCAATCCCAAAGATAATCAAAATAAAGAATAACTTGGGGCAGTTCTCCTGACAGCTGAGTCTCCGGTAGGACCTCAGCTGCACATGGAGTGCAACGTACATTTTTGTCTGCCTATATATTGGGGGCCCCCAAACTGCTAGTTGCCAAGCCAAGTTCTCAGGACACAAAATAACACAAATAAGAAGGCAACTGTTGTCCCTGGGAGAGAAAGGATTGACAACCAATGGGCACCAAAAGCAAATTCACAAGTCAGAATTCAAAGATCTAATCTTTACAAATGTTTTTTTGTTTGATTGTTTTTGTTTCTTGCCAACACTCTGACTTCAGAAAAGAAAGGATAACATAAAATTTTACCTTCCTCTCAGGCCAGGAACCACAGATCTGGAAAACCCAAGTCTGGAAAACCAAAGTCTGGAAAACTGACTTTTGTAAGAATTCTCACCCTTTGCCCACTTTTGCCAGTTTTCCCAGGATCCCATTTGCAGGCTCCAGAGAGAATGGGGTGTCCCAGTAGGTCTCATTCTGATCACCAGAAACTGTAGGAAAGAAAAAATAATTTCCCCCCTATGTGCCTGGCTTAGACCCCTTTTTCTCTAGGGCACTTTGTAAATGAATAAGCTTATCTAGGTTAAAAGCTGTTCATTGTGGCCATTGTAATTCAAGTTTATCTTTGATATGGTTAACGTGCTTGCTTAGCCTTTATAAAATTTTCTTCACCTGAGGCTTCACACTAGATACAGTCCAGTTTAAGTCAGACCCAGACCAACCCTGGACCCTGTCCAGTTTCTAAACTGGATTCAGTTCAACCCCAGACCCAGTTTGGTTTCTAAGTCGAGCCCAGTCTGACTTTAGACTTAGTCCTTTTCCAGTCCCAATCTGGTTTCCAAGTTGGACCCAGTCCAACCCCAAACACAGTCCAGTTTCTATGTTGGACCCAGTCTGACTCTAACTGACTTCCAGACCCCATCCAGATAAAGAAATGCTCAAATAAAGCCTGAAATCTCATATGCAAAAGCTAGGATGCTAGAGGGATTTAACTCACAACCTCCAGAGGCAGTAAAAAAAAAAACAAACAGTGAGCTCAAGGGGTTCAAGAGGTACTTATACCTGGTTACTCCCTGTTCCTGGGGGTCATCGGAGGCCTGTGGTTCTCTCCTCTGACCCAAAAGTTTATCAAAAGATAAACTGAGGCATATTGAAAATTTCAAGATTTTATTTGAGCAAAAAATCTTTTTGAATTGGGCAGCATCCAATCTAGCAGATGGAAAGGAGCTCCAAGGAGCTATGAAAGACTTTTATAGGCAGAAGGGAGCAGGCATGGGAAGTTATACCTGCAAAAAATCAGGTTGGTTAGAGCAAGGTTGCTTTCCTTTAGGGGACTGCAGGGGTCTTTCAGGCAGATGACCTACCTGATGCTGATCAGGTGATTCCTGATTGACTGGTTTAAGATTCTATTTCTGGGACACTCAAAACTGTAATTAAGTCTCAGTTTCATGACATGGGACTTAAGAATAAGTGATTCCATGTGGGGCCTGTTGTCTTGTTTTTAACAGGTTGTAGTCAAGATATTAGCCTGGACCACTAATGTGAAGGCTTGATTGGGGCTGGAGGATCCATTTCCAAGATAGCGCACTAAAATGGCTGGTAAGGTGATGCCAGCTGTCCTCAAGAGGCATTAGTTACTACCATGTGGACCTTTCTGGCAGACTGTCTGAGGATTTTCACAAAATAGCAACTGGCTTTCTCTAGAGCCAGTGGTCCAAGAGAGAGCAGGGCAAAAGCTACAATGGCTATTTTGACCATGCCTCAGAAGTCACACTCTTTGACTTTCTCCATATTCTGTTACTCATTCAGGCCAGTACTATTCAAAGTTGGTAGAGACTATACAATGTTGTGAATACTAGCAGAAAAGAATCAATGAGGTATTTTGGAAGTTCCTACCACAGGTTGGGTGTTCAAGAAATCAATGTTATTATAAAATTTCTCTATTTATCACAGAAAAAGTGTAAAAAAATCCCTAAAACCCCAAAAATTAACTCTTTTCATCACTGTTTTAATTAAAAGTAGGTAATCATCAAGAAAATGCTTAATAATATGGTATGTTTTCTGAAATATTAAGGTGGTAAGAGAGACTAAATCATTAATTTGCAGTACTTATATTTCATGAATTGTATGTTTAGGAGTCTACTGATTATACAAATGTACAGCTCTAGGTATAAAAATGTTGCCCACTTAAATACATGCACATTGCCTCTATATCATAGCTGCCCTACTTAACTAGAACTATGAAGGCAAGTTCTTTGTCTTTTATTACTGCCTGGCCCATAGCACCTCCATATTGCTGTACACAGAAGGCACACAGTAAATGTTTGCTAAGTTGCATTAAAATTTTGGGACAAATCTTCTGAAAACAAATACATGAACATCCATGCTGGTCTTGCTAAAATGTATTGGCATTCAATAGCATGCCTATACAGACATTCAATACAAAAGTGTCTCAATGCCTGGTTTTTGTTGTTTTCAAACTGATTTGGAGATGGGCAAGTCTTATCCTAAGCAAATTATGGAGCAAGCAAAATTACTCTTCATTGCACTGATCTCCAAATCTTGGCTTATTTTTCCTTTTGTGGTAATCTCTCTCTTTAGTTGGGCTTAAAATTCATCTAAGGTGAAGAATTGTTTTGGCCCAGAGTCATCCTAATATCAAGCCCTGTGTCCTTCATCAAAGTCTAAAAGAATCTGACAGATCTATTTGTGAGCCTTTTGCATTCTCAGGGGGCTCTTTTTTTCTTCCCCAGGGGTGATTTTTCCTCTTCAGATACCCAGTGTTCCCTTTTCTTTAGCTACCTCTTTTGAACACAGAGAAATTCTGTCACTCTATCTGTCATGTTCACTTGTTAATTGGTGGATTTTTCTTTTAAATAAAATAGTTGCTGCCAATGTGTTACCTAAACCAGACAGTGCACTTCAAATGTTTCATCCCTGAGTGGAAAGTCTGATAGAATCCTTTAAAACATTCCTGTCAGCCATGGGAAGGTATTAAAATGGGTTATTCCAAGGTGTTTTCCAGCCAAAAGACACATACCAGGAAATAGCTTAGCCTGGGCTTCAGAAAGACCATTCTGGCTGCCACAGCTGCTGAAGACCTAAGTTACAACCTCTTCAACAGCCAGGATATTCCATATGCTGTCTACCTCTCACAGGTGTGTCATGCAGATCCTGTCATGACTTTCACACCTTTCTGTTTTGCCTGGCCAAGATGTAGGAAGCTTGCCCCCTTCTCTTCTAGACAAAGATCTTTTAAAAATACTGTGATTTTTAAACATTCTTCTACCTCTTTCTAAATTGATGATACCTATTTTCTTGCTTTCCAGATTACTTCTACTTCTGGTATTGAGTCTTTGAAAACAAAACGCGTTGTTGTGATGTGGCACATCTTCGTTAATAGATGTAATAGCACCATACCTATCATGAAAATAAATTATAAATATAAATGCATGCTAATTAATCAATCAGAAACAGTTACTTAGGTCTGAAGATTTTTTCCTGTGAAAATAGCAAACATGATAAACTTGGAAATTATTATGGGGTGAGAAAAATATAATAATACAAAAGAGATTAAGAGATAACATTTTCCAGCTGGATTTAGATCCAAGTAAAGAGAAAGAATTAGGTTCAGATAATGCAAGTGAACTGCCCAAGTGGATGTAGCTAAAAGTTTGAGCTTTATGTTCTGAAACATCCCAAATCACTACTTATCAGGTTCTCAATAATTTTCAAAGTATCTAAGATTCATGTGGAGACGGGGAGAGCAAGAGATCCTGAACTGAGTATTTATGTATGTAGAAAGGAGGGCCAGGAAAACCAAAATGAATGATGAGCCCACAAATAAGAAACAGTGGGGCCAGCCTTTAGCTATTGCCGTAAGAGGCCTAGGTCTATCAGTCAAGCAACGCGCAGAGGGGCTGCTATGTGCCAAGCTCTGTGCTAGGTTCCTACTCTCTCAGGTTTTACAGTCTAACAGAGATACAGAGAACCCAGAGACAAAATCAACCACAATACCTTCTGACAATACAACATAATGAAAGAAATAAGAATATAAGAAAATAGTTCCAACATAAATTATTTTTGGAAGCATTTGAAGAGAAATATGTGTTTGTACAACTAAATTATCAGAGCTTCAGAAGCAAGGCATCCAAAGAAGGGAAGCGGTGTCAAATATATTAGCAAGAGCTCATGTTTTAAGCCTTTCCTGAGAAAACAACTAATGTCTGTTTTTTTACTTCAATGTGGGGGAAAAATGGTAATCTTATGGACAATCATTTTCCTGACTTTCCACTTATGAAAGTCTATAATCAGTATTAACTCTTTAGTGTAACTGCCAAGAAACCTAAGTACAGTAACTTGAACAGCACTAAACATGGGTGCCTCCTAGTTTAGGTCAATCCAAGGGTGGTGAGCAGTCCCCAACACTGCGTAGCTCTTAGCACCATTTCTGAGCATTGCATTTCCTACTATGCAGCAAGTATTACCTGCCCATAATCTGTTTAGATGTTGTTCCTCAGGGCAGGGAACAATGAGAATTTCACATCTGCCCTCTGGTTTATTCCAGTGTGAGGACAATCAACAGCTAAGACTCCCTCCTAAGTGGGGAACAAAAAAAGAGAAAAAAAAGAAAAAACAGAAAAAATAGAGTTGAGCAGTACTATCCAACTTAATTTTCAGTGATGGTGGAAATGTTCAGACTTTATGCTGCCCAACAGAGTAGTTACTAACCACATGTGGCTACTGGACAATTGAAAGGTGACTAATAAGAAAAAAGAAGTGAAGTTTTAACAATTTAATTTTAATCAATTTACATTTAAAGAGCCACACATGGCTCTTAGTCACCTTATTGGACAGTGTGGTCTTAGAGGCATTAAACGCATAAAAACTAGGACAGTGATTCTCTGAATGTGGTCTGGGGACCTCTGAGACGCTTGGAGAACCCTTCATGGGGCCACAAAATCAAAACTATTTTTTATAAAAAATACTAAGAGGTTATTTGCTATTTTACTTCCATGCTTTCACAGTGACATTTTTCAGAGGCTACATAATGTACTATGCAGCAGAATGAATGCAACAACAGATCTGAAAACCCAACTAATTTTTCTTAAGCCAAACATTAAAACCAATAGAAAAAATGCAAAACAATGTCAGTTTCTACTTTTAAAAAATATAGTTATATTTTATAAAAGAATCTGTTAGCATATGTGTTAGTTATTTAAATAAATATTAAATAAATATATTTTAAATTATAAATTTTAATTTTTCATATGGTAAATATAAATAAATTATGTCACACAAACAAATCCCTTTGGAGTCCTCAATAATTTTCAAGAGTATAATGGGGTCCTGAGGTCCGAAATTTGAGAATAACTAGACTAAGAAAACCAATAATTTCACTGTCTTTTTCTTTTTTTGAGAAAAGAATTCCTTGTATGTTTAACAAAGTTTTGGGATAGTTTGCACTGGGGGATCCCTTGAGTATGACTGGGAATAGTCTAAAGCATCTTTAAATGTTTCCTGTAGCAATCAGTAATCAGCATCTCCTCCTGGGTCAGACTATATTTTAAAAAAAGAACAATTTTCCCATAACAGCCAAGCTACTCTGGAAGATGTCAGGCATACAGAGAATGAAATGATTTGATTTTTTTTAACACCAGTAAATTATCCAGCATCAGAATATCTGGTTTAATGAAGAAAAATTAAAACATATTAATTCCAGAGTTTTACAGGCACATCTATATCGTATGTAGATAGAAAACCATGCTATGCACTGTTTTGCACTGAATAGTTCCTGTACAACTAACACTCTTTTCTGGCCATGTACTGCCATCATGGACCAGAAAAACCACACCCTATTTAATGACAGCTTCAATTCCAAATTCAAATATCCATAGTCATTTTGCATGGAATATTCTCTAAATGTGCACCAATTGCTTTAACTGCACATTTATGAGGCTCCAAATTACTTCATAAAGTACTCCATTAATGAGTTAAATGTTCTACTTCTCCTAAAAAAGAATTACTTGTCTTTAGTTAAAGCTTGTGCTACCCTCTGGAAGTTTCAATTTTTGTTTTCCACTACTGTCTACAGCCCTGAATACACCCGTTGAGCTCTCTGATCAGTAGGGATTTGGGGTTATAAAACACCAGCTCTTGTTGATACATCCTGTGAAGGAGCCTCTAGATATCAACCTTACTAGTATGATACTGCCCTTAGACTTGAGCAACAGAGGCCACTGTCTGGGCCTTGCTGTATCAAAAGTCTTATTTTGGACTTACTCTGACCAACTCTGCACCACCAACCTCCACAGGAAAAAGAGTTGCAAGGTCAAGGGATGTATCCACCCCAAGAATGCATTCCCCATTTCTATACCATTCATACCAAAGGTCTCAGAATTATTTGCACAAATGACCCAAACCTTGTTTCTAGGGACCTTTTCTGGCCTCTCCCCTGAATCTTTCATGCCAAGGATGGTATGTGTATCCTTAAGCCCAGGGGATAGCCAAGGGGTCCCTTTAAGACCCAAGAGGTTTATAGGGTTTGAATACAGAGTTTGGGTGTTCAAGTGAAAGTATACATATAAATATCCGAGAGGTCCTTCCCTGTACCATATGGAACTTGATGTGGGAAGTGAAGGGGGAAGGATGTGGGTCATGAATACATTCTAGCATGGAACTCAAAAGAGTTGGAACTCGAATGATATGATATGTTTTAAAATGGTTTTTCTGAATTCTGCCTTGAGGGTAGAATTTGGGTTTATAGTAAATAGGACAGGCTGAGTCATGCTGCAGTGATAAACATCCGTAAACCTCAGTGATTTACAACCAGAAAGCTATTATTTGTTCTACATATATACTGCTCGTCAAAAGGGGGATAAAGACCATTACAGTTACTCAGAAAACCAAACCAATGGACTTGCTTCCATAACCAGAGTTTAAAGACAAGATATGACAAACATGCATTAGATCTTTAACCTTCTGCCCCTGAGTGACGCTATCATTTCTGCTCACATTTCACTGAACCGTGCAAATCACGTAACCCTGACTACATTCAACTGAGTAAAGAATTCCAACACTAAAATTTGTTCAAAGCAAGAGAACAGATTTTTTAGAATTCCTTGGCTCACCAACATTCTTCCCTTTTGGTCACAAATATTTTATTCACTCCCTTCCCCACATGCAAAATACCCTCATTCTCTTCCTAAGAGGGAAAACTCAAAAGTCCTGTCTAATACGATTATCAGATTAAAAAGCACAAAATCTAGTGTGCGTATCTATATAAACCTAGATGTGCCACTTCTCATCTACAGACCTAAGAAATATAAACAAAAAAAAAAACACAAAAAAAGTAATGTGATATACCCTCGCTACCCTATACCTGTTGGATTCACAGAAGAGGAATAGAATGACTGGAATAAACATTCCTATTTAGGAAGGGGAAAGATGGAAGGATGGGAGGAGAGGGGCACCTAGAAGCCACTGAACCATGGAAATGCCACACTTCCATTGAACAGTCATTGTGAGGGCTTTCTCCCTGAGAGTAGTTCTCCAGCCTATAGTTCTCAGGGGCCCTTGGCTCTGACCTTTATACACTATCCTCATTGGATACTTCTGAAGAAGTTATAAGAAAATGTGCCTTCATTGAGACCTGAGCAGCTTTCTGAGTTTCCTTTACCCTTAGAAGGTTTGAGACCCAGGAACTATTCTAAGTCTTTAACAGTCACAGTTTCACAGGCTGGTAGTTCTCTGACAGTGCAATTCTCTCAAAGATAGTCATTTCATTCCTATTTATTTTCAGTCAGTCAGCTCTGTGTGTCAGTCATCTCACTCACAATTCTTTTGCAGATGTGCCCTTCTCTCTGGACTTAATTGTGTGTATAAACTTAACAGATACCCTGGGAGAAGCACATTCCTAATATTTTTCTCTAGGCCTTCTAGTTCAACTGAAAAGATTTACTGGGTGAATAAACTCATTCAGAGATTTAAAAATGTGTCTGATGGTCACATTTTTGTTTTGGCCTTTACTGCTGCTATGCTGGATTTTAATTAGTATTTGTTTTTTAAAGGCCTTCACAGTTTTATTTTACTGCATGGAAATGGAAACCAGTTGGGTCTTTATTCTGCAGGTCTCCACATTTCTGAACTGTCTTTAATCCCTTTCATTCCTTCTTGTAAGTCAACCAATTATTTTATCTCTTTCCTGTTGTAACATGTCAAAATGAAGTCAAAAGTAAGAAACTCAAGTTACTAAGGTCATTTGCTTATTCTTTTGTGAGAAGCTACAAACCCACTGGGTTCAATATTCACTTTCCATGTTACCACAGGTTAGAATTTTACCACCACATAGCACAAATCAGCATCTGTCTAATAATATTTCCTTGACACCTCTACCCATGGCCATAACTAATGCCAAATATTTTGGGGTTTTGTTCTTGTGTTTCTGGCACCTTCTGGAAATATTTCTTTATCAGTCAGGATAGGCAACATTAATCTGGTTGCCAACCTGAAAGTCTGAGTGGCTTAAAGCAACAAAATTTATCTTTCTCTTATCCTACATATCTACCCAGAATTTGCAGTGGAGTGGAGCTTGTCATATGAACCCTGGTGAGTGAATTAAGGCAGCTCTATCAGTCACACTGGTTAAGGCTATTGCCCAGAAAGGATACATATCAATATTTATACATTTCACTGGCAAGTAAGTCACATGACCAAAATGTGAGTTTAAGTGGGGAGAAAAGTAAATTCCTACTAAATGGCCAATGTGAGAGACGTGACATTAGCAAAAGATCCTAATGAATACCACTGTGAGCAAGGATGCCACAAGGGAGACCATACAGAAAGTTACTGAAAAAAGTCAGGCATAAGATGGTCCTGGCATGGACCAGGGAGCATTATAGATGACAAGAAGTCCAAGTCTGGGTAAATTTTGAAGAGAGATTCAGTAAGTTTTGCTAATGAAATGGGGGTGATAAAGAAAACTAAGAAGTCAAGAATCAATCTAAAGTTTTGTCCTGAGCAAATAGGACAGAGTTGCCATTTACAGATATGAAGAAGATGTGAGAGAAGCCATATTGGGAGGTAATATCAAGAATTCAGTTTTGTGCATTTTAATTTTGAGATGCTTACTCTGCATTCAGTTCTATACACGTGTATGGGGTTCTGAAGAGAGCCTCTTCTCCTATGTTGGCTGTCTGGTTATACCTCCTCTTTAAATCTGAAACTGCATGGATCACTCTTCATCTGTTTTCTCAGTGTTCTTTTATCCACACACATTCCAATATTACAAGATTTATTATGTATTCCTACATTCAGTGACCCATAATACCTGCCAGGCTACAAGCTAATGGCATTAATTAAAAGTTCCTTATTATGTTCTCTTTAGAAAAATTGATCTCAAGGAAAGCAATCATTCTACAGCACTCTCAAAAGTTCTGGGTTATTTTTACACTATTAAACATGATTTCCTTTTTAAGCAGATCATGTCTCACTTATAAAGACAGAAAAATGCTCCTATATTATAACAACCCTTTTTAAAACACTTAGGGGCTCTGGAATTATCAAAATCAAATATGCCTTAAATGTCTCAGAAAACTTGAGCGCTTCTTGGGGTTTTTCACAGGGCTCTTTTAGCAAATGTGAAAAAACATTATTACCCATCCTACTGGCAATGATTATATGCAGCATGAAAAACAAATTTTAGTTGATCTCAAATAGAATGTTAACTCAATCATGCCTTTCAATTCTGGACACACATTTGCAGAAGTGGGATTATTGGGTCGCCTCCACAGTCCCTTCTGCCAAAATCAAGTTTTAGCACACTATTCCCCAGATTATTGGAATCTGCTTGTAGTCAGTATAAAAAACTGCAGCTTTGTAAATTTTTGTACAGGGACATAGATCAAATGTCACTCCAGTGGCTAAAAGTGATAGAAACTCTATTTATTATCCAGTTCCAGTTTGAATTAATGTCCCATAATTTCTGCTCATACATTTTTACTGAGCCTTCACCAGCCTCTTAAAAGTGCCTGAAACTTCTATGACACAGCTCAAACTCAGTTTTAGCCACATTCCCTGGGGTTCCACTGGCTTTGGTCTGGAGCTTTTGCTAATTTCCCAGCATCATCACCCTGTGGATGTTCACATTTTTTTTCAACAATAAGAAGGGATTTCTTGGTTGGATGGACTCAGAGCACACACTCATTTTGTCTATATCAGAAGAAAGTAGTCAAAATCAGTGGTAACATTCTGAGTCCTACAGAGCTTCACCCAATTCTATCTCAGTTTGAAACTCATAATTTTCTAATCCCCACTGTCTTCACCAGGGCTGCAATTGCACCAAAGCAACACTTAGTGTCTAACTCTCCCCTATGCATGAAGATGAGAACGTGGGTCAGAGACCTCATTCCAGCCACCCAATCTCATTTTTTATTTTGTTGTATTTTATGTTGATTTTCCTTAACTTTCTTCTCCTACACTGAAATTTGAATAAAATCAGGCCTTTTTGTTAGTTGAAGTTGACTACCATTTCCCTGGCCCTAAGCTGCTCATGTAAGCATGTGTTTGATCTTTGGTTTTAATGTCACTTATTTCCAGTACAGGCCACAATACTGGGGGAAAAAATCTAATCTCCTAAAACTGCAAGTTCTTTTATCCTTTCTCTGCTGGGTGCTGAAAAACTTATGCTTCCACAGAAATTTCTATCCTGCAGAAAACTTGTTCTAAATTCAGCAACCAGTCAAGCACAGGTGCAAAAGCCTTCCCAGCTCTCACCCTATGTTCCAACTTAAAGGATCTATCTCTGCATTACCCAGCTGTGTATCTCAATCTCTAAGGTGTTTTATTCTTTCATCTTTCCCCAAGGGTGTTCAGTATGCAGCCCAGATTTCTCCTTTCCAAGCACACCTCTCAACCATCTGAAAACAGTCTGAACTTTCTGTCATGTCATACTAATAATCACTCAGACATCTTTCCTTCCCCAGGAAAAAACAAAAACCACCATTCATTTCATATTAGATAAGAGGGATACATGAATCATCTTCCATCAGCAGTGTTTCTCCAATATTTCGGAATGGGACTCATTTCTAACACTATGAACCTAAGTTCCTGTGCTGTGCAGGAAACATCCTTTTTTTTTTTTTTTTTTTTTTTTTTTTTTGCGGTACGCGGGCCTATCACTGCAACGTGGCCTCTCCCGTTGCGGAGCACAGGCTCCGGACGCACAGGCTCAGCGGCCACGGCTCACGAGCCCAGCCGCTCCGCGGCACGTGGGATCTTCCCGGACCAGGGCACGAACCCGTGTCCCCCGCATCGGCAGGCGGACTCTCAACCACTGCGCCACCAGGGAAGCCCCGGAAACATCCATTTTTGATGTTATTCTCCGCAAGTGGGTCTGCTGGAAATGACCACCATCTTACACAGAGAAGGGATGTCCACTGCAGTTGCTACTTGTTCTGGCAGACTCCCTCTCCTGAGTACTATTCACAAAGAGTTTTGATGCTCTCCTTGACCTTCATTAAAAGTATACTTTAATTCTAGCAAGACAGACAATAGGCACAGGTCAGCAAGCCAAGACAGTAACTCTTGCCTATGGCCCTCCAGTTTTAAAAGCTTAAGATAAGAATCATATGCAACCTACTATTAAACAAACATGCCAGCATATGAAATCCAGAGGACGTTATAATAATAATAATAAACACAGTGTATCATGTTCCAGCACTACTTAAGTATTTTACATTTATTAACTCATTTAAGCTTCACAGCATCTTGTGAATTTAATCCTGTTATTTACCTAGGAAACTGAGGCAAAGAGAGGTTTAGTCATCTGCCCAAGGTCAAGCAGTTGAGAAGCAATAAAAATGGGATTCCAAAGAGACACATGCATTTTCTATGAAGTTGCTTTACAATCCAAATGAAGTCCCCCTTCCCCCAATGGGCATCAGGGAATCTGCCTATTCAGATCCCCTCCATCCTATGCCATTCCACTGCTTAACCTGTTACAGATACCAAAGTTCCTGTTTGCAGGCAATTCATTTCATCTATTTTTTTGTTGGATATTTGTTTCTTTGATGGAGCTATTGGGTTTGACCTCACTCAGATTTGATCATCCATTTCTCTTGCTATTAGTTACTACCTCTTTTCACTATCTTATCAAAATCCACTGAAAAGAAGAGGGAGGTATGGGTTGAAGAAACCCTGAACTGCCGCACAAAACTATCAAATATATGAGTGCATTTATGTGTATCAAGTGATTTGTCCAAAGTCACACAGTAAATAAGTGGTGGAGTGGAGCTTTGACCTCAGGTGGAATGGCCTCCACATCTGAGCAGTTACTCTGTAATAGAATCTACCGTATATGGTGGTTACTACATGTACAGCTCTTAGAAAAATACCTGACATATAGTAGGAACTCGGTAATTTTCACAATTATAATATTAAGGTGTGATTATTTGGTTGGCTTAAAAAAATATCATATTGTACCTCTTTCTCTGCATTTTCCTTGCATGTTTTCAGCTGCCCTTCTTACTTTCTCTCACACTGACAGGGAGCTCTGATTTTTCAAGGATATTCCACAATGCATTATCCAAATTACTGAAGCAATTCTGAAGGGTTACCTTGTGAAAGGATAAAGCCCAAGCTCCCTAACACCTGACTTACCCTAACTTCTGCAGCCTCATTTCTCACCAGTATCCTCACACTCTAGAATACCTAGCCATATCTTGGCCCCCTTACCCCTTACTCCTCCCAAAGCTGACACCTACCATCCTTCTTTAAAACACAACTCAAATGGCATGACCCCTGGCCCTGCCTCCCATGTAACCAGGACTGAGTGAAGACCCTTGCCATGTGCACGCCTTAGTGTATGAGAAAGGCACTTAATATTTCCCCTGGGGCTTCCCTGGTGGTGCAGTGGTTGAGAGTCCGCCTGCCGATGCAGGGGACACGGGTTCATGCCCCGGTCCGGGAAGATCCCACATGCCGCGGAGCCGCTGGGCCCGTGAGCCATGGCCGCTGAGCCTGCGCATCCGGAGCCTGTGCTCCGCAACGGGAGAGGCCACAACAGTGAGAGGCCCGCGTACAGAAAAAAAAAAAAAAAAAAAAAATTCCCCTGAAGCATGTATCATGCTATACAATAATAATCTGCTTATTTGTTGAACTTTCCATAAGCTCTTGTGCACTTCTCTGAGGCCAGGTATAGTCTGTTCTGTTTAGTATCAATAAAAGTCCTGACACATGGTAACAAGCAAAATATATTTATGGAATGAATGCATAAAAATTATTTAATGAATGTATTAAAATTGGTTCTATGGAAAAAACCCAATGTGGATGCTGGAGCTACAGTCTGGTTTTTTTTGTTATTTGCAAAGCTGAGTAGTCAATTATTGTTATGTAGCACTGAAGTACGCAGAAGGAGGGTATTGCTACTCAGAAGACAAATTCACAATCACTACCTGTGGTAGGTGAGCAGAGGAGACAGGATGCTGCCAGGCAAGGTCAAGAGATGAGCAATTTATCCTGGAGCTAAACGTTTTAAGAGAGATTTTCCATGATAGAGATAGAAATAGAGATGTGGGGTGAAGGGATGAGAGTGGAAAGGGAGAGAGAGGAGAGGAAATAAGGGGGGAGGGGAAAAAGAAAGGAAGTAAGGGAAGATGAGAAGGGAAAGAGGTAGGGAGGGAGGGAGAAAGGAAAGGAGGGGAAAATATTAAAAAGAAAGCTCTAAAGGTGCAATGGATGACAGACACAAGTATATGTTAGGATGAGGTAGTGTATCAGCCTGAAAGAGAGAATAACTAGGACTGTTTGGGAAAAAATGATTCTACAGAAGAGCCTAGTCAAAAAATATTTTTTTCTTGTTGTTTCTTTTATAAGAGTCTCTGTGGCTAAGCAAAGTCAATACTACAATGTCAGTGTCTCTCTCCCCTTTTCAAAGACAGTGCAGGTGATTCACTGAAATCACAAAAAGTCCTTTCTATGTGCCACACATGAAACAGTGAACAAGAAGGATACAATCTTTTCTTTAATTGTATTTATAGTTCAGCCAGGAAGTGGGAGGTATGAATTATTTATAATGTTCCAGGCATAGTGCTATGTTCTTTACATGCATTTTCTTCATTTAATTCTTAAAATAACCCACAGTACTGGTGTTATTGTTACATCCATTTTTCTTTTTTTTTCTTTTCTTTTTTTTTTTTTTTTGCGGTACGCGGGCCTCTCACTGTTGTCGCCTCTCCCATTGCGGAGTCCGGACGCACAGGCTCAGTGGCCATGGCTCATGGGCCCAGCCGCTCCGCGGCATGTGGGGTCCTCCCGGACCCGGGCACGAACCTGTGTCCCCTGCATCGGCAGGCGGACTCTCAACCACTGCGCCACCAGGGAAGCCCAACACCCATTTTAAAGAAGTTGAAAATGAGGCTTAGAGGCAACAGTTCTCAACCCCTGCTGAACGTTAGGAGAATAAAGGGGTCTGTGAAGCCAGAATCCAACTCCAGAGGTTAAGATTTATTTGACCTGGAATGCAGACTAATTATTAGTATATATTTTTAAACTAGGCAATTCCAAAATGAATACAATTTTGAAAACTTTTTTTATAGGCTTAGTTTATAATTTACCCAAAGTTTCTTTGCTAGTAAGTGGTAAGCCAGGACTCAAGACCCAAGTCCTTCTGATACCACACTTATCCTTGCTCCTTTGCTATGTTCTTATGCTAACATCAAAAGACAGTAAGAATGGAGCACTGTAGGCTGTTCATTGAAACAAATGCTTATTATTGGTTTATGATGATTTGGAATATTTGGAAAAAATGTATTAGTAGAATGGTATTGAAAGAAAGACATGCTAGACATAGGATAATATATTTCTCCTGGTTCCATGAGGAGGCTTGAATCAAGTTAAGGCTAGCGTTGCCACATAGTAAGCTGCTTCCTTCATGCCAAGGAAATTCCTGACACAAGAGACCCATAAGTGACATTTTACTCTATGGTCACCACCCTCTCTTCCCATCCAACAGGATATGAAATTGCATGTGCTCAGTGCCCTTTTTCATTCCTGAGTTTTAAGTGAAAAGTTCCAAGTGATACATTTCCAAGTGGTTGTCAAGAAATCCTTGATTGGGATACATTACAAGAATCTAATGGGAATAAAATAAAGGTTCCAAGGTAGATATTTTAAAAGAATGAAGTTTCTTTACAGGAATATTACGATTAAGAATGAAATTGATATCACATTTGGCAATACCACCACCAAAGATTCGACAACAGTGTAGAAATGCCTTCACAATTCTGGGGACAACCTGAAGGCATATAAACAATCTAGAATAAGCAAGAAAGATATTTATTTAAAACGTTTAATTTCTATTTGCCAGTTAATAAGAAGCATTAGGAGACTGATTCAACAAAACAGTTATTTTTGAAAAAGGAAAAGACATAGGGCTCTACCTAAGTTGGCTGTCCCTGAATCTGGCCCTGCCTCTAGTGGATATTTGCCTGAACTCTAACACAGGAAATGAACAAAAGGGATACCCAAGATGAGAGATCTGGCCTAGTGAATAAGCATTCATTTTGGGAATAAGAGCACCAATGGGTCTGAGAACATATGTGCAGGAAAAATATTGAACCGATAAAGTATTGGATGAATTTAAGCATTTAAAAATTATATTGGTAATATTTTAAACATCTGTTGGCACATTTGGGCAAGTAAAGCACAATGTTCATAGAATATTAAGTAAACACAGAACAGGTCAACTATTAAATCTAGAAAATGAAAATGTAAAAGAAAAAACTTGCACATATTATACATTACTATATATTATATAATATATATGCTATTTGGTTCAGTAGTGAATATCTACAAAATTATACCAACTTAAACATTGACTATTGATTTAATCAAACATTGTGAGAATGGGAAGGGGAAAAAAATAGGGAGGTCAAAAAAGGTAAATACTTATCTACTATAAAGTGAAGTTAATAAACATCTAAAACTAATAAACTGAGAAATATCATCATTATATGCATAATTTGAAACAGAGCAGTAAATAATAGAAGTGAAAATCATTAGAATCTCTAAAGAAAGGACCAGTATTATATTGAATAATATAGCATATATACATTTTTTGTTTAAATCCTTTTTATTATTTTTTATTATGTGCATAGGTTTCTTTAATAAATAAAATTTTATTTAACATAATTTAAAATATAAATCTCACCAGAAAATCATGGGACTCAATTGCTTCCTGAGATTCAAAGTCAGCCAAATTTTAGATCATTAGATAATGGGGTATTCAGAGACTGCACTGTTAAAAGTCTGTCAATTGATAGACAAACCCACAAACAAAAGAAGGGACAACTCTAAGTATAGACAAAGTAGTAACAAAATTGAATAGTCAATAAATGTTCATGACTGAGACACATAACTCATCTGTACTGGAAATACAGAATTTATGTAGGGGTAGAATAACAATACTAATGATAGCAACTAAAATTGTATACACTTTACAGTTTGCAAAGACCAGTTACATGTTATTTTACTATTTAAAATGCAATAAAAAATGTAAAGAGAAAAATGAGCTAATATGTGACAATAATTCAAATGAAGAGAGTAAAAACCAGTCAACATTCTTCTTTTGTTTCAATCATGTCGGTGTTTCAAGCCAAAAGCCTTCTAAAGACTGAAGTATTTGGATAATTTATTTATGTATACAAACTTATTTGTGAAGAGAATACATAGTCACAAACTCCCTTTCCCACTTGGATGAAAAAGAAAAATAAAATTAATTAGAAGAGATGAAAGCCCTCTAATGTGTGGCTAAATTACTCACTCTCCTTCTAATCTGAATACTAAATCATTCATCTCCTCTACATCTATGAAGGTTTACAATACAGTCTCCAACCACTTCAACAATATGTTGTGGCATCCCCCTCAAAAATGGTCTAAAATGGCTTTACTCTCAGTTACAGCATTTGGGATAGCCTTTGCCATTTGATTTCTGTCATCCTCTATAGGCTTTATTTGCATACATTAAACTGAATGAGATATTTCATATTTTTCAAAGTGAACTTGAACCAAATAACTGGAATGGAATGAAATTCTTTTTTCTTTTCCATTTCCTATTTCAGTGTCTGCCATGAAATATCAGGTGGCCCGTTGTGCACTTTGCTAGAGTCCAATCGAGGGCATCAAGCTGTTCAGCAACATGCAAATGAAATTCCCCTCACGATTGTGTTTTCCTGCACTTGGTTCAAGAAAGATGACAATGAAGTTTCATGTAAAGCCTTGTCACTGAAATATCAGGAAATTCATGTTTTTATTTCTCATAAATTTCTGGATGTGTTTTGAAACCAGAATAAATATCATTTATAAGAAAATTATTAAAAATTCCAGCTGTGAAATTGAAGAGGGAGAAAAATCCTGACTCCATTTAAAAGTCAAGAAAAGTGAATTCAAATTCTTTTGTTTCAAAATTGATCAAAACTGTGTTCTTAGTTATGGAAAGTCCTCCTCACGAGTCATCCACCACCAGAATCAAGAAAATATCTAAATAGGAGTTTAAAGTTCTAGTGAGAGAAGTCACTTTCTATTTTCATAGCACCTGAAAACAATGTTTAATGTGTCATTGTTTATTTCATAAGCTTTGTTCAACGTGCAAGACAGGAAAAATATGGAAGACTGAACACATCTCAGAAATCTTTCTACCCTACCAGAGCCCTGTCAACTAAATTCTCAAAGCTAAGGATGGGCAAGAATGAAGCCACCAATAAACTTATTCATGTCTGGATGCCCTAAGGGTCATTTAAGTCCCACAGAGGTTTCTGGACAATGATGTCATGGAGAGTGACAAGTGGTGTTTAGCCATCTTGCCTTGTACAGTTTCAGAACATTTCCACACACACCCAGGAATGGCAGAAGCAAGATGGAAAATAGTGGTCATGGACAGGATTTAGGAATATAAGAAGAGCCCACTATATGTAAAGTAGCATAGGCCATACAACTGAAGACGAACAGGAAGAGTACAGTGCCTTAAAGTAAATTGTTTCTATTTATCTACATTTAGCAGGATTGCTTAACTTTGATATAAATAGGCATGGTTATGTCAACATTCATAAGGCAGAATCAAGTATAAAAAGAAAACATTTTTACCATTTTATTTGTCATTGAAACATTTACATTAGGGATGTAAAATTGATGATCCTATGCATGAAAGTGAAAGATCACCAGTGTCTAAAAACCACAATACAATTAATATTTTATTTCTAAACTTAAACATATTTGAGATATAACTGAGGGTATAACATGCCAGGAAACCTCTCCCATCACACACACTAAAAGTACAATAAATAAATAACACAACAGTGCATACACTGAACTGTGTTTAAACCACAATAGTTACTACCAAGGAAAATACAAAATAAAAAATGTATTGAAATAGAACAAAGCACACCCAGACACACACACTTCAACTAATCTGAAACGATAAACATTGAGGGCCCACAAAATAGATCATATTAAACATGTTCTTTTCTAAAAGATGTTAAGATAGATTGCTTAAATTCAATTAATCAGTTACTGTCAAGTACTATTCCACACAAAAAGAAAGATCATTAAGTTTTGAAAAAGGACAAGCAACTGGGTATCTTTTGGTGCCACAAGAGTCCTGATGCAATATATTGGGGGAAATCTACTGATTCTCTTTGCTTTAACTATCCATTACATCCTAATATGGGGCCACTCCATTCTAACATAGTGCCGCTACAGCTGTGGTGTACTACTACTTATTAACATATGATCTCAGGCAAATCATTTAATCTCTCTTAATCTCTGATAAGTGGGACTAATGTAATTCACAAATATACGTAGTCTTGCTGAGGACAGAATTACATGTAAATGGTGAAAGTATGTTACATAAAGCCTATTGTCAAGTAGGTGATGGAGAAAAATATTCATTGAGTTTAAACCTATTATACCTTGCTGTGAAATTCAAAGGTAAAATAAAAGGGTAACATTCCAGATCCAACAAAAGTAATAAGGAGACACTCAACAAATGGTAGTTTTCACCATAATGTTTATCATACTTTTAAAAGATATGATCACTTTCTTCAATTAATGAGGAAGAGACAATGCTTATTCTTGGAAAATTAATGAAAAATAATAGCTAATAAGTAGTATTTAAAAACTACACATGCTACAGAAATTCAGAGAAGAAACTTTTAGTTTCAGTTGAAATAATTAAAGCCAGTTACTCAGGTATAATAACTATCAACTTCAGAGTATTTTACGTGTTCTAAATGTAGGTTCCATCACTAACCCATAGGTGCCCACACTAAAATCCTGAATTTTAAAGAGACTCTTCCATACGGATAAGTTATATCTGAGTCTATAAAATTGGAAGTTCATTCATTTTATGTAACTTCACAAGACAAACTAAATAGAAATCCAAGCTAGGTATGGGCAAGTGATGTGAGTGCAGAGAAGCTAAGCAGCAGAGGAAGCATTTCTTAAATTCATCAGAAGGTGTGAAAAATGTTTCATTTGTTTCCAACCATGTGTTCATCCTTTGAGGATACTGACTCTAGAGTGTGACCTTTTGGCTAAGATTTATCTTCAATTTGCTTTGTTTGCCTTCAAATATTAGTTATTATTCTTTTCCATGTGAAATATGATTAAGTTGCAAGTGATATATTTTAAAATATTGACTGCTATTAATATACCTTCTTCCTAATATTTATTACTGTTAATGTCCACCAAACATCAATGGGTGACAAGTTTGTGTTCATTGAAAGAAAAAATAAAGTTCTACCTTTGTATAAAATCTTAATCCATTGAACTCTCAGGATCAGTATAAAAATATATTAAGTAAAAATGCTACTGTTATATTTTATGTAAGCATTTTCAGGGGTTGGTGTAATATTAAATCATAATTCAGAAACATACTCAAATGACATTCTTTCTTATCAGCTTCCAGGTAAAATGAGTCCATGAATATAAAAAAAAATTATCTGTCCTTAGAAATCAGATGTTCTAAATAAACATTCCTCAGGATTGGAAAAGTTTCTATGGAGTCAGGAGAGATAAGGAAGATGTGTGAGAAGCACCTCCATCATTCACCATATGCCTCTTCCTTGCTGTGCAGCAAAGACCCCTTGATCTCTAACCTGTGCGGTCTCCATCTCTAGAGAAGCTCTCTCCACTAAAGACTATAGGAAAAGTCAAGCTCTACAAAAAGTCCTGCTTTTATGCAAAGACCTATCTCTACTTACTCTCAATATTTTGTAGCTATCCACTGGAGAGAAAGCTTGTTCTGGAGCATTTGTCAAAAAAAAAAAAAAAAAAAAAAAAAAAAAGAAGGTCGACCTAGCCAACTAAACTCCACAGTCAATCATATTTTACACCCCTATCCAGAGAAATCTAAGTCTGAAAGCTACCACAGGAGAGCTGATGAAATCATACCAAACTGGGTATGTTAGAATTTCCAGTTGACCTGCTATTGTGTTACTTAATGTGTAACATAACCACTATGTGCTATTCCTCCATGCTTTTAATCCATAAGTACAATGATAAAATGCATCCAGTAAGGTTATTATGAGAATTGAGAAAATACATGTGAAGTGATTAATGTCAGATATTGCACATGATAAATATTTAATAACTATTATTTTAATATTGTTATTAATGTTATTTTAGAATCTTATCATCTCCATAGTTGTACATTGTAAAACTTCCTTTCAAAATATTTGCAATAATATATACATGGTCACTGACATAAAAGACTACTATTCATCTGTCTCAGACTTAGAAAGGTGAAATTTGGTTACATTCTCTTCCTCACTAATTCTTATTACAGAAAATTTATTTAATGGGGGTCCTTTTATGAACATTATTTCCCTGTATATTAGAGAGATTGATTTTGCATGATATCTTACCTAAGCAGTGGATGAAGGATATATTCAATTCTGTCATAAAAGATGTCATAGATGTAAACCTGAAAACTGTATGACTAGAAAGAAAGAAAAAGAAACAAGGATACTAATTTAAAAATATTTTTAAAAATGAGGCAAGAAGAATAATTTTATGTTCTAAAAGAAAGCTTTTTACTAAAAGCTAAAATATGACTACAATATGGCAATTCTTTTTTTTTTTTTTTTTTTTTTTTGCGGTACGCAGGCCTCTCACTGTTGTGGCCTCTCCCATTGCGGAGCACAGGCTCCAGATGCACAGGCTCAGCGGCCATGGCTCACGGGCCCAGCCGCTCCGCGGCATGCGGGACCCTCCCGGACCGGGGCACGAACCCGTATCCCCTAGCATCTGCAGGCGGACTCTCAACCACTGCACCACCAGGGAAGCCCTATATGGCAGTTCTTGAAAAGGTATATTGAATACCTTTTCGAAAATGTAGAGCTACATATATTTACCACTTAAAATTTTGACTAAGTATTAATTATTTCTAAATGATAACATTAAAAAGTAATATTTATCATAAAATATATAAAATTGGGTACTTATGTAAATGAAAGATGAAGATAACTAATATATAGTTATACCATGTTTTACTACTAAATGTTATAGAGTATACACATACACACAAACACAAATATTAAAATAGTCACAATCTTTCCAATTCTATCAGTACTCTCATATTACAAAAAATTAGACAGAAATTAGTGCAGCGTATATACTTCAGTATGCAGTTTGTTATGTATATTTATGTGCCATATACCCATATTCTTCTTGGAAACTTTCTCTTTATTATGTGAAAAGCTTTATTATGTGAGCAAATACTAGAGATTAAGAATAGAGGATCTGGGGACTTCTTAATTGCTCATAGCATGACTTTAGATAAATCACTTGAATTTTCTGATCATCATTTGTAAAATAGGGAAAAATAATACCTTTCAATTTAAGTGAGAAAATAAAGTGCTTGGTATACTGCTTATACATGATAGTTGTTCAATAAGGGTAGAAGTCATATTGCATTAAAGCCCACCCTAATGATTTCATTTTTAACTTCATTACTTCTTTAAAGACCCTATTTCCAAGTATAGTCACATTCTGAGGTAGTGGGGGTTAGAATGTTAACAAATAAATTTGGAGGGGACACTCTTTACTCCACAACATTTATTTAATTAATTTTAAAAAACATGGTTTAATTTCTCATAGTTAAATTCCATTATATATTTTATATTTATTTTTTCTTGGAATTTAGTCTTTGCTTTAATCTTTCATAGCATCCACATGATGAAATTCTTTCTTTGATCATAATCAATTATGTTGAGACTAGTCATTCTTTTATGAAAATCTCTTTCATAGAAATAGAACTGACTTTTCACTTTCTCTCTGCTCTATTAGAAATATACCTAATTTAATCATAAACCAATTTTTCTTTTTACAATGCAATCTATTGCAACCTTCAAAAAATTGTTTTTTTAATGATTGACAAAAGTTATTTTATGTGTCCCTATAATTTTAATTTCATTAGGTATGAGATTTCTTGACAGAATACTTTGTTTGCCAATCATAAGCTCAAAGGCCTATTTTTTAATTTTGTGTATAAATTTTTTAAAAACAAGTTTGAGAATAATATGTATGTAGGTATAAAAAAAAGCCAGCAGAGATTGGAAATGCATTATAAACATATTGGCATTATATGCAATTATACTGGATAACTAGTTAAGAACTAGTTAAGAAGAGTTCAGTTCTGATTTGTCATTATAAAGGGACATAGAGTATATTAAGATACAGGCAGGGATGACCAAAGACAGAGTGGACATGAAAGTTACTTGTGCAAGGTCTCAAATTCTCTGAGGCTGTACACTTTAAATTCTCAATACTTTATAATGAGATTACATTATATATACAATCTTTGCATTTGTGTTTGATAAGCATTATTTGTAACATGTAAACATTCACAATTTTATGGCAACTTATTATATTTTAAACATGTCAAGTACCTAAAAATAGGGAAATTGTTTAGAATTCTTCCTATCTCTGTGATGCACTCATGTTAGCTGTATGTATGCTTAAGGCTATAAGAGAAACAAGGAAGTCCAGTAAAAGGTTTAGAACATCACACTGGGTTCCAGCATGGGATATGAGCCAACCTCAAGAGAAGTATAAATAATGCATTTATTTTAAAAATCATTTTACACAAACAATAGAAAGCTTGGTCTTGTATTATTATTATTCTTTTTGAATACTAAAGACTTATAGTATTTTAAAATCTATGATGAAAATAATTTTCCACATTTAAAAATTGTTCTTTTTAAAAAAAGAAGAAACTGGTAAAAGTATTAAAGAGTTGTAGAGTTGAGAGAAAGCAACATAAATTTAAACTTATTTTTTAATTTTTATAAAACTCATTCCATGGATAAGTGTGCTAAGGCATATTCATTCAAAGAGCAGGTAGTCCATGAGACCTATTAAATCCACCTCCTTTCTCTGCATTTGTGGACTTGGTTGCCACTTCTACTTGTAGACTACACTCTCCCTCCTCATTAGTTCTAGCCACCCCAACCCTCAAGGGTTGGGCTACATCCCATTTTTATCCCATTCTATGTTTAAGATTCAGTTTGACCGCACCATCTCCAGGAAATTTCATCTCCAGAAATTAACTTCATTCTACAACAATTTAGTTATCATAGTACTGTTCCTTTAAAGTATTAAGTGCTAAGTATTCCCGAATAATTTAAATATATATGGGGTACAAGTTAACCATTTTCATTTAAAATAATGCCAATGTAAAATATATTAAATTCATAGATTTTGAAATCACTGTCAATCAAGTTTCAGATTACCATGACATGTTAATCAAAGGAAAATATAAATTGATTTTATATACAAGTGTTCAGGACTATATTCATTTATTCAACAAATATTTATTTTCTCTGATTATTTGTTATGTGCTATACACCATGCTAGAAGTTGGGGAAATATTTTTTATTTACAGTAAAAATAAGGGAACTAGAGCAAACAATAATTTAGTTCAAAATAAATTAGCAACTTAATATATGGTACACTCTTTACTTGTTATTATTATATTAAAAGCCTGTTATTCAATAAACTTTGACATCAAAAGACTTAGCATTATGGATTACATCAACAAGAAGAGATTGTTCTCTGTAATGGTCTATAGTTAGGCCATTAAAATTTCTGGGCCAATAAAAGATTTTTATTCTAATAGTGAACATTTATTTTAAAAGGATAAGGTACAATTTAAAGGTTAAATAAATTAACTTCAGTATTTATAGCAATAATAAGAATATCAATATTTACAAATGCTTATTTCATACAAAGGATAAGCCAAGGAAAATACATGAATTATCTCATTTAATGTACATAATAACCTAGCTTCTCATTTCATATTTAGAAGCTAATTAATCTGCACATACATATATATGGATATAAAACAACCATGTTTATTTTTCTCCCTTGCCTACTATATAATAACCATTTCATATATACTTTTCTCATTGAAGAAGAAACAACATTTTTTAAGTAATTAAAATATCACATTTTCTAAAGAAATTATCTCTGGCTCACACTTAGGCATTAATAACTTGGGATGCATAGAGGAATCAAGTGGTATTTGATCAAATCATAAATCTCACTGAAGGCATTGAACTTTTAGAATTTGAATGGTGGGTGAAAACAGCTAAGGAAAAAAGGTCACCATTTTTTTTAAAGTGTTTAAAATGGTATTTCCACTGGTAAAAGCATAACCTGGGAAAAATAACAATACAGTAACTTTTTCATTTATATGAAAATGTTGTAATTTATATAGCTACTGTTATTTACATTGTTTTAAAAAGAACAAGCACTTAAGCACTAAATGAATTTAAAACATCAATTCCACTTAAGAGAATAGGAAAGAAGAGCCAAGAGTTTGTGGGAAGGTATGCTATAGTTTTATTTGGAAAAACTGGAAACAAACTTTACACTTATTTTGCTTTATGTTAATCAATATAGATATGCTCATGAACATAAAATTACAAAGATGATAAGTGCTATGAGTGAGAGTTACAGGCACTATGGAAAGTATAAAATGAGAGAATATTGTCTGGATGGTTAGGGAAGGCTCCCCTGAGGAAGTAGGTTTTAAATTGAGATTTGCAGATTGTGCTTTCTAGGTAAAAATAAAGGTTAAAATTTTTCTCTAAAGAAGAAATGGAATATGAAAAGTTGTATGACTTCAAGGACTTGATTAGAAGGAACACAAAGAAGGCTATTATGTTTTAAGTAGAGCAAAGAAGGGGGAATGACTAGATGAGCCAGAAGAATAGAATATTCAGAACCGTGTAGACCACATTAAAGAATTAGACTACAAAAACCAATGGGAAACAATGGAGATGCTTTATGAACTGACATAATCAGATTTTTTATTTGATAAAAATCACTCTGAAGGAAGCAAGATTGGTGATGGTAGACCAGTTAGGAGATAAAAGATGGTGGGAATGAATTTCAAGAGAAGTGGATAGAAGTGAGATAATTTAGGAGGTAAAATTCACATGGGGAAGGAGTTTGAATATGCAATGAGTGTGACTGAAATGTCAGTTAACTCCTAGGTTTTCTGGCCACTGAATGTTTATGTGCCTTAATGGTACGCAAGAGGAACCTTTCATAATGCTGAAAAGGCAGAGAAATCCTAAATGTGTGCACAGCTAATAACAGGGCTTGAAATACATAAAGCCAAACTTAACTAAAGGAAGAAATAGAGGAATCCACAATGAGGTGAAAGGTAGAGACTCTAACACTGGTTTTTCAATAACTGAACCAACAGGCAAAAAGTAAGTGGGATATACAGCTTAGTGACTGACAGAAGATAATCCCTGAAGGTAAGGAGAGCATTTTTGGTGTAGTGATGTTGGCAGTAATAAGCATATGGATTCTTTAGATAATTTAGTGATACACTGATTATCTAAAGGTCTTCACTTATTTTCATTTTCTGTGTTCTGATCTGCTCTTTTGCTGCATTTAAGGTAGACATCAACTCTGAAAATTCCTAGAATTACAAGATAACACTACTTACCCCAGGAGGCTGGGACACAAAAAAAGTTAACTAACAAATCAGCCTCAAACCAGACTCAAAGAAATCATCCAAAAAGGTTAAAAATAAAGTATTACCTTATTAAATCAATGTAACTCTATGGGTATCTCTTTAATGAGCTAATATTTGAAAAGAATCTGAATGAAACAGATTGATTTTTAGTATGATAAAGATGTTTCAACTAAGCAATTGAAAAATATCATTAGCAACACAGAAGTGTTGGACAAAGAGTACTTCCTAGCCCACAAAATAGCAAATTAGCCATAATTACTAATAATAGTATATGTGAAGGGGAAAAAAGACACTGTGAGAAAGGACAATTATCTATAATAAGATGTAGAAAATCTGGCAGTCCATGAGGTACAACAGGTGTATTATGTCAAGAAATGGGCAGACACAAGAGACACTGATCTAAGAAACTAAAAGTGTTTCATCAGGGATTATCTCTTGAAAGGCAGAAAGGATAGGATTCCCCATAACTTAGGAAAAATATTCCTCAATGCTATCAGTTCATCATTTTTCTGCTCCAAATCCATGCTCATACCCTGCTTACTTACTCAGCTTCCCCTAATATCATAGTGTTAGGAAAGCAGGTGCCATGCACACTGATTCTCTATCTGGCTTGAACATTTAACAAATTAGTATTCTGTTTTAAGTACTGGTTTCACATATAGTATGCTAACAGTGACCTTTCTTTGCATGACTACTCACCTATGAGTATCCCAATTAACTTTTTGGAAGATTAACTTCTGTTGGACAACACTGATAATTTACAGCCTTTTAAGACTATTGACTGGTCATTCTTTAAATGAAGGTCTTTACAATCAAACTAAGATGAGCCTTATTATTGGATGGGTGGACAAAAAAAAAAAAAAAGATGAGAGTGGATCCAATTCTTCTATTCCCATATCCTTGATATTAGGGTAGAAAATGCATTCCTCTAGGCCTGCTTATCCAGTTGTCTGGATATGGTTGATCACTCCTTTGCTATGCCACTACTACTTTCTCTCCCTTCCAGAGAAAGCTGGAGGATCAGAGACATAGATCAAGTCTCTGTCCATAGAATGGCTTTAGGCAAAGAACAGCAGTTTAGAGATTGTTAGGACTCAGAAATTTATAGTGACTCTCCAAACTTCTCTCCATCACATCAGAACTGATTTCTTACTGGTCCCTCTTCACCAAGGCAGTTACTTCAGCAGTTTGTGTGTGTGTGTGTGTGTGTGTGTGTGTGTGTGTGTGTGTGTGCATGTGTGCATGTGTATGTGTAAGAGAAATGGAGAGAAACCAGGGTGGAACATAGAGGTATGAAGGTGATTCAGAAGAGAAGAGCTTTTCTGAATCGACCTATTTCCTCCCAAGCAAGATTACAAGATAGAAGTCTCAATACCATTGGCTCAAATACTTCATCTTCCACCAGTTAAGCTCAATATTATTATAGCCTTAGTCTCCATTTATAAAAATGGAATAAACATCTAATACAAAGTATTTTACCATTTTACTAAATCTTGATATTAAATAAGGACAAGAATTATTTTTAAGTTTCTATATTTCTAATTTCAATCAATGTTTGTGCAGTTAGGTGAATTGACTGCTTAACTGACCATACTCAAATGTTAATATAGAATCACTGCCCATTTTGATGATGGTGGAAAGAGCCTCATCTTCTCCTATTTCATTAATGACTTGCATTAAAATATTCAAGGCAAGCTCAGAAAATGTAAGTCATGTGAATTTGGGAGGCATGATGACAGAATGATGCTCCAAGATCCTGACAGGTTCAAATGATGGGCCAAATTTAACAAGATGGATATAATCAAGATAATTATAAGGTTACACAAGGGATATCTTAGGGCCAAAAACCTAATTGCACATAAATGACTGGAAAGAAATGTGGCTTAGCAGCAAAAATACTGCAGAAAATTATAAAGCAGCTTAAGAGTTTCAACTGATACACTCTCAATATTAGTTGTCAATGCTGTGAGGTGAACATAAAAGCAAATTTCATCTTTTTATTTTTTGACTAAAAACAAACACTTATAACTTGATACTTTTTAGGGTTACCATACCGAGGTTATTTTCTTTTGTTATACAACCTGCCTTTTTAAAAATATTTAAGACAGAAGGAAACCCATTCAGACAAGTATGATAAATTAATAGAATTATAAGGCTTGAAAATGTTATTAAAATAGTTGAAAATTTCTGGATCTTTATCTTAAATGAAGGGATTTGTGTGGATAAGGTACTGATACTGTACAACTTTAAAAGAGACTAATAGGTAAAATCTTCAAAAAAGAACTAACTTTAACTTCTTTTAAAGTAAAAAAGTTCGGCAAATATTTGTAGATTGCTCACTATTTGCCAGGTGCTATGTAACTGAATCTCAGAATAGTTGTTACTTTGCTGATCTGACTATATCCAAAGTCTCTGATAACTTCAATTATCTTTTTTCTTATTATAGAAAGTTTTTCTAACTCTCATATGGGCCCAAGTGTTAAATGAGCCAGCTGAAAAGGCGATGTGTTTCCAAATACTGGAAATGTTCAGTCATGGGGTGAAAAACCATTTGCTATTTAATGAATTCTACTAAAAATACCATTCTCCTAATTTATCATCGTTACATATACAGTTCCTTTTAGTTAAGTGTGCTCAAAGCATCTCCATAAAGCTGCAGTTCTTTGAAGATTTTATGAATCTGTCATAACTAAACAAAAAACTACATTCAACCAGAGCAAGTGCCCAGAGTTAAGCCCTACACTAATGTTGATTCACTACTAACTGAAAATAGAAATTAAGGAAAAATAGACAATTTAAACTTTCAGCCTTCGCAACCTTGGTCAGAGAAACTCTGTAGCTATATATATGTATGTGTGTATATATATATATATATATATATATATATATATATACACACATGCACACATACATATATATATACACACACACACATATATATATACACATATACATACACATATATATCTCATACATACATACACGTATGCATGTGTATTCACTAGGATTCCTTCATAATTCCTTATTGTAGATGGTAATAATTATGATGCTTATAGATTATTTAATATGTGCCAGGTACTATAATTCTACTTATATTAACTAACATATTTAAGCCTCACAACAATCCCATGAGGCAAGTTTTACAGATAAAGTAACTGAGACATACACATCACTATATATTAAATATATAAACAAACAACAAAGACCTACTCTATAGCACAGAGAACTATATTCAATATCTATAATAACCTATAATGGAAAGGAGTCTGAAAAAGAATATATATATATATTTATATATACAGAAAACTGAATTACTCTTCTGTACACCTGAAACTAACACAACATTGTAAATCAACTATATTTCAATAAAAAAAAATTTTTTTAACGTTTCTGTTTTCAAAAAAAAAGTAAAAAGGACATAGAGATAATGAATTACTGTTGAAGGCCACACAAATAGAAAGTGCCCAAACAGGATTTAAACCAAGATGTCTTAAAGCTGAATACATGCTCTTAACCACTAAGGATACTGCCTCTCATAATTGTATGTCTTGGTATTCAAAATAACATATAACTTTAGATGTAAATACCTTAAATTTTGAATTTTAGTTTTCATTGAGTGAGCAGGTAAAAATCTAAATATTTAATATACAAATTTTTTAAATAATATAATTTATTTTGGATAAGTGCCAAGTATTTTGTTTTATATTTTCAGCCTTAAACTTATCTCCTACTGTCTTTATTTATTTAGCCATATGATATAGAATATCTTGTGATAATGTGTATAATTTCTACTAACCTATCTTATAAAAGTCTAATAAGATAAAATATGCTCAACCTAAATACTCAAGTCCGTATATGCTATACATAATAGAGAATTTTCAACAGGAATATTATAAAGTCTCTGCATACAAGAAGCATGGTATCTATTTGGGTAGATAAAGCTTGTAAAAATATTGCAAATCAATGTTAACATGCTGTAATTATAGAAAAGTACAAGAATAGAACAGAGTGCTTTGGGGAGGACATGTCAGGCACTCAGAGGGAAATGGTCCAGTGAAACTTGAGCAGTGTGTCAACTGAGAAAGGTTTTGAAAAATGAATATGGGTTTAGCAGCCAACAGAGACTTTATGCATAATAGGAGGAAGGAACTGTGTTTACAAAACATGATGGAATGAAACAGCTGAGTGAGCAATGGAAACTGTATATGGTTCAGTATAAGAGTAAAGAATGAGGAAGTCATAGTGGTGCAGGGCATGAGCCTGCAGAAACCTGAAGAGACTAGGCAACATGTGAGGAGGTACTAACACTCTATCCGGTAGACAGTGAAGATCCATACTGTGTCCCAGTTAGGAGAATGATATGTGGATTACTCTGTGGCTATGGCGTGTATGAGCTGGAGGTGGGGACAGGGGGAAAATCTAGCAGTAGTAAGAGCAATTATGAAGCTATGCTACTATTGTCTGTATGAGGGATGTTGAGGGCCTGAACTTAAATAACTGTAGGAAACATGGAGAGAATGGGAGTTAAGGAAATTTAAGTAGACCCGGAAGACCTGGCTTAGATAATTCGGGGGATGGTTGTACCACCAAATAAGATATCTGGCTTGGGTAATTGGAGGGATAGTCGTGCAAATAAACAGTTTTAAATATATGGCAAATTATTGTTTTGGTGGGGAAAAAAAGAAAAGACAAGCTCAGTACTAGAGTTTGAGGCAAACCTTGTGTCATTCACGAGAAATTTTAATATGTGAATCTGGCACCCAGGTGATAGATAAAATCAGTATTTCTGAAGATGTGGTTGATAATTTAAAATTATGCAACTTATTGCAATCACCCAAGCAAAGTAAATGAAAAATGAAAAGCCCCCCAACAAATATAAACTTATACACCAATGCAAAATTGATGATATTATTATTAAACACTTGCACAATGGGATTGATAACAGAAGAGGTGACTAATCCTTGGCTCCTTTGGCAGAGACAATGCTGCTATAATAATAATAACAAAGTACAAGTCTTAAGTTGCAGATTGAAACAGATGATGAGACAGGTAATTTATTTTGCTCAAATTCAGGCTTACCCTCGGGTTACCAGGGAAGAAATTGGAACTAAATTACTATGAGATTTAGGTCAAAGAAATACCATGAGCTCTTTTAGGGCAGAAATTCACTGAATTTTTGTGGACAGCCTACATAATCTTTTTTTTTTTTTTTTCACTTTATAGATCAGGCATGAGGAGAGCAGATATTTTTCTATTCGAACTAATTTATCCTGAAATGTTCCCCTATCAGCTTAATACTTCATAAACATTTCTTTTCAGTCCACAATGATTAATTAGAAAATGTCCAACTGCTACAGAATTGGTCAGACTGTACAAGCAGACAACACAATAGGATCCCAGTCACTAATATCTCATAGAATAAAGCTGTTCATTTAAAAAATAATAATAAACTCTGAACTGCTTAGAAAACCCATTGATGGACTTATAAAACCATATTTTCATAGAGTTCCCTTGCTTCTAGGAAGCAAACACTGTGATCTTTACAGAGGATGCCTTTAGTTCCTTCCTACAATTGTGTTGTTGACTAGTCCTACTACCAGAGTTAAACAGCTTCATTTGTGTAGCAGCCAGTTCTTTACCAATCAATGAACAAAGTATCTGTGCTTTGTAGTTTGTGCTTTATACTGTCTTACCTCTTTCAGCAACTACAGAAAAAAGATACAATGCAATCTTAGGTAGCAAATGTCTAAAGTTTAGTTGAAAAACTAAGTCTGCATATGAATACACATAAGAGATAGGTAAAATCAATTCCTATCTCCACTGAAAGTTCCGTGGAGAAAGTTCAAAAGACAACTGGAATAGCCAAAGAAAGCTTTGTGGTGGAGATAGACACTGGGAAAGGTTTGTATGATGTAAAAGGAGAGGAAAAGAATAAAAAAATCTCAGTTAACAACTGATCAAATGTTTTCAGATTATCATATTATGGTGGGTTTTAAAAGCCAGCCTAGGGAATATATAGTTAATGCAATAAAATATTTACATTTCTCAGTTTAATTTTCTGAAGATTTAGTTTCACCTATGAATAACTTTGTTTCCCCCTAAAAATTACAGTGCAAACTCTGCTCCATGTCATACAAATTACTCTGAGATCTAAATTTTATCTCTAAATCATAATTCATATTTACTCTGGAACAGTCAATAAATAATTTACTAATAACTTCGTTAAACACAATATACCCTAAACATCTTTAAAAGTTTGCCCAAGATTTCACATTATATGGACTATGTTCTTAAAATGTCCAATCTATAAAAATTATATCATCAGTAAAATTTCAGCTCTAATGCCACCTATACTGTTAAAATTTTCTTTTCTATAAATTATAATTATTTATTTCCTTTGATGTGAGATATGTATGTATATATTTATATATTTGTATGTATGTGTATACACTTATGTATACATCTAATATAGCATCCCTTAATTCAGCTCAATAATTCAACTGGAGGTTTGTGTGTTAATTTCCTCTCCTACGTTATAAACTTAAAGACTCATAATATTTTAAAGTTATTTTCTATAGCCTATAATGCTTAACACAAATTTTTCATGACAAGAACTGAAGAATATTTGTTAAAAACACATACATATATATACAGACATAGATACACATATATATTGGGTTGGCCAAAAAGTGCCTTTGGCTTTTAAGTAAAAACAAAAGACACATTTTCCATTTCACCAAGAACTTTATTGTACAACATATTCACCCTTTTGCTCCACTACCTTCTACCATTTTTCAGGCAACTTCGTAATTCCATCTTCCCAAAATTTTTTATCTTTTTGAGCAAAGAACTGTTCCAGGTACATTTTATAGTCTTCCAGGGAACTGAAATTTTTTCCATTAAGAGAATTTTGTAAGGACCTAAATAAATGGAAATCTGAAGGTGCAATGTTTGGTGAATATGGCAGATGAATCAGAACTTCCCAGCCAAGCTGAAACAGTTTTTGCCTGGTCATCAAAGAAACATGCGGTCTTGCATTATTCTGATGGAAGATTAAGAGTTTTCTGTTGACTAACTCTGGATGTTTTTCATCAAGTACTGCTTTCAGTTGGTCTAATTGGGAGAAGTACTTGCTGGAATTAATCATCTGGTTTTCTGGAAGGAGCTCATCATAGAGGACTCCCTTCCAATCCCACCATATACACAACATCACCTTCTTTGGATGAAGACCTGCTTTTGGTGTGGTTGGTGGTGACTCACTTCACTTGCCCCATGATCTCCTCCATTCTACATTGTTGTACAGTATCCGCTTTTCATCACCCATCACAATTTGTTTTAAAAATGGAACATTTTCATTGTGTTTAACTAGAGAATTGCATGCAGAAATACAGTCAGGAAGGTTTTTTTCACTTAACTCATGTGGAACCCAAACATCAAAGACATTAACATAAACAAACTGGTGTAAATGATTTTCAGTGCTTGATTTGGATATTTTGAGTATGTCAGCTATCTCCCGCATGGTATAACGTTGACTGTTCTCAATTAACATCTCAATTTGATTGCTATCAACTTCAACTGGTCTACCTACCCAACTGTGGAGTATCATCCAGTGAGAAATATTCAGTATGAAACTTCACAAACCACTTTTGACACATTCGATCAGTCACAGCACCTTCTCCATACACTGCACAATTTTTTGTTGCGTTTTGGTGGCTCTTTTACCTTTCTTGAAATAATAAAGCATAATATGCCAAAAATATTGCTTTTTTCTTCCATCTTCAATATTAAAATGGCTACACAAAAATTCACAATTTTAATGTCTTTTTTTAAATGCACACTCATATGACAGCTGTCACAATCTAAGAAAATTGTTTTGAATGAAGTTAAAGACAACTAAGTGCTACTAGAGCCATCTTATAGAAAAAAACAAACGAATATTTTGGCCAACCCAATACATATATACATTTACATTCAAAGCAGAACTTAATTCATGATCAACTTTTTCCATAATAGATTTTAAAATAAATCAATATGGACTTTACCAACTGAACTGATTATGATGACAACTGATTCAGATAAATCTATGATGTTTCAGAGAGCTAGGAAGACATCACAGTTCATAATTCCCCTTTCATAGAGGAAAGTTAATGGTAGGAAGTTTTTTCCCAGAAAAGTACTATAATTTCCAGCTGTTTGGCATTTAGGTCTGGGTTTGTGATTGGTTTTTGCCAATGGAATAAAAATGGAATTGATATCTGTTAGTCCCTGGTTTTAGAGGCAGGTGTTCCTTCTCTATGATCTCCTTCACTTTCCTTCCTCAAGCTGGAAACTATCATCAAAGCCTTGTGGATACCAAAGCTGGGTCCAGAGAATTCTCATGTGGACAAAGTGTAAGCCTCACCTAATCTTTCAGGGAAACTTTGAGTGTAAATTATACTTCACTGGACAGTGCTGGCCTTTTATATTTCCAAATCGATCCACCAGTCAGTAGTTGGCTAAGGACTACCCATGAGTGATATAACTCCCCCAGGCACTTCTGACTCTCTGTGGTAGGCACGGTGGTTCAAATAGCTCTTGGATATTTCTAAGCTACAGACCTTAGAATCAAAATAACACAGAAACTGACTCTCTGTGTATATAGGCACAGTGGTTCAAGTAGCTCTTGGATATTTCTAAGGTACAGACCTTAGAAGCAAACTAACACAGAAATTACCGTTTACATAGAAATGGTAAAAGAGACCTGAGGGCATCTGGGCAGAGCATGGATAGCATCTGCTACACATATTATGTAGACAAATCTCATCTGGCCACTATGAGCATGACTAAGAGCTCAGGTAGTACCTAATAAACCTTCCTACTCAGGAGAAGGTTCTAATCAGATATCAAGGATCTTCTTTATACCATTCTCAGAGCTATTAGGAAGACCAGAAATAATAACTGAAAATGATTGAAGGCATGGCTTTTCGCATTCACAGGCATTCGTATAGATATACATAGGAATAGATCATGTGAATCTACCCCAAAAGTAGCACAAATGGAAATCATTATTCACGGATTACTTCTAGTAATGGAATCAATTCTACCTCAGATCCCTGAAGAGGGGAGGGTTACCATTTAAGCCAACAGAGATTTTAGACATCCCTGTTAGACTTCTGGATTCATTTCTAACAAAAATAAAACTTAACCTCAAAAATTCATAGACATATGAAAATTTAGAGGGTCAGATGGTTCAAAATTAGTCTAGAGAATAAGGATTGGAAAGCATGCCCTTTATTTGCCCAAAGGTAGAAGAAATTTGAGACTTCATTAGCAATTATTTCATCAAAGAGTGACTACAACAGTATGAGTGACAGCAACTTTGAGTGAAAACCCACATAAGTCATGCCAGATACAACATCAACAACAGCAGGAGAATTAACAACCAGGGACTCTTCCCTCAATGCTAAACACTTGGACATAGTTGTGACTTCAATAAGGAGTCTGGTGATGGCACCAAGCCAGGAGCAATGGCAGCCTCAGAGGCTGAGAGAGTAGCAATAGCGTCTAGAGGAAGATTTCAGGAACCATGTTGGTTAGATTCCCAGTCACATATACATACATGGATATTTAGAGACTTTCAGAATGATGATAACAAGGCATTTAAAAAAATCATTGACTGGAGGACCTTCAAGATGGCAGAGAAGTAAGACTTGGAGATCACCTTCCTCCCCACAAATACACCAGAAATACATCTACATGTGGAACAATTACTACAGAACACCTACTGAATGCTGGCAGAAGACCTCAGACTTCCCAAAAGGCAAGAAACTCCCCACATACCTGGGTAGGGCAAAAGAAAAAAGAAAAAACAGAGACAAAAGACTAGGGACAGGACTGCATCTCAGGGAGGGAGCTGTGAAGGAGGAAAAGTTTCCACATACTAGGAAGACACTTCACTGACAGAGACGGAGGGTGGGCAGGGGGGAAGCTTCGGAGCCACGGAGGAGAACGCAGCAAGAGGGGTGCAGAGGGCAAAGTGGAGAGATTCCCACACAGAGGACCAGTGCCAACCAGCACTCACCTACATGAGAGGCTTGTCTGCTCACCCACTAGGGCAGGTGAGGGCTGGGAGCTGAGGCTCAGGCTTCAGAGCTTAGATCCCAGGGAGAGGACTGGGGTTGGCTACATCAACACAGCCTGAAGGGGGCTAGTGTGCCACAGCTAACCGGGAGGAAGTCCAGGAAAACCTCTGGACCTGCCCAAGAGGCAAGAGACCATTGTTTGGGGTGCACAAGGAGAGAGGATACAGAACACCACTTAAAAGAGCTTCACAAATGGGTGCAAGCCGCAACTATTAGTATGGACACAAGACAGGCATGAAACACTAACACTGCTGCTGCAGCCACCAAGAATCCTGTGTGCAAGCACAGGTAACTATCCACACCTCCCCTCCTGGGATCCTGTGCAGCCCTCCACTGCCAGGGTCCCATGATTCAGGGACAACTTCCTGGAAGAAAACAAGGCATGTCTCAGGCTGTTGCACTGACACGCCAGCCTCTACCACCACAGGCTCATCCCGCATTCCGTACCCCTCCCTCCCCTGGGCCTGAGTGAACCAGAGCCCCCTAATCAGCAGCTCCTTTAACCACCTCCAGTCTGGGTGAAGTACAGACACCAGAGGGCGACCTACATACAGAGGTGGGGCGAAATCCAAAGCTGAACACCAGGAGCTTTGTGAACAGAGAAAGGGAAATTTCTCCATGCAGCCTTAGGAGCAGCAGACTAAGTCTCCACAATCAACTTGATGTACCCTGCATCTGTGGAATACCTGAATAGACAACGAATCATCCCAAAATTGAGGCAGTGGACTTTGTGAGCAACTGTAGACATGGGGTTTTCTATATGCTACTGACTAGTTTCTGATTTTTATGTTTATCACAGTATAGTTTTTAGCGTATGTTATCATTGGTGGATTTGTTTACTGGTTTGGTTGCTCTCCTCGTTTTGCTTAATTACTTTTTTAAATTTTTTTACTTTAATAATATTTTTTATTTTAATAACTTTATTCTATTGCATTTTTTTTCATTCTTTCTATTTTTTCTCCATTTTCATCTGAGCTGTTAGGTTGACAGCGTCTTGGTGCTCCAGCTGGGTGTCAGGCCTGAGCCTCTGAGGTGGGAGAGCTGAGTTTAGCACACTAGACCACCAGAGACCTTCTGGCTCCACGTAATATTGATCAGCAAGAGCTCTCCCAGAGATCTCCATCACAACACTAAGACACAGCTCCACTCAACAACCAGCAAGGTACAGTGCTGGAAACCCCATGCAAAATGACTACAAGAAAGGAACACAACACCACCCACTAGCAGAGAGGCTGCCTAAAATCATAATAAGTTCACAGACTCCCCAAAACACACCAACAGACATAGTCCTGCCCACCAGAAAGACAAGATCCAGCCTCAACCACCAGAACATAGGCACCACTCACCTCCACCAGGAAGCTTACACAACCCACTGAACCAAATTTACCCACAGGGAGCAGACACCAAAAACAACAGAAACAATGAACCTGCAGCCTGCAAAAAGGAGATCTGAGACATAGTAAATTAAGCAAAATGAAAAGATAGAGAAACACACAGCAGATGAATGAGCAAGGTAAAAACCCACCAGCCCAAACAAATGAAGAGGAAATAGGCAGTCTACCTGAAAAAGAACTCAGAGAAATGATAGTAAAGATGACCCAAAATCTTGGAAGCAGAATGGATAAAATACAAGAAATGTTTAACCAGGAACTAGAAGAACTAGAGAGTAAACAAACAATGATGAACAACACAATAAATGAAATTAAAAATACTCAAGAAGGAACCAGTAGCAGAATAACTGAGGCACAAGAACGGATATGTGACCTGGAAGAAAAAATATTGGAAATAACTACCACAGAACAGAATAAAGAGAAAAGAATGAAAAGAAATGAGGACAGTCTCACAGATATCTGGGTCAACATTAAATGCACCAACATGTGAATTATAGGGGTCCCAGAAGAGGAAGAGAAAAAGAAAGGGACTAAGAAAATATCTGAAGAGATTATAGTTGAAAACTCCCTAATATGGCAAAGGAAATAATCAAGTCCAGGAAGCACAGAGAATCCCATACAGGATAAATCCAAGGAGAAACATGCCAAGACACATATTAATCAAACTGTCAAAAATTAAATACAAAGAAAACATATTAAAAGCAGCAAGGGAAAAACAACAAATAACACACAAAGTAATCCCCATAAGGTTAACAGCAGATCTTTCAGCAGAAACTCAGCAAGCCAGAAGGGAGTGGCAGAACATATTTAAAGTGATGACAGAGAAAAACCTACAACCAAGATTACTCTACCCAGCAAGGATCTCATTCAGATTTGATGGAGAAATTAAAACCTGTACAGAACAAGCAAAATCTAAGAGAATTCAGCACCACCAAACCAGCTTTACAACAAATGCTAAAGGAACTTCTCTAGGCAGGAAACACAAGAGAAGGAAAAGACCTACAAAAACAAACCCAAAACAATAGAGAAAATGGGAATAGGAACATACATATCGATAATTGCCTCAAATGTAACTGGATTAAATGCTCCAACCAAAAGATGTGGACTGGCTGAATGGATTAAAAAACAAGATCCATATATATGCCATCAACAAGAGACACACCTCAGACCTAGGGACACATACAGACTGAAGGTAAGGGGATAGAAAAAGATATTCCATGCAACTGGAAATCAAAAGAAAACTGTAGTAGCAATTCTCATATCAGACAACACAGACTTTAAAATAAAGACTATTAAAAGAGACAAAGAAGGACACTACATAATGATCAAGGGATCAATCCAAGAAGAAGATATAACAATTGTAAATATTTATGCACCCAGCATAGAAGCATCCCAATACATAAGGCAAGTGCTAAGAGCCATAAAAAGGGAAATCAACAGTAACACAATAACACTAGGGGAATTTAACACCCTGCTTTCACCAATGGACAAATAATCCAAAATGAAAATAAATAGGGAAACACAAGCTTTAAATGATACATTAAACAAGATGGACTTAATTAATATTTATTGGACATTCCAACCAAAAACAACAGAATACCCTTTCTTCTCAAGTGCTCATGGAACATTCTCCAGGATAGATCATATCTTGGGTCATAAATCAGGCCTTGGTTAATTTAAGAAAACTGAAACTGTATCAAATATCTTTTCCAACCACAATGCTATGAGAGTAGATATCAATTACAGGAAAAAAAGTGTAAAAATACAAACACATGGAGTCTAAAGAATACACTACTAAATAACCAAGAGATCACTGAAGAAATCAAAGAGGAAATCAAAAAGTACCTAGAAACAAATAACAATGAAAACACGATGAACCAAAACCTATGGGATGCAGCACAATCAGTTCTAAGAGGGAAGTTTGTAGCAATACAATCTTACCTCAAGAAACAAGAAAAATCTCAAATAAACAACCTAACCTTACACTTAAAGCAATTAGAGAAAGAAGAACAAAAAATACCCAAAGTTAGCAGAAGGAAAGAAATCATAAAGATCAGATCAGAAATAAATGAAAAAAAATGTAGGAAATGATAGCAAAGATCAATTAAACTAAAAGCTGATTCTTTGAGAAGGTAGACAAATTGATAAACAATTAGCCAGACTCATCAAGAAAAAAAGGGAGAAGACTCAACTCAACAGAATAGGAATGATAAAAGGGAAGTAACAACTGACACTGCAGAAATACAAAGGATCATGAGAGATTGCTACAAGCAACTATATGCCAATAAAATGGACAACCTGGAAGAAATGGACAAATTCTTAGAAAGGAACAACCTTCCAAGACTGAACCAGGAAGAAATACAAAATATAAAGAGACCAATCAAAAGCACTGAAATTGAAACTGCGATTACAAACCTTCCAACAAACAAAAGCCCAGGACCAGATGGCTTCACAGGCGAATTCTATCAAACATTTAAAAAGACCTAACACCTATCCTTCTCAAACTCTTCCAAAATATAGCAGAGGGAGGAACATTTCCAAAGTCATTCTATGGGACCACCATCACCTTGATACCAAAACCAGATAAAGAGGTCACAAAAAAAGAAAACTACAGGCTAATCTAACTGATGAACACTGAGGCAGAAATCCTCAATAAAATACTTGCAAACAGAATCCAACAGCACTTTAAAAAGATCATACACCATGATGAAGTGGGGTTTATCTCAGGAATGCAAGGATTTTTGATATACATAAGTCCATCAATGTGATACACCATATTAACAAACTGAAGGAGGAAAAACCATAAAATCATCTCAATAGATGCAGAAAAAGCTTTTAACAAAATTCAATGCCTATTTATGATAAAAACCCTCCAGAAAGTAGGCATAGAGGGAACTTACCTCAACATAATAAAGGCCATATATAACAAATCCACAGCCAACACTGTTCGCAATGGTGAAAAACTGAAACCACTTCCACTAAGATCAGGAAAAAGACAAGGTTGCCCACTCTCAGCACTATTATTCAACATAGTTCTGGAAGTTTTAGCCACAGCAATCAGAGTAGAAAAACAAATAAAAAGAGAAAAAAATAAATAAATAAAAATTTTAAAAAAATTTTTTTAAAAGAAATAAAAAGAACTCAAATTGGAAAAGAAGAATTAAAACTGTCATTGTTTGTAAATGACATGATATATACATAAAGAATCCTAAAGATGCTACCAGAAAACTACTAGAGCTAATCAATGAATTTGGTAGAGTAGCAGGATACAAAATTAATGAACAGAAATCTCTGGCATTCCTATACATTAATGATGAAAAAGCTGAAAGAGAAATTAAGGAAATACTCCCATTTACCACTGCAAAAAAAAGAATAAAATATCTAAGAATAAACCTACCTAAGGACACAAAAGACCTGTATGCAGAAAACAGTGACACTGATGAAAGAAATTAAAGATGATACAAACATTTGGAGAGATATACCATGTTCTTGGATTGGAAGATTCGACATTGTGAAAATGACTATACTACCCAAAGCAATCTACAGATTCAATGCAATCCCTATCAAACTATCAGTGGAATTTTTCACAGAAATAGAACAAAAAATTTCACAATTTGTATGGAAAAACAAAACCCCGAACAGCCAAAGCAATCTTGAGAAAGAAAAATGGAGCTGGAGGAATAAGGCTCCCTGACTTCAAACTATACCACAAAGCTACAATAATCAAGACAGTATGGTACTGGCACAAAAACAGAAATACAGATCAATGGAACAGGATAGAAAGCCCAGAGATAAACCCACGCACAGATGGTCACCTTATCTCCTGTAAAGGAGGCAAAAATTTACAATGGAGAAGACAGCCTCTTCAATAAGTCATTCTAGGAAAGCTGGACAGCTACATGTAAAAGAATGAAATTAGAACACTCCCTAATACCACACAGAAATAAACTCAAAATGGATTAAAGAACCAAATGTAAGGCCAGACACTATAAAACTCTTAGAGGAAAACATAGGCAGAACACCCTATGACATAAATTACAGCAAGATCCTTTTTGACCCACCTCCTAGAGAAATGGAAATAAAAACAAAAATAAACAAATGGGACCAAATGAAATTTAAAAGCTTTTGCACAGCAAAGGAAACCATAACCAAGATGAAAAGACAACCCTCAGAATGGGAGAAAATATTTGCTAATGAAGCAACTGACAAACGATTAATCTCCAAAATTTACAAGCAGCTCAATATCAAAAAATCAAACAATCCAATCCAAAAACGGGCAGAAGAGCTAAATAGACATTTCTCCAAAGAATACATGCAGATTGCCAACAAACACATGAAAGAATGCTCTACATCACTAATCGTTAGAGAAATGCAAATCAAAACTACAATGAGGTATCACCTCACACCAGTCAGAATGGCCATCATCAAAAAATCTACAAGCAATAAATGCCTGAGAGGGTGTGGAGAAAAGGGAACCCTCTTGCACTGTTGGTGGGAATGTACACTGATACAGCCACTATGGAGAACAGTATGGAGGTTCCTTAAAAAAGTAAAAATAGAACTCCAATATGACCCAGCAATCCCACTACTGAGCATATACCCTGAGAAACCATAATTCAAACAGGGTATCACAATATTCATTGCAGCACTATTTACAATAGCCAGAACATGGAAGCAACCTAAATGTCCATTGACAGATGAATGGATAAAGAAGATGTGGCACGTATAAACATTGGAATATTACTCAGCCATAAAAAGAAATGAAATTGAGTTATTTGTAGGGAGGTGGATGGACCTAGGGTTTGTCATACAGAGGGAAGTAAGTCAGAAAGAGAAAAACAAAAATACCTAGTCTAACACATATATATGGAATCTAAAAGAGAAAATATGTTCTGAAGAACCTAAGGGTAGGACAGGAATAAAGACGCAGATGTAGAGAATGGACTTAAGGACAGAGGGAGGGGCGTGGGTAAGCTGGGACGAAGTGAGAGAGTGTCATGGACATATATACATTACCAAATATAAAATAGATAGGTAATGGGAAGCAGTTACATAGCACAGGGAGATAAGCTCAGTGCTTTGTGACCACCTAGAGCAGTGGGATAAGGAGGGTGGGAGGGAGACGCAAGTGGGAGGGCATATGGGGATATATGTATACGTATAGCTGATTCACTTTGTTATACAGCAGAAACTAACACAACATTGTAAAGCAATTATACTCCAATAAAGATGTTAATACATATAAATATATATATAAATATAAATATATATATATAATTGACAAAAACCCTTCCTCAACTTTAAAAGCAATGAATGGAAAGACAGAAAATTGATTCCCGTGTGATTATTTATTGACTGTGAAAATAATGTAGCATTTCAACAGTATAACTAAGGCAAGGAAGGGTAAGAGCATCTGACAGTGTTGATAAAAATGGCAATGGAAAAAAAAATTTGTTTTTCACAAGGGTAGCCAGAAGATATCTTGGAAAACAATATTGTTCTAGGAGACAGAATTGTCTCACTTTGAACTAATGAGACTGATGAGATCACAAGGGAACTATTAGATTTTCTTAAATATAGGGCTCTACATATAGGATTAATGAGAATCCAGAACAAATGTAAGCCTCAGGAAAAGATATGAACCTCTGGGGCAAAATATAGCTATAATGGCCAGATGAAAATCTCTATTCTCTAAACTTCAAAACAGTGTTCTTTCAAGTATAATACTATTCATTGTTTTCTTTGATTTTGGTTCTGAGGAAATGGTTTGCTTAACCAAAGTGAAACAAAATGTAAGCTGGTAGGCAGTGGAAATAACTTGTGCAATTTTCTTAACCCTATAAGTTTGCTTTCCTTTTTCACATCAACTTTCCAGAAGGGAAAGCAAGAATAAAGTATTTTTTATTTTAAATCTATCCATATTAATATATCATTTTTTTCCAAAGTGAAATGTAATCACAATTTCTTAAACTGGATTGTTCAGCTTGCAATCATATATTAATAATATTATGTATTATGTATGTTAAGATATAATGTATAATATACATTATGTTTTATATATGTTAATAATATTATGAATGTATTATATTCTTTTTCCTATTAGAATCAATCTGGAAGATAGAATCATGTATAAAAACAGTTATTTTGACACTAAAATTCTTAGGACTTAATTCTCCATACTTATTTTTTACATTTCTTAGAATTTCTTTTTTTAATTGAAGTATAGTTGACTTAAAGAATTATATTAGTTTCAGGTGTACAACCTGATTCAATATTTTTATACATTACACAGCATATGAAGTTATTACAATATTAAATTTTCTTCTTTATATTAGTTATAATCACATATATTTACCCGATAATTTTAGGTTCTGTTTGTCTTTATCATTGTGAATCCTAATAGTATCATGCATTCATGGACTCTCTGACACCTTATTTTCCTATTCTACTCTACAAATCTTATAACTTTATACTCAATGATTGAATGGAATTAACCATTCTTTATGAGCAAAGCCTTCATTAATTTAGAAAACTATTTTTCAAAATTAATAGGTATTTGGATTTTTAAATACAGTGACTAAGATTATTTTAATATACAATAATTTACATTATACTTTTGTCAAAAATATATATTTATGTAATGTAGGTTATTACATAATAATATAGAATATAATATATAATAATATTTTATATATCACTCTTACTCATTTGTATCATAAAGTATTACTATATAAACAGAAAAATTTAAATGACAGAAATTTGGTTAATCTCAATGACAGCAGCAATTTACAATCAGATAGTGGATTTTATATATGAAGTATCTAAGCTCATGTGAGACATATCTGTAATTTGTACAGTATTTCTATTTTTAGGAATCCCTGTCCCCTTCTAATATTATTATATGGGAATCAGAAAACATTTATGGTCACTATGAATTCTGCAGTTATCATCCAAGGCCAATCAAATTTCATCTGCATCTCTACTTATTTATGCTCCTTCTTAGGCAAGGCAATATGTTCCAGAGGGTACAAAATTGGGTATTGAAAAGTTATCGCAAAGAGCTTGCGATATTAAAGTTTTACTTTAAATCAACTCAGGAGAAAGTGAAATAGATGAATTAAAGATCAAAAGAAAATGATATTACACAGCTTGGAGCTCATTTCATTAAAACTGTTTCATAAGATATCTACTCTGAAAGTTTCAATGACCCTGAGTTACATGTCAGATCACCTACTCCAAGCATGAGAGATTGAACTGAGCATGAGATTGGTTGTTTGGAGACTTTTCTTTTTCTGAAACTAAGATACTTCAGGCAAATCAATTCACTTTTGTCTAATATGAATTTCCACTTCTGCTATCCTTAATTTTATACATTGAAGAATTTGTTAAAAAAAAAAAAACTTTCAATCATGAAGGAAAACACGTTGCCAGCATTTTTAAATCTTGCAATATTGTTTTTATCTTGAGAGTTCCCTTCCCACTCTTTTTCCATATCTCTGGCATTTTTGTGCTGTTTGGCAATCATCCAAAAATTCCAGAGAATTCAGGTTTTATTGCACATATTGGATCCTCTAACAAGTCTTGAAGAACCCACATTTTTATTTCAAATAATGTAAGGATATATGCTTTATCCTCATCTCTAGAGTCATGTTTAAAGTGTGACTCTGGCACTGAGTCTAAAGTCTAGACAGGAGATGTGTTTTTAAATGGGGTGCTCTAGCTAAAAAGGTGTAAAGGAAGGAGATATCATTACACAAATTAATCAGTGTTGCTATCATTTGTCTTGAGAACGTAACATTTCTGCCATTTCTATATTCTATTTTCCATGCATGGTAGGTGTATTTGGAATGAGAAGGAAGACTAGGAGAGATTTTAGTAAAGTTTGACTATGCTAGAGCTCAAAAATCATTGCGAATTCCTCACCTTCTGAATCATGTTTGGACCAGGATATCATCTAGCTCCTCTGTCATAGGTTAGCACCATGTGGCTAAACAAATCTATGAAGCTTCAGCCAGTCAAATATTATTTGTCATAATTTACCTTAATGAAGAGTATAGGGCTTCCCTGGTGGCGCAGTGGTTGAGAGTCCGCCTGCCGATGCAGGCGACACGGGTTCGTGCCCCAGTCCGGGAAGATCCCACATGCCGCGGAGCAGCTGGGCCCGTAAGCCATGGCCACTGAGCCTATGGGTCCAGAGCCTGTACTCCGCAATGGGAGAAGCCACAATAGTGAGAGGCCCGTGTACAGCAAAAAAAAAAAAAAAAAAAAAAAAGAGTATACAATTTTCTTTAAAGAAGTGAACATGCTTCTTTAAAGAAAGAAGCATGGTATATATGGTATATATTCTATACCATAAAAGTGCTTTAGTCAAGTGGTTATATAAGTCCAGGTGACTTGACTGGCTTTTTCCTTTCCTGTGGAACTTCTGTACCAGAGCAGAAAACTGGACTGTGAATGTGGGATGAAAAGCTATCATGGGGATTCCAGATACAAGTGATTACTTATTTTTCCTGTTAACTAGAAAATGTCTTCATCTATGTTTTTTTCTTTACAAAGGGAGTGGTATGCCAGTGTAGTAGTAAAATATTATGAAATTGAATACACCCAATTAATGTTTTACCAGATCATGGAAGACCCCTTTCTTATTTCTAAGAATAATATTTTTGGCTTACTTAGAGCTTATAATTTGTTCAAGTGGACTTGCCAATAGTGTGTATGTGAATGTGTAAACACACACATATCTTTTCAGTTGTTGCCTAGCCCTTCTAATATTTGTAAATATCATCAGAGATCACAATAAAATGAAGTTTAGCAAACATTCACAGAAGTGGAAAAAGCCCTCGAGTTGTCATTTTTTGTCCTATTTACCAAGAAAATTGGAATTAAACCATCCATCTGTTTGGCTTCTTTAAAGATCTTATCTTATAGCTCTTCAGAGGAAAGATCTCTTTGGATACCTTTCATTTGTTTGAGAAATGATACTTTCAAAATATTTCCTTTATGTTTTAAATATTTTTTTCTTGAAGTTAATTTAATTTTTCCTTTATGTACTCACATATATGTACCTTTGTAACAGATTCAACATTTTATGTACTTATTCAACTTATTAAACCAAAGTATACTATATTTAAGCATGAAATTCAAAGTACACTATATTTAAGCATGATATTACATCTTAATATTTGTTCTGTCAAAGATATAAATGTATTTAATGTCAGTCTTTAATGTTGTTGTCCTTATGAACCTATTTCAAGACGTTACACTCAATTCTCTTTCTTCATTCTTCATTAAAGTACTATAAACTCTAAATGTGCAGTGATAATCCAAGATAATGCCTATTTATTACACCATTGGCAATGAAACTGACATCTCTTCATATTGTTAACCTTATATTCATTGACATCTCTATTCTTCATTTGATCAGATACAACAGGCTATAAAATGGAGATCAGTTAGAAGGATATTTTCAGAGATAAAATGAAACTTCTATTACAAGCTTAAAAGGGAGCATAGGCAAAGATATGGCTAAGAGAAAGCTCATAGTGTTTTAGGACATGACGGCATAGACTAATGACTAGCGATTGGGGGATACAGAGGCACATGCAGACAGTTTAGGTCAGTGAATCCTAAATAATCAAAAACCATAAAAGTCATTATAATTCATTTGAATTTAACTATACCAATAAAGAGGATTTTCCTTTTTTTCTCTGAGAAATAAAATCATACTCCAGCTGTATGATGGATGGGCTAGAGATATAACAGAGATGTTAACAGCAAGTTGTCTTAGGAAACCATTACTTTTGCAAAATTTTACCTCTACTCTCTTAGGGTCTTCAGCTGCATCTGAGAATTAAATTGACATAAAAGAGATTAATAGGAAAAATGTATACAAATTTATTTAACATAAGTTTTTGGTGACACAGGATCCTTCACAAGGAACTGAAGTTCCAAAGAAGTGGCAAACCTATATGCCTTTACAAAGTTTGAATAAAGAGAGGCAATTGTTGAAAAGTAACCAAAATATATGGGGTGGCTAAAGGAAGATAAGAGTTATTTTAACAAGATCTGCTTGTACAGAATTCTCTTGGCCTCTACACCCTGTCTCTGCTGATAAGAATGTTTCTTTCATCCTCTAGAGGGAGGACATTTTTCACATGGGAGTTTTATCTCCTGCTTTTAGAAAGAAAAGGGGAGGTCAGAATGCTTTTCTAATACCTGCTGTTTTTCATATGCTTTTAGCTCAAAATAATCTTTATGCCAAAGGGACATATTTTGAGGTGGTATATTCTGCCACCCTGTACTTTAGTAGAACACTTTACAAAAGATAAATTAAGAAAAACTAGGGGTCTGGCTTAGGGCAGCAGCAATGCAAGTGAAAGGGAGAAGATATGTGAGACAGGTTGTAACTGTTGTTGTGATTACATGGGGTAAGAAAGATTAGATATAGTAAATTATTACAAAGATTCTAATATAAAAAAGGAGATTAGTTGCTGTCCTACTAGTTAGGATTTAGAAGGCAGAACGAGTAAATGACTACCTGTAAAATATCTTGCTGGGGTTTTGATTGGGATTTCATTGATTTTATAAATGAACTTGGGTATAATAGACTGGGAAATGTTTTAAAATCACATATCTGATAGAGAATTTGCATCCAAAATATATAATGAACTCCTTAAAACTCAACAATAAGAAAACAAAACACCAGGGTATAGAGAAAAATGAACCCTTCTACACTGTTGGTGGAAATGTGAATTGGTACAGCTGCTATGGAAAATAGTATGGAGGTTCCTTAAAAAACTAAAAATGGAGCTACAATATGACCCAGCAATCCCACTCCTGGCATGTAACTGGAAAAAATTAAAACCCTAATTCCAAAAGATTCATGCACCCCAATGGTTATAGCAGCACTATTTACAATAACCAAAACATGGAAACAACCTAAGTGTCCATCAACAGATGAATGGATAAAGAGGATGTTGGACATATATACAATAGAATATTACTCAGCCATAAAAAGGAATGAAATATTGCCATCTTCAGCAACATGGATAGACCTAGAGAATATCATACTAAATTAAGTCAGAGAAAGGCAAATATTATATGCCATCACTTACATATACATATATATGTGTATATATATATGTGTGTGTGTATATATATATATATATATATATATAACTGAATCACTTTGCTGTACACCTGAAACACAATATTGTAAGTCAACTACACTTTAATTAATAAAAAGCAAAAATCCAATTAAAAGTGGGCAGAAAATCCAAACAAATAACCTCAACAAATAAGATAAGCAGGTGGCAAATAAACATATGAAAAGATACTCAATTTGTCATTGACATTACAAAATGAAACAACAATGAGATATGACTACACATCTATTACAATGGCTGAATTTCAAAAATCTGATAATACCAATTGCTAACAAGGATGCAGGGCTACAGAAACTCATTCATTGTTGGTGGAGATGCAGAATGATACAGCCACTTTAGATATAGTTTAGCAGTTTATTACAAAGCTAAATATAGTCTTATAATGTCATCCAGTGATTGTGCTCATAGGCATTTATTTAACTGGTTTGAAAAATCTATGTCCACCGAAAAACATGTACATAAATATTTAGAGCACATTTATTCATAATTGCCAAAAATTTGAGGCAAACACTTTTTAAGAGGTGGATCCTTACACGAACGTGGTATAATCCATACAATAGGAAACTATTCAGTGAAAAAGGAATGAGTTATCAATCCATAAAAATACACAGATGATTCTTTTTTTAAATTAATTTTTATTAGAGTGCAGTTGTTTTACAATGTTGTGTTAGTTTCTACTGTACAGCAAAGTGGATCAGCTATACGTATACATATATCCCCTCTTTTTTGGATTTCCTTCCCATTTAGTTCACCACAGAGCACTGAGTAGAGTTCCCTGTGCTATACAGTAGGTTCACATTAATTATCTATTTTAATCACAGTATCAATAGTGTATATATGTCAATCCCAATCTTCCAATTCATTCCACCCTCCTTTCCCCTTTGGTATCCATACATTTGTTCTCTACATCTGTGTCTCTATTTCTGCCTTGCAAACCAGTTCATCTGTACCATTTTTCTAGATTCCACATATATGTGTTAATATACGATATTGTTTTTCTCTTTCTGGCTTCCTTCACTCTGTATGACAGTCTCTAGGTCCATCCACGTCTCTACAAATTACCCAGTTTCTTAAATGCTTGTTGCTAAGTGAAATTAGTTTGAAAAGGCTACATACTGTAGCACTCCATTTAGCTGACATTCTGGAAAACAAAACTGTAGAAATGGTAAGTGATTGCTAGGGCTTTGGGAAGAGGGAGGTTTGAATAGGTGAAGTACAGAGAATATTTCAGAGCAGTGAAACCATTTATGATACTATAATCATGAATACTGACACTATGCCATTGTCAAAACACACAGAACCTTACAACACAAAGAATAAAACCATATATATGAAAATATTTTTTAAATCATTTAGGAAAGCACAGAGAAGCAGGGAATTCCAAGACAGAATACAGAATGTTACAAAAACAACTAACCATATTACAAATGAATGAAATAATTTCACTGAAGGGGTAGGGGGAAAATGTATTGACCCATGTACTTTTAGAAATAAGTAGTAATAGTAAGACCAAAGGTGAAAGGAACTGTACATAAACACTCTAACTGATAAAGTTGTGCCCCATGGGAGAACAATTACCAATTCTGAAACCACTGTACATGTATACTGGAATTTAAAATTTAAGTAAATAAATGGCAGATGATTGAAACCAGGTTGCTCACTGTAGAAGTACAAGGATACAGACAAGGAAGAGGAGAAGGCTAGAACCATCGATGTGGTAATGAGCTAAAGTCAGTTGAAGTTCCATATGAATTCATGTTAGCTTAACATAGATACAGATGGTTACATATAGAAGTACTTATAGATATGTGTATATACAAAGGTTAGTATACACACATATATATACTTGCCCTGGCAGCTGAGAGGGCCTAAAACCAATAACACACTAGTAGTCTTAATACCATTCTCCAAGAAAAGAAACCAGGGCTTCTTGGAGAAATAACTGGTTTTAGGACTGGGGCAGGAAATATACAAGATAAGCCTGTAGTATCTTTCAGTATCTGAAAGTGCTAAACACACACAAATATGATGGGTACAGAAGATACAGCAGACATCCCCCAATGGTCAATGATTTCAAAAAATGAAAAAAAATGTAAAGTACCTAATATATATAATAAGTATATATGAGTCACACTAAATAATTAAATAAAATTAATGTGGAGAATAAACAGAAATCCTGTGCAGAGAAATTCCAAATATTTTATGTAGATACTCTGAACTCAAAAAGGTGAAGCATATTTCCCACTCCTTATGTGTGGACTGTGAATAGTAAGTTCCAGTGAAAGTGTATATTATGGGAAAGGGGGAAAAGATAAGTCACAATAAGTACATATCATGATTTGATGCAATGAGAAGGGCACTTTATCTCTGTGGGATCCTCCCCCCAAATCTATAACCCAAAATATATAATCATGAGAAAAGGATAAGGAAAATCCCAAATGAGGAATATTCTACAAAATACCTGACTAGTGCTTCTCAAAATTGTCAAAGTCATTAAAAATAAGAAAAAGCCTAAGAAACTGTCATAACAACTAGGATCCTAAGGTGACAGGAAAGACTAAATGTGATGGGATAGGAACCTGGAACAGAAGACATTTGGTAAAAGGTAAGGAAATTTTAATGAAATGTGGACTTTACTTAATCTGTATTGGTGAATTTGTTGTGACAAATTCTCCTTACTAATGCAAGATGTTAACAAGAGAGGAAGTTGGTTGTGGAGCATATGAAAACTATCTATACTACACTTGCAACTTTTCTGCACATCTAAAACTATTCTAAAACAAAATGTTCATTAAAATGAAGAAAATGTTATACTAAGTTTATCCCCTCCTAATGAAGAATAAAATCAAAAGTTCCATGCTAAAGTGAGAATGTATCCAAAACCCAAAGGATCTTCACATTGAAACAGGATTCACTCTCCAAATGGTTGAATGAAATCTGGTGCCAGATGTTTAAAAATTATGCCACAACTAAAGATCTCACATGCCACAATGAAGATCCTGCATATCGCAACTAAAAGATCTGCATGCTGCAACTAAGACCCGGTGCAGCCAAATAAATAAATATTTTTTTAAAAGTATGTGAGACAGCAAGGTCAACTTTCTCTACTAACTTATATATGTAGCTTCAACTAAGTCCTCTTCTTCCCCAGTATAGTTGTTCTCAGTCAACCCAGCAGCCTGTCTTCAAACTAGAGTTTCAACATTCCTTCTTCAAAGTAGACCTCTTGATATAGAGTCTGAATAAAGTAAATGAGTTATAAGAACTAATTGTTAGTATATCATAGCCAATATAAGATCTGAACAAAGCTATCCATGCTAAATATAATCAAAATATAAAGAAACACAATGAACTTCCATATTAGGATACATGGGGGTTAAATATCCTAAAATTTTTTTAGCTGAAACACAGATAAACTTGCTACATAAAATAAAGTCATTGTAAATGATTGGATAAGACCTCAAAAATGTAATAGGATTTCTCTAAGGCTGGGAATACAAGAACAGAGGATAAAAGCCAACAATGCCTCTGACAAAATATCCTGAGGATATCCAGAAATCTGGAAGGTCTAAATATTCTGTGCCCCATGTAGAGTACAAAATCACAATGGAAAACACTCCATATAAAGGTGGGATATGGAAAAATTTGCCCAACAATTGCAGACTGAAGAGAAAATTTTCTTTCTCAGTCTTAGTTTTGTGGAAGGAGAAGAAAAATGCCTCCTTTGAGACTAGAAACATAGTATGTTGACAGAGTTTGGGAAACAAAAATCAGATTATCTGTGTAGCCTGAATCCTTCAAAATAATTCCATTTTAAAAAGAAAGAATTTAAAGTATAAACATCTGGTTAGATGATTGGCAAATGCACAACACAAATTCTCCATGGAATAAGGCCCTCTACAACAAGACTGTGGAATCAGGGAGTACTCATGAATGGAACTGTAACACAATAGGACACACACTTAAAAGAAAATATAAAACCTAACAAGTGCCAGTCAAGAAAAGTAAGAAATAGCAGATAATTCAAATAAATGAACCAATCTCCCACCTAATTCACCTAATAAAATGATCAGGTAGAAAATGTTAAAATAAGTATGGCTTAAGGAAATAGAAAAGAGAATGCAACATCCAAGCAAAAACCAATGATCAGGACTTTTTAAAATAAAAACTATAGAAACAAAAATTAAAATTCTAAGGAAATATTAATAGACTAGACACAACTCAAGATAAAAATATGAACATATTTCAGAATTCTTGAATGAGATCATGGAATAGAGAGTGGAGCAGGGAGAAAATATGCTGAGAGAGAAATGGCTGAGAATTATTCAGAGTAGATTCAATGGCAAAGATTCTTCATTTCTGGAAAGCTAAGAAATCCAAACAGAAAATAAAAATAAACTCAGAACATTTGCAGCCTTGCTGCAAAACAACACACAGAGAAGAGTCTTAAAGTAGATATAGGGTGAATAAAAAGATAGACTACTTCAAAAGAACTACATTGACAGTTACAGCCATCTCAACAGCAACAGCAGAAACCAGAGGCAATTTCTTCAATGTCGTATGAGAAAATGTCAAACTAGAATCCTTATGCCAAGTAAATTATTTTAGAAGAATGATTGTGAAATAAAAACAATTTATATATATATATATATATATATATATATATATATATATAAACAACAAAAGGATTACTATCAAGAAGCTCTCACTAATAGTTTCCTAAGAATATACTTCAAAAATAAAGTTCTGGGAAGCAAAAAGGATGAATAAATTTTTAAAAAATTTTTGTAAACATGAAGTTAAACATAAGCAAACTTTTACTGTATATATCAATAATAATATTTGATTTATAGAATAAAAAAGAGATAAAATTAAACGGTGAATAACAATAATAGGGGTGATCAGAATTACAGCATAGTGTATTTCAAATTAATGCAAAAATATTACCTAACTTTAAATGTTTAAGTAGGCATGTTAAAAGTTAATGGAAAAGTATAGAAATAAAACACATATCTTTCAAAACCCTAAAAGAGAAAAATGGGAACTGGGCAAATAACAACAATAAAAACCTAATTTAAAAGATATAGAAAAAAAAGCCAAAATATGATAACCCCCAAATCATACAATAGAAATAAATCCATATATTTTAGTAATTCAAATGAATATAAACATACTATTTTTTCAGTTGAATGCATAAATTATTATTTTAAAAAGTACTAACCAAGAAAAGCAAGTATAATCCTAATAAAATCACACTCCTATTACTTCTCTTCAAAGTATACAATTCTATCCAGCAGAGTTTGACAACTTAAACAAAAAACAAACAAACAAACAAAAAAGGTAAAAATTAGAATGAAAAAACAAAATTGTTATTATGGGCAGATGCTAAAATTGTCTATTTGGAAAACTCCAAATAATCTATAAATTGTTTTGGAATCAAGAAATATGACTACTGTTACTATCTGTAAGATAAGATCTGTAAACAAAATACACTATTTATACTAGTGATAGAAAATGCAGTTTATAGAATTTATAGTATTATTATATGTCATAATTTAAAATAACAACAAAGAACATAAGGTACTTCCATGAGAAAAAATTTGCAAAAGTAAAAAGAAAATTATTAAAATTTTAATTCAAAGATATTGAGTTACAAAATAATTATATTTTTATAGATATTGTAATAAATTATAAAGTCAATATTTCTAAATTTATATGAAGAGTCATTGTAATTCCAACCAACATTCCAACAAAATTATCATTGACTTGACAAGTTAAACTAAAATTACATGGAAACCCCAAAGTCAAAGAATATTCAATACATTTTAGACCAAAAAAAAAAAAAAAAAATTGACCTAGAAGAAATAAAGACCTTACAAAAAGAACACATTATGACATCATGTTGAGATTTGGATCAAGGTTGCAGAGTAAGAGGACTCAGAGATCACCTCCTCCAATGAACACATCAAAAATACATCTACATGGGAAAATTCTCACTGAAAACTAACTGGAAACTGGAAGACAGACTCCTTTACAACCAAGACTGCAAGAAAGATACACACGTACTTAGGGAGGAAGGGAAGAAAATCAGGTTGTGACATGTGCCCCTGGGAGGGGACTCAAAGGAAAAGTGAGATTACACAAGAGGACCCCAGCCTTGGGAGTGAGCAGTTTAAGCCACAGATTGGATGTCCCCATCCTGGGATCCTGTGAAGAGGAGGCAAGCCTCCTTAGCTGGTTGGAGGACTTCTGGGACTAATAGAAGGACTGTGGGAAGCTTGAACTCCACTCAGAGGAGTGTGTCTGTGCAGGACTGCCCCCAAGGAAGAGCTGAGAGAGGTCTGTTGGGTTTCCTGCAACTGTCTCATTAAACATCCCAGCACAATCCTAACAAATGGTCCAACCCTGCTCACTCTCTGTCACAGTGCAGCACTGGATGTGGGGTGCACATGACCAGGGAAAAGATTGGACTGTGAGATACAGAGGTGACCAGGTCCCTGGGGAAGGTGTGCTGGTGGCAGCCATTGTTGGCACCTAGTCAAGCAGCTCCTCAAAAACAGCCTAGAACTCTGATGGTGGCAGCTTCACCACAACTCACCCCCAACACTTGCCGAGAAGCCACAAATGTCTCATCTGCCCTGCAAAGATTTTCCACAACAGGGTGGGGGCAGCAGAGGCCACTGACAACAATTGACTATGAGGAACAAAGGAAACTTGTACCTGAGGGTGTTTCTGAGCAGAGCCACAGGTGCTGGCACAGGTAGGTCATTGAAACTCTGCAACGAAAATGAGCAGAGATCCCACACAAGCCCCACTTGCTTCCTTACTCCCCTGCAATGGGACAAGTGTTCCATGCAGGGAGAGAAAAAAATGCACACTTAAAGGGAACAGAGCCAACTCAACCCTGAACCTCAGGGCTTCTTCTCCATCAACTTGGGATTAGACCCTAGGTCTGACCTTAGGTCTGACCAGTGAAGGTCGCTGAGCAGAGGGGAAAGCCTGCATCACACCAGGTGCCAGCTCTAGCCCCTATATCTCTGGCACCACCCCCTTTTAAGGTGATAGCTATCAGCACACCCTGAGGAAAGATGTGACCTGTAACCATATCAAATCTCTCTCCCATCAAAAGCACTGGGCACACAAAGTTTGTATAGGGATGTTCCCACATAATATCACCCCTTCAATACCACAATAGGTAACTGTTTCACCTAAATTCATAGAGGCAGAGAAAGTTAAGCAAAATGAAAAGGCAGAGGAACTACTCTCAACTGAAGAGCAAGAGAAAACTCCTGAAAAAAATAAATAGTAAAGTATAAATAAGGAATTTACCAGAATTCAAAGCACTGTTAATAAAAATATTAACTTAATTAGGGAAAAAAATTGGTATACATAATAAACACTTCAATAAAATTAGAAAATACTAAAAAGACCCAATTAGAAATGAAGAATTAAATAGCTAAAATAAAAAACACACTAGAAGGACTAAGATGAATAACAGACTAAGTGACACAGAATACATAAGTGATATAAGTGATCCAAAAGATAGAATAATGGAAATCACCCAATCATAACAGCAAAAAGAAAAGCAAGTTTTAAAAATGAAAACAATTTAAGAGGTCTCTGGAATAACATTAAGCATATGAACATTCACATTATAGGGGTCCCAGAATGAGAAGAGAGAGAGAAGGGGATCAAAAAAGTGTTTGAGGAAATTATGGCTGAAAAATTTCCAAACCTGAAGAAAGAAACAGATATCTCAGTACAGGAAGGACAGAGGGTCCCAAACAAGATGAACCCAAAGAAATCCACACCAAGACATTTCATAATTAAAATGGCAAATGGTAAAATAAGGAGAAAATTCTAAAGAGAGCAAGAGAAATAGAAATACTCATATACAAGGGAATCCCCATAAGGCAATCATCTGATTTCTCTACAGAAACTTTGCATTCTAGATGAGAGTAGCATGGTATATTCAAAGTGGTGAGAGAGAAAAACCTGCAACCTAAGATACTCTATCCAGTGGGATTATCAACTGAATAGAAGGAGAGACATAGAAATTCTCAACAAACAAAAATTTTTTTAAAGTTCATCAATATTAAACCTACCTTAAAAGAAATGTTAAAGGGTCTTCTCTAAGTGGAAAAGAAGTAAGAGTCTATAGAAAGGGACAATCCCAATAGGAAAGTCCAATATATACTTATTTAAGTATCAACCACTTAAATAAGCCAGTGCATAGACTAAAGACAAAAATTGTAAAAGGAACTATAACTATAATAAACAGTTAAGTGATAAGCATGAAAGTGTAAAATTTGACATTAAAAACACAAAACGTAGAAGAGGGGAGTAAAAAAGTGTAGATCTTTTGAATCTGTTTGAAATTAAATGATTACCAGTTTAAAACAAGTAGACAAAGTTACGGGTCAATATATACGAACCCCATGGTAACCACAAATCAAAAACCTATAATATATACACAAAAACTAAACAGAAAGGAACCCAAGCATACTACTAAGGAAATCATCAAACCACAAGGGAAGAAACAAAAAGAAGAAATATAAACAGAGAAGAACTACAAAAACAACTAAAAACAAGTAATTAAATGGCTATAAGTACATACTTATCAATAATTATTTTAAATGTCAAGGGACTAAATGCTCTGATCAAAAGACATAGGGTGGCTGATTGGATTTAAAAAAAAAGATGCTTCTATATGCTGTCTACAGGAAATTCACTTCAGAGATAAAGGCACACATAGACTGAAAGTGAGGGGATTGAAAAATATATTTCCTGCAAATGGACAAGACAAGAAAGCGGGGGTGGCAATACTCCTATCAGACAAAATAAACTTTAAAACAAAGGTTAAAACAAAAGACAAAGAAGGGTATTATATAATGATAAAGGGATCAATACAAGAAGAGGATACTACACCCATAAACATATATGCCCCTATTACAACAGCACCTAAATATATAAAGAAAATACCAACAGACATAAAATTGGAAATTTTATGGTATTGGAAATTGGAAATATTATGGTATTATTGATAATAATACCATAAGAGTAGGGGACTTTAACACCCCACTTACATCAATGAACTGATCGTCCAGACAGAAAAGCAATAAGGCAACAGTGATCTTAAATGATACAACAGACCACTTGGACTTAATAGATATCTATAAGATGTCCAACCAAACTAGCAGAATACACATTTTTTTTCAAGTGCACATGGAACATTCTCCAGGATAGATCACATGCTAGGCCACAAAATAAGTCTCATTAGTTTAAGAGGATAGAAATTATATCAAAGCAGGTTTTCTGACCACAGGGTATGAAACTAGAAATCAATTACAGAAATAAAAATAGGAAAAGAACAAACACCTAGAGACTAAGAAACATGCTACTAAAAAACAATGGGTCAATAAAGAAATCAAAGAGGACATAAGATAATACCTGTGACAAATGAAAACGGAAACAACTGTTCAAAATCAAGGAGGTGAAAGACCTATATTCTGAAAATAGGTCTTTTTCAGAATATTGATGAAGGAAGCTGAAGATGATAAATTAAATGCAAAGATATACCATGCACTTGGATTGGAAGAATTAGTAATGTTAAAATGGCCATACGACTCAAAGCAATCTACCGATTCTATGAAACTTCCATCAGAATCCTCATACATTTTTCACAGAACTTGTACAAATAAGCCTAAAATTCGTATGGAACCACAAAAGACCCTGAATTGCCAAAGCAATATTCAAAAAGAAAAAAAAGAAAGAAGAACAAAGGTATAGGTATCAGACTTCAAACTATACTACAAAACTATAGTAATCAAAACATCATGGTACTGCCACAAAAACAGATATATAGGTCAATGAAACAGAAGAGATCCCAGAAATAAACCCATACAACTATGGTCAATTTGTCTGTGACAAAGGAGGAAAGAATATACAATGCAGAAAAGACAGACTCTTCAATAAGTGGTGATGGGCAAATTGGAGAGCTACATGTAAAATAATGAGATTAGAACATTTCCCCACATCTTATACAAAAATAAACTCAAAAATGATTAAAGACCTAAAAGCAAGACCTGAAAGCATAAAACTTCTAGAAGAGAACATGGGCAGAATACTCTATGACATAAAGGGTGGCAATATTTTTTGGATCTGTCTCTTAAGGCAAAAGAAATAAAAGCAAAAATAAAAAAATGGAACCTAATTAAACTTAAAAGTTGTTGCACAGAAAAGGAAAGCATCAAAAAATGAAAAGACAACCTACAGAATGGGAGAAAATAGTTGCATATGATATGACTGACAAGAGGTTAATATCCAAAACATACAAACAGCTCGTAACACTCAGTATCAAAAAACAAACAAGCCAATCAAAAAATGGGCAGAAGACCTAAATAAACATTTCTCCAAAGAAGGCATACAGATGGCCAAGAGGCACATGAAAAGATGCTCAACATCACTAATTATTAGAGAAATGCAAATCCAAACTACAGTGAAGTATCACCTCACACCAGTCAGAATGGCTATCATCAAAAAATCTACAAACAATAAATGCTGGAGAGGGTGTACTACTGGTGGGAATGTAAATTGATAGAGCCACTATGGAGAGCAGTATGGAGGTTCCTTAAAAAACTGCAAATGGAATTATGACCCAGCAATCTCACTACTGGGCATATACCCAGAGAAAACTATAATTCAAAAACACAAATGCACCCCAATGTTCACTGAAGCACTGTTTACAATAGCCAGGTCATGGAAGCAACCTAAATGCCCATCGACAGATGAATGGATAAAGAAGATGCGGTACATATATACAATGGAATATTACTCAGCCATTAATAGGAACAAATTTTGGTCATTTGTAGAGACGTGGATGGACCTAGAGACAGTCATACAGAGTGAACGAAGTCAGAAAGGGAAAAACAAATATCATATATTAACACATATATATGGTATCTAGAAAAATGGTACAGATGAACCAGTTTGCAAGTCAGAAATAGAGAAACAGACATAGAGAAAAAAACATATGGACACCAAGGTGGGAAAGGTGGGGTTGGATGAACTGGGAGATTGGGATTGACATATATACACTAATATTTATAACTAATGAGGACCTGCTGCATAGCACAGGGAACTCTAGTGTTCTATGGTGACCTAAATGGGAAGGAAATCCGAAAAAGAGGAGATATATGTATACATATGGCTGATTCACTACGCTGTACAGTAGAAACTAACACAACATTGTAAAACAACTATACCCCAATAAAAATTTAAAAATAATTTTTTTAAGTCTACAAATAACAAGTGTTGGTGAGGATGTGAAGGAAGGGGAACACTTGAACACTGTTTTCTGGGAGTGTAAATTGTTGTAGCCACTATGGAAAACAGTATGGAGACTCTTCAAAAAAATTAAAACTAGAACTACTATATGAGCAGCAGTTCCACTCCTGGGCATATATCCAGAAAAAAATAAAAACAGTATTTTGAAAAGATATATGCACCCCAATGTTCTTAGTAGCACTATTTAACATAGCCAAGATATGTAAGAAAGCCAACTGTCCATCAACAGATGAATGGATAAAGAAGATGTGAGATATATATATATATATATATATATATATATATATATATGCATGCAATGGAACATTACTCAGACATTAAAAAAAAATGAAATTCTACCATTGGCAGCAATGTGGATGAACCCAGAGAATGTTATGCTTAGTGAAAGAAGTCAAACAGAGGAAGACAAATACTGTATGTATGATATCATTCATATGTGAAATCTAAAAGTAATACAATGGTGATATAGATAGCAAAATAGAAACAGACTCACAGATATAGAAAACAAATGAGTCGTTACCAGTGGGGAGAGGGAAGGGAGGAAGGGCATGTCAGGGATATGGGATTAAGATACACAAACTACTATGTATGAAATAGATAAACAACAAGGATATATTGTATAGCACAGGGAATGATACCCATTTATCTTGTAATAACTTTTAATGGAGTATAATTTGTAAAAATACTGAATCACTATTCTGTATACCTGACTCGTATATTATAAATCAACTATACTTCAATTTAAAAAATGGTGAAAGACCACTGCATTAGGCTTAAAATTCAGATGTGATAGAAATTATTAAAGCAAAATTATATAATTATTTATACAATTAATAAAGGATTACCTCCTTAAAAAAAAAGGCATGTGTTATGATACTGACATGGTCATGGAGAAACAAATAAATGGCATAGAACAGGAAGCTAAGAAAAACATCCAAACATGTATAAAAGCTTGATATATGACAGAGGAGTCATTACACGTGGAGAAAGAATGAATTATTTAATGTGTTGATGGGACAAATGACTATTGATATAGAAAATAAAAACAAAGACCTAGGAAATGCCATGTATAGAATTTTATATTAATATGTAAATTCACAAATAAAAAAGGAAATACTTTAAAGAAAATATAGAGGTTTTTCTGCTTGATTTTTGGAATGGGAAGGATATCTTAACAAGATACATGATGCATAACCATAGAAACACAGACTGAACGTTTTGACACTGTCAAATTAAGAACTCCTCTCAATAAATAGATACCACAAAGAAAAATGAAGTTATAAGCCACTACCTGGAAAAAGATATTTTCAACTATTATAATAAAGAGTAAATATATGTAAAATTTCTCCTTCTTATGAAATCAGTTTCCCAAATATCATCTCCTTAGCATTGAATATCACTTAGCATAGAATAGATTGCTATTTTACATGGTATCAAAGTAAAAATGACAAATCCAGTTGTGGCAGAGCAAGGTATAAACATTTAGGAAGTCTAAAACAATCTAATATCGTAGGCCAAATATTAGTAGCGGATTGATTGCTATTCTCATCCAATGTAAGAGCCTGTAATCTATTAACATACTGCATATGGATTTCATGCTCTAGTTTATGGATGGGATTGGAAATCATTTCCTCCCTAGTAACACAGAAAGTTAGTGGTGTATATGATTTGATATCTGTAGATTGCATAGCAACACATTTCCTAAGTACTCCTGATGTGAAATTTAACTTGAAAATTACATTTGTATGCTCTAGCTCATGAACTTGACACTATTCTGAATATCACCATAGGTAAGTTATTCTCTGCATGGTATGGCTTTTGGAAGTTAATTAGAGATACTACATGATATCAGCTCCTTGTGAAATGTTGAAATGGAGATATGATACTCCTCAGGAAAACATTGTTCTGGCAGAGAAAATGAATAGATTTGTAGTTGATTTGTATGCTAGTGTTTGAGGTAAGGGTGAATGTTTCAGAGACAATTGCAATCATTTGCTCCTAGGTTCTGTGTCTGTTGTGACCTTCCTCCAGTGACTATACAATTGATAAAGAAGTTACAGGAATAGGAATTTTGAAGCTAATGGTAATTAAGAATAAAGGTAATGCCAGTAGCTCTGAGGGATCAGAGATCGAATTTCTTTTTAAATAAAAAAAGCCACTCTTACAAATCATGGCATATATAAGGCTGCATTGTACCTGATTCTGTTCATCTATATCTACCACTATACCATAAGCTCCATGAAACAAGGACTTTATCAGTCTCAGTGTCTGTTACATGGTAGGCACTCAATAAATATTTGCTAAATGAGTAACTGAATGATTAAATGAAATGATCTTTTCTCCTTGATGAACAGATTATACAGAAGCAAATATAAGGTTGACCAAAATAAGACAAAGATTCTTTTTTCAGTGATCTCTACTAGATATGCTATAATCAAATTTGCATTCTTAGAGCAGCATCAAAACACACTGCCAATAATGCTGTGGAAGGGGAGACAAGGCATTTAGGATTAGAATTATTTTTTTTAATTATTTAAAGTAGTGTTAAGATAAACAATGCAGTTTCAAAATGCTGTAACCATAAATGCCATGAAAAAAGTGAATGATTATTAGATATGGTACTTTGAGGCTTCTCTTTACATTGCAGTTTAAATGAGGCCAGGTAAGTGCAAGTTAATTATACAAATTTTACAAAGTACTCTTCAAATAATGGTGTTTTCATTTATAAATCACACTAAAAAGTGTATTCATATAGGCAGAGCTTCACAGATTTCATCATATTTCCCAAATAAACATGGTATAATTACATTATTGACCAGAAAATAGTGTATATTATTAAGTCACTCAATAAAGGATAATTTAGTGCAAACCTCCACAATAAATAGAATAGTAAAATAGACCACAGAGATTACACAAAGCACATAAATGTGTTTTACACATGTACCACCTAAAATAATAAATTCAGCATATTAAACAATTGTTTTCATTTTTATTTTAACGATTTGACCAAAAAGAATATTCAGTATTCCGATAACAATTATTATAATTTTAACATTAAAATTTCACATTTTGAAAGAGAATATTCTAGGGTACTATAAAATGATATTAAACTAAGTTTGCTTAGAATTATTTTTTCCAAGGAATAAACTCTCTCTATTAATCAAAAGTGTTCAAATTATTTCTAAATACTTCCAAAAATTTCATGGTTATGTCAAAACTGTAGTATAATGCTCAGTGTGCATTTTTTGGTTATATTGGTGGTATTGATAATGATGACAAGCTTTAAAATGTCTAGAGAATAATCAAATCTTTCTTCTCTTTATTCTTTCCTACCAATCTATTTTATACCAAAGAGTCTTAAAATAATATGTTGGGTATCAGAACTTCAGTCTTCATTGGAAGAACATAAAAGGAAAACTACTATCAATTTATTTGAACTTTTAAGGAGATTCTAAACCTCTTTAACAAATGTTCTGAAGTATGCAGAAATATTCCAACAACATCAATTGTCATTGGGTCTTTTTTTCTTCCAGTTATATTGAGATATAATTGACATACAGCATTGTATAAGTTTAGGTTGTATATAATGTGACTTACATACATCATGAAGTGATTAAGCTAACATTTGTCGTATGATGTAGATATAAAATAAAATAAAATAAAATAAATATTTCCTTGTGATGAGAACTCTTAGGATTTACTCTCTTGACAATTTTCATATATAATATATAGCAGTATTAATTATATTTACCATGTTGTACACTGGATGCCTTGTACTTATTTACCTTATAACTGGAAGTTTGTACCTCTTGACCACATTCATCCATTCCTCCCTCTCCCCCACCTCCTCCTCTGACAATCACAAAATTAATCTCTCTTTCTACAAGTTTGTTAGTTTGTTTTTAAGTATAATTGACCTTTGACACTATGTTCGCTCCTGGTACACAACACAGTGTTTTGATATTTCGATACATTTCAAAATGATCACCAGGATAAGTCTAGTTACCATCTGCTACCATACAAAGATATTACATAATTATTGACTACATTCCCCACACTGTACATTTCATACCATAACTCATTTATTTTGGAGCTGGAAGTTTGTACCTTTGAATCTTTCTCACCTATGAATCTTTCTCACCTATTTCTCTCCTCCTCCGACCCCATTCTCCTCTGGCAACCACCTATTTGTTATCTGTATCTATGACTATGTTTCTGTTTTGTTTTATGTTTGTTCATTTGTTTGGTTTTTAGATTCCACATATAAGTGAAATTACACAGTATTTGTCTTTCTCTATCTGACTTATTTCACTTAGCATAATACCTGCTAGGTCTATCCATGTTGTCATAAATTGCAAGTTTTCATTCTTTTTTATGGCTGAATAGTATTCCATTGTATATGTATACCACATCTTCTTTATCCATTTATCTATTGATGGGCACTTAGGTTGCTTCCATATATTAGATAGTTTAAATAATACTGCAATGAACATAGGGGTGGATTTATCTTTTTGAATTAGTGTTCCTGTTTTCTTCAAATAAATACCCAGGAATGAAATTTCTGGGTCATATGGTAGATCATTTTTTTAATATCTTGAGGAATCCCCATACTGTTTTCCACAGTGGTGGCACCAATTTACATTCCCACAAAACAGTGTACAAGTGTTCCCTTTTCTCTACATCCTCAGTAACACTTGTTATTTCTTTCTTTTTGACAATAGCCACTGTGACTGGTGTGAGGTAATATCTCACTGCAGTTTTTATTTGTATTTCCCTGTTGACTAGTGATATGAACATCTTTTCATGTGTCTGTTGGCCATCTGTATGTTTTCTATGGAAAAATGTCTATTCAGCTCCTCTGCCCATTTTTTAATCTGATTGTTTTTTCTTTTATTGTTGAATTGTATGAGTTGTTTGTTGTATTTATATATACTAACAACAAACTATCAGAAAGAGAAATTAAGAAAACAAGACTATTTACAATCCCATAGAAAATAATAATTTACTTAGGAATAAATCTAACTAAGGAGGAAAAAGACCTGTATTCAGGAAACCGTAAGACACTGACGAAAGAAACTGAAGATGACAGATGACACAAATGGAAAGATATACTGTGCTCACTGTTTGGGAGAATTACTATTGTTAAAATGACCATATTACCCAAGGCAATCTACAGATTCAATGCAGTCCCTATCAAAATACCAATGGAATTTTTCACAGAACTAGAACAAATAATTCTAAAATGTGTATGGAAACAAAAGAACCCAAATAGCTGAAACAATCTTGAAAAAGAAGAGCAACTTGAGGATATGGGGAGGGGGAAGGGTAAGCTGTGACAAAGCGAGAGAGAGGCATGGACATATATACACTACCAAACGTAAGGTAGATAGCTAGTGGGAAGCAGTCGGTGCTTTTGTGACCGCCTGGAGGGGTGCGATAGGGAGGGTGGGAGGGAGGGAGACACAAGAGGGAAGAGATATGGGAACATATGTATATGTATAACTGATTCACTTTGTTATAAAGCAGAAACTAACACACCATTGTAAAGCAATTATACTCCAATAAAGATGTAAAAAAAAAAAGAAGAAGAGCAAAGCTGTAGGTATCATGCTCCCTAATTTCAAACTATACTATATTTTCAAAGCACAGACACATAGATCAATGGAACAGAACAGAGAGGCCAGAAATGAACCCATAGTTACATGGGCAATTAATCTAGAACAAGAAAAGGAAAGAATATACAATGGGGAAAAGACAGCCTCTTCAATAAACAGTGTTGGAAAACTGGACAGGTACATTCAAAAAAATAAAACTGGACTACTGTCTCATACCATATACAAAAATAAACTCAAAATAGATGAAAGACTTAAATGTAAGACATGAAACCATAAAACTTCTAGAAGATAAGAAGTATACTCTTTGACATGAGCCTTAGCAATATTTTTTGGATATGTCTCCTCAGGCAAGGAAAACAAAACCCAAAAAAACCAAATGGGACCTCATCAGACTTAAAACTTTTGCACAGTGAAGGAAACTATCCACAAAATGAAAGGGCTGCCTACTGAATGGGAGAAGATATTTGCAAAAGATATATCTGATAAGGGGTTAATATAATGGATAAAGGCACCTGAACTGTGGACATTAATTAGGTAATGCTCAATCAGTAGAGAAGGGAAATAAAACATTTCCTTCCTTGTTAGGTAAAATTTATATTGGTGACTTCAGGAAAGGCAGATTAATTGAATAAAAATATCAGTTTACTTTATATTTTATCATTTTACCTTTTATTCAAAGACCTTATCATTTGTAAGGTCTTTAGTATGAGCCAGGCACTATTTTATGTGATTTAAATTAACACCACATCAACAGAGTGAAGTAAGTATCATTATGCACTCCATTTCAAAGATGGGAAACTGAGGTACAGAGAAATTAAGCAACTTTCCCAAAGTTACATGTATACAAAATGGAAGAGCTGAGATTCAGACCCAGGCAATCTGGTCTGGAGCCCAAACTTTAAACAACTAGGTATATGACCTTTGCACTGAATTAGACTGATTTGAATTGAAACAGCTTGAGGGGGGGTCTGCCACTAGCGTTATACTGTGAAGGAGGCAAAGATGAATAACACAAAGCTTCTGCCCTGAGGCCACTTTCAATTTCACAGATGTTCATAAGTACTGAACACTTAGGAATGCATTCACAGATTGTTGGCATGCAAACTGTCTTTTTATATAATGTGCTATACTACACCTCTACATGTTTTCATTTCCCTTCTCTGAATTCCTTAGCACTAAGTGGCCTGGATTGCTTATTTTAGCACCTAATCATCTCCTTCCTTTTCCCTATTAATTATGTACAGAATCATTCAATCAGACAACTTACTGAATCCATATGGTTTAAAGGATTACAGTGACATTATTTTTGTCTTTTCTCAACCAGAGGTCTTCAACCCAGGATCCTGGAGTATATAAAGCATTTATAAGGGATCAGCATGCACAGTTTCAATGGGATTGATTTCTAGATTCTCATATTCTTTTCATTTGTTTTTTTAAATTTATTTATTTATTTATTTTTGGTTGCGTTGGGTCTTCATTGCTGCGCACAGATGTGGGTTTCTCACTGTGGTGGCTTCCCTTGTTGCGGAGCACGGGCTCTAGGTGCACAGTCTTCAGTAGTTATGGCATACGGGCTCAGTAGTTGTGGCTCACAGGCTCTAGAGCGTAGGCTCAGTAGTGGCGCATGGGCTTAGTTGCTCTGCGGTATGTGGGATCTTCCCAGACCAGGGCTCGAACCCATGTCCCCTGCATTGGCAGGTGGATTCTTAACCACTGCACCACCAGGGAAGTCCCTATATTCTCATATTCTTATATACCTTTCTTAAAATTGATCTGAGAACAAACTGAAATTCACAGTCTGCTCCCACTGTACACAAATTATAGGCATACCCCTCTCTCATCCCTAATATTAATAAGGTAGATTAACCTGAGCTTTAAAAAACTCTAGGATGCTAAACAAAATGATATATTTAAATATTGATTATAAGAGATTCTCCTAAACTCCTTCTTCTCTTTATACACACACACACAATAAGCACATAATATAAACACACACACAGAATTTTATATTAGAAATGGATATTTTGACCTATGTGTAAAGGAGTATATTCAGGATAAACAAAGCATAAGTTACTGATGATCCTTCCATAAAATGTTAATATTTAGTATGTTTTGCAGGACTACTAAATTCTGCAAGTTTTGTCAGACAAAGTACATTGAATTTTTTTAGGTTTGTTTTTATTCAATTAAGTACTTAACACTGACTTTGTAAATATATAAAATTTTTATTACTATTTTAATGTATTTTCAAGTTTTTTAACAGTTTGAAATGTATATTTTCTATCTCTTAAAATTAAGAAAAGTATTAATTTTGCCTTATGATAAAACACTTTAGATTTGAGCTAAAAATATGAAAGGAAGTACATCGTTTTCCCAAATTTGTTATAGGTATGCAGTAAAAGAACAGAAGAGGTAAAATTTAAGACAGCCTAGAGAAGCTATTAGTATAGAATTTAAGCTCTTAGATAACAGGATTCCTATGAACCTACAGTAAACTCTTATAACTGAATCTCCAATTTTTAAACTGAGCATGTGTGCTTGAAAGACATATGAAATACTAGATTTTTTTTTAAAAAAATAGTCTACCCCACTGTAAACATTCCATAGTAACTTAGTTTTGCCGTGAATTAAATGTCCCCTAGGATGGCAATGGATGATAAAAACTTTTCTCAGTAGCACTGAAAGAATATATATATATTTTTGGCCAAACAAGGTTGTACAACATTCACAGAAGTTCTGTGTTTATACATGCACAAGACTTATTTAGCTCCTGAATCTGTAGGTTAACAATTAAGGTTAGGCACGGATGGGAGGTCCATTTGGTCTTGGCTAAGGAGACTCATAGACTTGAGTGTTTGCTAGGAAAGCTGGGGCACTCATCTCTTTCCACATGTCTTTCCTCTGCCAGTAGCCAGTCAGGGCATGCTCATGGCAATGGAAGAAATACAAAAGAGCACGTAGAAACACTCGAGGCCTCCTGAGACCTTGACACAGAATTGGCAGAAAGGCATTTACTTCCACCTTATTTCACTGACCAAAGCTAGTCAAATACCAAGCCCCATATACAGATGGTTCTATAAAGTTGTATAGCAAAGGTCATGGTTATAAGAGTGAATAACTGTAATGGTAATAAGGGCCATTTACTGCCATTCACCTCAGATGTATACAAGATTACACTGTTTTTCCTTATTATTTTCACAAAATAGTAAAATCTCATATAGTTTGCCTAGATGTTAGCTTGGACACATTTTTAAAAGCTTTGAATTAAAGTGACCATATCCTGAATGTTCTTACCTCGGGCGGGGTGCGGGGAGACACCAACCACACTTTATATAGAATCAGGAATTTCTAATCTATACAATTCAATATACAGAATAATTAAAATATATACTACCATGCTTAAAGGGAGAAAGACCTCACATTGCAGGTAGGGCCTAAGGCCAATTTGACTATTCTTCTTACTTTTTATATTTTCTGTATTTAATACCTTTCCTATTACAAATATGGAGCTTTTTTTCTACTTTCTTATTAATATAATGAATATGTATTATAGATATAATAGAAAAACTATGGAGAAATAATCAGAAGATGAAAATGAGTTAATTTTAACACCAAACCTAAGTCTTCATTTCCCTGAGTAAATTTCTTAAAATGAATGATCTTTCATTTTATCTTCTCTGTTCTCAGATATATTAATTTACGTAGCATATTAGCAGCATAAGAGGTAGCAATTTTTGTGACTGGTAATGTTAACCGAAAACTGTGTTTTTGAGGAAAACTCTGGAAGAGGAGAGTTTTACATGTATTTGTGGATGTCACAGTAATTTTATTGTTTAGCAAAAAGAAAACGTGGTAAATTATTTTTTAATCTATGGATAGGAAAAGCTTTATGTGATATCAGTTAAAAATGTCAACAACGCAAGGGAAATTGTGTATTTAATAGGGCATCAATTACCAAATTTACAAAGTGGTCTAATCAGGTTAAGATAGAGACATGGCCTTTGTCTCTACAAATTTTTTTTTTTTTTTTTTTTTGCAGTACGCGGGCCTCTCACTGTTGTGGCCTCTCCCGTTGCGGAGCACAGGCTCTGGACGCGCAGGCTCAGCGGCCATGGCTCACGGGCCCAACCGCTCCGCGGCATGTGGGATCTTCCCAGACCGGGGCACGAACCCGTGTACCCTGCTTCGGCAGGCGGACTCTCAACCACTGCGCCACCAGGGAAGCCCCTCTGCAAATATTTAAGGCAATTGTTTTAAATCCACTGTCATTGGATAGTGAATCATCTTCCATTTCCCCCAGAAAATGCATTCTTTTCTAGCTTCAATATCCACTAAAATTTAACATTATACTATTCTATGAACACATATTTGATGCCTTCCATATAAAAATCACTGGACTAGACATTTAAGATAAAAAAGAGGGGGCAGGGGGCTTCCCTGGTGGCGCAGTGGTTGAGAGTCCGCCTGCCGATGCAGGGGACATGGGTTCGTGCCCCGGTCCGGGAAGATCCCACATGCCGCGGAGCGGCTAGGCCTGTGAGCCATGGCCGCTGAGCCTGCGCGTCCGGAGCCTTGCTCCACAGCGGGAGAGGCCACAACAGTGAGAGGCCCGTGTACCGCAAAAAAAAAAAAAAAAAAAAAAAAAAAGAGGGGGCAGGAATAAGCAATGACCTCCCTCTAAAGTTGCTTACAAAGTATTAAGAGAAATGACTTGTATGCAAATAATTAGAAGATACACGTCTATTTTTTTTATAAAAGAGAAATAGATAAAGTTGTCTGGGACTTCTGAGGAGGGGCAATCATACAGCACTACATCAAAGCCATTATTGGTTGTCTTGGAAAATAAATGTAATTCAGTCAGATAAGTAACACGTGTTTTTAAGTATCCCCTAGGGCCCCAGTAAAGTGCTAGCAACTCTGATAGAAAACAAAAAGACAATCACAGGGATTTTCCTCCATGATTTGCCTCTCGTAACCCAGAGAAAGACTCAATGCAGTACACGATATAAGTGCATCAGGGCTAGGGAAAAAGAGTTCAGTGGATCCTGGCAGGAAATGCTTCATGGGAGATAAGAAACCCAAAGTGAGGTTGGAAAGACAAGGGAAGACAATGGCCATGAGGCAAATTCAAGGACATGAGCAGAGAAAGAGAGTTCCTAATGAGCACTTGTGTTCTGGGAATAGTGAGCAGATATTTATTTTTATAAACTTCTTTTTGGAGGACATGAAGATAGGATAAAAATTTATTATAACAAGGGAAAAGGCAGACAAAAAGAGACAATGGAGTTTAAATAGTAAAATTTGGTTCAAAATGTAATTGGGAGCCTTTGTAGTTTCATAAACAAGTCAAGATTTGTTTGGCAGCTAAATGCAGGATGGATTGTAAGAGGCAGAAAGAGGAGAAACAGATGTCAGGAAAAATTCAAATGCTTTTGTCAATAGTCTATATTCCATTCTCGCTCCCCTTTGAGGAATGAAGGATTTATTTCCCCATCTGCTGGGAGCACTGCAAGCAGACAAGTCTCAGTGCTCAGACCCCCTTTGGGGATTCCTTCAGTAAAACGGAACCACCCTGCCAAACATCACACCCCCTTCCCAGGATGGCCTGCATCCAGTTTCTTGCCTCAACTGGGGAGATCTCTGAAGGGTCAGGCCATCTTCAGACCACCCTGGTCAACTGAGGCTTTCTGTAGACTACATTGCCCCTTAATTTTTCCTCAGTCTAATCCCGCTTCCTTCCCCCTTCTCTTCCACAGATTGTCTCAAGGGCACCCCCCAACAGACCTCCTGCACAATAACCTCCATTTTGGAGTCAGTCACAGGGAACCCAAGCCGTGAACATTTTCTTTTGCTTCTCTTTACAGAACTGTAAAACTGTTCTTTGAGTTACATAACAGTGCCAGAACAGACGTGATAATAGCGCTTTGGCAATCACGTTCCCCTGTTGCTTGTTCTTGCCTTGAGGAGCTACTGTTACACTGACATCAATACTACATACTTCCACAGGGCACAAAATCACGAAAAAACAATGGCAACAGCTACGGCAAATGTTAAGATAGTTTGTTTCTCATTTTTAAACAGTGTTGAGCGGCTATATCTTAAATTTTTGGCCTCACTGCATTTACCTCTGAGCCCTCTTTCCTTGCCAAGAGGACGTTATTTAAAAGAAATTTAAAGAACATATAGGCAGTCGCCTCCTGTCTTCAATGCACCTCCCAACCATCAACATCACCTCACCTCCACATCCCACGTCGGGTCGTCCCTGTTTGCTGAATTACTCACTTTCTGACCCAACTCTTCCTTATTCAGCGATGATTAATTAGGCCCATAAGAATTGTGGGAAAAGAACACAGGTGTTTTTCGTTGGTTTTCTCTGTAATAGGTCCAGAGGACTTACCACTTTATTGTGAGTTTTAATGGCAGCACGCATTAACAAAGAAAACTAAACGAGTTTAAATGCCCTATTTATCTACTCATGTTCACTTTTTCAAAAACAGTTATTTTATGTTTTTGAAAAAATGAACATGAAACCTGCCTTAAAATAATGTTTAAAATGCTGTATTTTTCAAAATGTATTTATACTAAAATTTTTTATTTAAATCACCTGACTGATAGGAAACATGATGAGTTTTAATTAAAGTACTGGAGAGACCAAGGTGATACTTAAGATGAGAGATAAAGCAAGCATACCTAGGGCAACTTGTTTTCTACCCATTCAAGGATCAGAGCTTGTAAGGAACGAGAAAAATCCTCATTTGTCTCAAAAGTTGCTTTTTCATTAGCTCATAACTGAAGAAAAAGCCACATTTTTGGATAAGTGCAAATTCACAAGCAAAGCTAAGAGGTCACAACTTCTAACATTTAATTCATTTAGAAGGAAAATGCTCCAATTAAAGTAAGAATGGTTCAGACTTTTTTCAGAGTCAGAAAACACTAGCCTGAGACTCATGCAGCAGACGAAGTATGGAGAGCATAATTAACCAATTAAATCCTCATTTCCAGGGAAGCACCCAGCTGAAGTAGTTAAAGCCAGGAGGGGCTATTCAACGGACTGCCTTTTTCTATTAGACATTATAAATTGATTTAATAGTTCCAAGTTTATGCCAAAAGACTTATGGAAGAAATGCTTTTGCCATATAGATTTTAAGCTACGTTATATTGCTAATTCTGTCTCTGAATATAAATCGAAACCTAAATGAGTCACTTTTATTTATGCAGAAATGTACCTAAATAATGTTTTTAGTAAATTAAGTAAAAAGTAGTATTATTTTTATTATCATCTCAAGTTAGATGTTTGAGCTAAGTGGCTCAAATGATGTTGAGGAAAATTATCAGCTTTAAAAATGCAGGCTAATCAGTGAAAAGCACTCCATTGTTTCCTGGTAACCATTAATGGAAATGCTCTTCTACTGGGAAAAGAAGTAGTAAGCTTTTACGATCTAATACCTAGGCTGATATTAACTGAAGAAGTCTAAACTTCAGTAGCATGCAAATAAAATATAATTTTTCTGAGACTATCATGGAGAGAGATAAAAAATCGGCTGTATCTTATGGCTAACTTCTTTTAAGTTTTCAAAAGTGATGAAAAATAATCAATGAGGTTTCAAAATATTTAATCTCATTGCCAAACACTGTTTTCTGTCAGATGCTGCCTTTTCCCCAACTTCCTAATCAGCTTCACTCTCTGAACCTCTGTGCCTGAAATGATCGCTTGGTTACTGATTCACGTACCTCAGTTGTAGGGGTTCAGAACAAGCATCTCCAGGATGTGCCACTTTGGCACATATGGATTATTTTGAGCTAAAAAGCAAAATAAGAGAATCTACTGCCCCTCCTTTAACTATCTAGGAGAATTTAAATTGGGGATTTTTCCCAGAAAAAGTTATTACCAGACATAAATTTTATCTAATTGGCCCCATCTATATATGGCAGGGCAAACATCTAATTATCAAACATCTGCGCTTCTTATCTTCCCGTGAATAATTTTTCTGTCCTTGGAAGACTCAAGCGCCTATCCCATTTCTTATCTCAGAATGACATAAATACCTTATTTTACCTTTCTGTCTTTGAGCCTCTCATGCATGTGGGGTCTCTGAATCTTTCATGTACGTGGCATTCTCTTACATACAAAATTAAATTTGATTTTCTGCTGTTAATCTGTTTCATGACAATTTAATTCTTAGACCAGCCAGAAGAACCTAGAAGGGTGAGGGGAAAGGTTTCTTCCTCCTAGCAGTCATCACTCTATAATGTCTTTAACATTGGAAGTCTCGTTTTTTTTACTGGTAGTGTCATTTTTTCCTCAAATGTCCTTACTGTTCTAATAAACACTTTTTATTGGAATGGCTTGTAATTACCATGAGCAATACAAATTTGACTAATGCTCCGCACCTTTGAACTTGCATATTTACAGTCTTTTTAAAAAAAGTAAAATGTTGCAGAAACAGGGCTCTAAGAAGAAAATAATTCAAACATGCCAAAAGGATTAAGATCACAGGAAATAAACTAATAAAAACTCTAAAATATTCTCTTGTTTACTAATATCTTCATTCCCTTACAAGTACCGACTCATACTTATATGGATTTTATCCTCAAAATAGCTTCTTCTAGGCATAGTTATATAGCACTTTAGTTTATTAGAGTAAATAAAAATTTACTGCAGCTTTACTTATAACTCCTAACTGTAGCCTACTAAAATTGTCAAATAATATATTTAGATAATAAAAAACATGCTTATTGAGAAATATATTATATCTGCCATTATCAGTGTATAATAATTCTATAAAAAGGACAACACAAAGTTAAATGATTGATTGCAAAAGGATGTTTAATAATCCCAAAGTAGTTCAAGAAACATCACAGAAAAAAAAAGAAACATCAGAAAAGTTCGAGAAAACCATAAATTAAAAAAGCATTTAATTTAAAATATAAGGCCATAAGCATTTTCATTTAAAAATATCTATTTTTACATGTAATTTTCTCTCTTTTTACAATTTCTACAACCTAAAAATAGACACTGCTTTGTTAAATATCTGTTTCTACTAGATATGGACTATTTCTTAGTAGAAGTTCAATATGTATTCATTGACAGTGATGAGATCTACTGAGTTTCTTGAAGTCCATGTGTTTGATATGCATTTCTCTGGATACACACTGGATATAATTCAGCTTTGCAAAGATCAGACGACTCTAGAAGCGTTCACGCTCAATCTCCTGGATCCCTAGAGCAGCAAAGCTCTACCAGCAGAAAGAGCAAGGCACAAGAAAGCCACCTGGGGAGCAGTACAGTTTAGGTCTAGGTAGTTACAGCCTGAGTAATAGCAGGGTGCTTGCTACGGCAGCAATTTCGTTTTCTAGCCCTCTGGAGCCAGCAACAAGCAATAGATCAGACTAGCCACCAAGGAAATACTCCTGTTACACAGCCCTCCATATGGCAAGAAAGGCAAAAATAACCATGGATAGGAATCAATCTCTTTTATGACATCCATTGGAAAACCAAAGCAATATCATATGGTACAAGAATAAGTAACCCACCTTGGGAGAAATGCAATCGTATCAACTCTTTGAAGCATGAAAACAGCTCGGTGGATCTTTGGTTGAATGATACGTGGCTCCTAAATATTCTGTTGGGAGAAGGATATCTCATCCAGGAGTGAATTGCTTTGCATCATTATTTTCTAGATTGAGTTGTGGAAACAATGCTGTTTCAGATTACTCTCTGTGAAATGGGTTTAAAAAAGAATGTATGCTCATTTACATATGTTTGGTATTCAGTTGCTAATGTGTCAGCATTCTTTGCAAAAGACACTCATTTCATTTAATGAATTCCGTTTTTATAAAGGGGTTGAGTCTATTGAATACTTAGCATTGAGTTAGCTTAACTGAGGAATTATGCATCTAAAATTCATTTTCTTACAATGACTGTATTTCAGTTTCTCAGTGTTAAGCAGTCATGTATCCAATAAAAAAATCAAACAAGTAAAACTGTGTAAAGTGAAAATAAATTTTATCTGAAATGTTCCCAATGATTACATTTTGGATATCATAACCACATTATAAAAAGAATAAACCCTCTTACTGTAATGTATTAAAATCTATGCAACAGGCGAACATGGGAGGAAAGCTAAAGGCCCCGTGAAATCAGCAAAGAGATGATTTTACCTCTCCTCCATTCAAAGCCATGATTGAGGCCAATGAGGACGTATTCAACTGTTCTGTCCACTGAGGTGATTAGGGAATGTTATATAGAATTCCAGGGAATCAAAGGGACAGAGTGCCTTGGATAAGCAAAGTGAGCCCCAATGACTTAAAAGTGTCTAGGATAGTAAATGGAGAGTAGAAAGGATTGGAATGATGATAGATATATTTTTCAGACCAGTAGAAATGTCCTCTGTACAGGTAACACCTCTCTCTGGTGTTAAGAATCAATAAGTAACAGTGTTATTTCCTCAGTTTTAACACTTAGGGACATGGTTGTAACGACGAAGAGAATAACCATCAGGGGAAAAAGAACCACAAAAATAAAGTAACTTGGTTCTATGCAGAGGTGATACTTCTACATTTTTGGCAAAGAGAGAAGTCAAAGGAAGGACTGATGGTGTGTATGTTCTTCAATTATTTTACAAAAGCTTGAAGCAGCTGGATATTTGAGAATTACACAGTCATTGCTACCAGATTTTCTGTATTTGGGGACAGCTGTAGTCAAGGCAGCTGATCTAGTAACCTCTGTCTCTACAGCTCAGGTGAGATATTTCAGAGGGGTTTCCAAGCCCAGTATCATTCCTTGTTCTGAGTTCCACAACCATACGTTTATGTTATGTCCATTTAAATTATTGGAAAGTAAACAAGAAAATCCCAGCAGCCAGTAGGTACTAACTGCCTCTGTTGGATACTAGAACATTAGACATCATGTTAATCTAAGTGGTTTCAGAATAATTGGGTGGTCTGTTCCTGATAACAATCAAACAAAAGATAATCTTATTGTGAATAAAACTAAGAAGGTTTATACATTTTTCCAACCATAATCACAAGAAATATGTTGGGGGGGGGACGTTAAAAGGTTTTCACAGAAATATTCAGAAGTATTTTGAGGCATCAGCATTGGAAAATCATTCCTAAGCTTAACTGTATTGGGAGTAGCCTCACATCCAGCATTTTGGTATTGTAGGGGAGTAAAAGTTGCCACGCAAAAATGCTTCTTTGGCATGTGAATTATTTTGAGCTGAAAACAATCAGGGCCCAAAAAACTCAGAGAGAAACTTTGACTTTTCCCTAAATTCTTAAAAGAATTTAGATAGAGGTCCTATTCCAGGAACAGAGCTATAACCAGAGATATCTGCAAAGAATATGGGTGAGGTGTGGTGGGGGACACTTGGCAGGGCCTAGAATTCAGATTCCACTCTGTGTCCCATTGCCTCTGCGAGGCCCCCAAACACTGGTTTACCAAACAATTTCTTTTCCGTCTCCATGTCAATTGCCTTCCTCCCCTTTGAAGTCCCAAACCACTACCTTCAACATCCACTTTTGTCTTTACCTAAAGATGGTATTTAAGGTGTAGGGTTTTGGCCTTTTTGGTGAGTTACCCAGTTATCCTGAGTCTCTCACATGTATACCTGTTATTAAACTTTTGTTTGATTTTCTTCTATTAATCTGTTGCATGTCAATTTAATTTTTAGACTAGCCAGAAGAAGCTAGAAGTGTAGAGAAAAATTTCTTTCTCTCCAACAGTATCCACTTGAAGTTTAGCAGTGACAAAATAGATAAGAAATATCAAACACAATTTACTTCAAAGATGAAACTTCATCTCACAAAGAGACTAAACCCATTATTACTACATACCTTTGTGTAGTAATAGTGGCAGAAGAAGCAGCAGGAGGGAGAGAAGTAATGGTATAACATTAATAATAATAATAAGCAAATCCAGGCACTATTTTAACCACATTATGTGTTAATTCATTTAATTCTCTGCCTGGACTGCAGGAACTACTATTGCACTTTTTCAAATAAGAAAATTTGGGCAAAGAGAATAAATAAATTGCTTAATATGACAGAGTTACATTGTGTCAGAGTTGGGATCTGAACCTTTGCATTCTGATACCAATGTCTCTAGGAAAGTGCATGATCTGGCTCAGATGTGTGTAGATGAGCAGAGAATGAGGGCTTCAGTGTGAGTAGAGACAGATCCCAAGATGTCACATAACTGGCTGATAACCTGAAGTTACTAGAAACAGTGAAAATGGACTCAAAGTTAACAGTAGATACCATTGTAGTGATAGTTGTCAATTACTTCTACATAATGATTTTGACCAGGATTTGTTCTTAGCACAAATTTGTATCTACCTACTCTTACTCTGTGTTGTTTACTAGTCATTGTCACAATCCACTGAGTTTTTGAGCTAAAAAAATTAGAAAGTAAAATTACAATTTACTAGATGTCACACAATTGTTTAATTTAAACTCTAACACAAAGCTGACATTTGTGTGTGTGTGTGTGTGTGTGTGTGTGTGTGTGTGTGTGTGGCTTACTGCATCTTCTTAAAATATACTCTCTGCAAAGTATACTTCTAAATCATATTCTGAAATTTAAGCAGCATAAGTTCCATTGACATTAATGGAATCTGCCCTGTTGAAATACCACATGATGCCCTGCAGTCTCAGCGACCAATATGGCTTATAATATATTGATTCACTCATTTCTGTATGAAGCTGCATCAGAAGAGACAACTAATGCACTGTTTTGCCTAGTTATATTATTTTCTGCTTCAAGGTCAAGGACATTATATATTAGCCATGATTCTATGGCCATGGAGTAAATATAGAATTTAATCAATACAAAATCAAATTCTGAAGTATAAAGCTACTAACATGCAATGTTTCCTTTCAGGTCTACAGATATAAGAAGCTTTCCTTAAACACTTCTACCTTGCTTAAGAACTGCCCAGATTTCTGTATTACGTTTCTCTGTTCCTAGTAGTTATAAAATTGTATTCATTAAAACACAAATTGCTTGCAATACATTAATAGTGATTCAAGAAATCTATTTGACTGTTTTTTTACTCTATTCAATTTTTAAAAGGAGATGTAATTAATTTCCTCTGAGGGATATTAAATCAAATACATACAGAAAAATCATTAGAGTACTAAGATTGCAGTCAGGCACACCAACAAGTATGTAGGTTGAATGTCTTAGCTGAGAATTAGATGGATTGGGAAGCATAGGGTTAGGAATTTCATTAAATCTATTTCTAGAGAGAAAATTGTTTTAATGTTAAATATACCTATATGAACCTTCTAGGTCTATGAATGTCAAATCCCTCAGTATAGCATGAGGAGAGATGAGTGAAAGATGGAAGGAGAGATGGAGTTCAACAAGTCTCTGCTGCTAAGAGTAAACCCAAGGCCATAACCCTGTTCCATACACAGGATTGATTTTAGGGAAACCTCAGAGAAAAAGACCAACAACTTGATTCCTGTAAGCCATATTCATGTCTTATTCCAAGGTTCTTCTGCATTCCAGTCAGTATTTTAAAATACTAAATAAGGAACTTAGTAAGCCTATTAGTTGAACAACCACAAAACAATGATTTCTTATGCTGATAACTGAATTGTGATGGATTCAAAGTACCAAGTTAAAAAAAACAACAGTAAAAACATTAATGGAAACATAATTTTCAACAGTAAAGCCACTTTCTTGATAGTTGCCTACCATATTCATTTATAGCTAGTGGGAAGGAGCCACATAGCACAGGGAGATCAGCTCAGTGCTTTGTGACCACCTAGAAGGGTGGGGTAGTGAGAGTGGGAGGGAAATGCAACAGGGAGGAGATATGGGGATATATGCATATGTATAGCTGATTCACTTTGTTATAAAGCAGAAACTAACACACCATTGTAAAGCAATTATACTCCAATAAAATGTTTTAAAAAATGTCAATTTGTGTATATTTATATTAACCAAAGGATTCTTAAAGGTACCCGAAAAACAGGGAGACACAGTTTTCCAGTGTTTTGAGGTCGGGATGACCTGTTGAAAATGTATATATAGTCTTATTCAGTGAGGGATTTCAACCCTAATATACCCCTGTTGTAGATCTGCTTATGTGTGCATGAATTAAATATCTATTAATATATGCATAAACTATTGAAATTGTAACACAGTTTCTCTATCTGTGGTAATAGGGCATGGGCATTAAAAAAAGATATGTATTTGATGCATTCAGGGCATATAAAAAGTTTTTTAATTCAATTTCTTCAATAGTTTTTCCTAAGAAGGATATACATTTAATAGAAAAGATTTTAAAAAGTTATTTAAAGAGTACTTAACAAATTCCCTTGGTCATTCGTCTTTAGTGCTTAATAGCTATCCAATCTAAATACTCTATCCTTCATATTATGTAAAAAATTCTCTATACATGGTTGAGCCAATTTATTCTTATCTCCCACTGAGAAAAGAAAATCTGCATTCACAATGTATCTGGAGATCCTTCCACTTCTCAAATGCCCCAAGTGAAACAGAGGTATTTTCTCCATATAGCCATAGTTTCAAGAATTCTCTAATTCTAACAAGTTATTTTCTAATTTAGTTTTCTTTAGAGTTATTTTTATGGGTATAATATACACTCTTTAATAATTATTTAAATACAGTTTATTTTAAAAAATTAATATCTAGCATAGTCTTCTATGAAAAATCACAACTCCACAAGATTTATTTAAAGGATGTGTTTAACATTCTCCCATGTTTATAGGAACTATTGTCAGTCTCAGGGAAAAAAGTGCCTTCTCTCCTGAACACAAACTAAAATGTACAAATCAAAATCACATCCAATTAAGAGAATGATGTGTCAGTTTCAGGCAATTACTTTATTCTTCTAGCTAGCAAAACCTGATAACTGAAGCTCTCCCCTTTTTCCTAACTCTACTTCTATCCCTCTGTAGCTATATGTCTCAATACTTATTGGCCCAAATTCCTTAATAAATTATTTTTTTCATATATAGTAAAGTAATAATAACTTTTAAATGAAAGAAAACAAATTTTTAGGATATAAACATGCTTCCCAAAAAACTGTCTTAACCTTTAGGCTCTATATAGTATAAGAGCAACTCCATAATGAATGGGTTCCTAGGTACTTGTAGCTTCCAGAGTGGATCAATTCAATGACCTTACAATAACTATTTGAAGGGTGTGCAATAAGTAATTTTAAGAAGATAAGAATGATGCCATGGAGTTCTCAACTGAGTGGTGTGTGTGTGTATAATCAGAGGAAAGATCGACAGGGGTCAGAGAATGGATAAAACCTAAACAGGCAGAGTCGCCTTAACTTTACTATTTTTATGTCATATGTAGATGTTCTCTTGTTTATATGCAAATGCCTGTCTTCCTTAATGTGGTTTTGCAAGCATTTGGCTTGGAAGCAGAAAAGGAGAGATTATGGGAAATTAGAAGAAAACATATAGTCAGGCATTTTGTGTGTCATGCTACGTACTAAATGACATATGCAGCATACTCTCATTTTAATACAATGAGCCAATGAGGCAAAGACTATTCACAATTGAAAATCTGGGGTCTAAAAACTCTTCAGCAGTCCCACACCCTTTTGCCAACCTATCTGACTTGGAGGTCAGACACCCCATTCAACCTTTAAAATATAAGGTGACATTTCTGAGTTTCCTTAGTTCTCTTTAGAAAACATGAAAAACTTTTTCTTAAGAGAAAAGATTCAGATGGAAGACATATTTTGTGATCCTGTTGAAATTGATCTAAGACTAAATGAAGCTGATTTTCCTGTGTGCATCATGGAATTCCTTTTTTTACTTAACAGACACAGTTGACAGTCTCAACATTTACTAATTTTATTTCTCTCACAACTAAGATATTATATATTTTCTAACATATGTTTCCAGGATGCTCCTTTAATAAAAATAATAAAAATAACAGTCCTGTCTCTTCCTTTATAGTTGTTACAGCACAAATCCTTTAAACCTCAGGGTTGGGGTTATTATCAGGCTTGAAAAGGAGGGTCATTTTCCCAGTCCCCAAATCACACACTTGCATCATTTCCTCAGCAGCCTTAAGTACAAATCACTGCGTGAGTATGAGCTACACAAGCTGGGGCTTACGGGACACATAATCAGGAACAAACAAGCTGTTCTGTACTGATAAAACGTTATAATAGGAGTCTGATGAAAACCTCAAGGTTTCTTGCAGAGACTTCAGAGATATGGGATTCTGGGATGATAACCATAAGTGCCAGAAAGCAAGGCAAGGGAAAAGAACATGTGTCTTTTTTGTCATGTCCAGTATTTAAGCATCTTTGCCACAGTCATCTTTGCTGCAAGCATTTTTGCTGTAAACAATTTTTGTCACATACTTAATTGGCTACAAGGCAATTTTGTCATAAAAGACACAATAACTGGTTGATAGTTTGGCTTCAACTGGTTATTGTCAGCAATGCTACTGATGGCTTTATGGAGCTGACAGATGGCGATAATTTGCCCCCGGAGTCTTTTTTTTTTTTTTTTGAAACTCACTACATTGGAAGAGAAAGAGGTAGCGGGCCTTGAAGGTGCAGAGTTGAACCCACATTATTTCCTATAGAACTTTAGACCCTCTGTCGATGGACATGTGACAAAATGCTAAGAACAAACTACAGTGTGGAAGGCTTTCACAATGCCATAGTAAAATATGCATCCTAGTATTCAGAAACTGATACCTCTCTTAATGAAGGAAGGAATTTTAATTAGAAAGAAAGTGTGATGCCAACTGAGGAGGAGAATCAGCAAGCAAAAAAATGTGTAACATTACGAACCAAAGACTTCAAAGACAAGTGCTTAGTTACAAGCCACAAAGTAAAATCAGTTATTTGCAAAATATTGTCATGAATCTACACTTATTCTAAATGTATTGAAATATTTGTATTTTGCAATAAAGTCTTTTTAATTTTGTCATTCATTTTCATGTTTCATTATGTCCTTTCTTATTTTATTAATGTCCCTCTTTTATTTTTTTGTTCTTTCTGTTTATGGTAAATCTGCCTAATGGCTCATTAGTTATGCAACAAAAATGTCTATGGCAAAGATGCTTATGGCGAAATTACCTATAACCTATGTTGTCATAGCTCTCTTTTCTAAATAGGAAACAGATGGCAATAAATAAAATACAAGGTGGGTGTATCCTGAGGTATACTTTTCTGACTACTGCTCTTGTATTTCCTTCTACACAACACTCAAGAAATTCCTGGATTCTACCTTCCCCATCATGAAATCCATGTTCAGGTTCATGGATCATCCATACTCTACATTTTGTGACCTTCCTGGGAATCCTTCCAATGAGTCCTTATTTTGCATCTATTTAATCATTGCTCCAGGTTTATCCTCAGCAGCATCATTCAGAATACGTGAGAATAAGAAAAGGTACAGAAAGAGAAGTAAGGATGTATTTTAAATGCATTTAATTTCATCTGCAATGCCCCAAATCCTTTCATCTTGAGGAGTCACAATTTAATCTAAATATAGAATGCACCTAAAGCTTTAAATCCAATAATTATAAAGAAGGAATCCTATCTCAGAATATCTGTGGATATTTTGCTCTTTCTGATACTAATAGAGTGTTTGTCAGACTATCCTACCTCCCTAACTCGAAAGAAAATACGATGGGTAGAAAAGATTAAAATAAGTTGCTAGTTTAGCAATGATTAATTCATCTATTAAATAAGAGGTACATTTACCTATGGTGACAAGGGAAACACCAACAACCAAATGATGAGTAGTGTTGGTATATGCTGATTCAGAGAACATAGCAGCCAATGGCTGCTATCAGAGAAAAGATGGTAAAGAATAATATTTTGAGGATTATAGCTTTCTCTTTTTTAATTAAAAATACATATAAAATTGAATTTGTTCTTCATAGAGAAGAAATAATCAAACTGGCATAGAATTACAAAAATATATACTAAGTAGTCTTTAGAAAAACTTTAAGACTTTCTATTAAAACCTATATATACATCAATTTCTTAGAAATAAAGTACAGAACTAATAACAAATAGTGTTACAGTATTTAGGGATAACATTTGTGAACCAAAATTATGAAAAGTAAACAATAGAAAGTTAGTATAGGTATGATTATATCTTAAGGCCCATTTTCTTAAAATGAAGGCTCAAATAACCTAGAACAAAATAATAAGCCAGCCAGGGGGAAAAAATAAACAATTAACTCTTAAAATAATTGACCATAACTTATCAGTTACCACATTTTCTGCCCCCTAATGTAACCAATATATCACTTGTTCTTCGCTCAATTATAAAGTATATCTTCTACTTTCTTTCAGTTGTATAAGTATTACATTATTTATAATGCTGTTAGAGTTACCATATCTCAAAAAGTAAAAACTACATATAATAATAGAACATTAGAACATTAGTGATTATAATTAGCATCACTATGCTTAGGTACACAATCAGTTTTCACAATTCTTTTAAAATTTTATTTTTATATATAATGGGAAATAGTGCAATACTGTATCTTCTGAGAGATCAATATGTGTTCTATTTGTGGCTCTTACTAGTTAGTTTTATTTGTAGTAGTTGTGTTAGTAATAGCAACAGTAGTATGCTTCTTCTTCTGTTGATGAGAGAAGGATACTTGTGAAAGATATTTATACATGACATTTTCAATTTCACATTTTGAATTGCTAACATAATTGATTTTGTTATTACAATAAACAAGAATGATTGTTCAGTGAAATGGAAAAAAACTTAAATTTGCTACATTATTCACATGGGTATGTGTAGATATAGAGATTTCTCAGATATATGTGTATTCACATGTATGAATATGAATAGAAACTTTTACAGAAAAAAATATTTGTTTGAAAAACTGAAGCCATAATCTTTTCATGTGGAATTTCCTTCATTACCACAGTCTGGAGCTGTAGGCAAGTTATGATTATCAAAGAAGTCACATTTTTGCATTTCTTGACTGTAATGGTTTTCCAATTTCCAGCTGCCACACTGTTGAAAGCCTCATCCCCTGTTGCCTTCCACAGTAAATCATGCCAGATTGCTCAGCACCAAGCTCTATAATTTGAATCTCTGGGCCAAAACATTTACTAATGATCACTCTTGCAAATAGGAATAATCAATAGAGCTTACAATTGCTGCACTGGTCTGGTTTTTAAAAGCAAGCTGCTTTTCTGCAGCTAATAATGTTCCATTTTAAGCAAATACAATCTTTTCTTTGGCCTTTTCCTCTAAAAATTAATTTGTGCCCCTATAATGCAGTCACAATTAATTTATTTTTTTAAAAAGACGTCCTCCTCAGAGATAAAAAGTGAACTGAATTCCATAGACAAGATGTTAATGCTGAAATAAAAAGCTCAAAAATATAAATTTTGAGCACCCGAAAGAGTCTAAAGGAGACTTTAGACTTTTTGTCTATTGTTTCCATTCAGTTAATTAAAATTTTCCCCCTTTTAAATTTTTTTCCTATTTTCTTCTATAGTTTTCATCTTATTTTCTTCAATAAAATATCAGCTTTCGGGCTTCCCTGGTGGCGCGGTGGTTGGGAGTCCACCTGCCGGTGCAGGGGATACGGGTGCGTGCCCCGGTCCGGGAGGATCCCACATGCCGCGGAGCGGCTGGGCCCGTGAGCCATGGCCGCTGAGCCTGCGTGTCCGGAGCCTGTGCTCCGCAACGGGAGAGGCCACAGCAGTGAGAGGCCCGCGTCCCGCAAAAAAAAAAAACAACAAAAACAGCTTTCTTCTTGTATATAGCATATAATAAAAGGCCTATCAACCATCTGAAAGACTACAATGTATTTAAATGAAAGATTCTGTCCTATTTTTAAGGGTCCATTCAATTAAAAGCTGCTATCACTATTATGGGTTAAAGCCTGTTAAATTCCTGTCGATCCTGAAAAGATCAAAGTAGTTACGTGCTTCCTCTTTGTTCCCTGACTTGACTAATCCTGACACTAAATGTGCCATTGATTAGGACACTGTCATTATAGGGACAACATACTAATCAGCTGATTGTTAACGGACATAATTAGATCATTCACTGCCACATTAAATATAGGAAAATTCTATTCCCATGATTTCCTCCAGAAATTTACTTAATTCATTCTTATTTTTATGTGCTTTACAGATTGAAAATTGCCATACAAATAGTAACTTTCTCCTTTATGCCAACTTTCTTTCAACAACAAATTTCAAAAGCAAAAGGAGCAATGAGTTAAAGCTATAGGCAATATTTTTTTGAGAAGCATGCTATCACTTAAAGGTAAATAAACCATTTTAAACCAAAATGTGGTAATATCTTTCCAAAAATCTGGAGTGGGACTATACTGCCATGAAAATTATTTTTTCTCAACCTTCCAGGTATCTTTTAGTTATTTTTAAATTATAATTTTGCTATTTAATCCATCAGTAAAACTATAGTATAAAATTGAAAGGAATTTTATAACACCAGGTTTTCTCTAACAACCTATTTCCATCAAAGATCCCTACTTTGATCTCAAACCATTTCTACCTTAATGTCACAGATCATACACAATTAGACATGAACATTCGAGTTACTCCACATGAGCTGCTTATATTTGAATTGTTTAAAAGTTAGAAGCCTTTTCAGAAAGAGAAAAACAAATACTGTATGCTAATGCGTACATATGGAATTTAGAAAAGTGATACTGATGGACCTAGTGGCAGGGCAGGAATAAAGACACAGACGTAGAGAATGGACTTGAGGACACGGGGAGGGGGAAGAGTAAGCTGGGACGAAGTGAGAGAGTGGAATGGACATATATACACTACCAAATGTAAAATAGTTAGTGGGAAGCAGCCGCATAGCACAGGGAGATAAGCTCAGTGCTTTGTGACCACCTACAGGGCTGGGAGAGGGAGGATGGGAGGGGAGCTCAAGAGGGAGGGTATATGGGGGTATATGTATAGATATATCTGACTCACTTTGTTGTATAGCAGAAACTAACACAACATTGTAAAGCAATTAACTCCAATAAAGATATATAAAAATTTTTTTAAATTTTAAAGAGAAAAAAGTTCAAAAAAAACAAAAAGACTTTTAATGAGATATTATCTCTGCCAACTAGTATCTTCGTTTATCTAATTCTTTGTGAACATAACAATGTCAAGACATGCTTGGAAACTAAAAAATACATCTAGGAATATTTTATATATTGCACTGACATACTATTTTCTTTCCTTCTGAATGTTTCTCTCAATCACTGCTTTGGAAATCAAGCAGTAAAAAAGAGTTTTGAGTTCCTACAGCCATGCTTCCCATCTCAAACACAAACAATAACTTCATACATTATCTTAGTTAACCCATACAATAGTCTTGGAAAGTAGACATTATTATTCACAGTTTACTTTAATAAAACTAGGGTTCAGACTTTAAATTACTTGCCAAAAGACACAGAATCGAAATACCAAATCCAGTCCTAGAATTTAAGCTCAGCACTCTCCAATGCCCAGTATCTTGTCTTCCTAGTCGAACAAGCTGCAGACCCAAACAATATGAGTCAGATTGTCTACATAGTACATGAAGTGGGCCCTGGTTATAACAGCAAACATTAATCCAATAAGAATAGATAACTGCATTGCATAAGCCCCTTTGCATTCACCACAACTTCAAAAATATCGAAATTAAGAGACGACTTTAGATTTTAGTTTTCATAGCTGTGAGTACATGTACCTGTAGCCAAAAGGCCAAGGACTTTTTAGAATCTCCTAGAACAGACTCATTTTTGCATAGTGTAAGAGTCACTCTTATACGAACCAAAGAACATCAAATGACCTGGCAAGAAAAAATTTTAATGTTATACTATTTTTAATTTTTATTGCTGATATAAAAGTATAAATATTAATATAAAACTATTTATGGAAGAGAATAGTCTCACTAACCTAAATACATTATATTTTATAACCACTACAATTGTATTTCTGAATATATTTTTAATTTTTATTGATCAATTACTGATATGATGAATTTCTTTGGTGGGATTATTGTGCCTGTGGACATATTTAAATGAGGTATTTTAAATAATGTATTTTTCATACATATATTTTGCAGCTTACCAGTTTTACTGGGAAAATAAAGTCAAGTAGCCCTCCAGTCAAATGGAGAAGACTGTTTAAAAAATGATGTAAGCAAAGAGGCATATTCACTGAAGAACTTAAGGTGATTTCATTATAGCCATAAACCTTTAACCCTGAAGAGGAAAAAACAGACTTGAAGACTACATCTACAAAAAATATTAGGAATCCAGTTGACAAGTTCTACTTGAAATATAATTAAACTCACCTGTGACACAGTAGGTTAGCAACTGCTGCAAAAAAGTGGTTTTTAAAACTGGTAAGATTTTGTTGTTTAAGGATGTGCATATAGTTAACACAACTGTACTGTACACTTAAAAATTGTTAATATGGTAAATTTTATGTTATGTGTGTTTTATAAAACATTTTAATAAAGAAACTGATAAGATTTCAGTGTTTTCAAATTGATTTTAAAGATGGAAACAACGTAAGAATCTAAGATTAACCCAAATTAAGAAATAAATCCTAGCTCAAGATTATTCTTGGCATGCTTAGTAAATAGAGTTATGACATTATTTTAACAAAGTTTACAAGTGTAAATGCATTTAACACAGAATCAATAACAAATGCTGTCAATTCTCATGGTTTACTGTAAAAATATGCACTCTAATTTAGTTTGAATTTTTAGTTTTCATGACATTGCAGTACTATTAATAGCCAGGATATGGAAGCAACCTAAATGTCCATCAACAGAAGAATGGATAAAGAAGATGTGGCACATATATACAATGGAATATTACTCAGCCATAAAAAGGAAGGAAATTGAGTTATTTGTAGTGAGGTGGATGGACATAGAATCTGTCATACAGAGTGAAGTAAGTCAGAAAGAGAAAAATACCGTATGCTAACACATATATATGGAATTTTAAAAAGTGGTACTGATGAACCTAGTGGGAGGGAAGGACTTGAGGGCATGGGGTGGGGGAGGGGAAGCTGGGATGAAGTGAGAGAGTAGCATTGATATATATACACTAACAATTGTAAAATGGATGGCTGGTGGGAAGCTGCTGCATAGCACAAGGAGATCAACTTGATATTTTGTGACAACCTAGAAGGATGGGATAGGGAGGGTGGGAGGGAGGCTCACGAGGGAGGGGATGGATATGAGGATATATGTATACATATAGCTGATTCACTATGTTGTACAGCAGAAACTAACACAACATTGTAAAGCGTTTATACTCCAATAAAGATGTGGAAAAAAAACCACGGAATATTTTGTTTGAAAAACAAGAGTATCACAATCTAAACAGGACTAACAATGTCATAAATAATAATAGAAAACATAAAGAAAGATATTTAAATGAATAACAGTTTACTTAAAGATTAAAGAACAGCAATTCTTTCTTGGGATTTTTATAACACGAGGACCCAAATCATGACAGTATGGATCCTACAATTTGAATATATTTGATCATTTTTGCTTTTTGTAATATTTTTCTTATAAGCAGCAAACTTCCTGAACATCGTTATTATACTAAATTAAGTAAGTCAGAGAAAGACAAATATCATATGATATCATTATATGTAGAATCAAAAAATGATACAAATTAACTTATTTACAGTATAGAAACAGACTCACAGACTTCTGAAAACAAACTTAAGGTTACCAAAGGGGAAAGTTTGGGGGTAGGGATAAATTAGGAGTTTGAGATTAACATATACACACTACCATATATAAAATAGATAAACAACAAGGACCTACTGTATAACACAGTGAGCTATATTCAATATTCTGTAATAACCTATATGGGAGAAGAAACTGAAAAAGAATGGATATGTATATATGTATAACTGAATCACTTTGCTGTACACCTGAAACTAACACAACATTGTAAGTCAACTAAATTCCGACATAAAAATTAAATTAAAAAAAAAAAAGGGACCTCCCTGGTAGTGCAGCAGTTCAGACTCTGCTCTCCCAATGCAGGGAGCCCGGGTTCTATCCCTGGTCAGGGAACTAGATCCCACATGCCACAACTAAAAGCCTGCATGCCGCAACTAAAAGATCCCGCATGCTGCAACAAAGATCCCGTGTACTGCAAGCTGAAGACCTCGCGCAGCCAAATAAATAGGTAAATAAATATTTTTTTAAAAAAAGAATAAAGAAAATATGTACCCATAGCATGAGTTGTTTTCTAGGTGACAATATAATTGTTAATAACGAAAGTGTGATTTTTGTCTCTATATTTTTCTTGGCTTTGTACACTGGTTGGAACTTCCAGCACATTATTCATTATAAAAAGAAGGGGTGGGCATCTGTGTGTTTGTACATGAGGTTTTATTTTAAGGACGATTTATGTTTAGATTTTTGTGATATCAGTATTCATAGTTGAAATTGGTCTATAGTTTTATTCTCATACAGTTTTTTCTTCTACTTCTCTGACTTTGTTATTCATATTATTCTTAACTTATGAGTAAAAGAGTTCCCTATTCTTCCATTATTTGGAACAATTTATATCATGTAGATTACCTACTTCTGGAAAATTTGGTAGAATCCTTTTAAAAAATCATGTGTAGTTCATGTGTACAAATACTTAAAGGTCATTATTGTTTTTATTTTTCCCTATCAAGTCAATTTACATAATTGCATTTTCTGTGACAACTCTTTTTAAGATTTCAACTTTTTCTTTTTTTGAATTGAGATATAATTGGCATATAACATTATGTTAGTTTCAACTCAGTATCATACAACTGATTTATAATATTATTTTGTACTTTAAATTTCTACTATTCTATATATTATTTGTAACTTCCTTCCTCTTTTTTGATCAATCATCCCAGAGACTTTCCTATTGAATTCCATTTATTAAAAAAACAGCTTTGATTTTCACATATTAATCTCCTTCCATGCCTTTCTATCAATTTATCATGTTGTTCTTTTTGCAACTTTTTAAACTATATACATTAATATTCAGTGTTCCTTACTTTCTAATACACAAATCTAGTTGCATCCTAGAAATACTGAAATGGTATATGTAGTCATGTGTCTAATTATTTATGAATTTTCTTCTATAAATTATTTTGGGCTATATTTTAAAATTTCTAAAAGTAAAGTGTTGTCTTACCTTTTCATTATTGAGTTCTAATAATACCATTGAGATAAAAGATCATATTCTGTTAAGCTCATTCATTTAGTCTGTGCTGAGACCTCATTTGTGTTTTAATACATTGTCAATGTTTCTAAATATTCCATGTATGGTTAAAAAATTGTTTTCCTAATTTTTAGTCCAAGTTTCTACATATGTCCTCTAGATCAGATTTGTTAATTATGTTACTGAAATATTTTGTATTCTTGCTCAGTTTTGTCAATTTTCTTTATTTGTTGTGAATGGCATCTATTAAAATGCTCAAATCTGACTGTGAAATTTTCAGTTTCCACTTGTCAGTGTTGAAATGTTTGCTTTATAACGTTGATATTTAATTTTAGCAATATACAGGTTCAGAGCAGTTTTATCTTTCTGTGGAATCACAGAAATTATCTAAGTAATTCTTCTCTTTGTCACCAATTTGCATACACATATAAATAAACAATGGTTTATATACACATATACAAAAAATGTCTGTATATATAGTTTTCTATATTCAATATTTTATACTCTATTCTATTCTTTATCTCCAAGTATATATTATGCCTAATATACACTGCTACATATTATGATTATATATTATAAATAGCATGTATTATTATACATACTTATATAGATGAATTTCTAACATCTTATTTTGAACTTTGAATTTGATATACCTTTTCTCTTATTTCCCTTTTTGCCTATTTAATTTACAATGTTTGTTTCATTTTCTATTATTTCCTCTACTGCTTGGCATTTAAACTTTGTGTATTTATTTTTGCAATAAGTATGTTTACATTTTCACAGCTATCTTTGACTTTGGAAATTTCTTAATTGAATCACCATCTCTACTACCTTCCTTCTGAATAACAAAGTTAGAGTCGTTTATTTTTAATCAACTCAGTCCTATTTTATTTATCTCCATTTACTCCCAAGTTGGTAGTTATTATGATTACTTGTTTTTTACAGTTTTTGATTGCTCAGATTTACTCATATACTTAACAAGTAATTTGCACAATATCATTTCAAGCATTCCTTTCTTTCATTTGGATTCATTTTCATTTTTCTATGGGTATATGACTGACAAAACATTATTTTTTTAAAAAAATGTTTTTACCTTATATAGAGCTTACATGTTAACTAAATGAGATATAGAAATTTAAGTTGACACATTTTTACTGGTTATTTTGATGATATCATTCTATTTCTTTGGACTATATTTGAGGTAAAGATTCCTAAAATTAAGCTCAATAATTGTTCCTTTGTTGAAAATCTGGTGTTTTTTCTTATTTTTTGTTAATACTTTTTTCTTATTATTGTCTTGTAGTTTTACTAAATGTGTAAGGATATGACTTGATTTATTTATTCACTTATTTTTGAATCCTTCTCTGGACTCATTTTGTCTTTTCCTGAAGTTTCTGTGTTTGCTTCAGCCAAGAGCTCCCCTGACAATACCATCCTGGGATGACTTTTAATGTTGTTTCCTCATCCTGGAGATTCTTCAACCACAAAGATTCTGAAACTCAGTTTTTGTTTCTTAAGGGAGATACCCACACCTCTACCCCCCACCCACTTTCCCACAAGCCAGGGAGAAACAACTTTTTGTCTTTTGCCTGTAACAATAGGCAGATATTTTCTGGTTCTTCCTTTCTTGATATTACAATCTTTTAAGTGTTCTAGATTATGCAGTTTCATATCCTGCTTCCTGTTTGGTTCTGACCAAAAGTCTTTTAACCTGTGCTTGTGTATGTAAACACCCAAGCCCTTATACAACATGGTCTGATGATCACTCTACCACCTCTGCTATGACAGTTTGAAACTGCAGTTTCAACAGCAGTTCCTGGGCTTACCACATTTTAACTTTATTTTATTTTTTATTTCTATCAAAGTAGCAGTTTCTAACTGTTCCTGATATTTCATTGATTTACTATATTAATTGCTATATTTGATTCAGCAAGTCAGGCATTTTTAGGTAAAATATGTGTAAATGTCTTAATCCACTATTCTTCTAGAACCAGGATTGAATAATTTTATTATTAATGAATAAAATGATAAATGCCAGTTTACTTCACCTCAAAATTTAGCTGTTTGTGTCATTACTCCAAATGATATTTTTCAATAAAATAAAACCTATGAAGACACTTAAAACATTGGTTTTAATAAATTGATGTGATATTTAGAACTCATGTAATTTACATTTAAAAATAGCATAGAAACATATTAATAGTGAGAAAGTCATTATAATCTTAATAAACTTTTTTAACCTTACTAAAATATTGTCACTAGAGTTTATACTCCTTTAGCAGTCATAAATCTTTTCTCCACAATCAAATGATGTTCTTGCTTGTCATGACAGGAGTGATAAAATTCTGGATGGCTCACTGTATCTGATGTTTCAATGACTTGTTAATTAATTCTACTCATCTCAAACACATTGACTGTATCACTGCTTCATTTCTTCGTCATACTAACTTATCTATTATAACGATAGTTTCATTATATTTCAGCAGTAAGATATACTACTACTAATAAAGCTAACATCTTAACAGTTGAGCACTTACAGAGTGAAGTAAGTCAGAAAGAGAAAAACAAATACTGCATGCTAACACATATATATGGAATCTAAGGAAAAAAATGGTTCTGAAGAACCTAGGGGCAGGACAGGAATAAAGACGCAGATATAGATAATGGACTTGAGGACACGGGGAGGGGGAAGGGTAAGCTGGGACGAAGTGAGAGAGTGGCATGGACATATATACACTACCAAACGTAAAATAGATAGTTAGTGGGAAGCAGCCATATAGCACATGGAGATCAGCTCGGTGCTTTGTGACCATCTAGAGGGGTGGGATAGGGAGTGTGGGAGGGAGATGCAAGAGGGAAGACATATGGGGATATATGTATATGTATAGCTGATTCACTTTGTTATAAAGCAGAAACTAACACACCATTGTAAAGCAATTATGCTCCAATAAAGATGTTAAAAAAATTAGGGATTTTACAATTGAGCACTTTCAATTGTTTGGCACTGTTATAAACATTTTAGTGTTATTAACTTATTTATATTTCACCAGAAACAAAGGAAACATTTTCTGTTAATAACTCCATGTATTAGACAAGGAAACAGAGGTAAAAAGAACTTATCTCATCCAAGTTCACACAGGCAGTAAGTGATATGTTTTCAAATTCAGACACATTGGATTCCAGAGACAGTATCTTGAAAGGTGTGCAGTATTGCTCCACCGTTCAATGCCATGCAATGGCTAGGGATATCTGCAGAAATTACCTTGCAGTTCAAGTTGACCAATCAAGTTACAGGGAATACAAAAAAACAACAAAAATAATAGCATCTTCAATTTTGAAGGTTACCCTTAAATTTAATAAGAAATGTACAGAATCATAAGAACAAATTATAAATCTTAACCCAAAGACAAAAGACTGGAAGAAATCACATTATGTTTCTGGACTGTTTGACTCAAACATATAAAGACATTTCTCCCTCAATTCTTTTATTGATTCATTAAGAAAAATACAAGTTAATTTTATCAGATAAATGTATAAATAAGCTTTCTATATGAACTTGCATTTAAATATGTAGTATAAAGTTAAATAATGTGTCTCAAGAACAGAAAATTTGATATGGCATTAGTCAAATTGATACAATGGAATCGAATGTGTGTGTATGTATGTTAGTATGTATATACAGTATTTGGTTTCTGAAGCCTAATTTAAAAAAAAATCAGTGAAGAATGGAGAAATTATTCAGTAAATGGTACAAAAAAAGAAATTTTTTTAATTTGGCAAACTAAAAGTATACTCTTCTAGCATTTATGGTGAAACAAATACATATTTTAGATGCAGCAGAATGTTAAATGTAAATTTCTAAATAATTTAGCAAGTTAAAGAAAACATTGTTGAATATTTATTATCAAGATAGAAGTCTCTAAGCATAAAAACAAACAAAAAACTATCCAGACAGTAATTGATATATTCAACTACATATAAATTACAACTCCACTATTTGCAAAATACCATATGAAAGTATAAGGCAAATGACAAGTTTAGGAAATATGTCAATATCCATGATAATGAATTTTTGATATTTTGTCCAATAGTCCCTAAAAATCAATGCAAAAATAATGAATGTCCCAATAAAAATGTGGAACAGGTATACGGATGAATAAGCATGTAATAATGACTAAATTCATTATTACTTGAGGATCTACCCATATAATTACAGCACATTTTCAAGACTAGAAATTGATCAAAAATCTTTTCCTTAATGATAATTCTCCATGTCAGTGAAGGTTTGGTAAGATAGGCCTTACTGCTGTTAAGATAACTTAGTCCAACACTTCTCAGTGCCATTTTGGTCATATGTGTCAAGAACTTCAAAATGGCAATATTCTTTGGCTACTGATAGGAGTTGTAAAAACTTCTCATAGTTCTGTTTATACCACACAGAAAAAGAGAAAACACCTTAATGAAATATATAGGGGTATAGTTTAACTATAATGCATTTATTAAAAATTGATTCTATGTAATATTTTTTATATTTTCAAAGAGTATTTGATAAAAGGGGGAAATACTTATGATTCACTGATTCATGAGTTGAGGTAAACCAGGTACTACATGATATACAGTAAAAAGAAATGTACTTTGTGCCGAGAGGGAAATTATATATTTTTTTCTTTGAGGGTGATAGTTTATTCTGTGCTTCCTCATGGTGTCAGAAAAGGAGGGGATAAAACTGGAGAGAGGGTCTATTTTGGAGGTGTAGGGGCTCCAGTGAGCTTCCTTCCAGAGGCCAACAGGGCCTTAAGGTGGCGCTTAGGCTGTTGCCCTGGAAGTCCTGCAGGGTAAAGGTGGCCTTCAGGTGACACAGGTTAGCAAAGACTCCAGGTGGACATAGGTGGGGTGGGATGCTTCCTTCAGCCAGAAACAGTAGCACTGTCTCATTTTGATAATGTAGTGTTTACGTTTGGATGATGTTATCTCTTTTCCTTGTTATAGATTGCATTTTTTTCAGAGTAATTCTGTTTTGCTGATTTAGAGTAGTGTTAATGTAAAAATCCAACTTTAGGAAAAGAGGATGCCTGTGTTTAAGAAACAGATTTGGTACATTCTTATGTTTGCACCTGGATTTTCATACAATTAAGTGAAATTATTACCAAGTATGTGGGGTCTATATTTATAAATACAATGATGATGATTTTCATTGCATAAATTAACTAGTTAATTCAACAAAGAACCTGGTCAATTTCCTTAAATAAAATCAGATTATTTGATATTATATCATTTGATTAATTAAAAGCATTCTAACTACTGTTCTGTTTCTCCAAATTTATCTTTAGATAAATGCCTAATTAGTGTAACGTAGATATTTAGAGAGAGAAATTATTTTGATGACTTAAAAAAAACTACAGGAACTTCCCTGGTGGTCCAGTGGTTAAGACACTGAGCTTCCATTGCAGGGGGTGCAGGTTTGATCCCTGGTCAGGGAACTAAGATCCCACATGCCATGCAGTGAGGCCAATTAAAAACAAAAACAAAACGAAAGAAACAAAAACAAACAAAACTACAAAAAATGCTATTTCCTTATAATTTTGATGGTTTATTTTTGAGTATTTGAAAGACATATTAATTTTATTTACTCATTCAAAAAATATTTAGAGTTCCTACTTTGTGTCATGCATACATTTATACAGGTTATTAATCACTATGCTTAATTTAGTAACTTATTTGCCCTCTTTTGAAAATGACCACTTTCTGTGGTCACAAGCTCCCCAAATGGGGGAAAATGTATGCTTCATTTAGAAATAAAATAAGTTATTAAGCATTAAGTGTTTCCTTTCCCCTTTTAAGTTAGCAATTTTGAACTCAGATAATTTCAGACTATTTTATGGTGGTGATACTTTTGATTTGAATTTGAATTGAAGTTTATTCAATCGAAAAACCTTCTCCAAGAGTGTCCAGAAAGAATCCTGTGCATGCATATGTACTTACCCCATCCATTTACTCTGTGGCTAATTATAAGCAGTTTAATACCTCTAAATTAACATAACAGCTGTTTGCCTGAGCTGATTGCTGTATATCTGGTGACTAATGAGTAGGTTAAGTTCAATTTAGCCTGCCGCTGGGATCTAATCTATCTACAGGTGGTGTTAGATCTAATCAAAAACAGTCTCTCTAGGGCCATGAAAATTTCACTAAAACTTTTACCAAATTTTCCAGGCAGTTTTATATTCCAAAAGCAAAGTCCTTACTTGTTGGTGCAGGACACATTTAAGGCCTCTAACTCCTATCTCCTGAACGGGCGTAGTCTTCTGAACAGATGGCAGTGACAACAAAAGACGACCCCATCCCCATTCTTGGATACAGACATTTACAATAGTTTCAATTTTAAATAAAGTATTTTGAAAAACACAGCCTCGTGTTTGTGCTTTAAACAGATTGTAGCCTTTTATGCCCTCTCACAGAGAATTTCTTGAGCTGCCAGGGAGCACTACCAAGAATCTTACAGAGGTGGCACCTAGTCAGATTTAAGAGATTATCCAAAGGTGACAAGAAGACATTTGAGATACACTTGATTACTCAACATTTCTACCTATGAGTCTATGTGTACCAATGAGAATAAGGCTCAACCCACGATACTGATAACAATATAAATGTATTATTACCAAATGAAGCAAATAAAATAATACCAGAGTATAATATTAGGGATTACAGAAATTTATATATGTCAGCTATCTCATTCTGAATAAAGCTTTCCAACCAAACTAGGAAAGATAGTGCTGTGTCACCTCCTCATAGTGAACCTAGGATTTCCATGTCTATAAAATTAATGTTCTATTTTTTTTAATTGAAGTATAGTTGATCTACTGAAACATTCTATTTTTGAAGACAAAGGTTCCAACTGTAATTTAATGCTGAATACATTTATAAGTCACGCTAAGTGCTACTAGACCACACTTACCACTAAAATCATTTCACACTTACTGGATGAAATAGCTACTTCTCTAATATACTTGATTCCTGGCTCCAAACACAAAATGCTAAACTGTGGTTTTTAAAACTTTATAAATTATTTCTATGGTGCCATAAAAAGTCATCAGAGTATGGTCTAGTGGTTTATGTTTGAGAGTCAGAAGTCTTGAAGTATATTCTTTGCTATGTAAATGATTGTTTGGGTTTTTTTTTACCTTCTAGGAAATCAGTGAAATAACCAATAGTCAAATATAATTAGCTTTGAATATAGCCTGAATATACCACACTAAGGCTTTTAAATTAGGGAATCTGTTTCAGCACACCTTCAATATTTTTCATTCTAGGACACCACACTTTGAAAGTTCAGGAAAGAAAATGTAAGATTAAACAAAAATTACAGGTAGAAAATATCTACTGTTATCTGAGCACAAGAATAAGCCCTAGAAAACACAGAGATACCTGGGAAATTCATCACTTTTTCAGTTTTAGCATGCCCTTCATGTATTGTCTCTACATCAAGGTATCCTGTACTATTATATTGTTGCTTTTTGGAAACTAAACCTCTTTGTGTATGTTCTTACATGCCTGGCTTAACCTCTAGACTACTCAAAATGACTATCTCCTATCAAAATTTAGGTGTCATGTGGCTAATTTACTGAAATTTGTTTTGGGCCTAGAAATATATTTTCCTATCATGCTCTTTATCTTAGTCACCATTTTCCCATTTAAGAACGTTTGACACTTTTCTAATCTATACTTGCCCTTAGATTCCACATAAAATAAGCAAATCCATCCTATAGATCCATTCTTCTCTTATTTTCTTTAACATAGCTCCTCTTCCTATCCACACCCACTGCCCTTGTCTCTATATTTACATACATAAGTTCATAGATCCAATTCCCTACCTGCTCTCCTTGCCTAGGGCTTCTCTTCTTAACTAGTTTATTTTTAATAAGACAGTCAAAATTCTACTTTCATTTACTGTTTATAGATGATCTTTGCATATCTTTGTGTTATTTTATCATCTACTATGTTTAGTACATTTAATATTTCTCTTATGCCTACATTTTTGGCTACTGTTAAATTATAAGAATTATAATCAATGGCAAAACAATTAATTAAAGATTGTAACACTAATAGAGTTACAAAAGCATCAACACCAAGAAAGAACCATATAACCAAATGAGAGAAGAAACAAAGAACTAAATAGCATGTGATTAAGTCAAATTTATATATCTTGAAATAAAAATAAGAAAATATAGTTTAATATGTTATAAATCACAGAGTAAATAGAACAATTTAAAGAAAATTTCATAGACCTTAGGGTAAAAAATAAAATTGTTGAATATTACATTAAAATTTACATTATGGAACAGAAGCAGAATAGAAGTAAAAACAAAAAGATTAAAAAGAACAAAAAGTTAGTGATGGTACAAATAGGATATTTCTCAGAATTCAAATATCTAGCACACTAGGTAAAGATAAGTTTGCCTTATTTATTTCCCTCAAATAACTAGACATTAATTATTCACTATTTGATCTTGCCTCCAACCTCAAAGTCTCTTTGGAAAGAAATGCTCCTGTATAGACAACCACTGATGCTAATTAAATATATAAATTCAGTATACCTGATGCATTAAAAAACATGGTGATCTAACATTCAGATGTTGCTTTTAGAATATAACGTTTTAGAGTAGATTTTATGCTTATAAAAGTATAGTGTTAAAAGGTACATAATAGAATTACTATTGATATAGAAACTTCATATTACTTCATTAATTTAAAAGAGTGTTAGAATATTTGACCATTTTAATAAACTAGATGGCATTACTATCATTAGACTATTTTCTGAATTTCTAAAGTTGATTTGATCTCTTCCTTGCATCAAAGTCTTATATTAATCACAATTTTGGTCATATTTTGGGATCTGAGCAAATTTGAAATTCTAAGCGATGCAATAAGTGTGACTAACTTGATACTTGTCTTTGGTAAACTTTAATGCTAACTCCATATTCCTCTCCTGTGAGCTAATGCTCAGAATAATGATGGAGGCACTGTAACAAATGTCTTTAGAGATAAAATAATTTCATATTTTTTTGACACTGGGAGTTTAATTTATCAGAATATTAAATTTATGTAACAAAACATTGCAACCAATCCCCTGACAGTTTAGCATAAAAGAGTGAGCTGCCCTTTTATAATCAGTTGAAAATGCATGCCTAGAAAAGGACAGTCACAGATAATTTTTTAAGTCACTCATCATGAAGACCAAATGCTGTTATCTGTGACTCCTACAGGCCAGTGGTTCTCAGAGCCTTGATCTCTGATCACCTGCTTTAAAATCACTTATAAGTGATGGGTGGAGGATGCCAACTATTAAGATACTCTGGTTCCACACAGATTTCCTGAAGCAGGGGTGAAAGCCAGAAATAGACTTATTTATGATATAATTCTGACATCCACTAAAGTCTGAGAAACAAAAGTTGTAAGAGACAGTTCAGTGTCATTAAAAAAAAACCCACTGAAAATGCTCTTTCAAAAAAAGGGTTTGTCTACCCTTTAATATTCATTCTTGAATAACAGAAGAGAGAGTGAAAGGATAACTGTGCCTACAAGTAGAACTTAGAGTAATCCAATTGCATTGTTTCAAATAATCTGCCCAAAACAGAATTATAGTGTTGGTGTTTAGTCATTAGAGATTTAATTTACCATGTAAACAAGTTAAATGATTTTTTGATTACAAGATCAGAGAAATAAATGATAGTGTATTTGCATCCAAATAATAAGCCTTGCAACATTTAATTTCCCATACTATTGGATATTATATCTTAAAAATAAAAATAAACAAAATAAAATTATCATTCTAGTTCACTGCTATTTATTCAATCATTTACAGGGGATCAATAGAAGAAAGAAGCAGAGCACTAAAAGGGCACCAGCATAAAATTATTGGAAAAAATTCCTATTCTTGAGGTACTTAAAGTAAGATGAGTTTAGATTTATTTATGTTTTACAATGGCAGTTTATTTCTTTCCTGATTTAATAAAGTAAAATGCCAATTAGTTCTAACAAAAACAGTAAGTAAAAAAAATTATGAAAAGCCCACAAAAAATTGAAATATATGGAAATGTATACAGCCTGTTTTTGCTATTCAATATAACAAGGATGTGTGGATTAATTCACTTTACTCAAACTCTTCAGTTCAGTCAGTGCAGCCACCATCGAAAAGGAAGTGGTAAGCAATTTTTAACTAGATCTAGGGAAAAAATTGAGTAAATTAATCATAGAGGGGATGACAGACAGGTATATTATGTGAAGATTTTAGTGAGTTCAGAAGAGAAAACAAGACATTTATTCTAAAGAAGAGCAAGAGCAGGGTGGTTAAGCACCCGAGAATGATGGTTTAAATTACTGTATATAGTGTACTTTTATACAGTGTATAGTTACATACATATCGCCAGTATCAAAGCTCCAAATCCTTATTGCTATCATCATCATTTTTTACATGTTAAATAGGTTCCGGTTACCAGTTCCAATGGGGGAAGGGGTAGGCGGGTGTTTCCTCCACACAATCAAGCAATTCTATCCAGACCAACTGGGTGCCCTACAATTCAACTCAATTCTGAAGTTTATCTACATGCAGATTCCACAGGTTAAGGGTTTAGTCCTACAAGACTGCAGCCTCCCCTTCAACTTTAGACGCCAGTCCGCAGTGTTGTCACCTGAGCTTCTGACTAACCAGCTCAAACTGGAGTTTCCAATGCCCCCCTCTACCTCAGGATGCCGATCTCAAACCAGGTCATTACCTGTATACCTGAGCAACCTGCTGCAGATCAGAGGTTCCCACGACTCCGTCCTTGGGTTCCATTAATTTGCTGGAGCAGCTCACAGAACTCAGAAAACCCTTTAATCACTAGATTAGTGATTTATTATTAAAGGATATAACTCAGGAATGGCCAGATGGAAGAGGTGCATAGCACAAGGTGTGGGGAAAGGGCATGGAGTTTCCATGCTCTCTCCCAGCGTGCCTCTCTCCCCAGATCTCTGCGTGTTCACCAACCCAGAAGCCTGCCCAAACCACTTACTTCTGAGCTTTATGGAGGCCTCCCTCATTAGAGAGGCATCAAGTGATTAAATCATCGGCCACTGGCAAACAATTCAACCTCCAGCACGTCTCACCTGCCAGAAGACCAGGTGTGGGAGCGGAGGATCGGATTGAAAGTTTCAAACCTCTAATCACAGAAGTGGTTTTACTGGCAACCAGCCCTCAGTCATTAGCTGCTGGCAAAAATTTACTCATTAATTTAACAAAAGACACCCTTTCATTCTCATCACTTAGGAGATTCTAAGGGATTTAGGAGCTCTGTGCCAGAAACTGGGAAGAAGACCAAATATATATTTCTTATTATAAGTCACAATATCACACGTTAAAATGGAAGTGACACTTTATGCTACTCATCTTTCCATCACTCTCAGTGTTAATCACCATACTCTCAGATACCAAACTCAGAAATATGTAATCCTTTATAATTATTTAATTCTCTTTGTTTCTCACAGTATATCTATTATGCTTATAGTGCATATATTATGTCTTATTTTAGAAATTGCTGTTTATACTTCTATTCACTCTAATTAGCTCTCTTAGCCCAGGAACAAAATTTCCTATGATACTTAATAGATTGATTTAATATGAACATATGGGTGTTCAAAGGTCACCTAATCTCTACTCTATCTCAATCACCTAAAAGATTTAGAAGCACATAATTCTAACAAATATTATGTTTATTTAACAGATAAATGTATGTTCTATTCGTACATTTTGTATCTTATTATTACGTCTGTTTGTTAGCTATTACCCTAATCGCACCACAGAAGAATTTCACGCATCCTTATAGCTGAATCCAAATCTGCCATTCCTTCGTTCTTTCTGTATAAAGCTGTTGTTGCAATATATTTATATAGCAAACATATATGATTTGTTTTTGTATATTCAAAGCACTATACTGACCATTGTAAGAGATCCAAAACTGAATACGACATAGTAGCTGATCTCAGGAATTTCACGTCTAGAGAGGAAGATATACATTTCTATAAATAACACAAGGGGACATGAGGTTGGTGAAATTGGCTTGAGTTGATGTTGGTCTGTACTCTGTTCCCACACAGTTGTCCTAAATTCCTAAGAATATAAATTCCTATGTAAACATATGTGTGCTATAGTCTTAATGTTTGTGTCCCATGTCCACCTCAAATTAATATGTTGAAATTTTAATGCCCAAGATAATAGTATTGGGATGTGGTGGGCCTTTGGGTGATGTTCAGATCATGAGGGTGAGGCCCTCATGAAGGGGATTAGTACCTGAGAAAATAGGTTACAGAGAGATCCTAGCTCCTTCCACCACATGAGGACAGAGTGACAAGGAATCAACTGTAAACCAGGAAGAAGACATTAACCAGAATGCAATTATCCAAGCCACCTAGTCTGTGGTATTCTTGTAGAGCAGCTTGAATGGACTAACACAACTTGTCTACACATTAACTTACCACCTAAATATGAACATTTGGAAGGCCATTGAGTCATCTATTTCTGTATCCCCTGTGAATAGTAACAGACCCTGGACAAAATAAATGTTGAAAAAATGGTTGCAGAATTGAACAAGTTTAATAAAGGGAGTCAAAGAATTTGAAATCTTCCCTTTGATAAAACAGATGGGAGATTCCCTGTGAACAGTTCCTAAGCCACTTCACTCAAGAATTCAAATGAAAAGAAGTTTCCAATCACATCCAATTAAATTTTCATATATAAATTGTTAAATATGATAAGTTATGAATCTTAATGCACCAATTTTATTTTCTTAACTCAAGCCAGAAAAATAATTTGGACGTACTTTATTGTTTTCTTATTTTAACCTTTGTACATGTCATACTCCCTAAGGATCATAAAATGCTATATTATGCCATATCTTTATAAGTACCTCTGATACTTCTTTCTTTAACAGGAACAACAACAAGAAGACAGCTTAAAACAACTCTTTCAAGCAGACATCATGAACCACAATCAACCTGCATTTGAGCTACCATAATATATTTATTGTTGACTTTTACATGTATTCACAAATGTTATGCTACTGTAGGTTGTGAGGGATTTATGCATATAAATAACAAATTCTTTTGGAAAGCACTATTGATTTATTTCATTTGTGGTCTCTTTTAATTTTTATGCTGGTAGTCAGATCATAAGGGCAGCTAGAGAGTTGTTTATGACTTGCTTCAGTAACCCATAGGAGAAAAAATTCTTTGCTGGTGATTTGATTAGGCGGCATTTGGGAATGCTGGTTTGTGGGAGCAGCCTCTGAGAGTTTGGTAGTATGTTATTAACATACTACCAATATTAACAGAGAGACTGGCATATGGGTTAGTTGATAAGACTCAGGTGGGTGATGGATATTACCCTTAAAACTGGATTCCAATTAGGAGGACAGAAATGAAAGATTAGAATTAGTAAATACCGTAAGAAGAGAAGCCAATGATAGTTTAGGTTGGAAGCAAGGGAAATAGATGTGACAAGTTTACATTTATCAAATGAGCCTAGTGAATTTAAAATAAGTTCATTCAGTTAACAATTAGGATAATCAGATATGTGATACCGAAAATATTCTAAGACCAATCATGTCATCAAGAGAGTATAACTTATATATACCAGCAAACAATGTCCCAAAATATATGAAGCTGGCAGAACTGAAGGAAGAGACATTTCTATAACAATATTTGGAGACTTTAATAAGTCACTTTGAATAATGGACAGAACTGACCTTACAGAAACAGAAAGAACTATAGGAGAATACTAGGAACATAAACAAATTAGATGGCCTAGGTGAAACTGACAAATTCTTAGAAACACACAAATTACCTAAACTTACTCAAGAGGAAAAGAAAAGCTAAACAGACCTATACTGATAAAACGTTGAATCAATAATCCAAAATCTCCCAACAAAGAAACTCCAGCACCAGATAGATGGCTTCACTAGTGAATTCTACCAAACACAGGATACCAAAGACAGAAAAAAAATCACAAGGACATAGAACTATACACCAATATCCATTGTGTATAGAGATGTGAAAAACCTTAACAAAAGACTAGCAAAACAAATGCAACAGCATATTAAAAAGATTATACATCAAGACCATGTAGAATTTAACCCAGGAATGCTAAGGTGACTAAAGATAAGAAAATCAATCAATGTAATACACCACATTAACAGAATAAAGATACAAACAACAAGAACAAAACAAACAAACAAAGAAAACCCCCAAAACTACATGATCACCTCAACTCTGAGAAACACAAAATCATTTGGAAAAAACACAACACTCTTTCCTCATTAAAAACACCAGAAAACTAGAAACAGGAGGGAACTTCCTAGAAACAGGATAAAAGCCAGTTTTGAAAAATCCACAATCTATGTCATATTCCTCTTGAAAGATTGAAAGCTTTCCTCTAAGGTCAAAAATAACATAACAATGCCATTTTCACCACTGCCATTCAATATTTTACTGGAATTTCTAGCCAGAGCAATTAGACAGGAAAATAAAATTTAAAATATTCTAATAGAAAAGAAGAAATAAGCTACAGTTGTCCCTTGGTATCCTTGGGTCTTTGGTTCCAGAACCCCCTCTGGATACCAAAATCCAAGCATGCTCAAGCCCCTTACATAAAATAGTGCAGGATTTGCGTACAACCTTAGCATATCCTCCCATATACTTTAAATTATCTCTAGATCACTTATAATACAATGTAAGTGCTAGTAAAGAGTTGTAAATATAATGTAACTGCTATATAAATAGTTGCCAGCAAATGGCAAATTTAAGTTATGCTCTTGGAACTTGCTAGAATTTTATTTATGTTTAAAGATATTTTTGATTCATGATTGGTTGAATCCAGATTCAGAAACAGTGGATATGGAGGACCAACTGTATCTCTATTCACATGTGCCATGATTCTATATGTAGAAATCCCAAAGAATTCACAAGAAAGTTACTATAGCTAATAAACTAATTCCACCTAGTTGCAAGGTACAAGATTAACACCCAGAAATCAGCTGTTTTTTTAATACCAGCTATGATAATATATCCACAAAGATAATTAAGAAAGCAATTCCATTTACAAGAGCATCTAAAAGAATTAAATACCTAGGAATGAATTTATCCAAGGAAGTGAAAGACTTGTACACTGAAAAGCACAAAACATTGTTGAAAGAAATTAAAGACAGCCCTTGTCCATGGATTGAAAGACTTGATATTGTTACAATGTCAAAACTACCCAAGTCAAAACTAGAACGTGATCTACATGTTCAATGCAATCTCTATCAAAATTCCAACTGCTGTTTTGTGGAAATGGAAAAGCCAATCCTCATATTCATTTGCAAGGGGGTCACAATAGGTAAACCATCTTGAAAAAATAGAACAAAGCTGGAGGACTCACACTTCTGGTTTGAAAAGTTAAAAAGCGACAGTAATCAAAACATTGTGGTACTGGCATAAAGACAGACATATAGACCAATGGAGTAGAATATAGAGTCTAGAAATAAATGCATACATCTATGGTCAGTTGATTTTTGACAAGCCTGCCAAGTCCATTCAACGAGAAAAGAATAGTTTTTCAACAAATGGTGTTGGGACAACTGGATTTCCACATCTAACATTGGAGCTTTACCTCAAATCATATACAAAAATTTACTCAAAATGGATCCATCATCAATACATAAGAGCTAAAAATTATAACACTCTTAGAGAAATACATAGGGGCAAGTCTTTACGACCATTGATTGGTTAATGAATTCTTAGATATGACACCAAAAGCACAAACACAAAAGAAAAAAATACATAAATGGACTTCATAAAAATTAAACATTTTTGTTCATCAAATGATAATACCAAGAAAGTGAAAAGACAATCTACTGAATGGGAGAAAATAGTTCCAAATGATATACCTGAGAAGCGTTTAATATTCAGCATATGTAAAGGATGGTTTCAACTCAATAACAAAAGGCAATCCAATTAAAAAATTTGCAAAGGACTTGAGTTGACATTTCTCCAAAGTAGATATACAAATAGTCAATAAGGATATGAAAAGAAGCTCAATATCATTAGTGATTAAGGAAATGCAAATCACTACCATAATGAGATAATTTACACCTACTAGGATAATTATTAAAAAACTGAAAATTACAAATGTGGAGAAATTGGAACCATTGCACACTTGCACATTAGTGTAGTGAATGTAAAATGCTGTAGCCACAGTGGAAAACAGTTTGGCAATTCTCAAAAAACTCAACATAAAATTATTACCCACTCCTAGGTATATATCAAAAAGAATTGAAAACTGAAACTCAAATATATACCTGTGTACCAATGTTCTTTGTAGTATTATGCCCAGTGCCCATGAGGTAAAAACACCACAAGTGTCCATCAGAAGATGACTGAATAAAAAATGTGCTATATATAGGATTAAATATTATTCAACCTTAAAAAGAAATGAAGTTCTGATATATGATTCAGCATAGATGACCTTAGAAACATTATGATAAGTGGAATAAGACAGACAGAAAAAGACATTGTAAGACCCCACTTAAGTGACATATCTAGCATAGGCAAATTCATAGGCAGAGAAAGTTGATTAGAGTTTACCAGGGGTTGGTGGGAGGGAGAATAGGTATTATTGATTAATGGGTACAGATTTTGTATTTGGGGTGATAGAAACATTTTAAAAATAGATAGTGGTGATGATTGGACAGCATTGCGGATGTAACTAATGCCAGTGAATTGTACACTCTAAATGGTTAAAATAACAAATTTCATGTTACATATATTTTCCACATAAAAAATCTAGTGTAGAGTTTCCCTGGATATTATACTTGTATACCAAACAAAATAATCATATGCTAGGGACTTTTACTTTGGTTGGACATAGTACATTCTCTGTCACTTGCATTTTTAAATAATTGCATATGCTTTGATACACACACTCACACACACACACCCATTTCATAAGTAGACCCATGAGATGTCAGATACATAAATTTTGGAAATAAATAAATAAATAAAAATGGAGTAAGCTCTTAACACATAGAAAGCAGAATATAGGAAGAAATAATCTGAATATATTTTGGACAAAAAACACCAAGAATGTGTCACAAAACATTCCATATATATGAAACAGGATATTATGTATTTCTAACAGACAAAAACTTGTACAAACTAATCTGAGAGTTATTAAATTACAATAAAATAGGAAATTAAACTTATTTGAGTTTTCTTTCCATGTATAAGTTATTCCTTTCAACCAGTAATCATATTTTATTACTAATCTTCAATTCTACAGATTATGGATTTCAAAATTCATGATTGTAGATTTTCAAAATTTTAATTATGGTTTTCAGTCAACTTTCATGCTTCACAAGCTGTGTTTATATTGCACTCTAAATACTTTTGATTTTCTTGTGTGTGTGCTTGATATGCTTTATATTATGTATAAGATGTCACAAATTGAATTGACAAATATTCATACTAACTATGTTATATATTACCAGTTAGTTTACTTCCAAAATTACTGAGGAATGTAGAGTAAGAGAAAAAATGGTAGTGGTTTTCAGTGCATAGCCAAGAACCTTACAGTGAGACTTTTTACCATACATTTCTTCACCCCTTTATAATATGCTCAGCTAAAAGAAACTGTTTCCACTTATTCTAAAAATATTTTGTCACATTTTTGCAAAACTTTTACTTGTGAATGATCATTAATCCTATTTAGTTATGGGTACACAATTGTGTTCTCTTAACCTCATAGTATAAGAAGTAAATATCTATCCATAAAAACAACTGATTATTGCACACTTACAGGTTCAGAGACTGTGCCTAAGTATTCCTCAACAATATTTGAAAGAAAGAGAAAATATGTACACTATGAGTGTTGTTTGAATTTGTGCATAAATGAAGTTTTAGATTTAGGTATAGGTGACGCAGAGTGAAGACTTGAAGTGATTAAGTACAATTTTAGTTCTAACACACTAAAAATCCTGTTCCTTAGAACACAATAGCATGAATATCCTAAAAAGATGAAGGGGTCAGACTATGTTCTTACCATCATCAAGAAAAACAATAATTGGGCCAGATGGGGTGGAGATTGGGGCAAGTGGAAGGTAAGGATAAATAGGAGAATGTCCTTGAAGAAAAGGTTGCAGGTTTTCCCAAGAGAAAACTTAAAAAGTTAAACTCTGCTCTGAACTCTAGGAAAGCCATTTCTGCTCCTGTCACTATATTTCAGGAGAAAATTTGTGTACGACAGGAACAGATTCACAGAGGCAATGCTCATTGTCCAATTTGTCTCCTTTTTGTCACCATAAACATTTATCCATGCATATATACACTTAACACACATGTAAACAGGATTGCTCTGGGCATTTGAGTCAAGAAACAGAGAATGAAGTCAGTTGCCCAAGGTCACAAACTAACTACATTTCAACTCAAACGTGTTACTTCTGTTTCAATTGTGCATTGTGTGTGTCTGGGAGTAAGACTGAGTGCGTGTGTGTGTGTGTGTGTGTGTGTGTGTGTGTACCCACAGGTTTTAATTATGTCTAGTGTAGTTCGGCTCCTGAGCACAGATTCCAAGTGCCATCTAATGGCTGACATTCTGTAACCTCTCTGGACGGTTGGATATTTTTAACAGTCTAAGAGATGTGGAATGGTTAACAGATTAACCTACATTTCTCAAAGGCAGTTTTCTGGATTTTTTAGTTTTAACTAAATTTTTAAAAATTTAAACTACATATTGCTTTTAACGATAGACAACTACCAGAACTGTCAAGGAATAGAAATAAAATCTCTCAAGTTTGCGAGAATCTGAATTCAATTGCTAATAGCAATGCTACTAAAATATTTTTAATCGAACTTATTGCTTACACCAAGTACAGTGATACATTTGCATGCATTTTCAAATTTTACAGTAATATTAATCCTTTGAGAATATGGAAGAGTAGAGTGGGAATTGGTTAAATTCACTCATCTCTGGGTTTGAACTCAGGCCTGCTAGGTTTGAGTACTACTGCTTAAATATGACTGTATTAACATATATTAGCCAACAAAAATATCTTACTCCTATTCATGCTGGTGCTAAATAAGACGTATGTTCTTCTTTGTTTATTCTGGAATTATATATATTTTTATCTCCAATGGAAAATTGGAGAAATGGGCACTTATAATGAAACATAAGGCCTTAAATTATTAAAACCTCTTTGCCCTTGCTCTCCAGAAAAACAATGAATCAATTTGGATTAATTACAATATGCCTACCTTGATACTTTCTGAAATTCCACTGGAAGAAGAGATCCCTCATCCCTTTCGGTCTTACACTGAAGCATAAAATTGCCGTAAAGCTGTTTAAATAGTTGTACTGCTCTCCCATAGAAGTGGGTGCACTTCAGTCATGGAAGAACTAGTTCCAATATTATAAAGCAATTTGTGATCCCCTAAGGTTTTTGTACTACATAGATGTAAAATAATATTATTAGCTCCTACAATCATCACTTCACCATTCACACTTGAAGCAACTGAGGTTTCCACAAATCAGGCAATGTGCAAATTCTGTCATAGTAAAACATTTATTTGTTAAAGTGATATAGATTATTCAAGATTCTACAGTCTTAAATCATGGATGGCAATGTAACATGGATTGATACAGAACTCGATGCCAATGTAGGCTTTTTTCTTTCCTTCTTTAAAAGAAAATACTTGTAGGTCAGAAGAAAAAAAGTTTTGGTTTTAAAAGGGGATTAACCATGGTCTGATAGAGCCAGTTCCGCGTGATCAGAGACTTCTGCTTCAGCTCCTGTGGACAATTTCTTCTAGGACACCAGTTCAACAATTAGCCTTTGTGAATTGAAACAGTTTTAAATTTTGTCTGGTAAAAATATCAGTGGCAAGTTTTTTCAGGAGAGAGAGAAGTGGTGCTCTTCAGATTAACTCCGGCCTCTGAAATGAAAGAAAAAGAAAAAGAAAAAAAAGAAGAAAGAAAACACACAGCTAATAAGATCACTGGGCTAGCAATCTAGAAGTTACTGAACTGTAAGCACCCAGGTAGGAGCTTATTGCCACAAAATACTAGATATATTTCTGGATACTATTTAGACATGCACATCAGCACTTAAAATGTTCCCTGGTAATTTCAAATTATTGAATATATTAAAAAAATCTCATTTTAGAAAGGAATCTAAATGTTTTAAGACTAAATAGTTATGCAAGTCAGAGCCAAATTGAGGAATGGCATTTTTCCTTGCTTTGATTTTCACATTTATATTCTCAAATTAAGAGAAAAAAAGTTACTTTATTCATTAATGCATGCTATTCAGGCTTTAACAAATATTCACATTGGCTTTTTAAATATGAACATTTTAGATCAAATTTGTTCATCATATCTAAAACCTATGTGATCTCTACTTTTTTAATATATTCTTTTGGAAGCTTTGTATTATATTAAGGTTTTATAAAGTTTAATTATACATTTACTGATAGTGAAGACAATAAATTCATCTACATTAATTAGTTCTTCACCCACAGAACAAATAAAATAAATGTGAAAACTGACAATAACTCACAAGCAAAGGCATTTCATAGTTAACATGATTTTGAAAGAAAATCATATAAAAAACAATTTAAAAATATTTAAATAACAAACTGTGAAAATGTTTTTTCTCTAACATGGGTTCTCAGTACTCATGACTTTCAAATATGTGTATAAATTCTATACTTCAATAAGATAGAAAATAATTTTTGAGAAATATACAATTGCATAATATGAAATAGAAGTAATTTTTCTCCTTTCCATTCAAGAACAACTACATGTTTACAATTTGAGGGTTATAAAATGCATGGAACAAATGAATGATGAAAAATAGCTTCTTAACTTCAAATATTCTATATCAAAGTGTTGATATAGGACATATTTGGATAATTTTGTGTGGTAAGGGTAGGCAAAATACTATAGAGATATTTTACTTAAGAAAATATTTCAAAATAGTTAATCGGAATAAGTGAAGTTATTTTTGAGATAAACGATAATTTTTGAGAATTACTGAACAAAGAATCACTGGATGTTTGAAGATTGTTAATAGATAATAGATGTGTATCTGATTTTTAAAAAATAATTACTTGGAAACTACTGAAATATAGACATCACTAGCATACTTTACCTGGAATATTCATTCTAAGGAAAACATTACAAAAATCACTTTAAACTACAATGGGAAATAGCTAAATTCCTCGCTATTGGATTCACAGCACAGCTTATTTTGGTGAAATTGGTTATCAACAAGATTTTTATTTATTTTTGTATATCCAGTAATATGTTCCCTTTGATTAAAAAAAGTGATTGTACTACACCAAATTTCATTTCAGGAAGTAGTAATATAGAAAAGACTAAATATACCTAGAAGAAAAATATTGTGGACAGTATAATTAGTTTGACTTTGGAAATAATAAATCCTTCCAGAATAACAAACTTTCTTTTAATATCAAGTTAATGATTCTATAAGCTGACATAGTTTAAAGAGTTTTTGGTTCAATTTCACATTACATAATAACATTAACAAACTGTGGGATTATGGTTTATAAAAAACTTGTTATTTTGAAGATTAGGAAATAGCAATCAGTTTTGGGAACAATGGTGTGAATTTGTCTGCCCCGAATCTGCCATTATTGAAACGATGACGTAATATGAAGTTGAATAAAAATTTTATATGTAAGATTCAAAATAACACTTTTTACTTATCAATAAACAAGCATAATGATTCCATAAAGATCTAAATGTGGAACACAAAATTACAAGAGCATCACAAAGAAAAAACAAGATAGACTATAATAACTATGTTAAAATGTTATAAGAACTAAAAATAATGAATTTGGGGTAGGTTCAGGATGTTTTGTCAATGGTCCTCATTTGACAGTGAAAGGGTACCATGCAAAACACTGCACAATCTTATCAATGGTACTACAAATAAAAGGAGAAATTAAAGCTACGCCAACATTAGAGGAAGAAAAATATACCCCGACATTGAATGGATCTGGGAAACTGTTATTGCTTTTACTCTGAATGTAATTAAGACCCATGAGAGATTTTTTATCTTTATAGTTAGGATATCTAAAAAGAAGGAAATGATTTCTAAAGGTCATTGCTGACACTAGGGTTCTATATATTTTTTTTCTGATTTTCTGTAATGTTCAAATAAATACGTCAAAAAGTATGCTTTAATTATTATAAAAATAGTTAAATGTTTTCTACAATGTCTATTCTATTACTCATTATTATTTTTATTTACAATGTCTATTCTATTACTCTTATATTTTTTTTAATTTACTTGAAGGTAATATCATAGGTGGAAGAAACCCTACAGAGCCAAATATTTTATATTGGCCATTCTTGTTTGTACAGAAAACATTGGAAACATATCTGAATCATATACACACATTTGTTTTGCTGCTCAGCTTTTAGTTCATACGATTTCCAAACTGTGTTTTCCCATAGTTGTTTTAATATTGCTGTTTATTTCTAATCAACACTAACTCTTTATTCACTTATATATTAATAGTTTGTCTAAAAGAACTACTACTGTCACCTAGGAAACATTTTTTTTAATATATTAAAAATGTGTTTTAAGTTTTTTTGCTTATTTTATTGTGTATATACATAAGGAACATTTTGATCTCCATATAAGGCAATGGGCAATGTCCAAATGTTTGGAAAATATATTTTGCCACTGGGTGGAAAAAGACATGTGTGTTACCATCCTACAGGGAATATAAACTTAAACTAAAATTGTATAATCCTCCTTATCCCACTACCACCTCCCCACCAAAAAAATAAGAAGCTCTGAGCACAAGGAACCTCTGACAGCTCTCTACCTCACTTCATTCACAAGGTAAGGTACTGCTGACAGTGTGAAAAGCCATGAGAAGACTAGCACACAGGTCACAGTCTCTTCAAAGGGACATTACTGTTTGGTTGTGTTGACAGTTGTAGAAATGATAAGCCTGCTATTGCAGAAATCATTTATCAAATAACAAGAATAGTTGCACTGAAGTCATATGGTGACTTAAATCTGATAACAGAAATGTAGCAAGAAATTGGCTAATGAGTAAATGATGTATTACCACTAAATTTTGTTAACATTCTTCTTTGCCTGTGGATTTATTTTTCTAGCTAATGCTTGTAGAAAGAAAAAAAAAAATAGCCAAAGCATGGAGGGAAAGTTGCTATGACATTATGACATAATGTTTCAAAAAAGGAACTCAATAAAGACTCAGCATAAAATTTTAAAAACAGGTGACATATTCTACATATGCACATTCACTATGAAATCTAATACAAACATACATATGTACACATGAATTTACTACATACAGAAACGACAAATCACTGAAAGATTATGCACCAAATTATTAGTACTCGTATCTGGGTGGTGGGTTATGACATATTTACATTTATTTTTTTATTTTAAGCTATATTTTCCAAAGTTCTCTAATACTAATTACTTTGGGACAAAGAAAAATTGCTATTAGAAATCTTATGTACTTATCACATTGGCAAACCTTTTGCTATCTCAAGTAGCACACAAACTCCCAAGGAGATTACTTTTCTCTAAACTTGACTTCTAACACTGTGGTAAAATAAGGAAATAAACACAATAATATGTAACATGCCCCACAAAATATGAATACTTGGAGAATTGCTTTAATTGGTAATTGAAAGATGATCAGATTGATTCTCCTGCTTCCAAATCTTGATAGAACATTCAGAACCATTCTGGATCATGCTTCTGATAGGGGAAGCTTGACTTTTTAATTCCTTTCTAAGGATATTCTCTTTCAGAACATCCAGGTGTCCAAAGTTATATGATAAATTAACGTTTTCAAATCAAAGACAGAGGGAGACAGGGAGGGAAGAAAGGAAGAAGAAAGAAAGGGAGAGAGGGAGAGAAAGAAAGGGAAGGTGGTAGAGAAAAAAGGCACCTTCGTGCAGGTCAGTTCAATTCTATTAACACCAAGTACGTGCCCGACTCTGTGCTATTGATTGTTTCTAGTGAGCCATCTGTTTGTTTTTTTGCAACATAAGAATGGGACCCTAAATTCAGTAAAGAAATGATGAAAAACATTTTGTTTGATTTGGGAATAGAATTCTTTAGGGGAAACCCAGAACGATGGTCCAAGTTATTGTTATCTTTTAAATAAGAAATGGTTAAAAAAAAAAAAAGACCCTTATTTTTACTATCAACAAATAAATCAATGGCTTTTTCTAAGAACCTTTAAAAGCAGAATATTTTTTCTGTGCCAAATCTTAAGCAAATGGCTGATGCATCCAGATGTTTGAACAGATTGCTAAAGTGTCATTCTGCTCTGGAAACACACTTTCTGATCCAATTAAAATGCAGGAATCAAATACTCATTTGAAACTTAAAAAAGAAAGAAAGAAAAGAAAACCAAGAAGAGTAATTGGTTGTTGACAAAAGGAATACCATGAACATTTCATGTGTTGTCTTTTGTTCCATTTTATAGCGGCTTCATTCATTTCATATACATGAAACACTTCTGTTCATCCACTTTCGGTGAGGCCTAATATATTATCTCAGCTTCTATTAGAATGTGGAGCTCAAGGATAGGAGTGAATATATTCTTATCAAGCTACTGTCTTCACATTGGGAAATATTTGTAAAAATACATATGATATCATGCGTGACTACAAATGTGACTCCAAAGTTACACTAGTATTCCCTTTATTCTTACAATGTGAATCAGAAATATTTGGTTAACCAGAAATATGTCTAAATTTAGGAACTGGAAATTCACTTAACCAAACTGAACTTCACTGTTTACCACTGAGCATTGAGTAAGTTTTAATGGAAAATTTCAACAAGTTACATAAACTAGCAAAATAAAAATTAAAATTCATTTATAAAAGAATATACCCACTTAAGTGCCAAAGCATGTGACAGGTAACAAGAATCTCACCTGTGTCTCCTGGACAGTCTGGTCAACATTAGTCGGCAAAGCATCTGGGAATAAAATTTTCAGTGTCATGAACAATTCATTTTTTATGAAACAGACCTTAAAATACTTCTCACTGAAACCTTGATAAGATTCATCTTAACAAAGAGTTATCTGCACATTTTTTTGGATAACAACTTACCAGTTATTGGGTTAATTGCAATTGATTTTATAATACTTCATAGTTCTCTATGGCTATTTCCTGATACATAATATTCTAAATGCAGAATTTTTAAAAATATTGTTCTAGTTACTAAAATGAGTAGTTATCAATACGGAATGCACGTTTCCTGCAAGAGTTCAATAAGAGAATCAGGCTTCTATTCATTTTCCTTACTCAAAGTTAACATTTCGACCACAGAGTTGCATATGATCAACATGGAAAGATACATCAAGGAAAAACAATCCAAAGCAGGAAATGTAGTTTTACCATATTCACCACGCAAAGTATAAAATAATAATTTGCAATATAAACCATTATTCAATAACCCCCAAGATAATAATAGCATGTTTTGCTGAATACCAGTTTATCCCTATATAAAACAGTAATGTTCTAAATGCAAACATTCTGCCTTCAAATGTTCATATGTATATTCCAATTGGCTATAAATGTTTAATATCATTAAATAGCCCTGTACAGTACACATTCTATTTCCTCCCAAATGTCCTATTTTAAAGCAAATACTCTAGTCATTAAGAAGGGACACAATTATAAGAAAAAATTAGGTGTCTCAGGAAAATGTCATTCTAAGGGTTCACAGGTGAGTGTGATGAGAACAGTACAAAATACTTTTTGATAAAACCTCCAGCATAAATATTCATATAAATTTACAATGACCTCTGGAGATTAGGTTTTACATGAAAGCAATAACAAGACATGTTCACATTATACAGAAAAAAAAAACTAGGCAATTACATTATGGTAGAGCCCACATAGTATATTCCATAAGTCCCTTCACGTTGATGGTAACTTTAGATCCTAAATTTTGACTTTGAAATAGCTGAAAAAATCAGAAGACAGTGGTACACTGATTATTTTATATTGAATATTTATGATATTTGATGAAATTGCAGATGCATTAATATTACCTTAAAGAGGTAATTTCATACTTTAATATACTCCCAGTTACAAACTGTTACTTTCTATGTCCCCCTTCAGATAACACCACGATTAGGATGACTCGATCTCAGTAATACGTTTACCATTCTTTATTCTGTACTGCTAAAAGGATGGTTTCTGTTGCAAAAAACGAACAAACAAACAACCTATCCCAAACCTGACAAAACTAATTGTATTTGTAATCCCAGCATGTATTGATCTAGCATGGGAGGGAAAGGACTGAGTAATATGAAAGACAGAGCTCTGAAACAATTATATTTAAAATTCCAGTCATTAATTTTGGTTATTTTCTCTCTCCTCTATGAAATTTTAAAAGTGAGATATTTTTTATCCATAAATTTACCTCAACTAACACTGAACACACAAACACTATAAGGTAAATTGTCATTATGATTATTAGTGTTTTATTACCAATGGAGGAAGATAAGAAAAATCCTATTCCCATCCAATCCACCTCTGGGCTGAAGTACTTTCCCCAAAACACATTACACACACTCACACACAGAAGCTTCCACATATGCTGTTGAAGTGGAAAGATTCGACTCTTCCTGAGACTCAAGGGAAGGCTGAGCAAGGGAAAGGGGGTACATAGTCTTCATTCTGTCTAAAATAAATGAACACTGCTTGCTTATCATTATAAAATGTAGTTGGAATTCTGCCACACCGAGAAGAAAACGGGCTCGTATCTGCAGTCTTCTTTGGAAGAAACACCCCATTTACTTTCACAATTCTTGTACAAGAAGATGCTTTATGTTTTTGAAATTTTTTAAACTACTGGCATTTTAATGATTGTTTTTAACTTTATTATTATGAATAAACAGAGGGGGAAATACTAAAATTTAGGAAGTAAAAGGCTATTGATGTGAACTTTGTGATAATTGTTTTATTAATTTTTTAGTTTTATAAATGAATATTAATTTCCTTACAGTAATATAAGCAAATAAAATAGTTAAAATTTAGTTTGGAAGTACTTTTTGAGTGCTTTAAGGCAAAGCAGAAAATACTTCATGAAATAAAGAAGATTCCTGTAGACAATGGAAGACATATAATTTAAAAAAATTCTTTAAATTCTTGTGGAGAAAGTATGTATCATTCAGGTAGTAAACTTGTTATGTCTATAGGTGGCTTACAATAGCTCAAAAACTTATATTCTAAAACTTTTTTAGTGAACTATATCTGCAAAGTAGCTAAAATCAACTGTCTAAAAGCATAAAAAAGCTTACTGTGACCTCAACTTAACTAATACATTTAATGGTTAGAAAAAAAATGTAGAAAATGTGTTGTTCTCAGCAAAGGTGTTATTGTATCTAATTTAAATGATTGTATTTAATGTACCTCTGTGCTAATCTATTTGTAAACTAAAAATAAATAATATTCATCAAACCAAACTTCATTACTTCTTAGGATTTTGAGCCTACTTCAGATGCTTCACTATTCCTTTATGGAACTTATCTATTATATATACTTTTCTTTAAAAAGACCTACTTTAATAATAGTTTGATATTTTCAAATTGGGGGACAATTATCCAAAACAAAAAGTAACACAGAAATACATATAATTTTAAAAAAAGTTTGGAGTAAATATCTGTAAATATATTATTTGTCAGTTTGTTAGTGAACAAACTGAAACCATAGTGTAAAATGACTAAAAATTAATGAAGAATAATTAAGAACAAGGAAGCAAAAACAATATATACAACCTATACACAGTCAGCAACAACAAACAGCAAAACCATATGCTTTGAATCACATATATGTAGTTGGTTAAATAAGGAATGTAAGAAATGACAGAAAGAAAAACAACAAGAGGGACAGAATTTCTTGCTTATAGTAATATAATATCTGGATCACAAATCTCCATTGTGCTAATTAATCAAAGTTCTTAATATTGAGCTTTCTTCCCTGGCTCCATTCACTTATTTATTCATCTATCCATTTGCTCATTCATTCATCTGAGTAACTACTGCATTTTGGATATTATACCAGGCACCTTTAATCACCCCCAACCTTCCCATAGATTTATCTTTCAGCCACTTCACACTGAAACTGCCCTGAGCAAAACATTTTTCATATACTTATCAACAACACCAAATAACATCTGACCCTCTTGATAGGCCAAGTTTTGTTCACATATTTTGTTCAAATATAAACTTTTTGAAAGATAGGAACACAGGCCTTCTTAACACCTGTAGAACAAGTGTTCAAGCATTTGGTTAATTCACCCTAAAAAGAGTCTTGTAAAAGCAATAAAAATTTAAATGGTTTAAATGGCTTTAGTCAAACAGAATAAAATTTCACATGATTAGATATTATGAGTTCTAAATGTTTATGAGAAATAAAATATATTTAATTAAAGTTTCATTAGAAGCATAAGCAGGAAATTGATTTTTAAAAATCCAGGCAACTGGAAAATAGAACATAAGTTAATCAGTAGCTTGGAGTAGACACACTAAGCTGCTGCCTGTTCTGTGTGATTTCAGCGCCCCCTTGACCACAATGTTCATTGTGCCAGAGATTCCTTGTTTGGGGATTCATTTCTTTAAGTTTTGAAATCTTTTATATATTCAGGATATTTTAATACTATGCAGGTAAAAACTAGGAAGGTGAAAAATAATATGCCTTTGTCAATCAGTACTTCATGAAGAATTAAGTAACTGGTGTTAATTAAAAATGTTTAGTTGGGATTAGAGCATTATTACAGACATAGTGTTGAAAATACACTTCACTTTGAGCAATGCTTTGATTTTACAAAATAATACCATACATGTGATCTCATTTATTCTTTACAAGAACTATATACCAGGAAGGCTGATTATATTTTAGAAATGTGAAAGACAAACTTCAGAAAAAGAAGCAGGGCAGGGAAGGCATTTAGGAAACACCTAAGGTAATGAAAGCCCATTAGACAAATTTTTTCATGAGTTGCTCAGAAAGTCATCTCTAACTGCTTTAATCTAATCCACTTTTGAATGTCATTACGATAAATCATGTATAATATGTGCCTTGGTCAAGTTGAAATTAACTGAAAATTTTATAAATGCTTCCAACAAGAGGAAATTAAACCAATAATGGACATTCTTCACCTGTGTTTTAAATGGTATTTCAAGTAATCTGAAAGAGTTACTAAACTTTTACTGTGTGTTTAACTTACTCCCAGGGAGTAATTTACATAAAGTCCGTATCTTATTATATTATGGCTAAAATTTTTTGTGCAATGTTCCCACATGAACCTTATTCTCAAAAAAAACCCCAAAAATAAAACAATAACAAAAAACCCCCAAAGTCCTGTTTACTGATCTTTAATTAAACACCATTAAGTTACCATATAATATTGTAAAAAATTTCAGCAAGTAGATAGAACATTTCTCTATAGACCTTGATTTCAGTGACTGTCCAAGAATGTCATATTATCAAGGAGCAATATTACTGTCTGACTAAATTAAAAATCCTTTTTTAAATGACATATTCCCACTAAGCTGTATAATTTCTAATTAAATTTCATCACAAGTTTTGGTTCAAATAATAAATATATTTACTCAGAGAGAAACATTCAAATTCAGAATTACAGAGCAGAAGGCAAAAACGAAACTACTATCTGGTTAATGAGCAATGACTTTATATTGCTTATAAATGTAATAAGAACTCTATTAGAAGATTTTTATTTAACTTGGTGATAAAAATAAATATTCCTTTGATAAAGGCAGTTTTGTATTTTTGTTTCCCTATTTAACTTGCATTAAGAAAAATATAAAGCTCATTTGGTCACCAAATGTGTACTGAATGAATGAAAACACCTTCATAAGCCCAGGCAGATGCATATGACTTAAAACTGGCCTGTGACTTAAAACTGAATTGGCATTTTTTGCCAAATGAAAAATCAATTGCATTTTCTTCTGCTTCCCACTGAAAAAGCTGTGTCATAGATGAGAAATATCTTAGACCCATTAAGGCACCTGAACCAAGAATGTTGATTAGAAGGGTACTTATTTTAACACTGTCTGGGTATACTTGACTATTTTATTTTAAACAACATGACAACACAGAGCTGTTCTCTAAAATATTTGCCTAAAAACAAACACCACTGTCATTGAAAGAAAATATACAATCTACTCATTGAAAAATACCAATCATCCATAGGTGGTACTTTGTAAGACTGGAGGAAATATCATTATTTATGCAAGACTTTTTTTTTCATACGACAACTTTTATTTTGTGGTCTGCTATTGCAGAACCTGGTAGCTGGTCCTAGAATGGGGAAGGCACTGCTGTCATGCTTTTTCCCTAAACAATTTTATATATATGACCTTCATATATACATGGATATATATGAAGTTACTTCATATATATCCATGTATATATGAAGTAACTATACCCTAGAGGGTTTATATGCCATGGCTCTGTTAGCCATGAATCAGAGAGATAAGACTGGGATTTCAAATTCCAATTTCCTATGTGAGTTCTCAAAATAATTTTTTCATTAAAAAGAAATAATAGGTTACACAGTGCTTTCCAATATCCACTCAGAATTTGAAAGAGTTGCTTTTCCACTATGCCCATCAGAACTGTTGGACTGAATTAACATCGCATTCATAGACATGCTTCTTTTAGAAAACAGTCCGCATGTGTTCGGTGAGTTAATATAATAATAGCATTCCTTTAATTCTCCATTCAGGGAGTACCTGTGCCTTGCTCTGGATCTCTCAGCAGGCAAAGTGAGAAACTTACTTGGCTTTGAATGTGCTCTTTTAGATGTGGGTCCCTCTGTGCCAGAATCAGGAGGTCGACTAGCTAACTGCAAGGCAGTTGAGTTGTTCCTGTTAGTGTTTTGGGTCTCAACATTTGTGACAGCTTCACTCTGTGGTTCGGTACTTGGCTTCGTGCCAGTCTTTCTTTTCTGCTTTTGGGACACAGAAGTACTTGAAGTCCAGGTAGGAGGCAAAGCAGAGGTAGTGGTAGAGGAGTCCTGACTTGAACAAGTTTCTGAACATTGTATCACATTGTCATTGGCAACTTTAAAACACTGGGCATTCTCTTCGTGTCCCACAGCTTGTTTGGACATGGACTGGGGCAGCGTCACACTGCAGCCTTGTATTTGAGCCCCATTAGTTTGAGAGCAGACGTTGCTGACCTTGGTGACCTTGTGTTGCCCATTATTGTTACAAACCTTATACCGGATCATTAGAATGATGATGAAAACCAGCACAGAGGCTACGATGATTCCACCAATAATAATAATCATGGTGCCTCCCAAAAACTGGGACTGCATGAAATGGCACCGCACATAATCGTCTTCCGTAGTAAACTGGATGCAACCCACGACTCTTGTGGCAGTGAGGGAAGTAATGCCATCATCATATATTGCCAAGACACACAAGTCATACATAGTTCCAGCAGCCAGGTTATTGACAAGAAAAGTTTTGCTCGTAGGAGGTATCATTCTGAGGGACAATGGAATTTGTGTTAATATTAAAAACAAAACAAAACAGATATACACACAGTCATTATGACTTTAGTTCTGTTTCATTTTAGTACTCATTAAGATAAGAACATTTATAACATATGAAATATGAGAAAATGATCTAATCTTATATTTACCCAGTTAAAATGGCTAAAAGTAATTGTTGGATTCTGCATCATATTAATGGTGCCTGCACTATGTCTTGACAAGCTTACTAATTACATAGCTTGGCAAAGCAGAATTCCTAATAAAAGCCACTGCTAAAAAATCATTTATGACAAATTACTTTTGAAAGGTGTGACTGTGACACTATCTGACTACTAAACAAATCCATTTAGCACTTACAACACCTCTGTGACTAAAAGCCAATTTGAAAGAAGGGAAAACACTGACAATCACATTAGAAACCAGAATGGAAATGAAATTCAGAGTATTTCTTTTTCAAATCAGTTATAAGCTACTATGGAATGGTACCCATTAAATCTATCTTTAATAACTAAGATAATTACTAAGATTAAAGTACTTTATTTACAGATCTCAACCCTCTCTTATGTCTTCAACACTTGGTTCCCAGTATGCTTTTATCTATAAATGAGGTTGATGCGTAATATTATCCTAGAATCATGAACAGGGCAAAGCTGTTGACCAGAGCATAAATCCCTTATCCTCCCCATTGTGCGCCGATGAAATTACTTTCACAACATAGTTTGTAAAGTTTGATAAGAGTTTAAGACACCTCTGAATCCACTGTATCACTAAAGTCTTCTGTGGCTCCTATTCTCCACTACCATTTTCTACTCAGTAGCAGCCATATATGACTAAGATTTAATTTGGAAAATAGGCTTGAAACTCTCTTTTTTCTCTGAAAGAGTTTTAGAAATTTCAAGACTTGGCAATGCTAATCTATTATATAACCTAAATAAAGTGTTCTAAATGTACCAAGAAACTTTTAGGCTAGAGTATGTATTGTGGTTGAGATCACTACCATTTAGTGAGTGCATAAGAAATGCCAGGCATTACTAAGCACTTTATATGCATTATGATTTCATTTTTACAATGACTTATGAGGTAGGCATTATCACCATTTTACACATGACAAACATTAAGGTCAGGAATTCAAGCAATTTCCTCAGGGTCATAAGAGAATTTACTTGTCATGGAAGGATTAAAATCTTGGAATTTGGAAAATAGAAACTGACCTATTTTACAGAGCTAACGTTTAAAGTATATAGAATGTCTAGTACCTACAGGAAAGTAAGGGGTAGGGGTAGATGCTCATCTTTGACAACGGGTTAAATAATCCATAGCCTAAGTGAAAAGCTGAGTATGACAACAGCAAACTACTATATGCTAATATACACGCATCGCAGTCTACATCCCCATACATTTAGTGATGAGAGGAATATTAGAAACCATTTACTCTAATCTCTTCCTTTTAAAGATGAGAAAATTAAAACTCAGCCAAGTAGAACCTTGCCCAGCATCGGTCACATGGTTAGCTAGGTCAGTTTTGTTTTTTCCTACCAGCCCAAGCTTATTTTTAAAAAAAATTTCTCTCATTTCCATACATGAGCAAAAATCAAATTATCTTCAAGAATTCATCTGGATATATAAAAACTGATTTGATCTTATTTCAGAAAAGCTGAAAGGCAAAATATATATATTTGTGTATATATATACATATATATATATATACACACACACACGTGTATACACATGTATATTTCAAAGCCATGATTTTACATCATTTCCTAGGAGTAACAATAGTCTATCATGAGTAAAATTATATGGAGAGGTAAAAACGTATATTTCCAACTGAAAATTGGACAAGATGTGACTATAAATCAATGAGGCTGAACTTTAGAAAAACATACCAGAAATTCTTTAGTCAGATGCAAATTCTCCACCAATATCCTTACCCAGAGATTACATATTTAACTCCACTGATACTTTCACTGCTCAAAATACTTATAAACTTTCTCTTTGGAACTGTCTTAAGAACCAGTGTATATGAGACAACACACACACACATAACTCAATCACTCAAAAAATCAGTCTCATTATTTTATAGTTACATCCTATTTTTGACCAAAAATGGCAATACCCATCTTGATCACCCACCTTATTCACAAGACTTGGCTCCAAATGGCTTTTGCTTGTTTCCAAAATTCAAATTCACCCTCAAAAGACGAAGATTTGCCACCACTGAGGATATTCAAAATAGTATGACGAAGGTTCTAAAGATAATTCCAAAAATGCTTTGAGCAATGGCAGCATTATTGGGATAATAGTATAGCCTCCCAATGTGACTTCCTTGAAGGAAAGAACACTCATGTGGATGTGTAAGTTCTGGTATGTTTTTGAATTTTTAAGATAAATCAATCTTGTTCTCTGATAGTCACATCTCTTAGATGAGGGGGAAAAAGTAAGTAAGCATAATATTAAATATAAATTTGAACTCTCTGAAAATAACAGCATTCAAAATATTTCTCCACATGTATTCACCTTTCACAAGCCTTACATTATATACTTTAAAAAGTGGAGTACTTTAATTACAACACAGAGTAGCACTGCTGATTGAAAAAAATCAGTAGTAGATTATCAAGTCCTACACTAAGATGCACAGCAAGTACAAAAATTTGCTTAATTTTTCTTACCTGTAAACAAGGGTGTCATCATAAGTACCATTGTACTGGATTTGAAACATACGTATTCCCGGGATATTTCTTTGAAAATTAAATTTAAGCAGTGCCGTAGATGATGTTGCTTCTGCCACCACAATTTTATCTTGACTGATTTTAGTATCACCATTACTAGTGCTTGCATTAGAACCTGACTTAGTAGAAGTTGAGATATCTGAAGAACCAGGATCAGGCTCATGGATATGGTTCGTACTGTTTAGTAAGTGAGGGAGCTTAATTATATGAAGATCCACCATTTGTGTTGCTTCCCCAGCAGGATTGGAAGCAATGCAGGTAAAAGCTCCTGTATCCTTAATAGTTGTTATAAGAATGTCAAGTGTTCCATTATCATACACCAGAGATCTTGTTGCATTTGAAATAAGCTTCCCTTCAGGAGAAATCCAGTGAATTGCAGGTTCGGGGTCTCCCCTGGCTTTGCACCTCAGGGTTGCCCTCTGACCCTCCAGGACTCTCATCTCATGTGTATGACGAGTAATGAGAGGAGGCTCACACAAAAACTCTTCCTCAGGAATTGACCAAAAATAGCGGCCAGTTAAAAGTGCTGGGGAAGCACAGGTCTCCAGGTCATCTTCTCTGGACAGACGCCTCAACCACAGCAATTCACAGTTGCAATGCAAAGGGTTTCCACCAAAACTTAATGCAAAAGTAGATGGGCTTATGATTCCTGAGGTTGCTAGGACCTGAGCTCGCTGAAAGAGAGGGTCAGGTGGTAGCTTCTGTAATTTATTTGATGTTACATCTAGCCGAGTCATCTTGTGCAAGTGGGAGAAAGTCCCCTTAGGAATGTTATCAATCATATTGTGATCCAAACTGAGGGTGTGCAAGCTAACCATCTTCTCAACAGCATCCCATGGTATTGTTTCTAAATTATTATAGGACAGATCCAGCTCCTCGAGGGCAAAGACATCATCAAATGCTGTAGAAGAAATTAAAGTCAGCTGATTGTTGTTCAGTATCAAATGATGGAGATTGGAAAGCCCACTGAACATATCATTTGTAATTTTAGTCAATCTGTTGCTATTCAAATGCAATGCCCTCAGATTCCGTAAGTCAGCAAAAGCATGAGGTGTAATAAAACTTATTGTATTCCTGGATAGAGTCAGGTCCACCAAGCTGGTCATATTGGCAAAATCTTTCCTTTTAATATTTGTAACAAAATTGTCTGCCAAACGCAGTTCCACAGTTCTTCTGTCAATGTTTGGTGGCACAAACAAAAGCCCTTTCTTGGCACAAAGGGTTGCAAGATTAGGAGACAAAATCTGACAGACACAACGCTTTGGACAGATCTGAGCTTTCACTGCTATGCCAATGAAAAACAGATAAAAAAGAAATTTTTCCATTGTAGATCAGTTTTAAGAGCCTATAAGAGAAGACACAAAATATAGTGTTAGCATCCAGTCATTTGAGTGAAGTTCATATTCCTACTAAAATAATCTTTTTTATGCAAATTAGAATATAGAACCAATTTATTCACTTGCTTATTTAACCAAATATAAAATATTAACTCTGTATTGTCTGTGTAGTACACCCTAGGATAAAAAAAATATACCATTCATGACCTCATGAGATTTAAAATCAACTGGTGAAAACAAAGAAGTCAACAGATTATTATAATTCTGTCAATTAAGTGCTATTTTTGAAATATGTCCAGGGCACTCCCTGGGTTCACAAAAAAGAGACATTCAGCCCAGACTGGAGGGTGGGAGCTCAGGAAAATTTCCACTAAACCTCCAAAAGACATCTTGTAAATTCAAAAGCTTAGACATATTTAGAGATTTGCAAGTATTTCAATTTACTAGTCTGAGCATAAACAAAAAGAGACAATATTTGTATTTGTTAACCTTGTGGCAAGATACTTGAAAGTAATTAATTGTTAATTAAATTTTATTCATCTTTACGAACTATCTTGAAAATAGTACAACCTCCACATCCTAGCTGCAAATACAGGATCCTGTTCTCAAATATAAAAAAGGCTGAAAATTTACCACAAATGCTCTGAGCTCCTTAACTATTAGAATGTTTCATGTGATATAATGTGGATTTTTGAAGATAATTTATGGAAAGCAGTCATCAAAATACTTGACAGTGAGTCCAAGATGTCATATTCCATTTTCCTTTTCTGAAAAAAACTTAGTGCACTTGTATTTATTCAAATTTATTTTTAAAAAACTTGACAGTTTCATTTCTATCTTGATCTTAAGTATTTGCTCTTGAAAATAATCATCAAAAATAACAATACTGGGCTTCCCTGGTGGCGCAGTGGTTGAGAGTCCGCCTGGCGATACAGGGGACACAGGTTTCTGCCCTGGTCCGGGAGGATGCCACATGCCGCGGAGCGGCTGGGCCCGTTGAGCCATGGCCGCTGAGCTTGCGTGTCTGGAGCCTGTGCTCCACAACGGGAGAGGCCACAACGGTGAGAGGCCCGCGTACAGAAAAATAAATAAATAAATAACAATACTAACGCATACATGATTAAAATTCTCAAAAAGTACGTGTAATTTTCAACACCAAAAGGGAAAACAGCTGCAGAAAATCACTTAAATGTTTAATTGATGAAAATATGAAATACATAATTATTCTAGAAATGATGCACCTAGTTTTCTAAATAAAATCTATTCTTATAGGTTTGATTTATTTTATGCCTATTTTATGTCATATTAAATGTGGTTGTAATGAATATGAACTGTCATTCTCAGCAAATGAAATAGTCTTACTCTTCTGTTCATGACAGAATAACTAGTACTTAGCCTTTCAGTAATAAGCAAAATTTAAAAAAACAAACAAAAAAAAGAAACTGTACAAAAATATGTAAAATGTCTGTTTCAGACATTGGAGAAAAGGAAGCAGAGAACTGTGTTCCTTGAAAAAGTGAATTAAAAAAAATGAACCCTATCATTGATCCCTAGAGACACTTTCCAAACCACATCACAAGGAGGGAAAACAAGGCAAAGCATGAAGAGTCTTATTCAATTGAAGAGAACTGAGATCGGAATGCAGAGTCTCAGGTGGCTTGACTTTATGGGGCAAAGTACCAGAAATGAGAGAGTTATCAAAAGAACACCAGTAATCTCTGTACATAGAGACAGAACAATAGATACTAACTATACTGAAACACTGATGGGGGAAAAAGTGAACAAAAACTCAGTGACTTGTGGAAAAATATTAAAAAGTCAAACATACATATAATTGGAGTATTAGAAGAAAGCTGTAATGTAGAAATATATCTGAAGAAATAAAGGCAACTTCTTTTTTTCAAATTTGTGATAAAAAACAACCCGAAAAATCCAAGCTGAAAACAAGAAAAACCCACAAAGACACAACACAATCAAATTGCAGATAACCAAAGAAAGAGGAAAAACAATCTTAAGAGCAGTCCCTAAAATAGGACACATTACAAAAAGATATGGTGAACAAAATAAAAATAAAAATAATGTCTGACTCCTCACTGACTTCTCTTTGGGAATAAAGCAAGATGGAAGACAATGAGAAATCTCTTTAAAGAGCTTCCAGAAAAAGAAAGGCCTGCCAAACTGGGTGGGGGTTTATATATTCATAAATTATGAAAGTAAAATAAAAACGTTTTGAGAGAAACAAACTGAAATTTTCATTACCAGAAGAACTTGAATCTTTATAGATGCATAAAAAGCAACAGAAATGGTATATCTGTGGGTAGGTATAAAATATTTCATTGTGTTTTAATATGTTTATAAATAGTACTCTGGTGTGGATATAAACAGTTACAAAAAACATTCACACCCTAACAATTAAATAGGCTGGATAAGCTACAAATTATATATTTTTAAAAATAACAACATCATAATGCTGAAAATACAAATAAACTTAATGGAACTATATTCCACATAATGACAGTCCTTGATGAAAGAGAGGATATACAGAGGTGTCCCCCTTCTTCCCCCATCAACAGAAAAGTAAATAGAAGAACCCACCTGGCATAAATTGGGGTGAGGAGAAACCAGCCTAACTTTTAATAAACTTTTTAAAAAATATCTTATTGTTTTAGGGCAGTATTAGGTTTACAACAAAATTGAGAGGAAGGTACAGAGATTTCCCATATACCAACTACTCCCACACATGCAGAGCCTCCTCTATCATCTACACCCCTTACCAAAGTGGTACATTTGTTACAGCAGATGAATCTACTTTGGCGCATCATAATCACCTAACGTTCATAGCTTACATTAGGGTTAACTCTTGGTATTATACATTATATATGTCATTAGATATGTCAATATATAATGACATATATTCACCATTTTGGAATCATACAGAGTATTTTCACTGCCCTAAAAATCCTCTGTGCTCTGCCTATTCATCTCTCCTCAGCCCTTCCCTGGCAATCACTGATCTTTTTACTGTCTCCATAGTTCTGTTTTTTCAAGAATGTCATAGAGCTGGAATCATACAGTATGTAGCTTTTTCAGATTGACTTCTTCCGTTTAATATGTTTTTAAGGTTCCTCCATGTCTTTTCAAGGCTTTGCAGCTCATTTCTTTTTAGCACAGAATAATGTTCCATTGTCTGGGTATACCACAGTTTATCTACTCACCTACTGAAGGACATCTTCGTTGTTCCCAAGTTTTGGCAATTATGAAAAAAGCTGCAATACACATCCATGTACAGGCTTTTGTGTGGACATGTATTTTTTACTCCTTTGGGTAAATACCAAGGAATGCAATTGCTGGATTGTATGGTAAAACATGTTTAGTTTTCTAAAAAACCATCAGAGTGGCTGCACCAGGAATGTGTGAGAGTTCCTATTGTACCACTTCTTCTTCAGCACTTGGTGTCAGTGTTACAGATTTTGGTCATTCTAATAGATGTGTAGTAGCATTTCATTGTTTTAATTTGCATTTCCCTGGCAACATATGATGTGGGATATCTCTTCATATTTTATTTGCCATCTGCATATCTTTTTTTGGTGAGGTGTCTGTGAAGGTCTTTGACCCATTTTTAATCATTTTTTAAATTACTGAGTTTTAAGAGTTCTTTGTATATTTTGGATAACAATCCTTTATCAGATTTGTCTTTTGCAAATCTGTTGTATGTAAAAAAGCACCACCACACCTGAAGTCATCTAGGTTTTCTCTTATGTCATCTTCTAGGAATTTTACAGTATTGTATTACTGTGATTCAGTTCACCACAGTTTCAAATGCTTTGAGAGCATGGTTGGGAGTTTCCTATTCAGTAAGACATGGATTTTAGCACTAGAGTGGTTTTGGAGCTTTATAACTCTGTTTCCAGCTTTTTTCTGGTTGCCAAGGAGAACTCCTTGATCTTTAATTTCACCTCTGGATTTCTTTGCTTTGCACTCTAACTGAGCTATCCTACAAGCTTTTCTCATCTCTTCAGTGCCATGCCAGGCATTCTGTGTTTGAAAGTCAGAAATACCTCTATAGGAGGAAAGTGACTGAACTATCCTTTCTCTCTCTTCCCTCCCCTTCTCTCTCACCCTCTCCTCTCTCTCATAGCTAAAACCCCTGAGTGACTTTTCCTTTCTGTTCTTTTGCTTCTTATTCATTCTTCCAAACTTGAAAGTCTACATTGCCTGGAGGATTCATTTCAATTTTCCTTTCCTTCCTTAATTCTTCCTCTTTTTTTTCCTTATCTGAAAATGCAAAGTACCTAGGAAATTGTCTCATAAAAATAGAGGGCAGAATGGTGGTTACCAGGGGCTGAGGGGTGGAGGAAGTGGGGAGATGTTGTTTGAGGGTACAAACCTGCAACTAGTAGATAAATAAGTCCTGGAGATCTAATGCACAATGTAGTGATTACAGACAACCATACTGTACTATAAACAACAAAGTTGCTAAGAGACTAGATCTTAATTATTCCCACTGCAAAAAAGAAATGAGAAGTACGTGACACGATAGGAGTGTTAGCTAATGCTACAGTGGCAATCATATTGCTATATCTAAATGTATCAACACATTTTTACACCTTAAACTTACAGTGTTATATGACAATTATATCTCAATTAAAAAACATTTTGGGGCTTCCCTGGTGGCGCAATAGTTGGGAGTCCTCCTGCTGATGCAGGGCACATGGGTTCGTGCCCCGATCCGGGAGGATCCCACATGCCGCGGAGCAGCTGGGCCCGTGAGCCATGGCCGCTGAGCCTGCGCGTCTGGAGCCTGTGCTTCGCAACGGGAGAGGCCACAACACTGAGAGGCCCGCGTACCGCAAAAAAAAAGAAAAAGAAAAAAAAAAATTTGAAGTCCTAGCCTCAAATACTCGTGAATGTGAGCCTATTTGTTAGGTTTTTTGCAGATTATCAAGTTAAAGTGAGGTGATTCATGTAGACCCTAACCCAATATGATTGTGTCCTTATAAACAGAGAAAATTTGGACACAAAGATAGACATGCACAGAAGGAAGACAATGTGAAGCACAGTAAGAACATCATCTACAATCCAAACAACTCTGAAGCCTGCTAGAATCTAAGAGAAAGGAATAGAACAGATTTTCCCTCACAGCCTTTAAAAGGAACCAAGCATGACAGACACCTTGATTTCAGACTTCTAGCTTCCACAATTGTGGGACAGTAAATTTCTGTTAAAGTTCGTGGTACTTTGTTATGGCAGCCCTAGCAAACTAATACAACATTCAAAACCATTTCCTGTAACAGAAGAATTTTGGATATAAAACAATACATACTGTAAACTTCCAAGTACACCTGACCCTTGAAACAACACAGGGGTTAAGGGCACTGACCCTTTGCATAGTCAAAAATTTGTGTATAACTTATACTTGGCCTTCTGTATCTGCAGTTCCTCTACATCTGTGGTTCTGCATCCTCGGATTCAACCAACTGTGAACTGTGTAGTACTGTAGTAAGTATTTATTGAAAAAAAAACTGTGTATAAGTGGACCCGCACAGTTCAAACACTTGTTGTTCAAGGGTCAACTGTATACATGTATTTAGAACAGGCAAAGCTAATGCATAGTGATAGAAATCAAATCTACTGATTGTGGTTGCCTGGTTGGAGGATGGTAGATTGACTGGGGAAGAGTACAAAAAGATTGGGGGGGCGGGTCATGGAAATATTCTATATCTTATTTGTAATAGTAGTATACATTCATCAGAATTCATTGGCTATACACTTGAAATTCGTGCATTTTATTTATGGCAAGTTTTCCACAACAGAGTTGGTTAAGCTTAAAAGAGGAAATATGGGTTTTCTATTATATTTCCAAACATTGGTTTCAAAGGAAGAAGAATTTATAAAATGACAAGTTATTGGTAGTTAATCAGAACTTAGTCATAAATATTTTAGAAATACATATTTTCTTAGCTCTATCATATATCTTCAAAGATGTGTTTCCGTTCCAAGCCAAATTATGCACCCTATTTCCTAATCTGATTTACTCCCTCAGGTAACATACACACTGCCTGATGTAATATCATCTCACTGCTGATAAGGTGATTTACTAAGTAGCAATAGGTTTAGAATAAAATGTGCACCACTTTCTTAACTCTGTGTTTATTTTTTAGGTGAGACCTGTAAGTAATAACAGAATCATATGAATTGTGATCCATGAGCATTCCCATGTTATCTTAGGACAAGGTGGAAATTTCAAAGTTTGTAAAAAATAGGAGATAGGAATCACATAAAGAAGCAGAGTTTCACTTCCTACAAGTTCAAAAACTAATTCTTGACATATTTCTTAAATTAATATAATACCACTTGAAGAAAATGAATGTGACTGGAAGAGTGGAGTAGTTGTCAGTTTTGCTGGAATTCATAATTTAAACATTTATAAAGACCATTGAATGGACCTAGAGACTGTCATACAGATTGAAGTAAGTCAGAAAGAGAAAAACAAATATCGTATATTAATGCATATATGTGGAATCTAGAAAAATGGTACAGATGAACCAGTTTGCAAGGCAGAAATAGAGACACAGATGTAGAGAACTAACATATGGACACCAAAGGGGGAAAGGGGGGGATGGGATGATTGGGAGATTGGGATTGACATATATACAGTAATATGTATAAAATAGATAACTAATAAGAACCTGCTGTATAAAAAATTAAATTAAATTAAAAAAAACATAAAGACCATCAAACACAGTATCCTCATTTTTCTTTTGTGTATATATATATATATATATATATATACACATATACACACACATATATATATATATTCCTTTTTAGATTCTTTTCCATTATAGGTTATTACAAGATATTGAGTATAGACACTATCCTCATTCTTATCTAGTTAAGTGAAACTCTTTCAAAACATTATTCGTCTGTTGCTTTATCTAAATAGTTAAATGCAAACAACAAAGATCCCTTTTTAATAATAATATTTGAGGGGGGCTGTAACTCAGTAAATAGTCATACAGTTACAGCTCTTTAGATAATATTTACACACCTCTATATTATATGTTCTCTCAATCTAGTTCCTCTCAGACACAAAGTGACACATTTACAAAGTGTCTATCACACACAAACTGGAAAATCATTTTCCAGTACTGCATCCTTCTTTCAGCCCATGGCTATTACATAACATATGCTCAAGAGAATCAGTATTTATTTGGCAACAATAACAGGATATAAAAGCAAATTTAGATCTTACATCCAACTGAGAATATAATCTATTCTCTGCAGAAACCAGTATGGTACCAATTTGTATGTTGAGTTAAAGGAAAGCTATCTGGCTCCTCAGGAGCTGCCTTGCCATCTTTCAGCAGAGCTCTACCAATTCAATTAGTGCCCCTCTGCCCAGGCTAATGCCTGGGAACAGATGCTGATGCCTGCTGACACTGATGAGTTGTTTTAGGATGTGTCAAAATGGTTACATTATGGCAAATGATATTTCACAATGTAGTTTAGATAATGAAACACATTTGGTACTCATTTCAAATATTTTAGGTTTTCCCCCTAATTTTTATTCTAGAAGGACTATAAATGATAATATTATAATTCCATTCTCTGCTAAAACATGTACTGAAGATGTTGCAATTGAACCTGTTAAATTCAGGCCTAAAAATATGACAAATATAACCTAGAACAATAATCCTTTGGTCTTTGATTATAATATTTGCTAGAAAAATTCCTAAGCACATTGAACATAATAAATTTTTAAGATTCACTCACACATCCATTCACTCATTTTTTTTTTCATTTTTTTAATTAAGTTCAGCAAGATTTATTTAGCTTCTGTACCATCTACAAGGTGCTTTGCTAGAATCTAACAAGCTTAGAAGGCTGGGATCTGATTAGATAAACACATTCACAATTAGTATAATAAAAGGCAGACGGTAAAATATTTTTATTTACCATACATTTTGATATTTATATTTACACAATTCAAATGGGTCTGTGAGTTAAAAAAGCATCCTATAATTTTTGTTCTCAACATATGTATACATATATGTATTTTTAACTCATCATGGCATATGTGTATATAAACACTTATTATTTACAGTAATGGACAAGAGGCCAGTTACTTAGATAAACCAAATTAAAAAAAAAAATAATAGTTACCATTCACAGAGCACAGGTAAACATGAAGGAAGTAATGGTCTTTTTATTTTATAGATGAGGAAACAAGATTGAGATGCTAATAAATGATAATTAAACCAGATTACTAAATGGAATGTTTGCCATGCTCTATTTAACTAGTAGATGTGCAAATATTTCATCACTTCTCTGCTTTTAAAATTAAGGTGAATGCTACATAGAGAAATGTTTTATTTCTTTTATAAATTTTTTTAATATTAATTTTGTTAGCTTACATTAGAAAGCTAAAATGGACTTGTTATGCAATGTACTTATCATACCAAATCTCATTTAATCCTTGCACAACTCCATATAAAGCAGTTATCTTTATTCCCATTTTATATGATGAAATAAAATTTAAGAAACTTAAGGAATCCCCTCAAGGTCATACAGAAAGTAAACAAAAAGGTAGCTTTAAGATGGACATACATTTACTTCCAAAACCCATACTCCTTCTAGGATAAAATGATGTTTATTTATATTACTTATATTGTGTTTTCCAGATTATGCAGCACTTGGACATAAAGGGTTATTAATTCCAACAGTGATTCCTAAAGTTCTTCAAGTGACTTACTCACTTTTTTTCCTGGTCTCTTTCATAATCAAATTACATTTAAAAGGTGCTGGCAGATTACTATGGTGGAGACTTAAGAGCATATTGGATGACAACCCAAATGACACATTTAACCATTCATTTTTCTTTGGTGCGTTCAGATATGACTGAAGTTACCCAAATACTTAAGTCCATAATGCTAAGTATTCTTTTAAGAATATAAATTCTACATCAGAAAGGAGAGTGACTTCTGTGTATAATGAGGTCTCAGTATTCTCCCAGTGAAGTGGGTTGAGTTGTCCCTTTTCTTGCCCATTTAGGAGTCTGCCTGCAGAGACTCTATAATGTCACTGACTGTCCATGAATCCTGAGAGTAAATACTACCAGTAACTCTGAAGGAGAATGTATTCTCCCTTGCAGACAAGCCTGGGGAGAGAAAGCAGCCTAGAACAGGCCAGTGCTAAGAGGCTGTGAAGGTTTACAAAAATGCCAGAACAGCAGTAGTTTAGAGTTGAGTAAGTTGGCATAGGTGACAAGTGGTTTCCTAAAATGAACTGATTGTAAGCATTCCTTATGGATGTTCAGATATAACTGGGAAGTATTTGGGAAGGGGAAGGGGGGATGTGTGTATAAAAATGCAAAATAATTTATATTTAAAACTTGCACTAATTAAGTGCCTATAAGGGACAGGTACAGGTATAATTTATCTGGGGAGTGGATAGTTATTTGTTTAACAGAAAATTTGATAACCTACTTTGTGTGTGAACGGTGAATACCCCAAGGCATGGATTTTAAAGGGGCAATGAAACAAAGGATATATACCCAGGAGTGGTATTGCTGGGTCATATGGTAGCTCTATTTTCAGTTTTTTGAGAAACCTCCATACTATTATCCACAGTGGCTGCACCAATTTACATTCCCACCAACAGTGTAAGAGGGTTCTCTTTTCTCCACATCCTCACCAACATTTGTTATTTGTGTTCTTTTTGGTGATAGTCATACTGACCAGTGTGAGGTGATATCTCACTGTCGTTTTGATTTGCATTTCTCTGATCATTAATGATGCTGAGCATCTTTCCATGTGCCTGTTGGCCATCTGTATGTCCTTTTTGGAAAAATGTCTATTCAGGTCTTCTGCCCATTTTTAATAGGGTTGGTTGTTTTTTTGATGTTGAGTTGTATGAGCTGTTTATATATTTTGGGTATTAAACTCTTATCAGTCATTTCACTTGCAAATTATTTTCTCCCATTCAGTAGGTTGCCTTTTTGTTTTGTAGATAGTTTCCTTTGCTGTGCAAAAGCTTTTAAGTTTAATTAGGAAAACACTAATTCGAAAAGATACATGCACCCCCAATGTTCATAGCAGCATTATTTACAATTGCCAAGATATGGAAGCAACCTAAGTGTCCATCAAAAGACGAATGGATAAAGAAGATGTGAGATATATATATACACACACACACACACACACACACACACACACACACACAATAGAATACTACTCAGACATACAAAAGAATGAAATTTTGCAATTTGCAACAACAAAGATGGACTTGGGGGGGGTATTATGCTAAGTGCAATAAGTCAGACAGAGAAAGACAAATACTGCATGAATAAAACAAACTAGTGAATGTAACAATAAAGAAGTAGACTGACAGGTATAGAGAACACACTAGTGGTTACCAGTAGGGAGAGGGGAGGGGCAATAGAAGGCTATGGGATTAAGAGGTACAAACTATCAATATTATGTATAAAATAAATAAGCTACAAGGATGTGTTATACAGCACAGGGAATATAGACAGTATTTTGGAGTAACTAAAAATGGAATATAAACTTTAAAATTGTGAATCACTATGTTGTACACATGTAACTTATGTAATATTGTACATGAACTATACTTCAATTTAAAAAATAGAAAAAATAACAAGGGATATCCAAATTCCATGTTTGACAAAATAAAAGTTCTCTGTGTGGAACAGAAGAGAGGAGAGATGACTGATGGAAGCACACAAAAGGAGAAGAGTATGTAAAACGGTGAAAGGCATGTGGCTTTCAGATAAGGAAGTTCTCAGATAAAGAGTATCTTGTTAGCTGGGCTATCATATTGCTGCTCTCTATCAACTTCAAAGCTGAAGAAGTGTGCTTCCCCCCGTATCAATGCCTTGTGGAAAACATCAGGGTAAAAATGTTCCACATCTGACTTGGTACTGAATGATGAGAAAACTGAATCTCAGTGAAGGTCTGAAAACATTACTCTTTGAAGACTCCAATCTGAATTTAATATGCTCGTTTCTCTTTCTGTTGCATCTTATTGCAGGTAATCAGGTTTCAATGGACACAGGGGAGAAAGGTCTAGGATATAGAATATTATCACAAATGTGAATGCAATGAAATCAACTATCCTGTCATTGCAGAGTTGTAGATGACCTCTGTTTTCTTCCAATTTCCAAGAATACGGCAGCTCCCTTCTCAGAATTCACCTTGCTTTTATGACAACTTGAAAGAACATCAAGAGGGTTATAATACAAATTCGAATGCCATTTGTGCTTCAAATCTAGTAAATGATTTAGTGCTTTATCTATTCTTCTTTGGAATTCTGAAAGGTGACTCTCTGAGTCTTTGAGATGTCATGCTATCCATTATGTTTCAGTTTGCCGATGCATGTTATCCATTATGTTTCAGTTTGCCGATGGTGTTTAACATTTCATGTAACTAGTCTCTGTGGTTATATTGGTGCTATTGTGCTGTTGCCATAGCAATTAAAGAGGCACAGTTGTGGAGCAATGCAGACAGAACGATCAGCACAGAGATGCTGTTTGACACAATTCAGGCCTCTAGAAATCTGGATAATTCTTCAGGAAAAAAATATGGTTTAGACTTTGTCTTGATATTATTGTGGGCATTGAGGCAGCCAAGTTATCACCAATGGAAAATCTAGTTGAAAAGCTGAAAAAAATGGGAGAGGAAAGAAAGGCATACACATACAGAGGAAGTAATGCATTTACTGAGGGTTTATATACAAAATATGTGTGTGGGTGGAAACTTCCGGCAGTACTCCTACAGAAATGTTTTGACAAACTGACACCATATGGAAGCTTTCATGTCTCTAAAAGCATTATGTGTTTTCTCTCTCTCTCTCCTCCCCCTTTCTCATTCTTTCTTCTCTATTCCTCCCTCCCTCCCTCCCATCTCTCTCAAACACACCCACCCTACTCAGTCTTTTTGGATTCTCCTATTTTTTGTATTAACATTGTTTGGCCCTTTACAACATAATGATCATTTCAATTTGATGTTATGCATATTTTAAACAGTAATATAATAATATTACTACATAAAAAGTCCATGCCCAGTTACATTAAAAAAATTATAAATATAGCAGATAACTGAGTAAAGGATACAAAGAGATGATTCACAGAAGCCTGGACCTTTCCTGCTGTCTTTCTATATTGAACTGCCAACGTGTCCTTAATCTTTAAAAAATCTCAAAATTGACATGTCTACAACTGAACTCCTAATTTTCTCTCTCAAATCTGCTTTGCTCCTACTATAGTACTTTGCATTGGCATCCCATCTCACTTGGAGAAAATGCTCAGGTTTTTATACTGGACACCAATTCCTACATGGTGTGGTTACTACTGCTTCTCTGATTTCAGAACTACTATGGCCCTTGTTCACTTAACTCTTACCAGATTGGCCACTTTGCTCTTTCTTAAACACACTGGCCAAACTTTTGCTCAAGACTTTTCATTCTCTTTCCCTTTTTTCTGGATCTCACCATCTATCTTTAAGAGTATGTGTAGTTTCAACCATCAATTCCTTCCAGTCTTAAATGTCACCTTCAGAGTGGGACCATCCTATTTAAATTATAAGCCCTCTTTCTTAAATCCCTACTTTATTTTCCTCCATAACAATGACCATCATCTCACTATCTATACATTTTGCTTATCTTTGTCTATTTTGTGACTCACCAAATAAAATGCAAGTTCTATGAGGGCAGAGATTTTTCTCTTTGGTTCACCATTGTATCCTCAACACCTAGGGGAAGGGTTGGCATAAAATGGGCTCTCAATAAATATTGGGTGAAGGAATAATTTGGAAATCCAACTATTTAGCAAGTGTCTGAGAAAATTTTCAAAGTTTTTAGTAATTGAAATGTGAACAAAAATACTGTTTTGTAAAACAATTATGGTTTTTTAAATTATAATATCAGTGCTGGTGAGTATACAATGAAGAGATATTCTCACACATTGCTAGAGGCGGTAGACATTTAGAATTTTATGCCGTCTAAAATGAAAAAGGTCCTGGAGGCTAGGGAAATAGATAAAATATAGAATGGAAGAATAAGGGAAAAGTACAGTATTGGCAGGCTTTGACAAGGGAGAGAACTGATTAATTCAGCAGCCTTGAATTATGAGGGAAATGATGAATTAGGAGCATTATAGGATGTTTTATTGTACTGGGGGCCATGCAGTCTCCTCTAATACTCCCAAAGAAAATCTTAAGTAAAATTTGCATGATTTGTAAATGCTCCTGCATTTGGGGCTTGTGTTACCTATGCTACCCTTGCTAGCCCATGCCTGAAGACAAGTGTAAGAATCAAATTTATTCACCTAACATATATGTAAACTATTTAACAAAACCACTGGCTTATGATAGCTGTTTCATGAGTAGAAGCAGCAGCAGCAGTCATCATGGCAGCAGCATAGCAAGCGATAACAACAATAATAATATTGAAAAGCCTATCATCAACTTTATGGCAAATTATAATACATCAGTTCAGTTACTTTTTAATCAAGCCATTAAATGTTTATTTTAAGAATCACAAAGAAGTAGAATTTAGACAGGTGTGTAGAGAAAAAACAGGATAAGCAATCATATATATATATATACACACACACACATATATATATACATCCAAGCCTGTATGGCTATCTGTACATGTATATGCACGTGTGTAAGTACTAGTTCCCCTTTCGATATCCATTCTTCCCTTTAGTAACAGAATCCCAATTTTCCCTGGTATATTGTTTCCCAGAATGAACAGTTTATTTTCCAGCTTCTTTTGCAGGGAAATATAATCATGTGAGTCACTTATTTCCCATGAGGTATAAGTTAAAATGTTGACAAGAACTTCAGAGAAGGTATCTTAAAAGGAAATGACTGAAATGAGATGTACCCTTACTTGTCCTTCTTCTGAACTACAATTTTAATAGGATGCCTGGAACTCTAGCAGCCAACTTAGACATTGAGGTGACCTTGAAGATGGGAGTCAGGAGTCAGGATGATGGAGGAAGACTTCTTGATTATCATGGCATTGCTCTACCAGCCCTGGGTTACCTTCTAGCACGTTTAAACTACTGTTTTGAAAAGTCTCTTCTACTCACAGCTAAACTAATCTCAACTGGTTACAGTACAATTTTAAAAACATTAAAGCACCAGGTATAAATATTCTAAAAATGCCTAGAAAGAAACATACATTCAAGTCTATATATCTATAGATGTTTCAAATATTTTAAAACATTGTATGTAGTAAGTACATATTTCCTGTAAAATAACAAACAGTTAAAATAACTTGGATTATTTTAATATTAATTCATATGTGTTAGCAATGAGTCATATAATGATAAAAATTGTCTATTAAATTGAGAGATTTTTGACAGGTATTGCTCTGGGCTATAACAAACCCCACAGAATTACTAAAAACAAATATTTTATGATGATCAAAGTGAGTAAACACATTTAGTACACATCTGCCATATATCAGTGGGTAGATACTGTTTATTCAATCCCTGAGGCACTGCTTGATAGTACGTTAGTTATGAAAGTTCATTAATTATTTCAAGCTAACCAAAGAAAATTTTATAAAAATTAGGCATTGGGTCAACTACAGATATTCTCTAACTACGAGAATGTAATGTAAAAATAGATTTCTGTCTTGGTCATTGACTAAATGTTTGTAGTAAGTGCTAGTATTGGCTTACTTCCTCAATCTTGGCTTGAGTAAGAGTGGATAGGGTGACATTAACTAAAATATAGAACACAGGAAAGAAAAATGGTTGGGATGTGATGCGAGACAATGAGTTTGGTTTAAGATAATCTATCTATAATCTATATCTATAATCTATATCTATATCTATAATAATCTATATCTATAATCTATATCTATAATCTAATCTATAATCTATATAATCTATAATCTATATCTATAATCTATATCTATATCTATAATAATCTATATCTATAATCTATATCTATAATCTAATCTATAATCTATATAATCTATAATCTATGAGTTTGGTTTAAGATAATCTATTCTGTTTAAATCCAGGCTGGATATATTTTGAAATGAACAAGATATTGGTATTTAAATCTGTGAGCATGCAATCTCTGAAGGTTATGATAGATATGGCTGGTTTGCAGACAATGGAAATGAATTATTTTAAATTTCTTGACAGCATGCTATCATCTACATTTGGGAGCATCTATCCACTGTTATTTTATTATTTTACAAAATAATGACTATTTTTTGTTTCATGATTATTTTCATGTGTCACCTGCCAAAGATTTTGACACAGCATTTTTTTAAATGAGATGACTCTAGTGTCTAATATTTGCCTTTAGCATTTTGAAAACTGAGCTAGACGCCAAGTAGTTATTTAATAATGTGCCTACCCTTCATTTTTTCCGGTTTCTAAGGACCACTGGTTTATAGCTGAGAAAACTGAGGCCCAAATATTGTTCAGATATGATTAGAGTTTTTGAACCCTTAAAAACTATGAATGCAGAACATAAATATATTCCAATAATCTAGTGTTCAAGTGAATTATAATATACTTCATGTGTGAATGTAATACAGTCATGAAACATCTTTACAATAGATCGTTAAAAATAACAGGAAAATATGTTACAATATGTGCTAGGTAGAATTCTAAGATGTTCTCTTTATTAGCTCTCCTAGGCGCATGCCCTCCTGTTTAATCCTACCACTGAGTGCAGTTAAAACTTGCAACTTGCTTCTAACCAACAGAATGAGGCAAAGGTAAAGGGACTTTCCATATATTAATTATTTGCCTTAAAGTTAATAAAAAGAAGAATTATTCTGGGAACATGACCTATCATGTGAGCCCTTTAAAAGAAGGTCCAAGCTTTCCTTGAAGTTAGATGCCTCAAGTCGAAGAGACTGTCTATCCATTGCTGGCTTTGAAGAAGTAAACTGTCAAGATTCTACAGCAGTGAGGAAATGCATTTTACCAACAACCTGAGGGCACCTGGAAGTGGTTCTTCCCTAGTTAAGCCTCCAGATGAAAACTCAACACAGCCAACAATTTTCCTGTAGCCTTATGAGACCTTAAACAGAGGATCCAGCCAAGATGTGCCTAGATTAACCTATGGAATCTCTGAGATAATAAATGTGTACTGTTTTAAACCACCAACTTTAAGGTAACATCACAGCAATAGAAAATTAATACAAAGTATTTAGATTAAAGAGTGGGAGGAGACCTTCAAGATGGCAGAGGAGGAAGTCATGGAGATCACCTTCCTCCCCACAAATACATCAGAAATACATCTACACGTGCAACAACTCCTACAGAACACCTACTGAACGCTGGCAGAAGACCTCATACCTCCCAAAAGGCAAGAAACTCCCCATGTACCTGGGTAGGGCAAAAGAAAAAACAGAGACGAAAGAATAGGGATGGGACCTGCACCAGTGCGAGGGAGCTGTGAAGGAGGAAAGTTTTCCACACACTAGAAGCCCTTTCGCGGGCAGAGACTGCGGGTGGCAGAGGGGGGAAGCTTTGGAGCCACGGAGAGCACAGCAACAGGGGTGCGGTGGGCAAAGCGGAAAGATTCCCGCACTGAGGATCCGTGCGGGCCGGCACTCACCAGCTTGTCTGCTCACCCGCCAGGGTGGGTGGGGGCTGGGGCTGAGGCTCGGGCTTCGGTCGGATCCCAGGGAGAGGACTGGTGGCGTGAACACAGCCTGAAGGGGGCTAGCGCGCCACAGCTAGCCGGGAGGGAGTCCGGGGAAAAGTCTAAGAGGCAAGAGACCATTGTTTCGGGGTGCACGAAGAGAGGGGATTCAGAGCACCACCTAAAGGAGCTCCAGAGACGGGCATGAGATGCTAAGGCAGCTGTTGCAGCCACCAAGACGCCTGGTGCAAGCACAGGTCACTATCTACACCTCCCCTCCCAGAAACCTGTGCAGCCCTCCACTGCCAGGGTCCCGTGATCCAGGGACAACTTCCTCAGGAGAACACACGGTGTGCCTCAGGCTGGTACAACGTCATGCCGGCCTCTGCCGCTGCAGCCTCTGCCACCGAAGCCTCGCCCGGCATCCGTACCCCTCCCTCCCCCCGGCCTGAGTGAGCAAGAACCCCTATGCAGCTGCTCCTTTAATGCCGTCCTGTCTGGGCAGGAACAGACGCCCTCAGGCGACCTACAAGTAGAGGCCAGGCCAATCCAAAGCCGAACTCCAGAAACTGTGCGAACAAAGAAGAGAAAGGGAATCTCTCCCAGCAGCCTCAGGAGCAGCGGATTAAACCTCCACAATCAACTTGATGTACCCTGCATCTGTGGAATACCTGAATAGACAACGAATCATCCCAAAATTGAGGCGGTGGACTTTGTGAGCAACTGTAGACTTGGGGTTTGCTAAGTATGTGACTGACTGGTTTCTGGTTTTATGTTTTTCTTAGTTTAGTATTGAGTTTATTATCATTGGTAGATTTGTTTATTGATTTGGTTGTTCTCTTCCTTATATATATATATAGATAGATAGATAGATAGATAGATAGATATAGTATTTTTCTCTTTCTCTTTTTGTGAGTGTGTAGGTGTATGCTTCTTTGTGTGACTTTGTATAGCTTTGCTTTCACCATTTGTCCTAGGGCTCTGTCAGGTTTTTTTTTTAATATAGTTTTTAGAGCTTATTATCATTGGTGGATTTGTTTTTTGGTTTGGCTGTTCTCTCTTTCTTTCTTTTTTATTTTTTTATTACTCTTTAATTTTTTTATTTTTAATAATTACCTTTATTTTTTATTTTAATAAGTTTATTTCTTTTTATTTCCTTCCTTTCTTTCTTTCTCTCTCTTGCTCTTTCTTTCTTTCCTTCCTCCCTCCCTCCCTTCTTCCTTCCTTCCTTCCTTCTTTCTTTCTTTCCTTTCCTTTCCTTCCTTTCTTTCCTGCCTTTCCTTCTGAGCTGTGCGGCTGACAGGGTCTTGGTGCTATGGCTGGGTGTCAGGCCTGTGCCTCTGAGGTGGGAGAGCCAAGTTCAGGACATTGGTCCACCAGAGACCTACCCGCTCCACGTAATATCAAACAGCAAAAGCTCTCCCAGAGATCTCCATCTCAACGCTAAGACCCAGCTCTACTCAACAACCAGCAAGCTACAGTGCTGGACAACCTATGCCAAACAACTAGCAAGAGATGAACACAACACCACCCATTAGCAGACAGGCTGCCTAAAATCATAATAAGGTCACAGACACCCCAAAACACACCACTGGCTATGGTCCTGCCCATCAGAAAGACAAGATGAAGCTTCATCCACCAGACACAGGCACCTGTCTCCTCCACCACGAAGCCTACACAACCCCCTGAACCAACCTTAGCCACTGGGGGAAGACACCAAAAACAATGGGAAGTACAAACCTGTAGCCTGTGAAAGAAGACCCCAAACACAGTAAGTTAAGCAAAATGAGAAGACAGAGAAACACGCAGCAGATGAAGGAGCAAGGTAAAAACCCAGCAGACCAAACAATTGAAGAGAAAATAAGGAGTCTACCTGAAAAAGAATTCAGAGTAATGATAGTAAAGATGATCCAAAATCGTGGAAATAGAATGCAGAAAATACAAGAAACATTTAACAAGGACCTAAAAGAACTAAAGAGCAAAAAAACCAATGATGAACAACACAATAAATGAAATTAAAAATTCTCTAGAGGGAGTCAATAGCAGAATAACTGAGGCAGAAGAATGGATAAGTGACCTGGAAGATAAAATAGTGGAAATAACTACTGCACAGAAGAATAAAGAAAAAAGAATGAAAAGAATTGAGGACAGTCTTAGAGACCTCTGGGACAACATTAAATGCACCAACATTTGAATTATAGGGGTCCCAGAAAAAGAAGAGAAAAAGAAAGTGTCTGAAAATGTATTTGAAGAGTTTATAGTTAAAAACTTCCCTAATATGGGAAAGGAAATAGTTAATCAAGTCCAGGAAGCACAGAGAGTCCCATACAGGATAAACCCAAAGAGAAACATGCTAAGACACATATTAATCAAACTATCAAAAATTAAATACAAAGAAAAAATACTAAAAGCAGCAAGGGAAAAGCAACAAATAACAAACAGGGAATCCCCATAAGGTGAACAGCTGATATTTCAGGAGAAACTCTGCAAGCCAGAAGGGAGTGGCAAGACATATTTAAAGTGATGAAAGGGAAAAACCTACAACGAAGATTACTCTACCCAGCAAGGATCTCATTCAGATTTGATAGAGAAATTAAAACCTGTACAGAACAAGCAAAATCTAAGAGAATTCAGCACCACCAAACCAGCTTTAAAACAAATGCTAAAGGAACTTCTCTAGGCAGGAAACACAAGAGAAGGAAAAGACCTACAAAAACAAACCAAAACAATAGAGAAAATGGGAATAGGAACATACATATCGATAATTACCTCAAATGTAAATGGATTAAATGCTCCCACCAAAAGACATAGACTGGCTGAATGGATACAAAAAACAAGACCATATATATACTGTCCACAAGAGACCCACTTCAGACCTAGGGACACATACAGACTGAAAGTGAGGGGATGGAAAAAGATATTCCATGCAAAGGGAAATCAAAAGAAAGCTGGAGTAGCAATTCTCATATCAGACAAAATAGACTTTAAAATAAAGACTATAAAAATAGACAAAGAACGACACTACATAATGATCACGGGATCAATCCAGAAGAAGATACAACAATTGTAAATATTTATGCATCCAACATAGGAGCAACTCAATATAAAAGGCAAATGCTAACAGCCATAAAAGGGGAAATCAACAGAAACACAATCATAGTAGGGGACTTTAACACCACACTTTCACCAATGGACAGATCATCCAAAATGAACATAAATAAGGAAACACAAGCTTTAAATGATACATTAAACAAGATGGACTTAATGATATTTACAGGACATTCCATCCAAAAACAACAGAATACACTTTCTTCTCAAGTGCTCATGGAACATTCTCGAGGATAGATCATATCTTGGGTCCCAAATCAAAGCTTGGTAAATTTAAGAAAATTGAAATCATATCAAGTATCTTTTCCAACCACAATGCTGTGAGACTAGATATCAATTACAGGAAAAAAATCTGTAAAAAATACAAACACATGGAGGCTAAACAATACACTGCTAAATTACCAAGAGATCACTGAAGAAATCAAAGAAGAAATAAAAAAATACCTAGAAACAAATGACAATGAAAACACGATGACCCAAAACCTATGGGATGCATCATAAGCAGTTCTAAGAGGGAAATTTATAGCAATACAACCCTACCTCAAAAACCAAGAAACATCTTAAATAAACAAGCTAACCTTACACCTAAAGCAATTAGAGAAAAAACAAAAAAAACCCAAAGTCAGCAGAACAAAAGAAATCATAAAGATCAGATTAGAAATATGAAAAAGAAATGAAGGAAACAATAGCAAAGATCAATGAAGCTAAAAGCTGTTTCTTTGAGAATATAAACAAAATTGATAAACCATTAGCCAGATGCATCAAGGAAAAAAGGGTGAAGACTTAAATCGATAGATTTAGAAATGAAAAAGAAGTAACAACAGACAATGCAGAAATACAAAGGATCATGAGAGATTACTGCAAGCACTATATGCCAATAAAATGGACAACCTGGAAGAAATCGACAAATTCTTAGATAAGCACAACCTTCTGAGACTGAACCAGGAGAAACAGAAAATATAAACTCACCAATCACAAGCACTGATATTGAAACTGTGCTTAAAAATATTCCAAGAGGGCTTCCCTGGTGGCACAGTGGTTGAGAGTCCGCCTGCTGATGCACGGGACATGGGTTCGTGCCCCGGTCCGGGAGGGTCCCGCGTGCCGTGGAGTGGCTGGGCCCATGGGCCGTGGCCACTGGGCCTGCACGTTCAGAGCCTGTGCTCTGTGGCGGGGGGGCGGGGGAGGTGGGGGGGTGGGGGGGGCACAGCAGTGAGAGGCCTACGTACTGCAAAAAAAAAATATTCCAAGAAACAAAAGGCCAGGACCAGATGGCTTCACAGGCGAATTCTATCAAACATTTAGAGAACAGCTAACACCTATCCTCAAACTCTTCCAAAATATAGCAGAGCGAGGAACACTCCCAAACTCATTCTACGAGGCCAGCATCACCCTGATACCAAAAACAGACAAAAATGTCACAAAGGGCTTCCCTGGTGGCGCAGTGGTTGACAGTCCGCCTGCCGATGCAGGGGACATGGGTTCATGCCCCAGTCCGGGAAGATCCCACATGCCCCGGAGAGGTTGGGCCTGTGAGCCACGGCCGCTGAGCCTGCACGTCCGGAGCCTGTGCTCCGCAACAGGAGAGGCCACAACAGTGAGAGGCCCGCGTACCGCAAAAAGAAAGATGTCACAAAGAAAGAAAATGACAGGCCAATATCACTGATGAACATAGATGCAAAAATCCTCAACAAAATACTAGCAAACAGAATCCAACAGCACATTAAAAGGATCATAAACCATGATCAAGTGGGGTTTATTCCAGGAATGCAAGGATTCTTCAATATATGCAAATCAATCAACGTGACACACCATATTAACAAATTGAAGGAGAAAAACCATATGATCATCTCAATAGATGCAAAGAAAGCTTTTGACAAAATTCAACACCGATTTATAATAAAATCCCTCCAGAAAGTAGGCATAGAGGGAACTTTCCTCAAGATAATAAAGGCCATATGTGACAAACTCACAGCCAACATCGTCCTCAACAGTGAAAAACTGAAACCATTTCCACTAAGATCAGGAACAAGACAAGGTTGCCCACTCTAACCACTATTATTCAACATAGTTTTGGAAGTTTTAGCCACAGCAATCAGAGAAGAAAAGGAAATAAAAGGAATCCAAATCGTAAAAGAAGAAGTAAAGCTGTCACTATTTGCAGATGACATGATACTATACAAAGAGAGTCCTAAAGATGCTACCAGAAAACTACTAGAGCTAATCAATGAATTTGGTAAAGTAGCAGGATACAAAATTAATGCACAGAAATCTCTGGCATTCCTATACACCAATGATGAAAAATCTGAAAGTGAAATTAAGAAAACACTCCCATATACCATTGCAACAAAAGGAATAAAATATCTAGGAATAAACCTACCTAAGGAGACAAAAGACCTGTATGCAGAAAATTATAAGATACTGAAGAAAGAAATTAAAGATGATACAAATAGATGGAGAGATATACCATGTTCTTGGATTGGAAGAATCAACATTGTGAAAATGACTCTACTACCCAAAGCAATCTACAGATTCAATGCAATCCCTATCAAACTACCACTGGCATTCTTCACAGAATTAGACAAAAAAAATTCACAATTAGTATGGAATCACAAAACACCCCAATAGCCAAAGCAATCTTGAGAACGAAAAATGGAGCTGGTGGAATCAGGCTCCCTGACTTCAAACTGTACTACAAAGCTACAGTAATCAGGACAGTATAGTACTGGCACAAAAACAGAAATATAGATCAATGGAACAGGACAGAAAGCCCAGAGATAAACCCACGCACATATGGTCACCTTATCTTTGATAAAGGAGGCAAGAATATACAGTGGAGAAAAGACAGCCTCTTCAATAAGTCATGCTGGGAAAACTGGACAGGTACATGTAAAAGTATGAGATTAGAACACTCCCTAACACCATACACAAAAGTAAGCTCAAAATGGATTAAAGACCTAAGCGTAAGGCCAGAAACTATCAAACTCTTAGAGGAAAACATAGGCAGAACACTCTATGACATAAATCACAGCAAGATCCTTTTGGACTTACCTCCTAGAGAAATGGAAATAAAAACAAAAATAAACAAATGGGACCTAATGAATCTTAAAAGCTTTTGCACAGCAAAGGACACCATACACAAGACAAAAAGACAACCCTCAGAATGGGAGAAAATATTTGCAAACGAAGCGACTGACAGAGATTTAATCTCCAAAATATACAAGCAGCTCACGCAGCTCAATTTCAAAAAAAAAAACAACCCCATCCAAAAACAGGTAGAAGACCTAAATAGACATTTCTCCAAAAAGATATAGATATTGGCAACAAACACATGAAAGGATGCTCAACGTCACTAATCGTTTGAGAAATGCAAATCAAAACTGCCATGAGGTATCACCTCACAGCATTCAGCATGGCCATAATCAAAAAATCTACAAACAATAAATGTTGGAGATGGTGTGGAGAAAAGGGAACCTTCTTGCACTGTTGGTGGCAATGTAAATTGATACAGCCACTATGGAGAACAGAATGGAGGTTCTTTAAAAAACTAAAAATAGAACTACCGTACAGCCCAGCAATCCCACTATTGGGCATATACCCTGAGAAAACCATAATTCAAAAAGATTCATGGACCACAATGTTCATTGCAGCTCTATTTACAATAGCCAGGACATGGAAGCAATCTAAGTGTCCATCGACAGATGAATCGATAAAGAATAGGTGGCACATATATACAATGGAATACTACTCAGCCATAAAAAGAAAATAAATTGAGTTATTTGTAGTGAGTTGGATGGACATAGAGACTGTCATGCAGAGTGAAGTAAGTCAGAAAGAGAAAAACAAACATCATATGCCGACACATATATATGGAATCTAAACAAAAAAAAAAAAAATGGTTCTGAAGAACCTAAGGGCAGGAAAGGAATAAAGACACAGACGTAGGGAATGGACTTGAGGACACAGGGAGGGGGAAGGGTAAGCTGAGATGAAGTGAGAGAGTGGCATTGACTTATATATACTACCAAATGTAAAATAGATAGCTAGTGGGAAGCAGCCACATAGCACAGGGAGATCAGCTCGGTGCTTTGTGACTACCTAGAGGGGTGGGAGCCACAAGGCGGAGGAGATATGGGGATATATGTATATGTATAGCTGATTCACTTTGTTAGAAAGCAGAAACTAACACACCACTGTAAAGCAATTATATTCCAATAAAGATGTAAAAAATAATAATAAAGAGTGGGATATAAATTGGATATGCAGTATGATCACAATTATTTAAAAAAAAAAACTAAACTAAAAGTGTAAATAATGCTCGATAGAATTCTGATTCTAATAATGTTGGGCTAAATTATATGGTCCCTTTTACTGAGTATAATTTAAAAAGCTGAATGAAATACTCATGAAAAGGTTTAAAAAATCTCCATAAAATTAACAAGGCAGTAAGTATACCAGATTGAATTTTAGGAAATGTAAGATCTCACAGAGATAAGTTTACTTCTCAAAAACAGTTCCGGGGCTTCGCTGGTGGCGCAGTGGTTGAGAGTCCGCCTGCCGATGCAGGGGACACGGGTTCGTGCCCTGGTCTGGGAAGATCTCACATGCCGCGGAGCAGCTGGGCCCGTGAGCCATGGCCACTGAACCTGCGCGTCCGGAGCCTGTGCTCTGCAGCGGGAGAGGCCACAACAGTGAGAGGCCCATGTAAAAAACAGTTCTGTCCTGAGAGATTTTTCTGATCATGAATATAGAGACTTCCTAATAGGTCAGAGGGCTGCACATGTGCTCAGAAGGCATGCAGAAAAATGTGTTCATTAGTGTTATGTGTAACAACCCCAAACTGGAAAAAACCCAGTTGTCCATCCATAGTGAAATGGAAATATACATTGAAGTATTTAAACAAGGGGATACTATAAAACAATGAAAACAATTGAGTACTGCTGCAGGGAACTACATATTGCTCATGGGCATAATGTTGACAAAAGAAGAAAGATACACATGAATAAACACAATAGACTCTATATAAATTTGAAAAACGAGGGACATACTCAAAAGGGGATAGAACCATAAAGAAAAGCAAGTAAGCGATTAACATAAAAGTCTGGATTATGTTTATTTGTGAGGAGATGGAGGGGATCTGGTCTAAAATAGGAGCAGACTGACAGAGGAACAGACCACATGGGCATTCATATTATAATTACTCATTGTACTGCACATGTATGCTTTTTGCACTTTTTAGTATAATCTATTCCACCAAAAATGTTTTAAAATGGTTAAATATTAAAAAGTAGTCAAAATGTCTTGTGATTAAAAATAGTCTTTATTTAAGTACATTTTCTCTTTTAGGCCAAGTAGGTACCACTTGGCAATAGGAATGGCATAGGAGTGAAGGATGTACTCTAAAGATACATTCTAGCATGTTGTACTCCATTCATGCCATGCTTCCCCAGATGGTGAGCACCTGAAGAGCAGGAACGTATTTTATGTGCCCTTTGGAGAAACCAGGGAGAAGCCAGAAGAGCTAAGAACTTATTCTGGTTTTGTTATATAAGTGAATGACTACAACTACTATTATTACTACTAAAATTAGAACTATTATTGCTCTTGCTACCATTTGCTGATTGCTTTCTTTATGTCAAGAACTGTGCTAAGCTTGAGGGAGCATGATGATATAAAATATGAGCCAACGGGGCTTCCCTGGGGGCGCGGTGGTTGAGAGTCCGCCTGCCGATGCAGGGGACACGGGTTCGTGCCCCAGTCCGGGAAGATCCCACATGCCGCGGAGCGGTTGGGCCCGTGAGCCATGGCCGCTGAGCCTGCGCGTCCAGAGCCTGTGCTCCACAACGGGAGAGGCCACAACAGTGAGAGGCCCGCGTACCGCAAAAAAAAAAAACAAAAAAAACAAAAAAAACAAAAAAAACGAGGCAACGAACATTTTTTTTTGTCCTGCAATACTTTAATCCCTTTATATATTCCCTTGCCCATTCATTCCCCTGTCCACTTATTTAGAACCTTGTCATCTACTGATTAACGGGTAGACAGAATATAGAGAAAATGTAAAGAGAAATAAGGAAAAGTTAATTTTTACCTTGAGTTTTCAAAGCTCTATGTCTTGATAAAAATTTTGTTAACTCACCCTATCTCACCTAGTTTGTCGTTGCTTTTTAGTTTTTGCTTTCTGTCTTTCTTTTTTTGTCATACTGGAGAATGATGAAAATATTCTGGCCTACAGAAAGAGCACAAAGACAAATGTGTACATAGAAACAGTACCTCCAAGGTGAATATAAAGAGAAAATTGTAGTAAAACACTTCTAGTTTTCACAAGTTGAGGAGGGCTGTCCTACATTTTCTGCCTAGATCTCTGGAAGACTTAGTTCCCAAAAAAGTTCTCTTAGCAATTATGGCATGAGAGGTATAAAAAGGTTATGTATCAGAGACAAAGAAGGCACCAAAGTAATACACCTGAGTACTGTAAGAGAGCACTTCCAAGAGGCCTCTGGGGGTGGGGGTGGATGGAGAGAGAAAGGGAGGAAGTGGGGAAGGGAAGGTGAGAGCTAACAAGTATAAAGGGTCTATATGAGAGAATTCAGTCAATACATCATTGAACAAACAGGGATAAAACATCTAATAAGTGCTAATATCAGGTTTGTTATTATCTGAGACTTTTCTGGGATGATGTATATAGTAAACACCCATGCCTGCGTGGGTTAATATTAAAAGACTTGACTCCTTATCCTGATAAAAACTTAGTTGGCACTCTGGAGAAAGAAGTGGAAGGGAGTAAAAACTAAGATGTGAGTAGGTTAAAATATGGAGATTTCATAATGTTGGTATTATTATAATCACTGTAAAACTAAGAGACAAAATTTCAGGTAAATCATCAAGAGTCACAGGGCTATTAAAAAGTATAGCTACAGTTACAATCACCTTCCTAATGGAAGGTCACATAGATTTAACTCTATGTTTTCATCTAAACGTTTGATGGTTTTAGGTCTTACATTTAGGTCTGTGATTTTCGTGTATAGTGTATGGAAGTAGATTCATCCTCCATTTTTTCTCTTTATCTCTTCCTGGAAAGCCTGACAATTACAGATTGCATTAATAGGCTTTCTTATGCTCTAGCAGACCAGAAAGATAGCACCTTTGAAGGAGTTCCTCATCTTTTGCAAGCTCAGGGAAAATATGGCTGAGGACAAAGTCCAGGTTATGGTAATGCTCTACTCTTGGCTCTCTGGTGGGAAATACTTTTCACCCCAGTTTATGGTATACCTGAACTTATTTAGCCCAAGGATTTCCAGGAGATATAAATAAACTGCATAAGCAGGTTTATTAGACTCCCATGGTACCAACTATTATTGCTTAGCTGCCTCTTTTCTTCAACCTGCCCTGATAACCTCATGCAGGGTTTCTTATTATTATAAAAGGGGGAAAAGTTTTGCATTTTATTGCTATTTCTATCTTGATATTATTAATTACAATATATGGAAAGATCAGTATGAAACAGAAAAGCTCCCTTATGGAGCATATCACATAATTTAAAATTATCAAATCATTAAAAGGTTGCATTTAAGTGATAAACTGTGAATGTACCTTATTTTAACATATTGTTATCTTAATCTCTAAGAACACTAACATAGACAACTATCCAAGCTGTCTCTCAAAAGATCTATGAAGGGCTTCCCTGGTGGCGCAGTGGTTGAGGGTCCGCCTGCCGATGCAGGGGACATGGGTTCGTGCCCCGGTCCGGGAAGATCCCACATGCCGCGGAGCGGCTGGGCCCGTGAGCCATGGCCGCTGAGCCTGCACATCCGGAGCCTGTGCTCCGCAACGGGAAAGGCCACAACAGTGAGAGGCCCGTGTACCGCAAAACAAACAAACAAACAAAAAAAGATCTATGAACAATCCCAATTAATGATTCTAGAATATTACCTAGATCTTATTATTAGATAAATAATATTAGATTGTGTTACTATATGAACCAAGTGTGTTATGTATGTTGTTAGGGAGCACTTTAAGTGGCTAAATTGTAGGGCATGTGAATCAATAATGCTGTTCTAAAATAATGGTACACACAAAAAATTTTTTAAATCATTAATGGAAAAGTCGAAACAGAAAAAATTCCAAATGTTGTATGGTTTACTGCTTGAAAAGTGGCAAAATAACTTATTTAGTTTTCCTATAATAAATTAAGACTACATGCTGTACAAGAAAATAAAATAAGATACAACAGAGAAGCTAATAGAGGAAAAAAAAGGAATCATATAAAAAGCTTTTGATTATCTCAAGGGGAAAATAATCAACCAAAAAGAAGACTAGAGCGGAAAGGAAAAAAAAGAAATAATAAATATACCAAAGAAAGAGAAAAAAATACTAATATGATATATTTAAAGCAAAATCTATCAGTATTTACATCAAATTTAAATAGAATAAATGCTCTGTTAGGGGTTGAACTGGGTTCCCCCAGAATTCATATGTTGAAGTCCTAACCCCCACACCTCAGAATGTGACCTTACTTGGAAATAGGGTCATTGTAGATATAATCAGTTAAAATGAGGTCATACTGGCGTACGATGGGCTCAATCCAATACAACTTGTGTCTGTATAAAAAGGGGAAATTTGGAAGCAGACTCACAGAGATAACACCAAATGAAGATGAAGAGAGAGACCAGGGATGCTTCTGCAAGCTAAGGTACATCAAAGATTGCCAGAAACCACCAGAAGCTAATTGAAAGGCTTAGAATAGATTATCTCACAACCCTCAGAAAGAAGCAACCCTGCCACCACCTTGATCTCAGACTTGTAGCCTCCAAAACTGGAAGACAACAAATTTCTGCTGTTGAAGCCACCAGTTTTGGTACTTATCAGGTATTTTGTCTCAGAAGCCCTAGCACACTAATACAAACTCCAATTAAACAAATAAGTTTGTCATTCTGGACTCAATTTAAACTTTATGTTGCTGACAGGAGACACATACACAATATAAAAATAGATAAATGCTGAAAAGAAAAGACCAAAAAATCTTTTCATATGCAAATGTTAAAAAAAGCTATATTAATATCAGAAAACATGACCCTTTAGTCAAGAAAGCATTACTAGAGAAAAAGGATACACTTCAGCAGGATGAGGCAGCAATTATAAAACTGTATAGTTTCTTAACAATGTAGCCTCAAAATGTAGAAAGCAACATCAATAAAGTCATAATCATCAGATATAATTTAATACTATATCCTCTTGTGTACAAAAGAATAAACAGAGAAAATAAAAATAATCAATAAGAATATAGAATAGTTGAAAACATGATTCACTAGTTGCTCTAATAAACATTTTATACACACATACACTCTTTGTGTATATAAAACACAACACACACATACACTGTGTATACACATACACAAACACTACACTCTGTGTATCAGCTGAAAATTACACATTTGTTAAACACAGAAAATATTTTTAAAAATCAAATATTCTTTGAATTAAAACAAGTCTATAAAAATTTCAAAGGACTGGAATTATCCAGAATAATTTTTTCAGACCACAGTGCTTTAAGTTAGACATTAATAAGAAAAATATATCTATAAAGCCTGCATGTGTATGGAAATTTACTAGTATACTCTAAATAAACCGTGGGTCAAAAAATAACTAATAATGCAAATCAGAAAATATTTTGAATTAAATGATAATGAAAACTCTAAATAGGAAATCTTGAGGGATACAGCTAAAATCGCAAAGAGGGAAATGTATAGTTGTGAAGACATATTTTAGAAAATAAAAAAGACTGAAAAGCACGGACTAATCTTCATTCTTAAGATGTTTTAAAAGGAACAGCAAATTAAGCCCAAGGAAAGTAAAAGAAAGAAAATAATAAAGATAAAGGCAGAAATTTTTGAAATAGAAAATAAATATACAATAGGAAAGTTCAACAAACCAAAACTCTTATTTAAAATAACTATTAAAAGTAAGTTCCCACTATCAAGACTGATTAGGGCAATAAAAACGGATGCCATTAGAGATAATAAAGGTATTTTTAAAAATATGAAGCTATTAGAATAACTGGAACCATACATTTAAAAATTTACATGACATCAACAAATTTTAGAAAAATATAATTACCACACCAGTCTGACACAAGATATATTATAAAAAATTTGAACATATCTATCATTATTAATGAAGTAGAATCCATAATTAAAATCCTCCTACAAGGAAATCTTCAGGAACAGATGGTTTTACTGATTAATACTTCCAAACAAGTAAAGGAGAAATAATAGCCATCTTACACACTCTTTCAGAAAATAAGAAAAGAAAAAAAACACTCAATTTATATTATGAAGTCATCATAACATTAATGTTAAATACTGATGAGAATGTTATTAGAAGAGAATTATGAACGATATTGATAAGGAACCATGGGCAAAAACATTCTTAACACATTATTAAACTGAGTTCAGCCATATATGTAATGATAAACATAATGATGAGTTTGGACTGATTTCAGGAATTCTTTTTAACATTTCAAAATCAGTCAGTGTAATGTTTTAACAGAGTAAAGGAGAGAAACATGTATCATTTCAATAGACACAGTAAAAAATTTAGATAAAATTCAACACCCGTTCTGATTTAAAAAAACAAAAAAACCTTCTAGACTAGGAATATACAGGAACTACTTAACCTAATAAATGGTATCCTAAAAATATTATTCATGATGAAATACTGAATGTTTTCTGTCTGAATTAAGTAACAAGATGAGGGTGTCCATTATCACCACATTTATTTAGCAATGGACTGGATGTTCTAGACAGTAAAATAAACAAGAACATAAATAAAAGGTGTAAATAATGGAAAGGAAGAAATAAAACTGTTATTGTTTGCAAATTGATAATGTACAAAGAAAAGCTAAAGCCACAGATAAAAATATACCATTTGCAATAGCAGGAAAAAAAGTCAAAGACCTAGGATTATATTTACTGAAAATGATGAAACAAAATAAAATTAATTCACATCAGAGCTATTGCAGCCCTTTATCCACCCAACAAGTGTTTGATCACTACTGCAATCCAAGTATTCTGTTAGACATTGGAAATACAGAGATGAATAAAACAAAGTCCCTCCCCTCAGAGAGCTCTAGTAAACATGAAAAACAAAAGCATTCATTAAAAATGTAGTACAGAATTTGCTAAAATGAAGCTGGTTAGAATTTTGCTGCACAGAGTGCGTTTCATGAAATTTGAACATCAAAATACAAGATAGTAATGGTTTATAACTAGTTGAGTAAAATAGGAATCCATGAGTCAATGCTGATAATACTAGTAGAAATGAACAAATGTATAAACAAGTTGGGGACAAGGAAACGGTGTTCCTTATAGTAGTAGAAGGTAAACTGATAAACGCAGAAATAATAGTAAAGCTAGAAAAATCACCATTAAGCTAACATCATGGTAATAACTGACTCAGGCAAAATCAATAGACGTTAAAACAGTGGGTGAAAGTTTGATAAAAAACAGAATATTTCCACAGTCTCAAAATATCTCCTCACAAAGCGACTAATTTAAAAGAGGTATGTAGTAACTTTATAGTGAAGAAAACTGGTTAACAACTTCTCAAAAATATATAAAAATCAATATCATGCTGCTGAACTGTTCTAGGTTAAAAGAGACTAAGGAGACCTGAAAACTAAATGCAGTGTGGATTGGACCCTGGACCAGAATTATTTTTTTCTATAAAGGACAATATTGGGATAGTGAGTTTTAAAACCTTCTTTAAAAAAGTCCATTAGCATTTTTCTTCAAATGTATTTCAATATAAATTCACAGGGATTTCACTTTGTAGTGGATGTCTGTTGCTTTTTTTTTTTTCTTTTTCCCCAAGCATTCCTTCCTCTTTCATCTGCTAAAGAACTCCTCCATCTACTGGAGAAACACCGCTGTCACCCCAGGTGGTTCTGGGGAAATGACTAGTCACAATACTCTGCCCTGGACAAGGGCGAGCATGTGAGCCAAAGGAGATAAATTTGGGTCATCTGCCTTAATTATCCAATCTTGAATGAAAATGGAAAGGAAACTCTCCCTTTCCTCATTTAATTTTGAAATAGCAGTTTCAGCAACTTTCTTAAATAGAACAGAAAAAATATGCTGAGAACCAGCAGGAAAAAATATGTTGTAAATCTTGGTGTATGCTATAGAAAAATGTCCACAGTAAAACATTAATTAAAAAAGGATTAACTTCAGGATAATCTACTTTGCTGAATCCATTTATATTAAAAAATGTTTCTGTGTGGCTACATATATTTTTGTTTATATAGAAACAGGTCTAAAAGAATATAAGTATAAAACAAAACTTCTAAGATTGGGAAAGAGAGAAAAAAAAATCACACTTTCACTTTCTAAAACCCTGTAGTGTTTGAAATATTTACAACTATTTTGTAAATAAGGCAAATGCAATAAAAGTAAGGTTTTTTGTTGTTGTTCATTTCTGTCTCTATGAAATGTACAAATTTTCTTTTAATGCTAGGTGTCTTATGCCTTTAAATTTCCTGGATTTTTTGTTTTCTGGGCTGTGGTAGAGCTTCTGGGCTTTATTTGTCTTTCTAGACAGCTGGCATTGTACTAAGGTGATGCTGGCAGTAAGAACTATCTGGTCCCACGGTCCCTGGAGTCAATTACGGAACACTTGGACAAGATTCAAGCCGAAGAATGCATGATGACTACATCATCCCCATGTACAATCCATGTGTCTTTGTCTAACTGTGAACCACAGTAGGTGGCTCCAAAACCCAGTGCATAAAGTAGGGTAGGGTGACTGATGTGACAACTGGTTATAATATAACAGAGACCTGACATAAATAAGAGGAGATTTTTTTTTTTTTTTTTTTTTTTTTTTTTTGCGGTACGCGCGTCTCTCATCATTGTGGCCTCTCCCGTTGCGGAGCACAGGCTCCGGACGCGCAGGCTCAGAGGTCATGGCTCACGGGCCCAGCCGCTCCGTGACATGTGGGATCCTCCCAGACTGGGGCATGAACCTGTGTCCCCTGCATCGGCAGGCGGACTCTCAACCACTGCGCCACCAGGGAAGCCCATGGAGAGATATTTTTAATATGATGAAAACAGTGAGGTAGTATTAAGGTATAAGAGCAATTAAAAATAAAATGGTGTGATTTTTATTAATATATTATTGGAGGTAAATTCAGATAAAACTTTAAAACTGTTACTTTTGTCCTAAGTAATTCCTGCCAGGATAGCCTTGAATTTCTGTATATTTGGATAATGCTTGAATATCTTCTTTCTTAAGTAGAAAACATTTTTTGTAGACTTTTATTCCAGAATTTGAGCCCATTTATAGCAGTCATTAAATATGGCTATAGGTAAGCACAGTGATTGCTGAAAATGTTTTCCCCTCTGGGAAACACAATAGGTATTTGTGATGTTTGGCATAAGGCAGGAAGGAGTGGCCACTGTCTGTCTGTTATATTAAAGTTGGAAATATGACCTCACCAAACGTTGGGGTTTCCTCATGAGGTTACTTCTGTTAAACACTTGTCCTCCCTCTCAACTGGATGCAAATGTATGTAGTTTCACTAAGAATTGTATTTGGAGAAAGTTAAATTTCATGAGAGGATACCTGGAAAGTTAATATAACTTTGGGGCTAATAGAATCATTTGGAACAACTCTCTGTAACAAGTTACTCCTAAATATAATCTAATTTCTGATGTTATACAACTGATAAAAGTTTCCTAATCCAATGGTATGCTGATGATGGCTCTCATTGACTACTAAATGACAATTATTCAATTTTCAGGAATTTTGAGAGCTGATTCACCTCACATTTGTAGTTAGATATTGGCCCTGATGTGAATAAGTACACCATAGGAATTTACAAATGCTACAGATCAGGGCTCCTCCCCCATCCACCAGACAGCTATGAAACCTTCTCAAAACACTACTGTTTAATAGCCTGCTAGTTAAATGGTCTTTGTTTTGATTTACATCATCACTAAGACCACATGGATCATTACTCTAAGACAGAATTTGTACAGAAAACATAGAAGCAGGAAAAAAAATAAAAAACAAACTAGGGAGAACGATGTTCGGGAGTTGAGGGTCAGCAGAAAGTATTAAGAGGAATAAACCACGTGAAATTCCTGAAAAGCCCAGATAAGACTGTGGTTGAGATAAATCCACTGAAGTTTACAACTAACAGTTCATTAATTTTTGTTCAATAGTGGAAAGAAAAAAGTTTGCAGTGGAGGGGGACCTTCAAGATGGTGGAGGTGTAAGATGTGGAGATCACCTTCCTCCCCATAAATACATCAACATGAGGAACAACTCCTACAGAACACCTACTGAACGCTGACAGAAGACCTCAGGCTTCCCAAAAGGTAAGAAAACACACACGTACCTGGGTAGGGCAAAAAAAAAAAAGAAAAGAAAAGAAAAGAAAAAACAGAGACAAAAGAAGAGGGACGGGAACTGCACCTCAGGGAGGGAGCTGTAAAGGAGGAAAAGTTTCGACACATTAGGAAGCCCCTTAGCGGGCGGAGACGGGGGTTGGGTGGGAGGGAAGCTTCGGAGCCACAGAGGAGAGCACAACAACAGGGGTGCACACGGCAAAGCAGAGAGATTCCTGCACAGAGGATTGGTGCCGATCAGCACTCACCAGCCCGAGAGGCTTGTCTGCTCACGCACCGGGGCGGGTGGGGGCTGGGAGCTGAGGCTCGGACTTAGGAGGTCGGATCCCAGGGAGAGGACTGGGGTTGGCAGCTTGAACACAGCCTGAAGGGGGCTAGTGCACCACAGCTAGCTGGGAGGGAGTCCAGGAAAAAGTCTGGACCTGCCTAAGAGGCAAAAGACCATTGTTTTGGGCTGTGTGAGGAGAGGGGATTCAGAGCACCGCCTAAATGAGCTTCACAGATGGGCGCTAGCCATGGCTATCAGCTCAGACCCCAGAGACTGGCATGAAACGCTAATGCTGCTGCTGAAACCACCAAGAAGCCTGTGTGCGAGCACAGGGCACTATCCACACCCCACTTCCGGGGAGCCTGTGCAGCCAGCCACTGCCAGGGTCCCGGGATCAAGGGACAACTTCCCTGGGAGAACACACGGCGCGCCTCAGGCTGGTGCAACGTCACGCCGGCCTCTGCCACCGCAGGCTCTCCCCGCATCCCGTACCCCTCCCTCCCCGTGGCCTGAGTGGGCCAGAGCCCCCGAATCAGCTGCTCCTTTAACCCAGTCCTGTCTGGGCGGGTAGCAGAGGCCCTCAGGCGACCTATACTCAGGCGGGGCCATATCCAAAGCTGAACCCCAGCAGCTGTGCGAACAAAGAAGAGAAAGGGAAATTTCTCCCTGAAGCCTCAGGAGCAGTAGATTAAATACCCACAATCAATCTGATGTACCCTGCATCTGTGAAATACCTGAATAGACAACGAATCGTCCCAAAATTGTGGCTGAGGACTTTGGAGCAACTGTCGACTTGGAGTTTGATGTCTGCGACTGCTTTGCTTCTGATATTTATGTTTATCTTAGTTTAGTGTTTAGCACTTGTTATCACTGATGGATTTGTTTATTGGTTTGGTTGTGTTCTTCTTTTTTTTATTATTATTATACATATATATTTTTAAATATTTTTTTCTTTCTTTTTCTCTCCCTTTTCTTCTGAGCTGTGTGCCTGACAGGCACTTGGTGCTCCAGCCTGGTGTCAGGCCTGAGCCTCAGAGGTGGAAGAGCCAAGATCAGGACATGGGACAACCAGAGACCTCCCGGCCCCACATAATATCAATCAGCTAGAGCTCTCGCAGAGATCTCTATCTCAACGCTAGGACCCAGCTCCACCCAACAGCCAGCAAACTCCAGTGCTGGACACACTATGCCAAACAACTAGTAAGACAGGAACAAAACCCCACCCATTAGCAGAGAGGCTGCCTAAAATCATAATAAGTTCACAGACACCCCAAAACACACCACCCAATGCAGCGCTGCCCACCAGACAAACAAGATCCAGCCCCACCCACTGGAACACAGGCACCAGTCCACTCCACCAGGAAGCCTACACAAGCCACTAAAACAACATTACCCACTGGGGATAGACACCAAAAACAATGGGAATTACGAACCTGCAGCCTGCGAAAAGAAGACACTGAACACAGAAAGTTAAGCCAAATGAAAAGACAGATAAATATGCAGCAGATGAAGGAATAAGGTAAAAACCAATCAGACCAAACAAATGAAGAGGAAATAGGCAGTCTACCTGAAAAAGAATTCAGAGTAATGAGAGTAAAGATGATCTAAAATCTTAGAAATTGAATGGAGAAAATACAAGAAACGTTTAACAAGGACCTAGAAGAACTAAAGAGTAAACAAACGATGAACAACACAATAAATGAAATTTAAAATTCTCTAGAAGGAATCAATAGCAGAATAACTGAGGCAGAAGAACCGATAAGTGACCTGGAAGATAAAATAGTGGAAATAAGTACTACAGAGCAGAATAAAGAAAAAAGAATGAAAAGAATTGAGGACAGTATCAGAGACCTTGGGGGCAACATTAAACACACCAACATTCGAATTATAGGGGTCCCAGACGAAGAAGAGCTTGAGAAAATATGTGAAGAGCTTATAGTTGAAAACTTCCCTAACATGGGAAAGAAAATAGTCAACCAAGTCCAGGAAGCACAGAGAGTCCCATACAGGATAAATCCAAGGTGAAACATGCCAAGTCACATATACATCAAACTATCAAAAATTAAATACAAAGAAAATATATTAAAAACAGCAAGGGAAAAGCAACAAATAACATACAAGGGAATCCCCATAAAGTTAACAGCAAATCTTTCAGCAGAAACTCTGCATGCCAGAAGGGAGTGGCAGGACATATTTAAAGTGACGAAAGGGAAAAACCTACAACCAAGATTACTCTATCCAGAAAGGATCTCATTCAGATTCGATGGAGAAATTAAAACCTTTAGAGACAAGCAAAAGCTAAGAGAATTCAGCACCACAAACCAGCTTAAAACAAATGTTAAAGGAACTCTCTAGACAAGGAAACACAGGAGAAGGAAAAGACCTACAATGACAAACCAAAAATAATTAAGAAAATAGTAATAGGAACATACGTATCGATAATTACACTAAGTTTAAATGGATTAAATGCTCCACCAAAAGACATAGACTGGCTGAATGGATACAAAAACAAGACCCATATATATATGCTGTCTACAAGAAACCCACTTCAGGCCTAGGGACACACACAGACTGAAAGTGAGGGGATGGAAAAAGATATTCCATGCAAATGGAAATCAAAAGAAAGCTGGAGTAGCAATTTTCATATCAGACAACAGACTTTAAAATAAAGACTATTACAAGAGACAAAGAAGGACACTACATAATGATCAAGGGATCAATCCAAGAAGAAGATATAACAACTGTAAATATTTATGCACCCAACATAGGAGCACCTCAATACATAAGGCAAATGCTAACAGCCATAAAAGGGGAAATCGACAGTAACACAATCATAGTAGGGGACTTTAATACTCCACCTTCACCAATGGACAGATCATCCAAAATGAAAATAAATAGGGAAACACAAGCTTTAAATGATACATTAAACAGGATGGACTTAATTGATATTTATAGGACATTCCATCCAAAAACAACAGAATACACTTTCTTCTCAAGTGCTCATGGAACATTCTCCAGGATAGATGATATCTTTGGTCACAAATCAAGCCTTCATAAATCTACGAAAATCAAAATCGTATCAAATATCTTTTCCAACTACAACGCTTTGAGACTAGATATCAATTACAGTAAAACAATCTGTAAAGAATACAAACACATGGAGGCTAAACAATGCACTACTAAACCAAGAGGTCACTGAGGAAATCAAAAAATACCTAGGAACAAATGACAATGAATACACGACAACCCAAAACCTATGGGATGCAGCAAAGCAGTTCTAAGAGGGAAGTTTATAGCAATACAATCCTACCTCAAGAAACAAGAAAAAAATCTCATATAAACAGCCTAACCTTACACCTAAAGCAATTAGAGAAAGAAGAACAAAAACACCCCCAAAGGTAGCAGAAGGAAAGAAATCATAAAGATCAGATCAGAAATAAATGAAAAAGAAATGAAGGGAAACAATAGCAAAGATCAATAAAACTATAAGCTGGTTCTTTGAGAAGATAAACAAAATTGATAAACCATTAGCCAGACTCATCAAGTTAGAAAGGGAGAAGACTCAAATCAACAAAATTAGAAATGAAAAAGGAGAAGTAACAACTGACACTGCAGAAATACAAAGGATCATGAGAGATTAATACAAGCAATTATGCCAATAACATGGACAACCTGGAAGAAATGGACAAATTCTTAGAAAAGCACAACCTTCCGAGACTGAGCCAGGAAGAAATAGAAAATATAAACAGACCAATGACAAGCACTGAAATTGAAACTGTGATTAAAAATCTTCCAACAAACAAAAGCCCAGGAAAAGGTGGCTTCACAGGTGAATGCTATCAAACATTTACAGAAGAGCTAACACCTATCCTTCTCAAACTCTTCCAAAATATAGCAGAGGGAGGAACACTCCCAAACTCATTCTGAGGCCACCATCACCCTGATACCAAAACCAAACAAAGATGTCACAAGAAAAGGAAACCACAGGCCAATATCACTGATGAACATAGATGCAAAAATGCTCAAGAAAATACTAGCAAACAGAATCCAACAGTACATTAAAAGGACCATACACCATGATTGAGTGGGGTTTATCCGAGAGTGTTTGTGATCAAAGGAATGGATTTCACTTTGTTGTTTTGTTTCTTTTCGTTTTTAACATAGCCCAGCCCTACTAGGCTGAGGAAAAGAGCCAAAAGAGAATGAATGAATCTATGATGGAAAAAGTACTTGTTAGAGCAAAGCCTCTGTGAGGCCAACAGGGGATGAAGTAGAGAGCATCATCTGATCAGCAGACAGGAAATAAAGAATGAGTAACATGCAGAATCAGATAGTTTGTTTGGAAGCAAAGGTCGAGAGAGTGTGTGTGTAATGGTTTTTTTCTTGAAGAGGAGGTGACACATTCTTCTGACCTCATCCAAATGTGGCATGGACTGGGTGATGCTTGGAGAGAGCGGAAAACATTTGGAACAGCCCCTGAGGTTGCTGAGTGACGACACTGCCTAAGGAACAGCTGAAGTAATGAGAAGATCGTGTTCCTGCTCTTGTATTGCCCTTGGTTGCTTCTCCTCCAATTTATTCTTCAGCTCGCTTAACAAGGTGATGTTTGAAATAGAAGACTCACAATGTCACCTCTTAGGATAAAAATATTATATTTATAAGATAAAGTTAAACTTTCTTCAAGTGTACCTCTAACCTATTTTACTGCTTTCATTTCCCCCCACTCCTTGCTGAGACTCTAAACTCTAATCACCCTGGCTGTCTTGTTCTTTGACCAATCATTCTGGCTCTTTCATTTCATTTCCAGTTGAAATATCCCTTTTCCATTCTCCTCCTGCCTAACATTCTCAACTTTCAAGTTTTACCTTAAATGTTCTGATCTCCACAAAGTCTTCACTGACATTCCTGAGCATAAACTGCTATCTCATTTATCTTCTAATAACACTCTGTATAAGACCTCTTCTAGAGAACTTGCAAGACTGCATAGTAATTTGTTTCCATATTTGTGTTTCCTTCTCAATTTTGGGTATGCGTCTTATGCACCTTTTTATCACAATACCTACTGTAGGCTGTACCACAGTGTTTACCATGTGGAATATACAAAAGAAACATATGTGTAATACATTTAAGAATGAATAAATAAATGAAGAGTTGCACACAGTAGTAGAGCCCTAGCAGAAGAATCAGAATTATAAATAGCAGCATCACCAACTATAAATAACATTAGTTAACTGAAGGTGGAAAAATGATTAGCATATGTACTGCACAAGCAGAATCTTTAGAAATATATTTTCTTCAAGTTGTATAATTCCATTTATCTATTTCCTAATTATTGTACCACACAGACAACAGGATTAATGGCATCTGTCTCTTTTTTGTTTCCAGGGAAACGGTATGATTAAATTGGTTAAAATTATGGGCTAAATTTCTCAGGCTCTATCAAAACATGTCTCTGTCACTGAATTCCTGTAGTACCTTGAGCATGTCACTAAGGCTCTCTGTATCTTGGATTTTATCTATAAAGTGCAACTAGTAAAAATGATATGCACTTCAATTAACTGTGAAAATAAAATACACATATAAAGTACTTAGATAAGGTACTTTGCACATGTGTTCATTAAATGTAAGCTATCATAATTAGCCATTAATAACTAGGAAAGGGCTCAAGAATAGCTAGAAGACTCATTAACAGAGTTGGACAAATTCAGTGCCATGGTGTTCAAAATGTGTTCAATAAATGGTTCAGAAAACAAAAGTTTGAAATATTGGCATACCAGGGAAGCACACTTCCCATGGTTCTTCATCCTATTATTTCACTGAGGGAAAGTGCTATGTATTATTTAAATTTCTATCTCCAGCACAGTGTGCCTAGTACAATGCGTAATGGATAATACATAATCAAGGAATATCTATTAACTGCATGAATTGATAGGTTAAAATCACACATTCAGTATCTAAATTTTGACCATGTATTTATAGAAAATGATTCTCTTTGTTTAATGAGTGGATCCCTAACTGTGGTCAGTAGTAGTTTCACAAAGAGAGGCTATTTGCTATATTAGCTACAAGAAGAAAATCTACAAACAATAAATGCTGGAGTGGGTGTGGAGAAAAGGGAACCCTCTTGCACTGTTGGTGGGAATGTAAACTGATACAGCCACTATGGAGAACAGTATGGAGGTTCCTTAAAAATCTAAAAATAGAATTACCATAGGACCCAGCAATCCCACTCCTGGGCATATACCCAGAGAAAACCATAATTCAAAAAGACACATGTACCCCAATGTTCACTGCAGCACTGTTTACAATAGCCAGGTCATGGAAGCAACCTAAATGTCCATCGACAGACGAATGGATAAAGAAGATGTGGTACATATATACAATGGAATATTACTCAGCCATGAAAAGGAACAAAATTGAGTCATTTGTAGAGACATGGATGGACCTAGAGACTGTCATACAGAGTGAAGTAAGTCAGAAAGAGAAAAACAAATATTGTATATTAATGCATATTTGTGGAATCTAGAAAAATGGTACAGATGAACCAGTTTGCAAGGCAGAAAGAGACACAGATGTAGAAAACAAACATATGGATGCCAAGGGGGGAAAGGGGGGGTGGGTGGGATGAATTGGGAGGTTGGGATTAACATATATACAGTAATATGTATAAAATAGATAACTAATGAGAACCTGCTGTATAGTACAGGGAACTCCATTTCGCTGTACAGTAGAAACTAACACAACATTGTAAAACTACTATACTGCAATTGAAAAAAAGAAAAAGAAGAACCAGGTAAGACAGAGAGTGTCTTAATGCACACATGCCATGTTCCTCTCCTTAAAAAACTACTGAGATTTGACTTTTTAATTATGATAAATAAAATTTTCAATTTCTGTGCTAACACAACAATCTCAGTCAATACATTCATGGAGGGCAAATGCCCTTAGAGCACAAAATTAACTGTCGGGAGATGCCTAGCTATCAGGGTAATAAAGGGGGAGACAGAAAGGGTTACAGGTTGATTTCTAAAATACTGCTAAAAGAAAATAATTATTGAGAATTTTCTAAGGTGTATCTACAAGATTTCTGTACACTAAAAAAGAAAGTCTACTGTGATAAATAATTTCATAAAATACATTTTTATTTGGGGTTATATCCTAAGAGGTAGAATAGTTTTTTGGTAAAAACATCTGTTTTACTGAACTCTTTGTGTTGTTACAGGTAAATAAAAAATTTATTTTAGGCAGTAGGTCTAGTTAAACATTTATAGAAATGTTTACTCAGCTTGCTAACAGTACTCATCAAGAGCTCTCTTAGTGGAGAAAAATCCCTTTGGAGTTAAATTTTTCAAAGTGGAAATGTGCATGGGATGCTAAGTGGTTAAAATATTTAGCTGTATCTTAACAGACAAAAAACACGCTTGTATCTAGGACACCCTTGCACAACTGTACAAATGAACATTGTCCTCGTGTTGCTTTAGGCTTGGAATAGAAAGTATAATATAAGGAAAAGTTATGTCAACCTAAAGGGTAGCTAGATAAATCCAGTGGTATTAAAATATCATACACTCCAAATTGCCAAACAGTAAGGCTCATTATCTACTTCAAAATATACTGTCTCATCACTCTACTGCTCAAAAACCTCCCATGTCTCCTGGTTTATTACAGAATAAATCTATAATCAGCATGATATTCAAGGCCTTCACAATCTGTCCCTAATACTGTGTGTGAATTATATCCTACTATATAACTTTACTCACCCTACACTTAAGCCAAACCAGCTCTATTACTTTCGGTCATGCCTTTGCTTACCCTGCCATCTCCTTCTGGAATACACTTTCTGCAAAATTTTGCCCATCAAAATCCCATTCATTTTAAGAGTGTCAGCTGAAATGTGTTTTCTTCTATGAACCTTTCAAGCACTGGGTTTAAATGCACACTTTTTTTGAACTTTGATAGAATTTTATCTGACTTTCAACTGGAGCATTTAATTAATTCATGTCTAGAGTGAAGGATCCTTGCAGACAGACAATTCATAAGACAGATACTTGATGAGTGCATGCTATTTGTGAAACATTGTTTTATTGAATGGAAATGTGAAGATTCCAAGGGCACTTAATGTAAAATCTACATGATAATTAGGCTCTCCTGCACAAATCAATCCCCTTTGATTATCTCCATTAAAACACCAACAACCCAGAAGCAATCAAAAGGAAACTGCCTCATCTTCCCATACAAAAACTACACATCAACAATATACTCATATTGTACATTTATTCATTATTACTTCCCTTCAAATACACTGATTTCCACAAAGACCAAACCCTTCTCTTGACTTCTGAATTCTGGATTTTCTTCAAAGACATAATTTTAAGAGTTAATTCTTTTTCTTACATTCACAATTTTTGTCTATCTCCACTAGGTCATAGCACACAAATGTGTTCTAGTGTGTCCTTATTATAAAACAAACAAAAACTCACTTTATCCTGGAGTAGTCACTTTACTCCTTTGTGCCTTAGCTTCCCCTCAGGCAAAATGAAGATGATAATAGTGTACACACTACATGGTTGTCATGAGGATCAAATAGGTATTCTAAAAGAGTGTAAAATGCTTAGAATATTGATTGATTGAGAATAAGGATACAATAAATCATAGGTGTTGCTGTTACTTTTGTTATCATCACTACCATAGCTATTCTGTCTCCTATTCTACCTGACACCTAAACACTGCTGTTCCTTCAGGATCCAGAGCCTTCTTTGAGCTTCTCTATTCTTATTTATCTACATTCTTACCCAAGTAATCTCACCATTACCCAGGGTTTGAAATAATTTCTGTGTGTAAATTATATGTGTGTAGTTCTGACTTCCAGTCTGACTGCCAGTCTGAGTTCCAGACCCTTATGTCTACTTGCTTCTTCACATCTACATTTAGATGTTTACTAAGTATCTCAAATATACCATATCCAAAATGGAAGCCTGATTTAACCCAACAAATCTGTTCCCCACAACCCCATCTTCTCCACCTCCGGTGCTAAAAAGTTATCTTGAGTCATTATTGTATTATTACCTTTCCCATGCCCCATGATTCAATTCAATGGCAAATCCTAACAATCTACACACAAATAAATACATCCTGAATTTATACACTTGTCTTTATGTCTATTGTTACTTTCCTAAACCAAGATGCCATTATATTGTGCCTGAAATACTGTTATTTCCTACCAAATAGTCTTTCTTGCTATCTACATTGGTATTCCACTCACTGTGAGTGAGAATAGAGACAAGCACAATTGCCTTCAAAGTAGTACTTGTTTTATAAATTAATGAAGGCAGTTGATTTAAAAACTTTAAATTCATTCTGTTGAATTTTTAAAAATATTTACTTCAAATCATCTCCATTCTCAAATTGGGAGATAGCAAATTCAAGAATGCTATGACATTGGCTTTATAAATAAATCAGCTTCTTTATCCATATTAATTTCAGACCTTTTTTCTAAGACTAATACTAAGCTTGCATTAAGGTAGTTCCTGTAAATAAAGAGACATATTAACATTCCTTAATTACCCCACAAGAAATAGTCTGATGAAAAGAAAATGCAATAGTGATTTCAGTAGCAAAAAATAAAAGCAAGTCGTTTTCTTTTGAAGCATTTTACTGGAAAGTGACTAGAGTATAAGATCAGACAGAGGAGTCATGGTACTTATCCCAATATGATAATTCATTGGTGACAGTAAAAACCTGCAAAGAGTTTCATGGTGTGGTCAAGGACTGACAAAGAAGCAATAATCTCTAAAAGAATGTTAGCATAGAAGTTTTTTGAAACCTGTGAGATAAGAATAGAGTTTTGACAAGGGGCTTAGAATTTAATCGGGAAAGTTAGTGTGAAGGCAAAAACTTATTTTCAAAAAGGACAAAGTAACTATTCATCTCAGGTAAAAGTATGTCAAAAGGAAGGGTAGGAGATATGGAAGAAACAATTTTTTACATCAGTATATGGTATCTGAAAGTCTAGATGTCTTTCAAAATCAGCTGTACATATTTTTAAGTTGTTTGAATTAAAGTTAGGAAACAAATTTAATTGTGAATTACCTCATAACTAATGAAAAGAAGCCAAGGAAAGGAAAGGAAAATTTATATGACTTACATGTAAAGGAAAATTTACATGACGAATGAAAATTCATTTGTCATAGATTATTAATAATTTTACGTTAATGTTGATGACAGTGATGGATTAGAAAGTTGTCTTCCTTTAGATATGCATCTTTGATTCAGAATGTAAAAACATTAAAAAAAATAGATACTTTTGATTACAATATCATTTATCAACTCCTGGGAGTGGATTAATGATTTCATCTTGCTCATAGATAGGGGTACTTTTGAGTAGGATTACATTAACAATAATTAGTAAGGGGAATGTTGACAGCTGTGTATTGATCATTATGATTTATAGTAAATGACAATTTAGGGGAGTATAGATGGAGCCACAATTTGCACTAGCAAAGAAATGTAATGTGGGCAAAGCTGGAAAGAGAAGATGTTATGATTGCTACAGTGGTTCTCTTCCCTGCATTAAATTACAGCAATGCTGACAAGAATTGCCACTGCCAGAGAATGGGGATCAAGTTAGGCATTAGTTTTTAAGTGAGAATTGGATCATTAATAAAACATCCCAATTTCAAACTTTCCTCAGGTGCAACAGACCCATCAATTTTGGTTTATTAAGTATGTGGAAAGGCCTGAGACTGTCAAATACTTGGACTTAAATTTGTAATTCTAATAAACTACCCAAGTAATGTAAATTTATGTTTTCTAATCAACTTCGCTATGGCATTTGGTACTTCAAGCCACCCAATCTGTTTATGAAAATTAAACTAAAAATTACATTTACAGTATTTTTATTAAATAACCCTTGTTGTGAACAGCTTCGGAAAATGAAACAACTGCCATAAGTTTCCATGTTAAACAGATGTACCTGTTTAATTTAAATTCATTTATGTAAAAATTACCTTTATACATGTTTTTAATTTTTCACGAAATTATGTTTCCATATTGGGGAACCTTTGCATAAGTGTTTTATGCAAAAATCTAAACACCATATGTAACATAATCAAAAGCCCAACTTTTTACTCTTTGGCTCTTACATTTAAAAAGATATTTGGCTTTAGGTTCAGTATATTTATCATATATCTGCAATCACATTTAAAATATTTTCCATATAAACTGAGTAGTATGTTTTACAGAATGTAATTTATATGTTAGGATTCTAAACCTGTTTTGAAAAGTCTCTGATAAGAACTGTTCTCTAATTTTATTTTACACAATTTATACTCTGTGTATTCAGGTGCTGTTTTCACAGTTTAATTACAAGCAGTAGGTATACCTACATTATTATAACTTTTCCTTGGAGTAGGAAATATGGTGTACCACAATATCATTACTACAAAATAGCTCATCTTTTTGAATTTACAGGAAGCATATTTGAGCAAGAAAGGCAAGCTCTTATGGTCCACAGCTTTCACCAATGTATTTATTATTACTAAGTCTGTCGGCAAAAATGAGGGACACTTTTCTCCTCCCTTCCAAGTATACCCCCGTCCTCCACCCAACTGTTTATCGTAAAGACACGTAAGATGTTTTCATCCAGTGTTACTTCAGTAACACTTATTTTTCCTGAAATACTAAAATAACACTTAAAGAGTAATGGCCATAAATTGTTTTTCCTAGGTACAACTTTCAGGAAGTGGGCTTAGATAGAGACAGGGGGCAGTGTACAGATCAGAGGAGGCTCCATAAGAATGGACTGCAAAAATAATGGCTAACTGATGATCCTATAACAGACTGAGGTGATATGAAAAAGATAACTAAATTACTCACTGAAATTAATCCAGTGAAGAAAGAAATGAAATAGCTGTATCATGGAGAAATTAAGTGTTATTCCTTTTAATATGCTGCTTAACTCTACTTCTCTTTTTGTTTCTACTTTAATTAGAATTAAGGTTTCTGTGTGGTACTTAATCCTATAACATGTGTAGCACTAAGAGACAGTAATATGACCTGGTAGTAATAATAAGTGAGAGATTTCAATATGGAGCCTTAAGTGCAGGTGCTTTGAAAGTGACAATATTTTTCTTCAATGCAAACATCTTTAAGCAAGAACACTCTTCATTCAGTTCTGAAGTAGATTTATATGCCTGGATTTATCTATTCAGCACCTTAACCCCGTCCTCATTCTAACCATCACTTTTATTAATCACTCATTAATCACACCTTTAATAAGCACATAGTATGTGTATGTCATATATAGTACTTGAAAGATCAAGAGCTGAAGATCAAAACATAGGTAAATCATTGTTTCCGCTCTCATTCTTTATGTGTGTGTGTGTGTGTGTGTGTGTGTGTGGTACGCGAGCCTCTCACTGTTGTGGCCTCTCCCGTTGCGGAGCACAGGCTCCCGACGCGCAGGCTCAGCGGCCATGGCTCACGGGCCCAGCTGCTCCGCGGCATGTGGGATCTTCCCGGACCGGGGCACGAACCCGTGTCCCCTGCATCGGCAGGCGGACTCTCAACCACTGTGCCACCAGGGAAGCCCATCCGCTCTCATTCTTGAGAACTCACCATCTAATTTGGGGAAGCAGTGGAGGTATCAGTCATATAATAAATAACTGCAAATTTAGAATGAAAAATGAAATATCTTTTCTTTATTAATAAAGTCTTCTTTTAACAAAGTTGACTAATCACTTGACCAACAAATATTCTCAAATCTCTTAATAGATTTTAATAACCACTTATCAATGAAAAATAAAAAATTTAGCAGTGAGGAAGGGAGGGAAACTATTTTACAATTTATTAGCATATATATATACCACTTCTCTTTGAGCCAAGACATGAACAAAGTAAATTCAAATCAACAGACACCCACTAAACAACTGAAAAGGATGAGAGCACGTAATTCCATCCAGAGGAGAGAGGGACATCTTCATAGAGATGGTGACGTTTGAGGTGGTCCTGGGAAAATGAATAGGAGTTTATCACTCAGAATAAAGACAGTGGAAGAACATGCAGAAACACAGGGAGATGTGAAGAAGCAGGTGAGCAAACCAATGCTCACAGGGAGATCCACCTGTGGTTGTAGTGTAGCATCTGCAGATATCCAGAAGGGCCTTCTTTCCCACACTAAGCACACCTGATGTTCTCTTATAGGTCACAAGGATTTGTTGGAAATGCCTTAAGCAAAAAAATCAAATCAGTATTTTAGAGGGAAACATTCATCATTAAACAGAATACAGTTTGGGGAGAGGTAAAAATGGAGACCTGGAGATGGGTTAAGACACTCTGTCAATTACTAGTAGTGGGAATGTGGAAACATTATTTCACCTTGGTTTTCTCATCTGTGAAAGAGGGATAATAATTCAGAAGAAATAACATATATAAAACAAATAAAATAGAGTAAAAGCACCAGCAATATTTTTTAATACAGCAATAGAAAGCAGTAATAGTGGTGACATAGCAAAAAAAATTGATACTAAAGAGTCATGTTCAATGTTTAGATCAAGGAAAATAATTTCTTATGAATGATGTTAAGAGATCTTACAGGGCACTTAAAAAAAAAAAGTTTCATGGGGCTTCCCTGGTGGCGCAGTGGTTGAGAGTCCGCCTGCCGATGCAGGGGACACGGGTTCGTGCCCCGGTCCGGGAAGATCCCACGTGCCGCGGAGCGGCTGGGCCCGTGAGCCGTGGCCGCTGAGCCTGTGCGTCCGGAGCCTGTGCTCCGCAACGGGAGAGGCCACAACGGTGAGAGGCCCGTGTACCGCAAAAAAAAAAAAAAAAAAAAAAAGTTTCATGTTCAAGTATCTTTGCAGAGCCTTGGGTTAGCACAGCTAGGTAAATATATTTTCTGTGGGTATCTCAGAATCTCTTTATATTAATGCATATTATGACTCCCCACAAGCAAAGATGGCGGTCAGAGTTTCCTAAGCTTAATTAAACAGTTTTTAAGGAGTACCAGGCTCACTTTTAAGAGAAAATCTAGTATGATCTCAGGAAGCTTATGAGTCTGAGGGAGTTGGAGGGAAAACAGTATAGGTCCCAAGAAAGACTCTAGCTTTAAAGAAGAATAATTATTCTTTTTTTTTTGCGGTACGTGGGCCTCTCACTGTTGTGGCCTCTCCCGCTGCGGAGCACAGGCTCCTGACGGTCAGGCTCAGCGGCCGTGGCTCACGGGCCCAGCCGCTCCGCGGCATGTGGTATCTTCCCGGACCAGGGCACGAACCCGTGTCCCCTGCATCGGCAGGCGGACTCTCAACCACTGCGCCACCAGGGAAGCCCGAATAATTATTCTTGAATCACTCTTGTCTGGATATACTTTTTAAAACATTTTTGTGAAGGTTGACTTTGAAGTTTAATATTGTGGTAGGCAGAAGAATGACAGCCACAGTGATGTCTAAGCCCTAGTCCCTGGAACCCATGAGTGTGTTCCCTCACATGGCAGAAGGAATCCTGCAGATTGAAGAAAAGTTATGGACCTTAAAATAGGTATTGATAGATTTTCCTTGATTTTCTGAGACCAAGATTATCACTTGAGTCCTTAAAAGCAGAAGAGAAAGGCAGAGGGAGATCAGAGAGAGATACAATGACATGAGAAAAGGCAGGAGAGATGTGAAGCTGAAAGGGACTCGCGCTGCTGTGCTGACTTTGAAAGATGGAGGAAACAGGCCACAAACCTCAAAATGTGGGTGGACTCTAGAAGCTAGGGATGGCTTTGACTTGACAGCCAGCAAGGAAATGGGGAGCGTGTTCCTACAACCTCAAGAAACTGAATTTTGCCAACAATATAAATCAAAGAGGAAAAGGAGTCTTCCCTAGATCCTCGAGAAAGGAGCACAGCTTTGCAGACAACTTGATTTTACTCCACTCGGCCTTCTACCTTTAGAAACACACACAGAAAAGTACAGAAAACAGAAGTGTGCCAATTGACACACTTCCACATATTAAACACATTTATGTAACTAGAATCCAGATTAAGAAACAGACCACTTTCCCCAGTTATACCACTATCCTGACATCTAACATAATAGTCCTGTCTGGTTTTGAATTTTATGGATATGGAAAGATATAGTATGTATTCTTTTGTGACCTCTTTCCTTCAATATTGTGTTTATGAGATTCATCCATGTCCTTTCATTCCACTCTCATTACTATACAGCATTACATTATCTGGATGTCATATACTTTATTTATGTATTCTATTGCTGCTGGGAACTTTTTCTAGATTTTGGTAATTTCAAATATTGCTATGATGGATATTCTTATACTTCTCTTTTTTTAATATATGTAAACACTGTTGAGTTCATACTGAGGAGTGAAATTGCTGGATCATAAAGTATACGTGTATGTTTATGCACCCACATCTTCAGTAAGTACTTACAAATAGTTTTCCACCATTGTTGTACCAATTTATACACCACTAGTAGTGTTTGAATACAGTTTTGGTCTTGCTAGATTTCATGACTGCATAATTGCTTAGCCAGTAAACACTGAATGCCATAGTCATCTTTACATCTTACTAATCTTATCACAGTTATAGAAGGAGCTCTGAATTAGCTTTCAAATGTTGTTGGTTATCTTTCTGAAACAAATCCTTTAACAAACATTATGCTCTTGAGATTCAAGCTTTCTTATTAGTTTCAGCTCCTGATGCAGAGACAATGTCCCTCTGGTTCATTAGTCAACAGTAATTTGAACAAGTAGCTGGTAATAAAAGTCACTGAATACCTTAATTTCATATAAGAATGCATGAATTTATATATCTGTTTTCTTTTTTTAAAGAAACAGATTTTTTTTAAAAAGAGTGTGGGAAAAATAAATAGTTTAGGGAAATATATTAGCAGTAGTTGGCTACGTATAAGTTTGTGAGCAATTTTTTATACTTTTTATAGTTTTGCACTTTTCAATTTTTCTATTAGTTGATAACTGATAAAATATTTGTTGCTAGTTGTATGCAATAACATCAGAATTTAAAACTACATTATATGAAACCGAAAACATATCTTGAGAAAGAACAAAGCTAGAGGTATCATGCCCCCTGACTTCATACTATACTACAAAACTACAGTAATCAACACAGTATGGTACTGGCACAAAAACAGACACATAGACAAACAGAAAAGAATAAAGAGCCCAGAAATAAATGCACACACTTATGGTCAATTAATCTATAATAAAGGGGGCAGAATATACAATGGAGAAAAGACAGTCTCTTCAATAAGTGGTGCTGACAAAACTGGACAGCTACATGTAAAAGAATGAAATTAGAATATTTTCTAACACCATATAAAAAATAAAATCAAAATTGATTAAAGACCTAAATGTAAGACTGAAAACCACAAAAATCCTAAAAGAAAACACAGGCAGAACATTCTTTGACATAAATTATAGCAACATTTTCCTGGATCTGTCTCCTAACGGAAAGGAAACAAAAGTAAAAGTAAACAAATGGGACCTAAGTAAACAAAAAAGCTTTAGCACAGCAAAGGGAGCATTGACAAAATAGAAAAGACAACCTACTGAATGGGAAAAAATATTTGCAAATGATATGACCCATAAGGTGTTAATACTGAAGATATATAAACAGCACATACAACTGAACATTAAAAAAATAAAAAATGGGCCAAAGACCTGAATAGACATTTTTCCAAAGAAGACATACAGATGGCCAACAGGCACACAAAAGATGCTCAACATTGTTAATCATCAGAGAAATGCAAATTAAAACCACAATGAGGGGCTTCCCTGGTGGCGCAGTGGTTGAGAGTCTGCCTGCCGATGCAGGGGACACAGGTTTGCGCCCCGGTCCAGCAAGATCCCACATGCCGCGGAGCGGCTGGGCCCGTGAGCCATGGCCGCTGAGCCTGCACGTCCGGAGCCTGTGCTCCGCAACGGGAGAGGCCACAACAGTGAGAGGCCTGCGTACCGAAAAAAAAAAAAAAAAAAACACAAGGAGATATTACCTCACACCTGTCAGGATGGCTATCATCAAAAAGACCACAAATAACAAATGTTGGTGAGGATGTGGAGAAAAGGAAACCCTCATACACTGTTGGTGGGAATGTAAATTGGTGCAGCCACTGTGGAAAACAGTATGGAGGTTTCTCAAAAAAACTAAAAATAGAACTACCATATGACCCAGCAATTTCACTCCTTGGTATTTATCTGAAAAAAACATAGCCTATAATTCAAAAAGATACATGCACCCCAAAGTTCATAGCAACATTATTTACAATTGCCAGGATGTGGAAGCAACCTAAGTGTCCATCTGTTGATGAATGGATAGAGAAGATATGGTGTATATACACAATGGAATACTACTCAAGACACAAAAAAGAATGAATTTTTTCCATTTGCAACAACATGGATGGGCTTGGAGGATATTACGCTAAGTGAAAAAAGTAAAACAGAGAAAGACAAATGCTGTATGATATCATTTATATGTGGAATCTAAAAAATACAACAAACTAGTGAATATAAGAAAAAAGAAACAGAGTCACAGATATAGAGAACTAGTGGTTACCAGTAGGGAGTGGGGGGAGGGGCAAAGTTGGGATAAGGGATTAAGAGGTCTAAACTACTATGTATAAAATAAATAAGCTACAAACATACAACAAAGGGAATATAGCCAATGTTTTATAATAACTATAAATGGAGTATAACATTTAAAAATTGCGAATCACTAAGTTGTACACCTGAAACATAATATTGTTAATCAACTATACCTCAGTTAAAAACTACATTATATGATATCCTTGACTAGAACTAGGTTCTTTCTTTACATTTCTGTATATCAGAATTCTGTGTCAGGTTTAGAATCACAGACCAATCTGCAGGTTACAAACAGATGTAGAATATTGGGAATATAGAGAAAAAGAAGAAAAAAAAAGAAAATATAAACCTTATATGTGAAGAATGCTCTAGTTTAACTATAACATGTAAAATATGTAAATATATATATATGCATATAGTGGGGAGATGATATATATTGTACATATTGTATGTGTATATAGTGTGTGTGTGTATTTATATAGTGTAAATATATGTGATAAGTGCAGATAATCAGTTAAACACATAAAATGATTTCTATTAAAAGACTGTTAAAGGTGTTTTATAATCTCCTTTAATTTTGTCATGTCCTTAAGTAATATTTTAAGTATTATGTATAATGACTGCCTATTAATCCATCTTCTAGCTTAACCATAATTGGATAACAATACTTATTATTATCTATAAATGGTTTTTCCAAAGAGTTACTAAAAAGTGCAATATTTCAGTGAACCTATGAAAAAATAAAATGATCATAAATTTTAAATAAAATTTATTTTCATAAAATTTATGATCATCCATTTTAAATTTCTTAGGATAAATTCCTATAAGTAGAATTTCTGTGTTAAAAGATAAAATTTATGATCATCCATTTTAAATTTCTTAGGATAAATTCCTACAAGTAGAATTTCTGTGTTAAAAGTTAAGCATGTGTTTAGACTTGATGCTTATTTCTAGCTTGCCCTTCATAAAGCCAAAGTCTTTTAATTTCACATTTTAAATGTGAAAAATAAACCATATTCAGATCCATTTCTCCTTAAACATAATTAATTTTATTTTAAAGAAGATTGCTAATTTTACCCTTTATATAACAATTCACTGCCATTTTGAAAAGAAAGAATAAAAAAAAAAGGAGTTACATGTAGTGGAATCCTTGTGCTGGCTTGTATTAGTTTGCGAGAAACAACTAGGAAATTTTGAAAGGATTATTAACCTCTTAGTAGCTTGAAAGCGTGGTAGGGGTACCTACCTCAAAAATATTGGCAAATGTTACAAATTAAGCTCTACTTTTGTCTGAGAGCCAAATTACCAGCATACCATGATTATGCGTAAGCACTGGCAGGGTAGTTAAGCAGTAAAGGATATGATTTTGGTATCGCTAAACTGTGTTTAAAAAATTAGAAATGATTTTTAATTTAATCAGGAACTTAAAATATGCCCATTTTTCCACATCAAAATCACTATGAATAAGCTGGGTCTAATGTACAAAATGTGACTAGAGTTGACAACACTGTATTGTATAATTGAAATTTGTTAAAAGAGTAGAATTTAAATGCTATCATTAAAAAAATAGTTAAATTCATGAGCTGATGACTGTGTTAATTAGCTTGACGGGAAGAATCCTTTCAGAATATATACATATATCAAATTATCACTTTGTACGTTTTAAATATTTTACAATTTATTTGTCAATTGACGAAGCTGAAAAAAAATGTATGCAGGTACTTAGTCCTTTCCCATAATAAACTGCAGTCATCATCATGATGGATGATGACAACTAAAATTTCTCCTCTACATGGCAAGTGAGCAAAATGGAAACATTCTTTGAATTAATAAATCTGCATGAATTCTATTGTACCATGAGCAGAGGGAGAAACAGAAAAAAGTCATTGTGAATTATATGTTTTGAATATATTCATTAACTTGAGAGTTGAATTTTGACACTGTGAGAGTCCACATTACTCTAATTATTAGCATGGCCAAAACTCTTTCATGAGTTTATCTATTTTCCCTCTGTTATGAGTAAACTGTTCATCTTCATTGTTCTTTTAGCTATTAGTCCCTTAGTGTTTTTTATTACTTTGCATAAGCTATTTGTACAACAAAGACTATGAAGATTTCATCTTCACTTGCTACTTGTTGCAAATATCTTTCCATATCTGATTTTTCAAGTCATTAATTCATTTTTTATTGATATAATTGACATAAAACATTGTATTAATTTTAGGTGTGCAACATAATGATTTGATATATGTATATATTGGAAACTGATTACCATAATAAGTTTAGTTAACATCCATCAATACATATAGTCAGGAAAAAATTTTTATGATAAGACTTTTAAGATCTACTCTTAGCAACTTTGAAATATAGTCTGCCTCTGTATTTGCAGCGATTCAACCAACCATGGATTCAACCAACCAAAAATCAAAAATACTTCAAAAAATAATTCCAGAAAGTTCCAAAAAGGAAAACTTGAATTTGCCACATACTGGCAACTATTTACATAGCATTTACAATGTATTAGGGTATTATAAGTAATCTAGAGATGATTTAAAGTATACAGGAAGATGTGCATAGGTTATATGCAAATATTATACCATTTTTTATAAGGGACTTGAGCATTCACAGATATTGGTATCTGCAGGTGTTCCTGGAACCAATTCCCTGAGGATAAATACTAAGGGACAAATGTTTACTTCTTCCTTTCCTATTTGAATACTTTTTATTTCCTTTTCTTTTCTAATTGCTCAGGCTAGAAATTCCAGTACAAGATTGAATGGCCGTGGTGAAAATGGGCATCACTGTTTTGTTTTTTATTTTAGAGGAAAACTTTCAATCTTTCCTCTAGATGATGAATATGATGTAGACTGTGAATTTTTCAAAACTGGACTTATAGCATTAAAGAAGTTCCCTTTTCTTCCTAGTTTCCTGGTATTTTTATCATGGAAGGATGTTGCATTTTTTTTCCAAATGATTTTTGTGTTTCTTTTAATTGAGACTTCATGTGGTTTTTATGGTTTTGTTGTTGTTTTTGTTGTTTTCCTTTATGTTGTTGCTGCAGTGTATTACATGGATTGATTTTTCTTACGTTTAATCACGTAAGCATTCCTGGGGTAAATCCTACATGGTCATGATGTATAATCCTTTTAATATGCTATTGCATTTGTTTTGCTAATACTTTGTTAAGTTTTTCTGCATCTCTATACAAAATGGATATTGATGTATAGTTTTATTTCCCTTTAAAGCTTGTATCTGGTTTTGGTATCCGGTAATGCTGGCCTCCTAGAACGAGTTAGGAAGTGTTTCCTCCTCTTCTATCTTTTGGAAAAGCTTGAGACAAACTGGTGTAAATTCTTTTTGAAGTGTTTGGTATAATTCAGTAGTGAAGACATCTGATCCTGGAGTTTCTTTGTTGGGAGATTTTGGATTATTGATTCAATTTTTTATTGTTATAGGTCTGTTGAGATTTTCTTTCTTCTCGGGTCAGTTTAAGTAATTTGTGTGTTTCAAAGAATTTGTTAATTTCACCTAGGCTATCTAATTTGTTGATGTTCAATAATTTCTAGTATTCTCCTATAATTCATTCTGTTTCTATAAGGTAAGTTCTATCAATTATTCAAAGTGACTTATTGAAGTCTCCAAATATTATTATAGAACTATTTCTCTCTCCAATATTGTCAGTGTTTGCTTCATTTACTTTGGGACATTGTTTGCTGGTATATATAAGTTCCAAATGTTATACACTGTTTTGATGATGTAACTGGTCTTAGAATGTTTTCAACATTATAATCTGATTGTCATCATTGTTAACTGAATGAACTTATTTTGAGTTCACTAGGTCATTTGATAGATGTAAACTTGTCACATTAATTTAACTTGCTTCCAACCTAAACTATCACTGGCTTCTCTTCTTATGGTATTTACTAATTCTAATCTTTCATTTCTGTCGTCCCAATTGGAATCCAGTTTTAAGGGTAATATCCATCACCCACCTGAGTCTTATCAACTAACCCATATGCCTGTCTCTCTGTTATTAACATACTACCAAACTCTCAGAGCCTGCTCCCACAAACCAGCATTCCCAGATGCCACCTAATCAAATCAACAGCAAAGAATTTTTTCTCTCTGTAGGTTAGTAAAGCAAGTCAAAAACAACTCTGTCTGCCCTTATGATCTGAGTACCAGCATAAAAATTAAAAGAAACCACAAAAGAAATGAAGCAAGAGTACTTTCCAAAGTAATGCATAACTTATCTACATGTATAAATCACTCACAACATTTAATAACACAACATATATGAATTCTTATAAAATTCAACAATAAATACTGTAAATATATAATTATAGCACAAATGCAGGTTAATTGTGGTTCATGATTTCTGTTTTAAATAGTTGTTTTAAGCTGTCTTTTTGTTGTTGTTCCTTTTAAAGAAAAGAAGCATCAGGGGTACCTATAAAGATAGGGCATAAAGTAACATTTCATGACTTCTAGGGAGTATGATATGTGCAAAGGTCTAGAATAAGAAAACAATAAAATGGGTGCAAATTATTTTTCCAGTTTGAGTTAATAAAATAAATTTGGCACAATGAATCATAAATTATCATATTTAACAATTGAAATATAAAAATTTAATTGAATGTGATTAGAAACTTTTTTTATTTGAATGAATTTCTGAGTGGAGTGGCTTAGAAAATGGTCTCAGGGAATCTCTAACCCCTAAAAGCCCTGTATTTTATTTCAAATAGAAGATTTCAAAATGTCTGACCCCTTTATCAAACTTGTTCAATTTTGCAACCACTTTTCAACATTTAATTTGTCCTGGTTCTGTTACTATACACTGGGGATACAGAAATAGCTGACTCAATGGCTTCCCAAATGTTCATATTTAGGTGGTAGGTAAATGTGTAGACAACTTGTATTAGTCCACTCAAGCTGATCTAACAAAATACCACAGACTGGGAGGCTTATAAATAGCAGAAATTTATTGCTCACAGTTCTGGAGGCTAGGAAGTCAAGATCAAGGCACCAACATGGTTGCATTTTGGTGAGGGTTCTCTTCCTGGTTCATAGCTGATGCCTTGTCACTGTGTCCTCAAGTGGTGGACAGAGTTAGGGCTCTCTCTGGAGGCACTTTTCTAAGTCACTAATCCCATTCATGAGGGACCCACCCTCATGGTCTAAGCACATCCCAATACTATTATCCTGGGCATTAGGATTTCAACATATTAATTTGGGGTGGTGGTGGGGACAGAAACATTAAGACCAATAGCACACATATGTCTATACAGGAATTTATATTGTTAGGGATTTAGGATAACTGTGTGGAAGCAGAGTACAAACCAACCCAGAACAAGAGAAAGAAACAGAGCTCATTACAATGGTGCTACTTAAGATGAAAGAAGATATTTAATAATGTCCCCAAATCATAATTCCAGTTACAGAAACACAAGATTTTATGATCCTATTTTGAAAGTACACTCAGTACTTCATCACATCAACTCAAACCACTTTCACCAAATTCAGTACCCTTGTGTTATTTATAGAAATATGTATCTTCGTCTCTAGTCTTGAAATTCCTGAGATCAGCTACTATGTCCTAGTCAATTTTGGATCTCTTACAATGCTCAGTACACTGCTTTGAATATTCAAGATAAGTCATATATGTTTGCTATATAAATATATTGCAACCACAGCTTTATATAGAAAGAACAGAGGAATGGCAAATTTGGAGTCAAACTATGAAGATGTGGGAAAGTCTTCTCTGATGAGATTAGGGTAACAGCTAACAAACAGAAGTAGAAATAAGATACAAAAAGTTCCAACAGAACCTCCATTTATGTGTTAAATAAACATAATAGGGCTTCCCTGGTGGCGCAGTGGTTGAGAATCTGCCTGCTAATGCAGGGGACACGAGCCCTGGTTCGAGCCCTGGTCTGGGAAGATCCCACATGCTGTGGAGCAACTAGGCCCGTGAGCCACAACTACTGAGCCTGCACGTCTGGAGCCTGTGCTCCACAACAAGAGAGGCCACAACAGTGAGAGACCCATGCACCGCGATGAAGAGTGGCCCCTGCTTGCCACAACTAGAAAAAACCCTCGCACAGAAACAAAGACCCAACACAGCCAAAAATAAAAATAAATTAATTAAAAGAAAGCTCAACATTTAAAATTTGCTCTAGCAAATTAATTGAACCCAGAGAGAGGGTCCTGGGAACCTCTGATCTTCAGCAGGTTGGTCAGAAGTACAGGTAATAACCTGGTTTTGGCTTGGCATCCGAGGTGGAAGGGGTCGTTGGAAACTCCAATTTGTAGCAGGTCAGTCAGAAGTTTGGGTGACAACACTGGGCTTGGGACTGGCGTCTAAAGTTGAAAGGGAGGTAACGGTGTTGTAGGACTGAACCCTTAACTTGTGGAATCTGATGCTATCCCCATGCAGATGGACTTCAAAATTGAGTTGAATTGTAGGGTACCCGAAGATATTGAGGGATGACTGCATACAACACAGTGTTGTTCACTATAGTTACTATGCTGTATATTTCATCTTTAAGACTTATTTATCTTATAACTAAAAGTTTGTACCTCTAGCCCACTTTCACCTATTTCAAGCCCACACTCCAAACACTGCCTCTGGCAACCACATATCTGTTCTCTGTATCTGAGTTTGCTGTGGTTGTTGTTTTCAGATGCCATGTATAAGTGAGATCATATAGTATTTGTCTTTCTGTCTAGTTATTTCTCCAAGCCCATACAATGGAATATTATAAAGCTATGCAAAAATCAACTATTAATATAGGCAAAGCATAAATGAATCTATAAAATATGTCATTGAAAAGAAGAGATCAGACACAAAATAATGCAAACCAGCTAAAGCCATATGTGAATATGCACATGTGAAACCTTCCCCTCGCCCCACCTCAACACACAGACAGACAGACAAACATACTTAAGCCAGTGAGATACATGAACTTCTTGGAGAGAAAAACAAGGTATGGGTCTCCAGAGCCCTAACTTTAGAGTTAGCTGTCTCCATCCAGTAAAGCTATTTTTCTTCTTTGTTACAAAATATACTTCCAGAAATTTCCTTTTCATATTCAGGTTTTCCAAGTATGACAATAAAAGATAACATCTTTTTATATTTTCTAGCCTGGCCTATAAAATATTGATATATCACAAAGGAGTTCTTGATTTATTTTTAGTTCTTCTACTAATTTAGCTAGTTATATATTTATAATTTATATATAGTTACATATTTGCCATTGTGGAAGAAATTTTTTTCATTTTCATATTGCTACATATATATATACCATTATCTATTGGAGTTTCTGGAATACCTACATATTTCTTGGATACTAACATTCTGGAATAAAACATAAATTCTGACTACTAAAATAAGTTACCCGCACATCTATCCTCTGTATTTCTATTACAAAAAATAAAAACAAAACATTTATCAACACTGAGTAGATTCCTATTTTAAATGAATCAAAATAATTCCATCTCAGCTTTGTATACTAAATGGATCATGCATTATTAAAACATTTAATATCAGCAAGAGCTAATTGTGTAAAATTAAATAACAATGTTTTTCACTTAGAATTATTTTAGTTGCCTTCCAGCCCCCTGAAGGATAAGACTTTTTTGGCTCTCTCAGCTGGCCTATAATAAATGGCAAGGTTACAACTTTCCCTACTTAAGGGATGAAGGGAAAAAAAGGATATTCATAATTGATGCATACAGAAAATACTTATGCCTGAGAGTGCTATACCAGAGTTCTTTAAAGGCTATTTTAAATTGCACTTCAGAACCAATAAAAGATTTTACATTCTACATCTGTAATTTTGATGTTTTGTGCATATTATTATAGTGAAATATTTAATAATTATGATTAAATAATAACAGAAGTTATTCCATGGCACCATTGCCTGAATGTCTTTCTGGAATAGCTTATTTGAAAATAACCACAAAAGAAATTCCACTAATAGTACTAATCTTAATTTCTTTTATAGGAGAAAAAAGACATTTAGAGATAGTCATTAACCTACATATATGTTGCTTGAATTCCTTAGCGGCATACTTTTTACACTGGTAAGAAAAAAGGCACATTAAAATTTTGTAACTTCTTTAAGGCTATGTACTTGGCCTATTAGATTGATCCATTTTTGTCTATACCTTTCATGACATGGTGGATCGTTTAATAAGTGACTGGACATTTCTCTCTAGCAAGCATGGTTAATGCACATTCAGAGTTGCCTTCCAAAGTTAATGCACATGCCCAAATTACCCCTCTGAATAATCATGAAATTAAAATTACAGATTGGGGTTATATGGATGAATGAAAGAGAGGAAGAATTAAGAAGCAACAGAATGCCAGGATAATGTGACTACCGCAAGAACAGAGAGCCTATCTTGATTTGGTGATTCTCTGCCTGCTCCTCTCAAAGCTATTATCAAAGGTATTATCAAAGCTGGGAGTATGCGCACACAGCATGCTTTAGCAATACCGGCTGGGTAGGAATTGAATTAGCTGAAGCCAGGGGAGTTAAATGGAAAGACCTCAGCAAGGGTATGGCAATAGGTTCATAAAGCATTTAGATCAGGAGGAACAAAGCTGATCATTGTTAAGGTCCCTCCACAGAAACAGCTACGGTGAGTTGAACTATTTTTGTCCACACATTTTCCAGCTACTCTTACCATAAAGTAAAACACTTTAGCCTAAACGTGTAGTCCTTCCTCTCAGAATGCATACACCTTGAGAGAAAGATGTGACCTTGCTAGATGGAAAGCATGGGATAGCATCACCAGAGAAAAAGGCAGATAGTTGTCATCTGGGTTGCAAGGACTAGGAATAAGTACAATAGGTGAATGTAGAAAGAGAGATACCATACAGATAATACAGCCATTGCTATTGAAGTTATTGTTATTGCATTATCTTAAGAATTACACATTGCTTATACAAAAAAAAGTCTGGAAACATTTCGCTGTTCATGAAGCCCTTTCTTTAAAAAAAAATCTGTTAAGTTAAAAAATCTTGGCTAGGATATCACATCTATTCAGACACTCAGTAAAATCATTCACTTTGCTTTTCGCTCTAAAAATTATTTTCCTCATATATGAAAGAGGGGGAAAGCTGTTAATAGAACAGTCTGAGAAAATGGAAATTTTGGAAACATGACATTCTGACAAATTTATGAAATTGAAACTCTGTTCTGTAGTATATAGAATAGACTACTTGGAACCACCAAGGCCATTCAGAGGAGTCTGACATAATTCAATATTGAAACCTGAAGCTACAGAAAAAAGATTAAATAAACAACAAATTGTATTCTCCAATAGCCTGGCTCCTCTAAGAAAAGAAAAAAAGGACAGTATTCGAAAACTGCTTTCCTTTTACTCTCCTGAAAACAAGTGTTTCCAGTTATATGTTTAGTGGTAATTGACCAAGAACAAGCTCACACATTCACGGTCACCAATATTTTTAATGTCATCTTTTACATGTCAACCTTTCTCACATCAGTCTAACAGTCAATTTTACTTTCCTTTCCTTTCCTTATACGCGTTCATTCATTTGTAAAGCACTCATTACTTAATGACTTTTTCGAAATAGTGCCATGTTATGCCTATTAAATAATTATTCAACTATTAAATAATTTAGTTTAATCTTACTTTCTTACATTTATTTCTTCACTTCTTCCATTCCACCATCTTTTTTTCTTTCAAAACCCTAAGGAAGGGAACAGGGATAGACACAGGAACTATCTTCCTGGAAATTGATAAACATTATTGCTCCCACTCTTTTTATTTTAGCTTAAATTATTTTATTTTAATTCTTTTAATTTTAGTTAAATTCCTTATTTTAACTTTGTTCATGGCTCTAAATGCAGAGAGTAGGAACAAATTCACAATTAGGTTATATGGTGTTGGCAGGTAATGTAATAGGATGCTAGAGGAAAGAATAGAATAAGGACCTTTCTCCCTAGATTTGTAGCTCTCATACAATATGGTGCTATTCCATCCCAGTCCTATTCCATTGAAGCATCTCACCCAGGTATCTCATATGCCATAATCTATATTTTCCAAAATCAAATGCATAATATTAAAATATCATAATAGTTGATATATTATTTGAAAAAATCATCAAAGGAGAGGTATGCCAGAGTCAAGTTTTCCTTTGATTTGGTCTTAACAATACATAATAACAGATAGATTAACACAGTTCATATTGGTGTCAAAGGATTTTTAAAAATCTCTATTACATTATAAGTGCACTAATGATAAGCTTACACCTACTCGTTTCCCTTTTTTAACATTTTGATGTGCTTTACAATGTAAAAATCTCAACTACTGGGACTTATAATCTTCTCAGATTTGCATGATTTTCTTCTTCAAATACCAAATATACTTATCTGTAAGTATGCCAGCACTGTGTGTATGCCCATGCCCACACACATACAATTCCTACATTTTCAATATTGAGTATATTTGTGAAATACTGGCCCACGGGACAGAATTAAATTAGAATTATACCAGCAGTTAATTTTTATTGGTCTGCATTACAAGCTTCAATGCTGAATATCATTTTATAAACTCCCAGATAAATTATTTTAGCTATTTTAGGGCAGCAACTCTTTAAACACAGTAATTCATCTGTATGACAGAGAGGTTGCACATGCAGGAAATAAATTTTAAAATGTGCGACTGACAAAATAACTTTAAAAAAGGCCCTTATTCCTTTTTTCTGACCTACCCTGCTCCATCTTTATACAACAAATATTACTCACTGTTGCCTATTACATGTAACTTTATCAATATATTTATCTCTAAAGTAGGTTGTTAATTTGTCCAGATTTTATAACTTTCAGTTAATAACTTCAGTTGTTCCAATCTCATTTCTGAGTGAGAGCTCTCCCATCCACTATCTCAGGACAGGTCAAGAGGTCCAAGATGCAGGTGGACGTCAATTCTATCTTTACGTGTCTTTCCATGTTGCCCTCTTTTAAGCCCTAACACTTCACCATTGGGCAGGGTGTTGGGCTGCAAAAAAGTTCAGATTTGTCTTAACTGCAGGCTGCAGATGCCTCTTTAACTAACACTAACTTGTCTGTTGAGGCCATTGGTGTAAGCAAGATATTTTTCAAATACTGGCCCTTTTGTGGAATATGTGTGAAATTTCTTCAAAGACCCATCAGGACCTCCCCACTTCCCAGTTCCCTGATTTGGAAAACCAAGTGGAATCAACCACTACCACCTTTCGACTTCCCAGAGCTTTCTGCTTGGATTTCCCTTCTTCAGAGCAATCCTCCTTAGTGGGAAACTGGCAAAATCACTCAAGGCTGATCAACTTCCCAAGTAACCACTAGGCTCAAAGAAAATTCACCCATTCTAGTCCAGTCAAATGGAGGGTTACATATTGCTCCTCTGTCATTACCACTCTGTGCCTGGCTGCCTCTTTTCTCCACCCTCCTTAGAAAGGTACAAGCTGGAAAGAAAAATCACTGATTATACATATATCTAATAAGGAGGGAAAGGGTTGTTAAAAAAAAAAGGGAAAAGAGGAAGTTATATTGAAATATATAAATGCCTCAAATCAACATGCTGGACACTTTTAACGTATATAATGTTACATGTCAATTATATCTCAATGAAATATACATATATTATATATATATATTATTTATATATATATATACACACATATTCACTATAAAAGAAGAGAAAAATAGCCTTCAACAGCTTGAAGACATTTGAATCTCTAATAAGAGTGAGTCTGTTTAGGTGCAGTAGTATACTCATACAGAGACAAAGGAACTACCTCCTAGAATAAGCAACACAAATCCCACAAGGCCAAAGATTCTATTAGCAATCTGAGTAAGAGCTGATGCCAGGTGTTGCTGGATTGCTTCAGAATATGAGGATAGTTAGAGTCCCTTTTTCTTCAGCTTTGGGCCCCACTCTCCCAATCAGAGGCAACCAAAATGTTCCTTTTACTATCCTACAACAAATATACACATGCATATTTATAGACATATAAATGCACAATGCAAATATTTTACATATATGTGTATATATAAACATCCACATGCATACATATGTATGTGTATATCAGGTATGTATTTCCCTTTACTTCATGCATTCCAAATGTGTTTGCTTTCTTGTTGATTGTATGTAACCAATTACATTTGCTGAGATCGCCAAAGAAAAGAAATGCCTTTTTGCCAAACGCATGTATTAGAAAACTGTCAGTCAGTACTACCCCATTTGTCCAGAAATATTTATGTTACAGGAGTAATGAAAGCATGAGTATACAAAGTTTGAGTTCACAGAAATGTATACCAGTACCCTCTCCCCTACTCCAAAGTAAACAGCTTTTATTCATAAGGTTCTTTTATATATTTTGTGATTTTTTCATGATGGAAGGTTATATAATTTCTGAGCTCATTTTGAGATTTATATCTTTACAAAGAGGACACATTATTATATTTGCAATACAGCGAATTCTGAGGATGACTGAAAGCCACATTTTCAAAGATTAAAAAAGCTTTTTTAACCGCATTAAAATTATTTTTTGATTACATGCTGTTTATGGATGACCCATTACTTTCATCTAGAATCATTACTTTGATAGGAACTCCAAAGATTTCCAAAATCTTTTCCTCTCCAACTCATTTATTCACCCATTAGTTTTTAATACTCCCTTGACTACTTTCACCCCTATTTAAAGTCATGAGGTCTATTTGACTTCAAAGTACTTGACAGGTGTTCTATTTCCAAACATAAGCATCTGTTTAAATTGTTCAGACCAGAGGTTTATTTGAACTTGCTTACTGCACAATTCTGTGTCCTTATACAAAAGAGGATATATTCAATTTTTAGCTTACAGTTACAGCAGAGTGAACTAGTGAAATACAGCGATGGGTAATTATTTACCCACACACCCCTCTTCACTTGCTAAAATGGAGCTTAACATGTCTAACACTTCTGGCCTCAAATTTCTTTTCCATCTCAATAGGGCATTTGAAGTCTAAAACTGCCATATGTGTTCATTCTTACATCTATACTTCATTTTATTTTAGTCTTTTTTAAAGTTTTTTTTTGTTAAGAAATAATAATAAGTAATGACGAAAAAATTGGCTTCCATGCTTCAGGTTTCTAAAATTTCCTTCTATTCAATACTTTTTTCAAATTTCTTCTTCTAAATTATTAAAGACCCATACTCAAATATCAGTCCCTTTACACTATTTAACATGATTATCCTGTAACTGGGTAAAGATATAAAGGGTGTACTTATTAAATGTTAAGGTGAAATAAAAATGTAAACTAATGCACTGTATAATTTGCATACAGCAGATCTTGGCAGACTCTGAGGATAGGTCAAGGTTAATAGGATTAAGTGTCCTAACTTTAGTTGGGTTCAAAAAGCAAATATAGATCTCATTCAGTATGGTGATTTGAGTGGTTGGGTTTAACTCCTTTAGCACTGAAATACCCAATGAAATGATAAAATACAAATAAATACATAAATAGTTTAATAATTAAGCAAACCAACAAATATAAATGAAACAGAAAAAGAACTTAGAAAATAACAAAAAACTTTGCAAGAGATACTGAAGAATTTTTGGTTACCAAACTGAGGCCTAACTACCTAACTATACTGAAGCTCCCTGAAAGCAAATACTTTTAAGGCATAAAGTGGAGCATCACTCCATTGAATCCCATTGACATCCTTAGCTCACAGTGTGGATCTGGAAGCAAGCACAGGCCATGCTGAGGTGTGAACATAAATGTTCTTCTCAAGTTCCTCTCTGCTTTGCCTGGAGAGCAGGACACTACTGTCCTAAAGTAACACACATATATAAACACACACAAAACATTATCCCCTTGTAAAATATATGGAGTATAGTTTTTTAAACAAGCATCTGCCTCAGCTGTCAGATTCCCAATTATAAGTAAATACTGACACAATTTCACCTTGTTAAGCCTGCTCAGAGAGTCAGGAGTTCAAAGAAATCTAAGCAACTCTCTCTTGATAAAGAGATTTATGCCAAGGAAAGGGAGAAACTAGGAGAGAGTTATCATATGAAAAAATAACTCGACAAAGAAAGTAGAAAAAGCGAATGATAAATTGGATACTGCCCCAAAGCCAAGAATGGAGTATACATGGCTTGTTCAGTGAAGTGCATCAGATTTTCTTTGTTCTTCATTGAAAATCACAAACATGGAGGGCAGCAGGTGTAGCATTAAAATACCACTCAAGGGTGACCCTGAAGGACAGTGGTGAAGGAAAATCCTTCCAGTGGGCAAAACTCTGAGCAGTGCACCTGGCTATAAATTGCCTGGGAGGAGAGAAGAATAGAGGTATGAATTTTCTCTAGCTCATGGGTAGTATCTAACATTTTGGCTGGACAGTTAAGGATTTGGAAAAAATATCATGGAAAAATTGGTAACAAGAGATTCTGTAGCACTGGTTTGTAGACAGACTTCTCTGGATGGGTCCAGGGAATGAATAAATGTGTGTCATTTGTGGATACCCAGTAGACAACACCTCAGCAGAGGATCTTAATAGTCAGGTAGGTGGCTATGATGACTTTTTTCCTGTGAACATTAGTCAGCCTCTTTCTCCAGGTCCTTCCATCCCTATGAAAAAAAGTTGTCACAGCGTCTATAATGCTGTAATGTATAAGTTTATCAAAGTGAACTTCCACTTCCCAAGGACTGTCTGGCTAGAGACACTACTGAATGATCAAACTATTAGCACACTATCAAATATCAATGATAAACCTCTGCTTTTGGCTTGATTCCCTGAGAGGGGACAGCCAGTTACCTGGTGACAACTTGATTATACTGGATCCCTTCTAAAACAAAAGAGGCAGCATGTTGTTCTCACAGGAACAGATATTTACTCTGGATAGAGACTTGCCTTCCCTGTCTACCGTGTTTCTTTTAAAACCAATAGTTCACTTTACAGGAAAAAAGGTTTGGCTATGGGCTCACACTCTTGGAATTTACTGATATTACAGTATATGCCATCACCTTCAAACAGCTGACAAGGTAAAAAAAAATGGGATGACGATTTAAAGACTCACAGTAATGGTGCTCCCTGTGTGGTAACATATTGGGACTGGGCAATGTCTTCCAGGATATGAGATACGCTATGAAAAAGTGACCTATATATGGTACCATTTCTCCCATATCCAGGATTAACAAGTCCAGTAGCCATGTTGTACAAATGTGAAGAGCTCTTTTTTGCTATTGCCGCTAGTGAATCTCTAGTGAGAACTTTGCTCATCACTACAACTCTGAGTTCTGATAATTTGAGTCTTAGTTCTGAAGGGAGGACTATTTCTCCCCAGGGTCACAACAGTGGTTCCATTAAACTGGAAAATGAAAATGCCACATGGTCACTTTGGGCTTCTCATGGCAGTGAATCATCATGCACAGAATGGACTGATGATACTAATCATTAAGGGAAGTGGGATGGGTACTCTAGAGTGGAAGTGAAAAAGAGTATGTCTGGAATGGAGGAAATGCTACTGGGAACCTCTTAATGCTTTCATGTGCTGTGATGAGTCAATAGAAAACTGGAACAATCCAATATGGACAAGACTAGCAATATCACAGATCATTCAGGAATAAACTTGGCTCAAGTATAAAAGTCTGGGTCACCTAACCAGACTGGAATTCCTTACTGGCTGAGGTGCTTGATGAGGGCTGCTACAGACTTAACTGTGTCCCCTAGAATTCATATGTTGAAGTCCTAACCTCCAATGTGCTGGTATTTGGAGACGGGGCCTGTGGGAAGAAATTAGAGTAGAATGAGGTCATGAGAGTGGGGCCCTCATGATGGGATTGGTGGCTTTATAAAAGGAGGAAGAGAGAGAAATTGCACTTTCTCTCTCTCTCCATATTGTGAGGACACAACAAGGAGGTGGTAATCTGTAAGCCAGGAAGAGGGCTCTCACCAGGAGCCAATTGCCCAGCACTTAGATCTTAAACTACACAGCTTCCATAACTGTGTGAAATAAATGCCTGTTATGTAAGCCACCCAGACTATGGTATTTTATTATGGCAGCCTGGGCTGACTAAGACAAGGGCAAGGGGAAAATGTAGTATGTAGGGTAGTGCAAATGCCACCTTGGACCATATGGACTAGTTACAGAAGAAAAGGACTGTGGTAGTTATATTACATAAAATGGAAAAAAATATGAATATATATATATATAATATTTTTATGTGTGTATATTCAATTGAAGGAAGAAATACTCATAAGGATATAGTCATTTTTCTGTAACTAGTTGTATGGTCCGAGTTGATAAATAAATAAATAAATAAATACATAAACACATGTATACACTTTTATACACACATATTTGTGTATATGCACACACATGCATATTTCATACATCATGCATTTATATTTTGTATATATATATGTATAGTATGTGTATATATGCATGTAGATAAGTACATACACACAATTGTTTCCTTTACTCCTTCCCCTATTCATAAAATGTGTTAAGAATAATTAACGTATTTCTCAATTTTTAAGTTATAAGCTATGAAAGGGTGATTGTGACTCAGCTAGAAAAGGAATGTACATTATTCAAAGACAGATAAAGCGACTTGTATCCTTTTTGAGGGAGAAGGTTAGTATGTTCACAGTTTATGTGGGATAGTTGTATGGTTTTTCTATCACTTTACTCAGAAAGAATACATTATGAAGAAAGTGCAATACAAATGCCAAGTTTTCAATGGTGATTTTCAAATGTTCAAATCTATAAACTGAAGCTACTTTTTCCAGAATTCCTGGCATGGATAAACGGTAGAGGTTGTCTGAAGGGAAATTTGTGTGCGTCATGGAAAGAAGAAATGAAGTGACAGCTATTACTGCCTGAAGGTCACTGTGGTGAGAGGAGGGAGAGACATGGCAGAGGTTAGGGTGGGTCCAGCTTGTCTCTGCTGCTGCCACTCCAGGTCCAACTCCTCTTGCCAAAAACTGACACTGCTGCCAGCAAGCCCACACCAGAAGAAGCATCAACAGACTTCCACAGACGTATCCACCACCTTCTCTTATGGTTCCCCTCTGGCTGATAGAAGTGCCCAGCTTCCCAGCTTCCCTGCCACTCAGATCTATCCAGCTGTGCCAGGACTGCAGAAGTGCTAGTCGGTGACTGTTCTCTGACTCTCCAAGTGCCTTTTCAGTATTTTACCTCCTAAAATACATTCCTTATCCTAAAGTACTCATAGTAGTTCTGCTTCCCTTATCAAATACTGATATAGAAGGTTACATATATAAAGTACAATAAAGATAAACCTTTCATAATATTCTATATATCAAGTACTGGTATTAAAATAAAAGATAAAGCTGATAAGAAACATGAGAAAAAAAATTTTTAATCTGAAAATTCTTTAGCTTTGATTTTTAAGGATCATATTTATTTAAACTAAATTAGAAATTAAAGTTTATGGATATCGTTATATATCTATCTATATACATACACACAATTGTATGTGTGTATGTATATCTATATATATTGATCACAATATAGGTCCAAAAGAAAAATTTTCCCAAATCAACACAAAAGCAAAACAAAAATGTGTGGGCCACACAACTCCAATTCAATTCAAAGGAGACAGATACAAATACGAAAAACATAAACTAAATATTTGGAAGTTAATAATAATAACAATAATATATAACTCTTTCATCTAAAAAGCAATAAAATTTCTACTTACAAAATATTTATAAAATAAATATAATTGGGACATTTCTCAAAGGCGAATTTATATACTCAGAGATATCATTAGTGATAAATCCAAAGCTCTAACAGTTTCATGAATAATAATAAATAAAATATAGATGAAGTAAGCATTCAACTAAATACATTTTTAGAACCAAAGAAAATAATTTATGAAAGAGGATTTTATAAATGTTAGAGGAGAATTTTAAGAAATTATTACAAAAAAGTATAGAATCAGAAAATTCAAGAAATAATTATTTAGGAAAAAAATAAGAAAATAATACCTTTTGAGCCCTAATCTAATTGAGGTAAAACTAAACATACACACAAATATACAATATTTTAAACGAGCAAGGGAATAAAATCACTTAAAGGGAATTTTAAAAATAAATGAGGATGTATTTGAAATTACTAAATAATTTTTTTTTCCTTTAGGAAGACAGTAATTATCGGATTAATTCAGAAAAATGTAAAAAGAAAATTAATAAGCAAATGGTCATTATGGAACTGGAAAAATGTTGGTAACACTCAACCTCTTATTAAGATGACTGGCATTTATTTTTGAATACTTTACATACTTGTATAACCTCTAAAAGGCTAACAATTTCAATGCCATTTCAATTTTCTGTAGAACAGAAAATAAAATATTCTATAAAAATTGGTTGTTATTTACCACTGGAAAAAGTAATTTAAAAAACATACAAATAAATGTAAAATTATAAATGTGATATGTGCCAGCACATCTTACAAGTGACGATAACAGGGCAAGTGGACTTAGTCGAGAGGTCAAGAAAAGATTCCCTGAGGAAGTGATTTCTAAATATAGTTAATGAAGTTAAAGAAACAATATGTGAAAAGTTCCCTTGTGAGGAAAGAGGAATTAAAAGAACACTAGTTAGGCAGGTATTGTTGAAGGATTTGGAGTTTAACCTAAATGAAATGGCAATTAAGTGAAGGAGTCTGAGCAGAGAATATTATAATCACAACTGCCTTTGAAAACGATCACTCTACAATACAGAAAATGGACTGGAGGAGTTTGCTGAGAATGAAATAAGGTCACTTAGACAAGTATTACAATTGTCTATTTGAGAGATCATGACAACATGAGATGGTGAAAAACACCTGTATTGGAGAAACGGTTTTTAGGTAAAAATTACAGAATTTTATTGTGTACTAGATGTGAGGGTGAGGAAGAAAGGTGTCAAGGTTGACCTCCCAATTTCTGATTTATAAAAATGGATGGGGAGCAATGTGATGGATTCTGGGATGATACTAAGAGATAATTCACTGAAATAGAACACAATGGAAGAGGACCTCATTTGGTGTGGTTTGATGGTATAAAAGAAGTAAAGACAACGTTTGGCAAAGAGGAGAGGATGGTGAATGAATTCAATATTGGATATGAGTTGGAAATGCCTTTGAAATAGTCAAGTGGAAATATAAAGCAAACATCTAGCAAAATGGGTCTGAAACTCAGTGGAGCATTCTGAGTCAGAAAAAAATTATTCTTGAAATAATGATAACTGGATAACAATCAAAATCTTAGAGGTAGAGCAGACTGCCTAAAATAAATGTATAGAATGAGGTTAGAAAGCTAAGACTTTTACTCAGAGGAGTTTAATATTTAAAGCCTTATAATCTGAAAAGAAAATGAAAAAGGAGCAACCAGAGACACAGCAGAGGAACAGCCATGCAAGCTGATGGAGGAAATAGCTTGAAGAATGATGGGGTGCTCAGCAATGCCAAATGTTGATGGGACATCGAGGGATAGGAGAACGGAAGTAAGTTTATTATATAATTTCTCACAGGATTGCAGTTTTAGTAATGTGATAGGAACAGAAGCCAAATTTTAGTTTAGTGAGGATTAAAGAAATTAATAGGACTCTTTCAAGAATCTGGGCTATGAAAGGGCATGATAACTTGTGGGAGATGAAGAATGAAGGACATTTTTTTTCTTTTAATTGTTATTAAGTATGATATTCACCCAGGAAAGTGCACAGCTCACAAGTGTATATCTTGATGAATATTCTTCTTGTAAAACTAGAGGCATAGTCAGGATCTAGATAAAGAGACAAAACATTACTGACATCTTAGACACCTAACTGACGACTCCTAAATTCTAAAAGCATAGATTAATTTTGCTTGTTTTTATACTTCATAGAAATAGAAGTGACTATTGGGTGCTTTTTTGTGACTGTTGTGAATAAAACTTTTTTTAAAATAAATGGAAGATATTTAACAACTTATATGCCATGTGTTAAAGAAATTCTGTTGAAAAGAAGCTTGATGAACAAGAGGCAGAGGAAGAATCAAATTATTGGTAGAAGCACTGGCCCCAGGAAGGGGTAAGTGTGTCTCCTCTATTTCAAAGTGGGGATTGAGAAAAATCTAGGCAGATGTAGGCAGATTTTTATTCCTAAAAGTGAAAAGTTGAGGGAATTCTCTTCTGATGCTTTCTATTTTTTTTTTCTGTAAAGGAGAGAATATCTACGGAATTGGCAAATTTGGTAGTGGTTTTGCTCTTCTGAGGTTTACAGAGAATGAGAGAGGTTTGAAATGATTGTGCTAGAGAACCAGAGACAGTGTTAATCAGATAAACATAAATCAGCAGGCGGTATTGACAATTCGTCTGAAATTGGTAATCATGAATTTTACATGAAGAAAACTATAACATTTTCATGAAATACATTTTAAGAATAAATCAGTAGGAAGTTATGACCCCTTCACGGATGTGAATATTCATGATCTCAGTGGCCTTTTTGTTAATATTAAAATTAATTAATACAGTTCTCTTCAAAAATGTATTTATGGATTTTGTTTTTGTATTATCTTAAAGGGAATGTAATGAAATGAGTCTAGGTTCACAGAACTAATCTCTATCTTCATGAGGTATAGAGCATAGTTGAACTGACAAGTATTAAACATGTAATTATGCAAATGATTAATATAAAAGAAACTTGCAGAATGCTTTAGGAGTATAAAGCTGGGAGTGATTATATTATCAAAGTAAGAAGCTTTCTGAGGAAGTGAAATTTAAGCTAAATGGTGAATCAGTAATAGCCAAGTTGTAAAATGTGGAAGACAGATGAGTGAGGAGAGAGGGAAGAGTATTACAAGAAAAGAGATCATGTGAAAGCCCTGTATCAGGAAGTACTTAGAGCTGTAGAACAACTGAAAAGGGGTTATTAATCTAGTGCTTGTTGTAAGGAAATTGCATGAAATGAGGCTAGAGAGTTATAAAGAGGTATGGAGAGGCCATAAAATGAAGCCCATGGTAAGCATTTTCCATTTTAAGAAAAATGATGCAGTAGTTTAATTTGGGATTAGAGAAAGGCATGATATTACAGTACTCAAAGTGTGAAATGGTAGTGTCCCTGACTATCATGATGCTGACAGTGAAGCTTGAGATTCAGTGGATAGATTTGGGAACTAATTATAAAGGAGACTCAATAAACTTGACATTATGTTTGAATGGGTAAGGGAATGGAACATTGTCATGGATGACTTTTAGGTTTCTGAATCGAGCAATTGAATGGATATTTTGAGAAAAGTGAGAAAAAGAATAAATTGGGAGATTGGGATTGACATATACAGACTGCTATATATAAAATAGATAACTAATAAGAATCTACTGTATAGCAATCAGGGAACTCTACTCAATACTCTGTAATGGCCTATATGGAAAAAGAATCTTAAAAAAGAGTGGATATATGTATATGTATAACTGATTCACTTTGCTGTACACCTGAAACTAACACAACATTTTAAATCAACTATACTCCAGTAAAAATTTTAAAAAGAATAGGTTTCAGAAGAAAGATTATGAGTTCATTACTGGACATGTTGATTTTGGGTGTCCCTGTTAAAGAAATACTTAGTGGGTATGGAGTAAGAGGGTAGATATATGTATTTGGAGAAGAGAGGTTCCAATAGATGAGTTTTTCTCACTCTGTTACTGTTCAGATAAATTTTAATGAACATCATTTACACCAAGCTCAAAAAGAAGATGCCATGATGATTGAAAAACTCAACGATATATCTTGAGGTACCATTATCTAAAGAAAAGGCAAAGAGAGTATATGAGGATTGAAATAAAGGGATATCTTGGTTTAGTTGGCAAAAGATGACTTATGTATCTAGGGCCTTAAGTGTAACATTTTTTCATCCATAATCTGATCAGTTTATTTTTAGGTTACAAATTGTGGAGAATGAAAATGAACTAGATTGTGTTAGCGCTACTGCCTTCTCAAGCTAATCTGATGCCTACAAAATAGATGATCCATTTGAATTTCAATACCTGAACTATGACAATTATTTCTTTAAGCAAACACATCTTATTGGATTAATTAACATTTTACAATAACAGGAAAAAGCAAAGCAAAAGTTCTGTATTTAGGTAAAAATAAATGGAAGAAACCATATTAAATCTGAAACATTTTCTGCATACCTGAAATCTAAAATGTATAGTCTGTTCTGCTGATATGAAGTCTATGACTAGAGAAAGATGACCTAAATATTTCCCTTTGACTTATTACAAGACTCACTTCTTTTTACTGTGAACAGATATAGTCCTCTTGCAACATGAACTAAACAGTGAACAAACACTAAGCAGAACCTTGAAGCAAGTGCAAATTTGAAGCAAGTGTAAATATTGAAACTTTTGAGAAAAAAAGCATATAATCAAGGAAATTGGCAAGGAAGAGCATGTCTATTATTTTTTCTTTTACTGCAAAAGTAAAGTAAGGGAAGGGAAAGATATAAACTAGAACTAGATCCTAAACTTAGAAATACATAAGCAATACAATTTGCTGATAATTCAGAAAATTATTATACACAAATAAATCATTGTTAAAAGGTTCTAAACTTTGTTGGAAAGATATTATGATCTTACTTAAATATAACTTGTGAAGTTTTAATTTGCAAAACAAAAAGTTGGCCTATGGTTTTGTTATAATTTTAGGAATTTATCTGGAGAAAATTTTAAAGTCAGATGGTATCTAGGTTATTGAGGGATGGTTAATGAATGTCATTCATTTTTTCATTCCTTTTTTATTTTTCTTCAATACATTTTGCTCCTATTATTTGGCAATGTATCTGGCTTGGTATTTTCTACAGTTCATGCAAATATATGCCCTCCAAATATACACGTTTCCAAGTAGTAAAAGCCATAACTTTTGAAGAGATATTTCTATCTTTCTTATGCACTTATATTCATATTCCAATATTTCCTACAATTTACTTCTTCATGAACATTAGAAATAAATACACAAATCTCTTTTTATGCAGCTGAGAAATGTAAATGCCATCATGAGCTTAGGTCTTAAAAGCTCTGCTTTTATTTTATCTGTCATGCAAAATGCTAGCATGTTAACAGAAAAAAGAAACTCTAAAATGACCCTAAACTTCATAAACTAAGGAGAAACAGACTATGTGTAATTCAACACTAATAAACTAAATATTAATCTTAATTAATTTCTATGCTTCAAGCAGGGATAATTTTGTTCTGATTTTATGTGTTTTAATTTCAGATTTGTGAATTAGGTAAAGCTAATTCATATTTCTGAAACTACTTAGGAGATAACAGAAAATTACCATGGCAAAGTCAGACTTGATCTGTTTAACTCATTGTGAATCAAAACTACTAAATTTTTAAACCAACTTTCTCTCTGTCTCTCATAAATATATACATACATACATGCATACATACATAAATACAGAAATAAATAAAATAAGAGAAGTAATCATCAGAGCATAGGGAAAACACGGATAGACCTATGCATGTGGTAGAAGTGTTAAATCTAAATAAAGATGATTTCAAAGAACACCAGGTAAAGAAAGAAGATAAATGTATTATTACATTTAGGAAAAATAAAAGATTATAGAGACAAGGAAGAGTGGTCTCAGGGAACAATACTTGTTTGTAAGAATATTAATGCTTATTACAGATATAATAACAATTTTAATATTTTTTAAAAATCTGGGGCTTCTCTGGTGGCGCAGTGGTTGAGAGTCCGCCTGCTGATGCAGGGGACACGGGTTTGTGCCCTGGTCCAGGAAGATCCCACATGCCGCGGAGCGGCTGGGCCCATGAGCCATGGCCGCTGAGCCTGCGCGTCCGGTGCCTGTGCTCCGCAACGGGAGAGGCCACAGCAGTGAGAGGCCCGCGTACCGAAAAAAAAAAAAAATCTGGGGAACTAGAGGGAGGGGAAGTGAGGAAAGTTGTAGAAGAGCCAGGCCACAATAAACCATGATGAGAAATTAATAGATGATATGTAAATTTGAAAAATAATGAGTTGTAATATAAGAATATCATCATGCATAAATACAGAGACAAAGAATAAGTAAAATATCTCTGATACAACAGGACTGTGGCTTGGGTAGTGATGGGCCAGGGAACTGACATATTCTGCTACAATCTGCATTTTGAACTACCTATATATCAATATATTACTTTAATAAAACAAACATTAAAATGATTATTCTGAACTTTATAGGAATAATTAAATGGAGAAAGATAAAACAGTCATGATAACATTTATAGGGTGCTTACTGTATACATGAGCAAGGTTTTGTGAGTACTAACACATGGGATTCCCATAAAACATTACTAATACCAGAAAGACTAATTAGAAGGTCATTGCAGTTATCTATGTGACAGACAGCAGATGTTTGAATTAGGTAATGGAAGAATAAAGGGAAATTAATTTTTCACAGTTAGATATACTTTGGAGGCGTAATTCATAATACTTAGTGATAGATTAAAAATAAAAAAGAGAATATGTAAAAAAAGTGATAAAAAGGGAAAATGAAAAATATATCTCAGTTTCCTAGTTTGACCAATAACTCAAATATTAAGGGTCAAGTCTTTAGTTTTTCAGATTCTCCATAATCTGCCTCCACAATAACTTGTAAATATCACTTGCAAAACACTTTAATATTTTCAAATTGGGTTCTTACTAAATCTAAGCATAAACATCCTGTCTCTTGCCAAGCTCTGAATCACTGTACCCTGTTAGCCACTGTTACCAGGGGCAACACTTGTGAACTCAGACTCAGGCATCCCCAGCTACTAAGTTGTTAAGATAGACCCAGGAGGAAGACAAATTTTATAATAAAAAGGCTATGGCTAGTACCAAAGGAATAGGAACAATGGTACATTAATAGGATGAATTGGTGTTTATTCCTTTAAGTGCAACTAGACTATGTGATTTTAAGAAAGAAATTAACTTTCCATGGCATGAAATTAAAGAGAAAACTGGGTGCCGGTATACCTCACTTTATTGCCCTTCGCTTCATTGTACTTTGCATTTATCTCGTTTTCTGCTAATTGAAGGTTTGAAGGTTTGTGTCAACCCTGCATCGAGAAGGTCTAACCTTGCAATTTTTCCAACAGCATTTGCTCACTATGTGTCTTTGTGTCACATTTTGGTAATTCTTGCAATTATTCAAACTTTTTCAGTATTTTTATATTTGTTATGGTGATCTGTGATCAGTGATTTCTGATGTTACTATCACAAAATTATTATGACTCCTTGAAGGCTCGGATGACCGTTAGCATTTTTTAGGAATAAAGTATTTTTAAATTAAGGTATGCACAATTTTTTAGACATAATGCTATTGCACTTTTAATAGACTACAGTATAGTATAAACATAACTTTATATGCACTGGGAAAATCAAAAAAATTAGGTGACTCACTTTATTGAGATATTTGCTTTATTGCAGTGGTCTGGAACTAGACCTGCGATAACTCCAACATATGGCTATACTACCAGTCTTTGTAGATAGGGTGTACTGGAGTCAAAGCACCCAACATATTCCTGCCCAACCCAGGGGATCAGAGCTCACCTTTCCAAATGTTGGAACTGAGAAGAAGCCATATTAGGTGGCTAAGAATGAAGAATTAGGATACAGTAGTAAGAGGCAAGAAATATTGTACAATAATTAAGCATTCTGTGTCATTTTCTCATTTGTAAAATGAGATGATTTAAAAAAAAAAAAGAAAACCTCCCCTCCTGGGGTTGTTGTGAAGACCAAAAGAATAAATAAAGGTCTTTGAATAGTGCTTTACTTACTTCCCTCATGTTCCCCTAAAGCAGCAGGCTTTGGAACAACACAAGAAGGACTCTGGTATCAAGTTACCTGTGAACTTCCCATTCAGAAGAAGTGAAATGAATACCAGATGGGGCAAAACCCTCAAGTGGGAGCCCTGGAGAAAGCACAGTAAAGACTGAAGAGATTTAATTCAGGTCTTCCAACTCTGTACCACCCTATTACACCTTCATCAAAAGAATTGCTTGATCCAATGTCAAAGTTTAATGTATGGTGATGTTTAGGACTGAAGGTCTCTGGCTTCTAATAACCTGGGGATGGAAGGGGAAACTTTGCCCTTCCTCCCAGATTATTTGGCAGAATAAATTACAGGCTAGGTAATAACTTCCTATGCCTGGGAGATCATAGCACTGTTTTCTCTCCTTAGTAGGGCAGAAAGGAAAATCTATGATCCAAATATCACCTTCAGGTCTTCCCAATGCCCTCTTTGCTACCTTCTTTATCTGCTAAAATCCCACTCCTACTGTATATTCCAGATTAAAAACTATCAGCTTCTCATAGTTTTTAAGTTATGAAGAGACCCGAAACATGGGCAAAGTAGGGCAACTTGGAATGTAAGTCAGAAAGTCTAGATTTTGGGTTTTCTGTCACATGCTACTTGAGCAACAGTGATAGAGCTAACGATTTTGACTGGCAATTTCATCATCTGAGAAACAGGAATAATTAGGCTCCTGAGATTTTGAGGGATTCCATTTTGTGATACAAGCAAACTGAGTACCTGGCTTATGGTAGGATTGTCTTTCCTGGTCTATCTGGATCCCCACTGATTTATTTTCCTACTTCTGACTTTCTATAGTGCCTTTAGTTTGCACAAGAGAATCTATCATTTAAGTAGGCTCTATAACTATCTCTGTCTCGGGTTCCCTATGTGCAATTTCTTATCTCCCCAACTGCATTATAAGCTATATAATGGGCACAGACTATGTTTTCTACTCTGTTGATCCTTCGTGACATTTAATTCAAATCTATTGCTATTGCTCAATTAGTGCTTATTAATTGTCTTATATATGACGAGTAGCCCTTTCTGGACCAGACTAAGGAGGTCATAATAAGAAAGGATTAGAAAATGTCTTATATATGACGAGTAGCCCTTTCTGGACCAGACTAAGGAGGTCATAATAAGAAAGGATTAGAAAACATGCTCTAAACATCAGCTTTCTGAATCATGTACACAATCAAATGGATGGAATTCTTAAGATAACTGCTTTCTGTTACAAACTGAAAACAGATTGGAGTGGAATAGATGACCAGTAGAGTTTAATATCCAAAATCAGCTTCAAATTATATCTGCATATGTGACCAGCACTAGGAATAAAACTGTTTCTAAGAATGAGAAACAACTTTCCTATTTCATTTCTTATCACTTTCAACACACATACTCTACTCAGCATCCTCCACTTGGTTTCTTCAGTTCACAAGTAACTGTGTTTGTACTCTTTCTAGTCTGGAAGATGGTTCTTCTGTTTCTTCAAATAATCACTCCTTTCTAGAACTAGGTCAATACAACCGCCATAATGAAAGTTTCCATCACTCCTTCAACCTACACGTTCTCTTTTGAAAGTATATTGATCTCTACTAAGTAGAACAGTGCTCAGAAGTAAGTTGTTTAAAGAATTGTTTTATGACATCAATTTTATTTACAAATTTTATTGACTATTCATAGTATCAAAACCACTTTGTTCAAGCCAAAAAAAAGATAAATTATAATCTCTGTTAAAATAATATATAACAGTACAGAATTTAGAGAAGGGCCTTTCTTCAAGTGTGATAACTGCAATAATTATGTGTAAATAACAATTATAAAATATGGTAAATAAACTTGATGAGTAAAGTTACAATGACTTTGATTAAGAGTAGATGATACAGACTACTATGCCTTCAAAGACAAGTGACTATAAATTCAAAGACAAGAAATTAGAAACAATTGTTTTTACTTCCTAAAGAGCATAATATGAAATGTTCTTACTTTCTTCATGATCCAACTTTAACCACCAATAAAGTAAATTATGCTTTTGCAAACTGAAATAAATCTTTCAAAAAGAGTATTTAGTTCTCACTGATACCTCAAAATTTAGGAAAATAGTTTTAATGTGTCTTTATTTTTAATGACAATGTAGATAATGCATAAGTTCAATAAAAAACCTGTTCTAATTTATAAACATATAATTGAACAAATCAACTGTTCAAGCAAGGTCATTTCTGGTGTGTCATATTTGAGAACAATTTTGATTTTACCAAGGATGATAAGCCCACAATTAATAACAAGGGTTTTATTTCAAATATGGAAATAATGCCTACAAAGTTCTTCCCAAGAAACTGGAATGTGTTCTATGGCTTACAAGTATCCAGGGTTGCAGGTAGTTATGAAAGTCTTCCCAGTAGGCCAGGAAACCTAACAAATATTGGGGAACCTCAAGGAGAAAGTAATGCCCACACTTGTAGATCTGAAGGCAAAATCTGATGAAGATCAATATCTTAGGTTTGGTTTTCTGAAATCTTTAGAGTAACAGAAGCCATTGAAGTAAACTGTAATAGAATGTCTTTTCATTTGTATGCTTGGTATGCAATGATGTCACAAAGCTCAATCATCTTAGTGAACTGAAAGCTTATAAAAGCAAAATACTTTCGTTGTAAATATAATTTTATTATTAAAGAGAAATATACTACGGCTGTGTGACCGTTGAAATTTATATTAGTTTATATCTCAGTTTACTAATTCTGCTATCTAGACTTGGTGGTCATAGTTTTATTTACTAGTACCCCTGGTTTCCTCTAGATCATGAATAAAGAGATTATTAGTAATTCTCTGATATTCTTGCTTTTCATCCCTCTCATATTTATTAATTCATTATCTCTTACTTGGGAAAGACTCATATAAAGAGTGTATAGTATTATTTATATATAGTCATATATACAATGAATGAAACTGTATATAAATATCTCTGTCTCTCTATCTATCCATCCATCCATCTATCATCTACTTCCTATAAATCTAGTCATCATTTTTTGAGTAATATTTAAATATTTTACTTGGGTTTCCTTGATTTAAAAAATAAATGCTGTTATAAAAATATAGGAATATAAAAAATATTAAGGGAAATGTAAATATAAACCATAATCTACCATCCAGTGGTAACCACTGTTAATAGTTTAATGAATATACTTATGTCATTTATATATTATAATAAAAATAATGGAGACATATTCTAGGCCATAAGATAGTTAAACAGTTAGAAGCATAAACTCTAAAATCAAACTGTTTTAGTTCACATCCCAGCTCTGTTGCTTGGAAAAATGTGATGATGGGATGCTACTCCTGAGTCATTTATTTTTCCCACCTTGATTAGGAAAATTAATACTACCTACCTTATAGAGTTGCATTAATGCAAAGTTATTTACTGCAGGAGGCCAACTATAATCTGCAACCTTGGTTTTAAACATCTATCCCACTCAAGCTTCCTGGCCACTGAATTTTGAGATTTTGCCTCCTTATATTCCCATACCCACACACATGGGCCAAGAAAAAAAATTTTTTTCTTGTTAATTTCTACCTTCATTCAAAGCTGTGTATCAAGGGGTTCAATTCGTTATTAACCTGCCTTTACATTCTTTTCATCATTTGCTGCTCCTCTGCTCTTGCATTAACCTAAAAATACACCAAAAGACCTCACATAATCCCGTGTTGACATGCTGGCCTGTACCTCCTGGCTTTTGCATTATCCTTGAGATCTTCTTGAAGCAGAGTTTAGTTCTCATTTACTCTAGTTCCAGTACCTAGTACATGCTATAGACTAAGTAAATGTTGTTGAATTTATTATCATCAGATATTTTTCACATTCTTAAGTACCTGGCTTCATTTACAGTACAAATGATGAGGCACTGACCCTAGTTTATTACTTAAAGGTACTTAGAATACTGGTCATTTTCATATATAATCACTGCAAAGCTTTTAGTTGCTCAAGGTCCACCTTAAGTGCCATCACTTCTAAGAATACCTCTCTGCTTACCCTAGTGGTAATAGTACAATGAAACAGGAATTGATTACCTTGTACATTTTCATGTATTTGTCATTTTTTCCTAACAAAGCAGTAAACTCTTTGGCTAGACAGATGGCTCATATGTCTGTCTTCCCCAAATGCTGAACACAATGAAGGCAGTCAAATTCAGAGGTGTTCAAGTTACCTAGGCTGATTTAGGTACACATATATCTAACTGTACAAGCTTGCTGGGGTTTTTTTGGGGGGGGTGGCGTCACAACACGCAGCTTGTGGGATCTTAGTTCCCTGACCAGGGATTGAATCCGGGCCCTCAGCAGTGAAAGCATGGAGGCTTAACCATTGGACCTCCAGGGAATTTCCAGCAAGGTTGCTGCTTAAGCTTATCTTATGGCTTGCTTGAGGTATCACTTTGCTTATATCTGGGACTTCTGGAAGTCTAGTCTTGACCTTTGGTCAAAGTATGGCCAAGATGATCTGGTTTAGTGCTTTTTTCTGTGCAGTTTAAAGTGTGATACTCTCAAGTTGGCACCCAAGATTAGCTTGTCTATATTGTTTAGGGGTATATACCAATGGATCAATGGTTTATGCCTGGTTGAACCAGCTACACAGTCTGGCCTGGCTGCAAGGCCAGTAGTCTATCAAAGGTCACATTGAAAACTTTCATCTGGGCTCCCTGAAACCAAGATTCTTTATCCACATCTTGGTGATTCTTCATTTTTGAAGAAAAAATCATGCTGTGCAACAAAACAAGCACCCTGAAGACCTGCACCAGGAAACTAGTCAGTCCCAATTATGTGCCTGCACTTTCGTCCTGGGTCCATTGTACCCTATATTTGAATAAAGTGTTATGTGAGTAGGTCCAGAGGAGTCTTGTGAGAAGTTTCAATGATCCAAATCTGTGTAACTGATGGGGTTTCCCTTCGATATTTTATTCTTTGTTTATAATACATAAGAATAAAATTTTAATCTAATATTCCTGATATGTTTTTCACTTCCAGAATTACCAATCTGGCCAACATTTCTTCCTATATAAAAGGCTCTGATGTTTGCTGACATCCAAAGTAATGCTTCAGGGACAAAGCAGGCACAGAATTGTGCTGTAATCTAATTTTTATTTAAATTGAAAATACAGATGCTATTTATTGCTTTTCTTCTGTAGCTAATCTTAGTAATGTTATCCCCCATCTCCTTCTTGAATCACATTGATCTCCCATCCTCCCTCTGTCCGCTGTAAAACCATTGCCACCACTAACAGTCTAAAGATATTTTTAACCCAAGTAATAGCTAATATAATGATGATTTCTAGAACTAATGAACTGACATTCAAAAACAAGAAATGCACATCTCTATCCTGAGTTTTTATTAGTTTTAGAGCTAATGTCAATTTCTGTTCAGAACACTATAAGGCAATTAAATGTTAGAAAATAAATGAAGAGAAAAAGGCACTCATTCATTCAACAAATGTTTTGACAACTTGCTGTGTTCCAGGCACTCTTCTAAGCTTATCACTATAAAAATGGTATTGTAAAGCAATGACATAATTAAAAATGTATGCATACAAATCTTCTATTCAATGAGTTGAATTTTCTTTTTCGATTACTTTATATATGTAGTTTTGAAAAATAATATAAATAAAACTTAAAAACTGTATCTCCCCTAGGGGTAAGACAGGAATAAAGACACAGACCTACTAGAGAATGGACTTGAGGATATGGGGAGGGGGAAGGGTAAGCTGTGACAAAGCGAGAGAGAGGCATGGACATATATACACTACCAAACGTAAGGTAGATAGCTAGTGGGAAGCAGCCGCATAAGCACAGGGAGATCGGCTCGGTGCTTTGTGACCGCCTGGAGGGGTGGGATAGGGAGGGTGGGAGGGAGGGAGACGCAAGAGTGAAGAGATATGGGAACATATGTATATGTATAACTGATTCACTTTGTTATAAAGCAGAAACTAACACACCATTGTAAAGCGATTATACTCCAATAAAGATGTAAAAAAAAACCAAAAAAACAAAAAAAACTGTATCTCCATTAGCTATCAAAAATAAATGAAAAATACTGAAAGATATGATCTGTCCTGGTGATAATTCATGCATGCTATAATTTATTAGTTTAATAACCTGATTTTTACATACAAATAATGGTATGCTATTTGGAAACCACTAATTTCTTTTTAGTACTGTCTTTTGTTTGTTTCTTTGTTTGGTTCTGTTATTTGGGAAGGTATATCTTAAAAGCTTCATGTTATCTTCATGCCAATACTAAGGCACACTTGTATTATTAAATAGGACATGAGATACTCCTATAAAATATATTTTCTACACCCAGAAGAACATAAATAGGAAAGGATTATGCCCTCCAAAAATTAAGTGTTGTTAACATTTGTCTGTAATAACGTCCAATTCCCTTTCCTTTTGTTTTCTGTCCCCATCTCAGTGCCAAATATTTCTCGACCCCTCTCAGACACCATCTTCCCACTTCATATATTGGATTAAACAACTTAAATAATAAATAAATGATATATTTTGGAGCCTACGGTTACAGGCAAGGGAGAAAAAAAACCCACATCACTCCCTCTGAATATAATCTTCACTAAGACATTAGCCTGATTTTTTCTTAACTGAAAGCAAATAATCTCATTTTGCAACTAGAACTTAAGGACCTGAAAACTCAAGGCTAAGAAGATGTCATCTTAGCCTATTAAATTATACTATGCTTAAGGCTGACTACTAGCAATTTAACACGGTGGCAGGATAACTCCAAAGGGGTGGAATGATGCATAAAATCAGTCCCCAAAGATTCCCATCTTAACACCATTTCACCTCATTTCTCCACCACAAGACTCTCATGATTTCCACAGTCTAGGGATTTAGAGCCCATTCTCCCTCTGCTTCTTCACTCTCAGTGAGGTCCCTCCCAGTTCCTTGTTTTCACCACGGTTTCATGGCAGGCAGTACCCCTGGGGGATGTCAAGGACCTGGCAAGTCTGACACTCCTCCTTCCGCTCACTCTGTGGCAAGTGCTTCCTTCCTTCTGCAGGGTTTAGAGCATTCTCTCATTCTCAGAGCAATATATGCCGTCACTACCAATCATTCAAAGCTGGCACCGTGAGAAAAAACCTATTTACCATCTCTAACACACTCTGTCTGGTGCTTCAAGTACCCCAACATCTAGGATGATGAACACAGGCTGTGAGCTTTAAAGTTCCTCAAGGACCCATCATGTAGAGAAGAAAACGGGTGTGGGAGAAAACTAGAAAATGCAAGAGCACTGATGGAGCACAGAAAATCTTAACTCTGGAGTGACTGTCAACAGGAAGGGAAAAGAACACTTTGTAAGTACAAGGGCTCTTGTTTTTAAGATGTGTAGCTTGTTTCCTTGTAGGTGGGTGCAATGACTGAAAGTTCAATATTATTAATGAATATTAATTTCAGAATGAAAGACTAAGAAAAAAGACAAAAATGTCTTTGTGGGATTTTTATTGTTAATAATTGCATCCTTATCATTAATCAGGAGCCTATATTAAGTGCTTTATAAACATACATGTACTTAATCCTCATGGCAATTTTTCAAGGGAAGAATGCTGTTCCAATTCACACAGCATTTATAGCTAAGTGGTAGAGACCAAATTTAAATTGTATTAGGTGCCAAAGTCAGTATTTTTCCTACTCCATCGCCAATCTTACCACATGTAAGTTATTTAACACTCATATCTAATTGATATGGTTAGATATGGTACGATAATGCCATTATATATCAATACAAAAGTGTCACATTAACTTTGCTGTAGTTTATTGCAAAGTTTAAATACTACATATAAATATCCAGTCCTTCTATTTGATTCATAATTCATAATGTTCAGTGTTTGAACTTTACCTCTTTTTTTTTCATGATCTTGCTGTTTAGAAGTAACATCTTTAAAAGCAGAAATCTGCCTCTCCTTTTATAGCACTTTGGCAGTACCACTGATTTTTCTACAATTTTCTCCAAGTTGACACCGCCATCCTTTCCTTAGGGGACTCTTTAATGAATTAGGGGGAACCTAGCATCAAAATTTCTATTCTGATTTTATTGTATACATTTTTTCTACTATGTATTCCTGTATTTAGAAATTTTTAAATGTTACTCCATTTTTAATAAATTATTGCTTTAGTTTGCATTTCATGTTTATATACAGTGCAATTAAACCCATACAAATGAGGCTAGTGATGTTATTTGTCTTGCCTGTATCTCTAGTGTCTAATGATGTGCTGGGCATATAGAAGTTGCTAATACATTTTTGTTTAACTACTGAATTTATCCATTCAATTATTAAGAAATATTTATATTGAGAAGTCATGATCAGAATATACTATTTCTTTAAAAAGAAAATATGAAACTAGATAATCGACATATGGTTGCACATCCTCAGTTCTACTAACCTTAGGCTATTTTTACTTGAGAGAGTCTTGCATTATGAGGCTAAGATACTAAATTATTTATTACTTTTTATTTAAGGGCACTTGCTGAGGATGTTTTGTTCCTAGCTGTGATCAGTATTTTGGGAAACAACATTAATCACACATAAATCCTGCCCTTTAGGACCCTCCAATTTAGTGGCAGCTGAGTGGGGGAGAGATGGAAGGATGTAGACAAATAATTATAGGATGAGACATGACTTCAAATTTTAAATGAGCCACATGGCACACCTTAAGGTGTCAGATTTTTGAAATGCTCTTTAGAAACTATAGCTGGTTGCAATAATAATTGATATCACAGGGTTGCTGTTAGTATTAAATGAAATACTTTGTCCAGTATCTAATAAATAATTGAAAATGAGTACCTATTTTATTTCTTTCCTTTCCTTTCCATCGACTAATTCATAGCCTGAGATTCTCATTTCTATACAATCATACAGTTTATGAAAAAGAATGTTTAGGCCACAAACACAACCCATCATTTAAAAACTATAAGACAACTACGGTAGAAACAGCAGCAAGAGCCACCCTTTCCTAACTTGCAATTCCAGTAGACAAACACGACCCATAAGCATTTACCTCCTCACCTGCCCTACCGTAAAACTGATAGTAAATTCATTTAGAAAGAAATCTCTCCACAGTGATGAGGAAAATAGGTCTGAAGCCATCAGCAGAAAACATATTTTAACAAACAGCAGAAAAAAAGTGGATGAAGGAGATTTAATGTCTATGACCCAGAGTAGCAGAAGCTGCAGAAGAGAAGGATTATAATACCTGAAGGTGAAAGCAAGAAGTCCTTCAGAACTCCAGAAAAATAAGTTGTACCTGGAAATATTAAGAACGATGGAGAAGAGAAGTAAAATATGAAGTAGAAACAGGGGCATTTATTGTAAGTTTTTATTTGTTTCAGTAATGTGCTCCTCCTACCCTACCCTACACACACACACACACACACACACACACACACACACACACACACACACACACTGCTTAGCACATAATGCCTGGCAGCAACCCACCCTACAACTCCCCAGGCAGAGTACTGAAAGGGATTTCCTAAGAAAATAATAAATAAACTCTCTTGGAAGAATTAGAATAGTTTTTTGGTTATTTGTACTCCACAGAAGAGATCTTCATATTCTGACATTTAGTGGCCCCTTGACTCAATGCAGCAGTCAGCTGTCTCCACTCACCCTCCAGCCAAGGGCACTAGTCAATAAGCTTGGATCAGGTACAGTGTTCTCAAGTGGATTTATACTTCATTTTAAAATTTGAACATACAACTAAGTTTCCCAGGTCATCTAAGGAGAAATCAGAGACCAAGTTAAAATAAACACCAGAAAAGGGAACAAAAGGTAACTACAATGAAAAACAGCCACACATCACAAAACTTCAATATTAGGAGCCTCAAAGGGATTAAAATAGATATTACATGGATAAAAATTAATATGATACCATGATAAATGAATAGATACAACAATGAGCATATATAATATGTTCAAATATAAGAAAATCAACAGAATTATGTGATAATGTCAATAACTGACCTAAACTTTAGAACAAAACAAAGAAACAGGCAATATAACAGATGTAAGAGTCACAAAAGATTTATGTAAAATTTTAAACTCTAACAAGACAAAGTTTCAGAAAGGAAAAAAAAATAGTGAATTAAATAATTAAATCTTAATAAAAGAGAATTCCTGTTCCTAAAGATTCCAACATTTCTGATTGAAAGAACCTGCTAAATGCTCAACACAATGCATGTAAAAATATATATTCTTGGACCTGATCATTAGGAAATTGCTAGTCTCTCTCTCCCACACCATGATCAACTGTGAGAGAAGTAATTGTGCCTACCTTGCTCACTGCCCTGTCTTGAGCACACAAGATGAAATGTAGTCAGCACTATTTATTGGATGAATGAATGAACAGTTCTTAAAACCAGAAATTCTAGAGAGTAAAAAAGAAGACATGCCACATGGGTATTGGACTCTAATCAGCAACACTGGTGCTAGCAAGAAATGGGACAGCTGGCCTTCAGGCAAACCTACAAATTAAGTAAGATTATTCTCAGACATGGAAGAACTCACCAAGGCTTCCTTTCTAAAAACTTTCTCAAGAAGTATTTGAAGATTGCTGCAATAAAGTGAGTAAACCATAAACCAAAATAAAGTAAAACCTATGGTCCAAGAAACAAACCGATCCATTATTGTTCCAACTAGATTAGTAATTAAGAGAGGTTCCAGGATAGTAGCTTGCAGCAGGCCTAGAGAGCAGTAAGTCCAGGATGAAGCAGGACATAGATCTGTCCAAGAGAAAAATCATCTGTGAAAAAATTTTGATGATCATAAATAACTTAAAGATGTGAAGATCTAAAGAATGGGATAAAAATGAAATACAATTAAATGACCAGGAAAAGCAATTAGTTTTAAAAAACAGGAAACACAAACACAGTAAAATTTAAAACTGATAAGCAATACGTGTACGGTATAGCAAATAAAGTACAGCATTTCTTGTAAAAATATTTTTTAAAATAAAATAAAGAATTTGAGTGGGACAAATGAATGTCACTGAGATATTAATTTTCTCAAAGATAGAAAGATAGAAAAGTTTGCACAATTTATATATTGCCATTTAAGTTTGCAAAATCCAAAAATTTCCTTTGGAGGTAAATTTAACAAATTCTAAATAGAGAAGAATAAATAGTCTCACTTAGATAACAAACATTTTTAAAAAAGAAGAGTAAAGATAGAGCACTTTTCCAATAAAATATTAAGAAATATTATCAAGCTATACATATTTAAAATAGAATAATGGTATCATAAGATTCAAAAAGCTAATAAAAATATATTCCAATGATCAAAATGTATCAAAGACCTAATTGTAAGGTCAGATGTTATAAAACTCTTAGAGGAAAACATAGGCAGAACACTCTTTGACATAAATTGCAGCAATATCTTTTTTGATCTACTTCCTAGAGTAATGCAAATAAAAACAAAAATAAACAAATGGGACCTAATTAAATTTAAAAGCTTTTGCACAGCAAAGGAAACCATAAACAAAATGAAAAGATAACCCACAGAATGGGAGAAAATACTGGCAAACAAAGTGATCGACAAGGGATTAATCTCCAAAATATACAAATAGCTCTTGCAGCTCTATGTCAAAAAAAGAATCTAATCAAAAAAAAATGGGCAGAAGATCTAGACATTTCTCCAAAGAAGACATACAGATGGCCAAAAAGATGCTCAACATTACTAATTATTATTAAAAGTCTACAAACAATAAATGCTGGAGAGGGTGTGGAGAAAAGGGAACCATCTTACTGTTGGTGGGAATGTATATCCACTATGGAGAACAGTATGGAGGTTCCTTAAAAAACTAAAACTAGAGCTACCATGTGATCTAGCAATCCCACTCCTGGGCGTATATTCAGAGAAAACCATATTTCAAAAAGATACTTGCACCCCAATGTTCATTGTAGCACTATTTACAATAGCCAAGACATGGAAGCAACCTAACTATCCATCAATAATGAGTGATGTTTATGAATAATTTATATTTTCCTCACATTTTTGTGCATTTTGTACAATAAACACACATGACTATTACAATCAGATAAAATTGCATTTTTAGAAAGTTGAAACATCAGTCTTCTATTGAAATAACATAAGATAAACAAGGAGTATAAACACTTCAGTATTATTAAACCAAACATACACACAAGAAGAGGAAAGGTCAGATATGGGGCATGGGTGAAGTATAGAGTGATGAGTAAAGTACAAATCCTTGGATGCAGAGTCTGAAATTCCTTGAAAGCTCTAGAGAACTATTATGTTCTTTTTGGTGGGGTCATGACTTGAATAAACTGTCATGTTAGAAATAAAACTCTGGCAATGATGTTACAGGGATAGACTGCAGAAAAGAAGACCATTCAAGAGGGGTCACATTTATAAATATAAGAATTGATACAGCAGAGCCAAGGCAGTGGAAGTGAGAATGGTGAGGATGAGTAAAATCAATAAACTTGGTGGCAGATTAACTACAGAAGTGGACGACAAGAGGAGTCTCTAATAACTCTATTTCTGGCTGTGGCAAAGGAATGCAAAGGCAGAAGATTTTCAAAGATGAATTCAATTCCAGATATATTGGACTTGAGGACCATTTGGGACATTCAAGTGTATATGCTCCCCCCCAAAAAAACAATATCCAGGATAGAAATTTATCAAAAATTTCTGGCTAGAAAGTAATTAGTTACCAGTCTTCTTGTGCTTAATCCACATTCCTCATTGGCAGAATCATCCTTGGGCAGCATGATCAACTAGTTCTAATCTCTTCCTTAAAAGTAGGGTGACTGTATACTATGGTTGTGTCTAGGTGAGTGCCAGTTGATGCCCATTGCCTCAGCATACTGTCTAGATTAACATTTTTCCAGCTAAAAGTGCCCCAGTTTGGAAGATAAATTGTAATGTTACCCTACTAGAAACCAGTGGTCCTGTGTCAGAGTACTTATGCCAATAAAATCTATAGGTCCCTTGAATGAATACTTGAGCATTAGAGACAACAATAAATCCACCATGATGTGGGCAAATAAGTCTTTTTTAGTAAAACTGTACTTCAAAATTTACAATATTATGAATTTTTCTGGGATGGAAGCTATTTGAAGAATACGCTCATTACCATGCATAGCATTTTTGCATATTCCAGTGCACAGAGAGAATTCTGAATCATTTCAAAACTGTGTGCTTGATGTGTTTTACTTACAGTTTTGGAGAGTATTTTACACTTATCATATGTGCTGCAAAGGCATAATCTATTGTTCTACCATATTGGATAACCAAAGTTAAAGGAACTGTATTACATTTTATGATGTCTTAAATTCTAAGACTCATCAGGAATCACTTCTTAGTTGATAAGTGATATTCAGAAGGCTTATCTAGCATAAATTGTTGGGATAGCCTCACCTTTGAATAAAGGATGGCCCACAGATAGTATCTCATTTCTTTCAGCATTATGACCTGGCAATTGAGATAAAATAAATCTCTTAATGGAAACACAGTTCTGCAAAAGGCACTTTTATCAGCAATAAACCCAAGACAGATATTCAGTGACACTGTTAACAGAAAAAAAAAATTATATATATATATATATATATATATATATATATATATGTATACGCGCAGGCTCAGCGGCCATGGTTCACGGGCCCAGCCGCTCCATGGCACGTGGGATCTTCCCGGACCGGGGCACGAACCCGTGTCCCCTGCATCAGCAGGCGGACTCTCAACCACTGTACCACCAGGGAAGCCCAACAGAAAATATTTTTAAAATGAGATGACTGTGGGAAAAGCTACCAATCTAAGTATTAATTAGTCTAGAAACTTCTTTACCACATCAGAACTGAGTAAATATTGGGGGCAAAAGAAAGTGAAGTAAATGTTAATCTAACATGACAATACAGCATATGAGAAGGTTTAATCATTATTACCAATTATGACCTATTGATCTCACTTTTTTATTGGATATGACTGGTCACTGCTTAGAAGAAAGGGCATCCATGAGACTGGCAGATAACTACATCTGAATACATAAGACTGGTAAATAACTACATCTGAATTCTTCTCTTGATGTGGACTGATCATCTGTATTTCTAAAAAGGATGATGCATGACAGATCTGTTATTATCCTACCTCCAAATTACTAACGTATTTTATATACAGTGGTCTGAGCATCTAAACTATAATTTCAATAATGTTAGAATGGTTTCCAAAAGACATTTAAAAGAAAAGAGGTAATCAAATGTTCAGTTTAGGCAAAAACACATAATGAATTGGCTCATAATGTTAAATTTTCAATTTGCCTACAGGCTAACACATGTTAAATCTATTTGCACCAAACAACATAGCCTCAAAATATATACAGTCAGCCCTCCATATCCACAGCTTCTGCATCCATGGGTTCAAACAACCAGGATTGAAAATACTGGAAAAACAAATTCCAGAAACTTCCAAAAAGCAAAACTTGAATTTTCCATGCACTGCCAATTTTCACATAGCATTTATATTGTATTTATAAGTATTTACATAATATCTACATTGCATTAGTTATGATAAGTAATCTAGAGATGATTTAAAGTATACAGGAGGCAGTGTATATGCTGTATGCAAATACTACACCATTTTTTATAAGGGAATTGATCACTGCAGATTTTGATAGCCATGGGGGATTGTGGAACCAATCCCCTGGAGATACTGAGGGATGACTGCACAGCAAAAACTTTGCCAATTTATATGGAGAAATAGGTAATTCTAAAACAATACCTGGGGATTTTAACATATCTCTCTGTATTACTGATAAAATACAAAGAAAAATACAAAAACAGATTTAATCACATGATGAATAGATGAATCCAGTGAACACATATGATACATAACACCCAACAATTATAAAATATATAGTCATATCATGCACTCAGAGATCATTTAAAAATTTGACTATTTACTAGTCTATAAGGCAAAATCTTAACACACTTCAATCTGGAATCATAAAGACTACTATTCCTGACCAAAATGAATTATTCTTTAAATCAATCATAACTATTATAAAATAAGAAATACTCCTAATCAAATTATAAAATATAATATAAATAAGAAAACATTTTGAACTGAATGTTGATAAAACTGCGATTAATATCAAGTATTGCAACTAAATCAGTACTTTAAAAAAATTAGCCTATATCTATGTATCATTTAAGAACTAAGACTGAAAGTTAATTAGCAAAAAAAAAAAAAATCCATCTCAAGATACATCTCAACTAGTTAGGAAAAAATACATCAAAGTAAATTACAAGGAGTAGCAGGAAGAAAATAATAGCAATAAAAATTGAAATTAATTGATTAGAAAATAAATATACCAGAGAAAATGTCAACAAAATAAACAGGTCCTTAAAAGCCAAAAGACACACCGTTCTGAAATAACTGGTAAAATTTAGAAAGAAAAAAAGATAAGAGGCACACATAACCAAGATCAGGAAAGAAAAAGGGAACACTACTACTAAAGATGCAGATATTAAAATTTAGCTTAAAGATATAAGTTCCTAGAAAAAAATACATCTCTCAAAACTAATTTCAATGGAAATGGAAAACCTGAATAGTCCGATAATCACTAAAGAAGTGAAATTTGTAATCCCAAATCTTCTCACAGTGAGAATTCCAGGCTGATACATCATCACTGTTAAGTTCTACAAAGCTTTCAAAGAAGTAACTTCACCCTGAAATCAACACTTCTAGAAAATAGAAAAAGAGGGACTATTCCCCAAAGTATATAAAGCAGCATAACCTTTGAGAATATGGAAAAAATGATTATTGGATAACCTCAGTAATAAACACAGATTATTAATACATATTAAATATTTAAAGAAAAATATTAGCAAACCAGATTCAATAAAACGTAAAAAAGGATAACATTTCATGGCCAATAGGTTTATCCCAGGAATGTAAATCTTCTTTAATATTATAAAAAAACACGTATGCTCATCTTAGTAGATGCAAAAAAGAAATAATAGATGATATACACTAATCATTAAGGCTAAAAATTAAGATTAGTAGCAAATTAAAACTAGAAAAAAACAGCACACATAATATTTATAGTGAAACATCTAATGTAGTCTTTTTTCAGATAAAGAACAAGGATGTCTTCCATTACTAATTCTATGTAAAATTCTACTGGAAATTTTTATATTAAAGTAAGGCAAGAAAAAGTTAATTAAATAAGAATTGTAAAAGACAAAACAAAGCTATCACTGTCCATAAATGGTAGTATAGTTGAGAGCAGAAAGTATACAGAATCTACAGATCTAATTGGATTCAAGTGAACAGCCCCCATCTTACCTGCCTCCTCTTAGCAAAAGTAAATCCTACACATGATCTCATCTACTGAGATTTCATCCATATACTCAAATTATTTTTACAATTTTTCATACCCAATATTTGGAAGATAATTTTTAAAATTCAGCAGTCAAATAAAAGGGCAATATTTAAGCACATAGAAAAAAAGTAAAAGATACAATTGCAAGACATGCAAAGTCATCAGAATATTTGATTTATCACTGATCAGACACAGACTTTAAAATAAATTTAATTAATATGAGCTAGAAATTAAGTTAACAAAATTTAGGATTTTGGAAGAAAACTAGAATTTATTAAAAACTTCAAACATAAATTCCAGAATCAAAATTTAAAATTCAATAGATGGGTTTAATAGGACACTACCCATTTTTAAAGAAAATCTATAAATTTGGAAAACTGTACTTAAAGAAAATATCTAGATTAAATATTAAGAGGAGCAAGAATGGGGAATCCAGAAAAGAAAATTAAGAGATATATGGAACATGACGAACAGATATACCATACATATAACTGGAGTCCCAGAAGAACTGACTTCCAGAACTCAGGGAAGAAGCACTACCCAAGGATATAATGAACAATATTCCTTAAAGCTGGTAGAAGGTATCAAGAGATTTAAGAAAACCTATGAACCCTAGCATAATAAATAAAAAGTATAACTCACTGTCTTAGTCTACTCAGGCTGTCATAGCAAGATACCAAAGACTACGTGGCTTAAAAAACAAAATTTTTTCCAGTTTTATTGAGAAATAATTGACGATTTTTCACCACATAACTTTAAGGCATACACTGTATTGACTTGATTTACATGTATTGTGAAATTACTAAAATAGGTTCAGCTAACAACCATTATTGCATAAAGATACAATAAAAAGAAAATAAAGGAATAAAGAATAAAGGAAAAACTTTCTTTTGATAAGAACTCTTCAGATTTACTCTATTAACAACTTTCCTAGGTATCATACATCAGTGTTAGCTGTAGTCATCATGCTTTACGTTACATCCCTAGTACTTACTTATAGATGAAATTTGTAACTTTTGATCACTTTTCTTCAATCCCCCTCCCCCCACCCTCTGCCTCTGATAACCGTAAGTCCAATTGCTTTTTCTATAAGTCAGAAATTTATTTTCTCACTTCTAGAAGCTGGAAGTCCAAGATAACGGTGTCTGTGTGACCAGGTTCTGGTGAAAGCTCTCTTCCTGGCTTGTATGGAGCCATCTCCTCAAACTGAGCAATCTTTCTGGTGCCTCTTCATACAAGGTCACGAATCCCATCATGAGGGCCCACCCACAGGACCTAATCTAACTCTAATTACTTCCCAAAGGACTCAACTCCAAATACCACCAAACTGGGGGTTAGGGTTTCAACATATGAATGGGGCGGGGGACACAGACGTTTAGTCCATAACATTTACTTAGTTGAATCATAAAAATCTGATATGAAACAAACACAAGAAGAACATCTAAACAGGAATAAGTAACTACATATTATATTCCTTTAAATCAAATAAATAAAAGGAACAATGGAATCTAGAAAACAATAAAATGAAATATCCACAAGCCTATAAAACTACGCCCAGTAAATTTTGCTTCAAAAATTAAGATAAAAATAGAGCTTGCTCTTTCCAGCAATGATGAAGTAAACAGAACTGATATGTTCTCCCACCTTTTAAACAACTAGAAAAAATGTATAAAGATACAACATTTTTCATATATTGGACAGCAGGTAGCATAGAAATATAACTCTTTTTTTTTTTTTTTTTTGCGGTACACGGGCCTCTCACTGTTGTGGCCTCTCCCGTTGCAGAGCACAGGCTCCGGATGTGCAGGCTCAGCGGCCATGGCTCACGGGCCTCGCCGCTCCGCGGCATGTGGGATCCTCCCAGACCAGGGCACGAACCCGTGTCTCCTGCATCGGCAGGCAGACTCTCAACCACTGCGCCACCAGGGAAGCCCAGAAATATAACTCTTGAAAGAAAAATTGCAATAAGGTTATCCTTCAAATCACCTCAATTTTCTGCCTGGAGGCAGTTTCTAGGTTGTAACACAGGGAGGAGTGACCCAAACAGTCTTCCTGAGAGTGTGGAGACAGATCAGAGTTCAGGGAGGTCAAGGGTCTACAATACATATGCAGATACCAGAGAAGAGGGAGATACATAGGAAAGCTCCAGAGATCTCCACAGAGATGCTCTTGAATGCACCAGTCAAAAAACATAAAATTGTGTGGCATCCAGTTAATAGTTACCAGAATTGTAAAAAAGCAAGAAAATATGACCCCAAGCCTGGAAAGCTCAATCAACAGAAAAAGATGCAGAAAAGAAAGTGATGATAAAAATAGCATACATTGGGACTTCCCTGGTGGTGCAGTGGTTAAGAATCCGCCTGTTAATGCAGGGGACACAGGTTTGATCCCTGGCCTGGGAAGATCCCACATGCCGCAGAGCAGCTAAGCCTGTGCACCACAACTACGGAGCCTGTGCTCTAGAGCCCCCGAGCCACAACTGCTGAGCCTATGCACCACAACTACTGAAGCCCATGCACCTAGAGCCCGTGCTTCACAAGAGAAGCCACCACAATGAGAAGCCCATGCACTAGAACGAAGTGTAGCCCCCACTTGCCACAACTAGAGAAAGCCCGCCAGCAGCAACGAAGACCCAATGCAGCCAAAAATAAATTAATAAATAAATTTTTAAAAAGCAGATACTGATGTTCAAACAGCTATAATAAAGATGTTCCATATGCTCAAAAAGTTAGAGGAAAACATGACTAAGATGAGGAGAAAAATGGAAGATACACAAAACAGACCATAGGAAACCTCTAGATATGAAAAATGCAATATCAAAAATAAAAACATGCAAGATGATACTTATAGCAGATTAAACACTGCAGGAGAAATATTTAGTGTATGTTAAAATACAACATTTTAAAACTACTCAAAATGAAGCACAGAGAGAAAAATGCTAACACAGAAACAATGAGATAAACAAAAACAGAAAAGAATAAAATATGCACAGAGCACCAGTGACCTGTGAGACTATCAAACACTCTAACATATGTATAGTTGGAAAAGCTGTCAAGTGAGAGATAAATTTGAAGAAACTATGGCTAACTTATTTCCAAAAATGATACAAAAAAATCATAAACTAACAGATGGAAGATACTCAACAAACACCAAGCAAAAGTAATCTAAAAATCTACACCAAGACAAAATTGAATCAATTTTCAGCAAAACAGGGATAAAGAGAAAAACTCCAAAACAGCTACAAATACATGCACATTACATATAGAAGAAGATAGGCAAGAATAAGCATATAACTTTCCAGAAACTGTAAAAAAGAAGACAGTGGAGAGACATCTTTAAAGTACTAAAATTAAAAAAAGTAAATTTAGAGTATGTAAAAATAACTTTAAAAATTGACAATCAAATACTATTGGAACAAACATAAGCTTAAAAATTCGTCACCTGCAGACTTGTACTCGCAGAAATGTTAAAGAAACTTCTTTAGAAAAAGGAAAATGGTACTAGATAGAATGAAGGTATATAAATGGTACTAGATAGAATGAAGGTATATAAATGGTAAATATGTAGGTAATATAAAATTTTTTTTTTTTTTTTGCTGTACGCGGGCCTCTCACTGTTGTGGCCTCTCCCATTGTGGAGCACAGGCTCTGGACGCGCAGGCTCAGCGGCCATGGCTCATGGGTCCAGCTGCTCTGCAGCATGTGGGATCTTCCCGGACCAGGGCACGAACCCGCGTCCCCTGCATCGGCAGGCAGACTCTCAACCACTGCGCCACCAGGGAAGCCCATATAAAAATATTTTTATCATTGTTTACCTCTTTAAAATATAATTGACCACTTAAGATAAAAATAATAACCATGTGTTGCAGAGTTTATTACATAGGTAACATGTTATATGTTATATGTAAAATATATGTTAATGTTATATGTAAAATATGACAAAAATGAACCAAAGGATGGGAGTGGGAATATGGATATAAACCACTGTACAGTTCTTGCACTATATGTGATAAAGTGTAATATCATTTAAAGGCAAATTTTGATAAGTAAAATATTTATGTTTTAAAATCTAGAGCAAACTCTGAAAAAAATAAAGAAGTACAACTATATAATTAAATAAGGAAAATAAAATAGAATCATAAGAATATTCCATTATTCTAAAAGAAGGCAGGAAGAGAGGTAAAAAATGAACCAAGCACATATGAGATAAATAGCAAAGAAGAAACAAAATGGAAAATAAAAACCCAACCATATCAATAATCACATGAGCTATAAATGACCTGAACACTGCAATTAAAAGGAAAATTATCAAACTGATTATAAAAACAAGACCCAACAATATTTCCCCTAAAAGAAAGCCACTTTAAATTTGAAAATGTAGGGGGCGGGGGGGGACCTTCAAGATGGCAGAGGAGTAAGACATGGAGATTACCTTCCTCCCAACAAATACATCAAAAATACATCTACATGTTGAACAACTCCTACAGAACACCTACTGAATGCTGGAAGAATCCCTCAGACTTCCCAAAAGGCAAAAAAATACCCAAGTACCTGGGTAGGGCAAAAAAAACAAAACAAAACAGAGACAAAAGAATAGGGACAGGACCAGCACCTCTAGGAGGGTGCTGTGAAAGAGGAAATGTTTCCACACACTGGGAAGCCCCCTCACTGGTGGAGACGAGGGGTGGGTGGAGGGGGAAGCTTCAGACCCACAGAGGAAAGCACAGCAACAGGGGTGCAGAGGGCAAAGCAGGGAGATTTCCACACAGAAGATCGGTGCTGACCAGAACTCATCAAACCAAGTGGCTTCTCTGCTAACCCACTGGAGTGGGTGGGGGCTGGGAGCTGAGGCTCGGGCTTCGGAGGTCAGATCCCAAGGAGAGGACTGAGGTTGGCTGCGTAAACAGCCTGAAGGGGGCTAGTGAGCCACAGCTAGCCGGGAGGGAGTCCGGGAAAAAGTTTGGACTTGCCTAAGAGGCAAGAGACCACTGTTTCAGGGTGCACGAGAAGAGGGGATTCCTTCCGGTCTGCCACAGAAGGCAGAGCACCACCTAAACGAGCTTTAGAGATAGGCACGAGCTGCGGCTATCAGCTCGGACCTCAGAGACAGGCATGAAAAGCTAACACTGCTGCTGCAGCCACCAAGAAGCCTGTGTGCAAGCACAGGTCACTATCCACCACCACCTCCCGCCCCCCACCCCGGGAGCCTGTGCAGCCCTCCACAGCCAGGGTCCCATGATCCACGGACAATTTCCCTGGGAGAACACACAGCGCGCCGCAGGCTGTAGCAACATCACACCGGCCTCTACCACCACAGGGTCTCCCCGCATTCCAATTAGAACTACCGGATCCCTCCCTCCCCCCAGCCCAAATGAGCAAGAGTCCCCTAATCAGCCGCTGCTTTAATCCCATCCTGTCTGGGTGGGAACAGATGCCTGAGGGCAACCTCCATGCAGAGGTGGGGCCAAAACCAAAGCTGAACCCCAGGAGCTGTGTGAACAAAGGAGAGAAAGGGAAATTTCTCTGTGCAGCCTCAGGAGCAGTGGATTAAATCCCCATGATCAACTTCAATATACCCTGCATCTGTGGAATACCTGAATAGACAACGAATTTTCCTAAAATTGTGGACTTTGGGAGTAACTATAGACTTGGGGTTTCGGTCTGTGACTGATTTGTTTCTGATATTTATGTTTATCTTAGTTTAGTGTTTAGCATTTGTTAGCACTGGTGGATTTCTTTATTGGTTTGGTTGCTCTCTTTTTTTTTTATTCTTTTTATTATTTTAATAATTTATTTTGGGCTTCCCTGGTGGCACAGTGGTTGAGAGTCTGCCTGCCGATGCAGGGGACACGGGTTCGTCCCCCGGTCCAGGAAGATCCCACATGCCACAGAACAGCTGGGCCCGTGAGCCGTGGCCACTGGTCCTGCGTGTCTGGAGCCTATGCTCCGCAATGGGAGAGGCCACAACAGTGAGAGGCCTGCGTACCACAAAAAAAATTAATAATAATTTATTTTAATTTATACTTTTATTTATTATTATTACCATTATTATTTTTCTTTCTTTCTTTTCTACTCGCTTTACTTTTGAGTCGTGTGGCTGACAGGGTCTTGGTGCTCCGGGCTGGTGTCAGGCATGAGGTTCTGAGGTGGGAGAGCCAAGTTCAGGACACTGGACCACCAGAGATCTCCCACCCCTTGTAATATCAATCAGCAAGAGCTCTCCCAGAGATCTCCATCTCAATGCTGAGACCCAAATCCACCCAATGGCCAGTAAGCTCCAGTGCTGGACACCCAATACCAAACAACTAACAAAACAGGAACACAATCCCACCCATTAGCAGAGAGGCTGCCTAAAATCATACTAAGTTGACAGACACCCCAAAACATATGACCAGACATGGTCCTGCCCACCAGAAAGACAAGATCCAGCCCAACCCACCAGAACACAGGCACCAGTCCCCTCCACCAGGAAGCTTACACAAGCCACTGAACGAAACTCACCCACTGAGGGCAGACACCAAAAACAATGGGAAATATGAACCTACAGCCTGTGAAAAGGAGACCCCAAACACAGTAAGTTAAACAAAATGAGAAGACAGAGAAATACGCAGCAAATAAAGGAGCAAGGTAAAAACCCACCAGGCCAAACACACGAAGAGGAAATAGGCAGGCTACCTGAAAAAGAATTCAGAGTAATGAGAGTAAAGATGATCCAAAATTTTGGCAATAGAATGGAGAAAATACAAGAAACGTTTAACAAGGACCTAGAAGAACTAAAGAGCAAATAAACAATGATGAACAACACAATAAATGAAATTAAAAATTCTCTAGAAGGAATCAATAGCAGAGTAACTGAGGCAGAAGAGCGGATAAGTGACCTGGAAGATAAAATAGTAGAAATTACTACCACAGAGCAGAATAAAGAAAAAAGAATGAAAAGAACTGAGGACAGTCTCAGAGATCTCGGGGACAACATTAAACACACCAACATTCAAATTATAGGGGTGCCAGAAGAAGAAGAGAAAAAGAAAAGGACTGAGAAAATATTTGAAAAGATTATAGTTGAAAACTTCCCCAATATGGGAAAGGAAATAGTCAATCAAGTCCAAAAAGCACAGAGAGTACGATACAGGATAAATCCAAGGAGAAACACTCCAAGACACATATTAATCAAACTATCAAAATTTAAATACAAAGAAAAAATATTAAAAGCAACAAGGGAAAAACAACAAAAAACATACAAGGAAATCGCCATAAGGTTCACAGCTGATCTTTCAGGAGAAACTCTGCAAGTCAGAAGGGTGTGGCAACACGTATTTAAAGTGATGAAAGGGAAATACCTACAGCAAAGATTACTCTACCCAGCAAGGATCTCATTCAGATTCGATGGAGAAATTAAAACCTTTACAGACAAGCAAAAGCTAAGAGAATTCATCACCACCAAACCAGCTTTACAACAAATGCTAAAGGAACTTCTCTAGGCAGGAAACACAAGAGAAGGAAAAGACCTACAATAACAAACCCAAAACAATTAAGAAAATGGGAATAGGAACATACATATTGATAATTACCTTAAATGTAAGTGGTTTGTAAGATTAAATGCTCCAACCAAAAGGCATAGACAGTCTGAATGGATACAAAAACAAGACCCGTATATATACTGTTTACAAGAGACCCACTTAAGACCTAGGGACACATACAGACTGAAAGTGAGGGGATGGAAAAAGATATTCCATGCAAATGGAAATGGAAAGAAAGCTGGAGTAGCAATTCTCAAATCACACAAAATTAACTTTAAAATAAAGACTATTACAAGAGACAAAGAAGGACTCTACATAATAATCAAGGGATCAATCCAAGAAGAAGATACAACAATTGTAAGTATTAACGTACCCAACATAGGAGCACCTCAATACATAAGGCAAATGCCAACAGCCACAGAAGGGGAAATCAACAGTAACACATTCATAGTAGGGGACTTTAACATCCCACTTTCACCAATGGACAGGTCATCCAAAATGAAAATAAATAAGGAAACACAACTTTAAATGACACATTAAACTAGAGGGACTTAATTGATATTTATAGGACATTCCATTCAAAAAAAGACAGAATACACTTTCTTCTCAAGTGCTCATGGAACATTCTCCAGGATAGATCATATCTTGGGGCACAAATCAAGCCTTGGTAAATTTAAGAAAATTGAAACCATATCAAGTATCTTTTCCAACCATAACGCTATGAAACTAGATATCAATTACAGGAAAAAAAAAAACTGTAAAAAATATGAACACATGGAGGCTAAAAAATACGTTACTAAATAACCAAGAGACCACTGAAGAAATCAAAGAGGAAATCAAAAAACACCTAGAAACAAATGACGATGAAAATATGATGACCAAACCCTATGGGATGCAGCAAAAGCCGTTTTAAGAGGGAAGTTTATAGAAATAATATCCTACTTCAAAAAACAAGAAAAATCTCAAATAAACAATCTACCTTTACACCTAAAGCAATTAGAGGAAGAAGAACAAAAAACCCAAAGTTAGCAGAAGGAAAGAAATCATAAAGGTCTGATCAGAAAAAAATGAAGAAGAAATGAAGGAAACGAGAGCAAATATCAATAAAACTAAAAGCTGGTTCTTTGAGAAGATAAACAAAATTGATAAACCATTAGCCTGACTCACCAAGAAAAAAAGGGAGAAGACTCAAATCAACAGAATTAGACATGAAAAAGGAGAAGTAACAACTGACACTGCAGAAATACAAAGGATCATGAGAGATTAATACAAGCAATTATGCCAATAACATGGACAACCTGGAAGAAATGGACAAATTCCTAGAGAAGCACAACCTTCTGAGACTGAGCCAGGAAGAAATAGAAAGTATAAACAGACCAATCACAAGCACTGAAATTGAAACTGTGATTAAAAATCTTGCAAGAAACAAAAGCCCAGGACCAGACTGCTTCACAGGTAGATTCTATCAAACATTTAGAGAAGAGCTAACACCTATCCTTGTCAAACTCTTCCACAATATAGCAGAGGGAAGAACACTCCCAAACTCATTCTATGAGGCCACCATCACCCTGATACCAAAACCAGACAAAGATGTCACAAAAAAGGAAAACTACAGGGCAATATCACTGATGAACATAGATGCAAAAATCCTCAACAAAATACTACCAAGCAGAATCCAACAGCACATTAAAAGGATCATACACCATGATCAGTTGGGGTTTATCCAGGAGTGCAAGGATTCTTCAATATATGCAAATCAATCAATGTGATACACCATATTAACCAAATGAAGGATAAAAACCATATGATCATCTCAATAGATGCAGAAATAGCTTTTGACAAAATTCAACATGCATTAATTGTAAAACTCTCCAGAAAGTGGGCATAGAGGGAACCCTCCTCAACATAATAAAGGCCATATATGACAAACCCACAGCCAACATCATTCTCATTGATGAAAAACTGAAATCATTTCCACTAAGATCAGGAAGAAGACAAGGATGCCCACTCTCACCACTATTATTCAACATAGTTTTGGAAGTTTTAGCCACAGCAATCAGAGAAGAAAAAGAAATAAAAGGCATCCAAATTGGAAAAGCAGTGAAACTGTCACTGTTTGCAGATGACATACTATACATGGAGAATCCTAAAGATGCTACCAGAAGACTAGAGCTAATCAATGAATTTGGTAAAGTAGCAGGATACAAACTTAATGCACAGAAATCTCTTGCATTCCTATACACTAATGATGAAAAATCTGAAAGAGAAATTAAGGAAATGCTCCCATTTACCAGTGCAACAAAAAGAATAAAATACTTAGGAATAAACCTACCTAAGGAGACAAAAGACCTGTATGCAAAAAACTATAAGACACTCTGGAAAGAAATTAAAGATGATACAAACAGATGGAGAGATATACCATGTCTTGGATTGGAAGAATCAACATTTTGAAAATGACTATAGTACCCAAAGCAATCTACAGATTCAATGCAATCCCTATCAAACTACCAATGGCATTTTTCACAGAACTAGAAGAAAACATTTTACAATTTGTATGGAAACACAAAAGACCCCAAATAGCCATAGGAATCTTGAGAAAGAAAAACGGAGCTGAAGGAATCAGGCTCCCTGACTTCAGACTATATTACAAAGCTACAGCTACATTAATCAAGATAGTATGGTACTGGCACAAAAACAGAAATATAGATCAGTGGAACAGGATAGAAAGCCCAGAGATAAACCCATATACATATGGTCACCTTATTTTGATAAAGGAGGCAAGAATATATAATGGAGAAAAGACAGCCTCTTCAATAAGTGGTGCTGGGAATACTGGACAGCTACATATAAAAGAATGAAATTAGAACACTTTCTAACACCATACACAAAGATAAACTCAAAACGGATTAGAGACCTAAATGTAAGGCCAGACACTATAAAACTCTTAGAGGAAAACATAGGCAGGACACTCTATGACATAAATCACAGCAATATCCTTTTTGACACACCTCTTAGAGAAATGCAAATAAAAACAAAAATAAACAAATGGGACCTAATGAAAGTTAAAAGCTTTTGCACAGCAAAGGAAACCATAAACAAGACCAAAAGACAACACTCAGAATGGGAGAAAATATTTGCTAATGAAGCAACTGACAAAGGATTAATATCCGAAATATACAAGCAGCTCATGCAGCTCAGTATCAAAAAAACAAACAACCCAATCCAAAAATGGGCAGAAGACCTAAATAGACATTTCTCCAGAGAAGATATACAGACTGCCGACAAACACATGAAAGAATGCTCAACATCACTAATCATTAGAGAAATGCAAATCAAAACTACAATGAGGTATCACCTCACACCAGTCAGAATGGCCATCATCAAAAAATCTACAAACAATAAATGCTGGAGAGGGTGTGGAGAAAAGGGAACCCTTCTGCACTGTTGGTGGGAATGTAAATTGATACAGCCACTATGGAGAACAGAATGGAGGTTCCTTAAAAAACTAAAAATAGAACTACCATACTTCCCAGCAATCCCACTTCTGGGCATATACTCTGAGAAAACCATAATTCAAAAAAAGCATGTACCACAATGTTCGTTGCAGCACTGTTTACAATAGCCAGGACATGGAAGCAGCCTAAGTGTCCATCCACAGATGAAAGGATAAAGAAGATGTGGCACATATATACAATGGAATATTACTCAGCCATAGAAGGAAACAAAATTGAGTTATTTGTAGTGAGGTGGATGGACCTAGAGTCTGTCATACAGAGTGAAGTAAGTTAGAAAGAGAAAAACAAATACCGTATGCTAACACATATATATAGAATCTAAAAAAATAATGGTTCTGATGTACCTAGGGGCAGGAGAGGAATAAAGATGCAGATATAGAGAATGGACTTGAGGACACAGGGAGGGGGAAGGGTAAGCTGGGATGAAGTGAGAGAGTAGCACTGACATATATACACTACCAGATGTAAAACAGATAGCTAGTGGGAAGCAGCTGCATAGCACAGGGAACTCAGCTCGGTGCTTTGTGACCACCTAGAGAGGTGGGATAGGGATGGTGGGAGGCAGTCACAAGAGAGAGGGGATATGGGGACATATGTATACATATGGCTGATTCACTTTGTTATACAGCAGAAACTAACACAACATTGTTAAGCAATTATACTCCAGTAAAGGTGTTAAAAATCTTTTTGAAAATGCAAATGGTGATATTACACATTCTCCATAAAAAGAGCTTACCGTTTAAAGAAAAGATTTTTATCAAAGATAAGTCCTGTCTCTGCGCCTGTGAGAAGTGATTCTTAACCACTTGAGCCATATTTAGCTTTCTGACTCACCTAATGCTGCGGGTGGGGTGGGGTGGTGGTGGGCAGCTGTGACACCAAAGAAACACTTGTGAAAGTCAGCCATGAGTCACAGCTCACCTGAAGACAGATTTAATCATAAGATTATACAACACTTTTCTTTCTCCTCTTGTTAGCACCACAACAGAGGTCTAGTATAATAAAATTGGATTACAGCTGAAGTAGCTGTAAGACACAGACTTTTTCTGATGAGGAGTACTAAGAGAAGCCTGTAGTTAGGGGAGACAAAAACAAATACTCCAAAAGAATCTGAAGCTTCTGGCACCCATAGCTACAGCAAATACTAAACAAATTCATCTCTAGCCAGATGAATATAAATCCTCACATTAATGTCCCACTTATTTCAGGTCCTATTATGCAATGCAATGTATCTGATGTTTAATAAAAACTTACAAGATATGGCAAAAGGTAGAAAAAACACAGACTGAAGAAACAAAGCAGGCATCCGAACAAGACTCAGATATAACATATATTGTAGTTATCAGAGAGAGAATTTAAAATAACTATGTTGAGCTAATCAAACTTCTAAGCTCTTGCACAGCAAAGGCAACCATAAACAAAGAGAAAAGACAACTTATGGACTGAGAGAAAATATTTGCAAATAATGTGACCGACAAAGGCTTAATTTCCAAAATATACAAACAGCTCCTACAATTCAATAAGAAAACAACAAACAACCCAATCAAAAAATGGGCAGAAGACCTAAATAGACATTTCTCCAAAGAAGACATACAGATGGCCAACAAACACATGAAAAGATGTTCATCATCGCTAATTATAGAAGAAATGCAAATCAAAATTACAATGAGGTATCACCTCATATCAGTTAGAATGGCCATCAGTAAAAAGTCTGCAAATAACAAATGCTTAACAGAGTCTGGAGAAAAGGGAACTCTCCTACACTATTGGTGGGAACTTAAATTGGTGTAGCCACTATGAAAAACAGTATGGAGGGTCCTCAAGAAACTAAAACAGAGAGTCACCATATGATCCAGCAATCCCACTTCTGGGCATATACCCAGACAAAACTCTAATTCCAAAAGATACCTGCACCACTGTGTTCATAGCAGCACTATTTATAAATAGCAGCACAAAATAATGCCATTTACAGCAACATGAATGGACCTAGAGATTATTATACTAAGTGAAGTTAAGTCAGAAAGAGAAAGAACTAATACCATTTGATATCACTTATATGTGGAATCTAAAATATGACACAAATGAACATATCTACAAAACAAAAACAAACTCACAGATATAGAGAACAGACTTGTGGTTGCCAAGGGGGAGGGCTGGGGAGGGAAGGACTGGGAGTTTGAGATTAGCAGATGCAAACTATTCTATATAGGATGGATAAACAACAAGGTCCTACTGTATAGCACAGGGAAGTATATTCAATATCTTGTTTTAAACCATAATGGAAAAGAGTATGAAAAAGAATATATGTGTATAATTGAGTCACTTTTCTGTATAGCAGAAATTAATACAACATTGTAAATCAACTATACTTCAATAAAAAAGTAAAATAACTATGTTTAATTTGTTAACAGTTGCAAAGGAAAACGTAGACAACATGCAAGAACAGATGAATAAGTAAGTAGAGAGCTGACAACTCTAAGAAAGAATCAAAAAAGAAATGATAGAAATAAAAAACAATATAACAGCAAAAAATGCCCTTAGCAGACTCATGAGTAGACCGAACGCAGTCAAGGAGAGAAACAGTAAGCTTCAAGGTATGTCAATAGAAATGTCCCAGACTGAACTACAAGTAAAAAAAGAATGAAAAAAAGAAAAGAAACAGAATATCCAAGAACTGCAGGACAATTTCAAAGGATGAAACACACACAACTGTAAAATCCAAGGAGAAGAAAGAGATAATGGAGCAGGAAAAATATTTGAAATAATCCTGGCCAAGACATCTCTAAAATTAAAGACAAACACCAAACTACAGGTCCAGGAAGCTAAGAAAACTCCACACAGAACAAATACCAAAACAATCTACACTTAGGCATATCATATTCACACTGCAGTAAACTGACTTAAGGTTTGATGAGCTCCATTATCATGATCCATTAAAATCTAAAACTGACTTCCACAATAGAAACTGCATAACGTTCATTATCAGGAAAATGATGAAAAGGAAAATTGTGCTTCCCTAGTTTGTAAAAGTGCATGTACCTTAAATTGGTACTTACCATAAAATTACTTAGTACAAACATCATACACTATGACAAAACATGAAAAACAGTACTCTTAAAGGAGAGAAAATATAAGAACAGCCATGATCACCATTTGCATTCACCGGTATAAGAGATCCTAACCTGTTCAATTAGATAATGGAAATATAAGTGAAATTTTAATAATGTTATTTTATAGATATTATCAATAAAATTGTATAATTTCAAGAACTACAAACTAATAAAGCCAGTAAGAATTCAGCAAAGTTGCTTAGAAAATATAATGATTAAAAAGCAACATTACTATACAGACACAATCAGCTGAAAATGTAACGTTTTAAAAGTCCATTTGCAAAAGCACAAAATCTTGTAAAGAAATAAAAGAGAAATGCAAGACATATAAGGAGAAATGTATACAACCTTATTATAGGACCTGTAAAAGGTGATTGATAGATATATATACATTAAAAAATTGAAAAAATATTTCTTCCCAAACTAAAATAAAATTAGAGTAAATGTGACGCCAGTAAAATTTACATGATTTTTCATCAGACTTCTCTATGTCCAAAATTGAAACAGAAGAATGAAGAATAAAGAGCCAACATTGGCCAAGGCAAGTGTGAAGGAGGAATGGAAGGAGTGGATTCATTCATCCTACAATCCATCAAGACGTAAGTAGAATAATTAGATTACAGCATGGTATTTGTGCAAGGATGATGAATAGAACAATAAAATAAAATAGAAAATCAAGAAATATATCTATGCATATATGAAAGCTCTGTGAATGGCAGAGTTAGAGTTTCTATTCAATAGGGAAAGGATAAATTATTCAATAAAAAACAATATCAGGACAGTTGGTTACCAGCATGGAAAAAATAAAATAGAACTCCAAATATAATATAATTTCCACACTATCTAAAAAAATGTAAAGATACTTTTAAAATATTAAAAGAATACATAGAAAAATATCTTTATTTCTTCAATAGCAGAGAACAACAGCTTAAACAATGCAAAACAAACCCCACAAAGCACACACACATATATCAAACCAAAAGAAACAATTGATAATTTTACCACATTAAAATGAAAACATTTTATCTGGGTAAGGAGTTCCTGAGATAATCCCTTTTCTAGAGCTTGGGGTCCTTTGTGCATATCTCTCTTCGTAAAAATGATTTACTTCCTTTGGTCACTGCACCGTCCCTTAAAATTAAAGACTGAAACTATTAAATATTTTAAAAAGCTGATGAAACTTGATGACATTAAAGTATGTTGAATTAAGGCATGCATACTGTGTGTGAAATGTTAAATGTGGGGCTTCCTTGGTGGCGCAGTGGTTGAGAATCTGCCTGCCAATGCAGGGGACACGGGTTCGAGCCCTGGTCTGGGAAGATCCCACATGCCACGGAGCAACTAAGCCCGTGCGCCACAGCTACTGAGCCTGCGCGACTGGAGCCTGTGCTCTGCAACAAGAGAAGGCCGCGACAGTGAGAGGCCCGTGCACCGTGATGAAGAGTGGCCCCCGCTCGCCGCAACTAGAGAAAGCCCTCGCACAGAAACGAAGACCCAACACAGCCAAAAATAAATAAATTAATTAATTAAAAAAAAAATGTTAAATGTGTCAGTAGCACTTATATTTAAAAACTACCTCTGGGTTACTAGTGTAGGTAAGCCCCAGAATTCTCATAGACCTACACTAAATAAGATCCAGGAATATTCTCAGCTGATACCATAAAAGAGGGTGCTTAATGGCCATCTCTACAGTACAGTCTGAGGCAACATAATCTCATCCAGTTCACCACTATTCTACTGGTGGATCCTCTGATGGAAGTGCTATTTCCCTTGAGGATGGGAAAGGGTCAAGCTTCCTTGGGCATCTGAAAGCTGCAGGAACAATTTCACAACTCTCACTCTCCTTTGACTTTAGTGTATGCAAACCACTCCTGAATGTTAATAAATATTAGCTATACACCTCCCTCTTAAGCCCTGCTGAGTGTCAAGGTTCAGACGCAGACATTGAAGCATGCCTGTTTATGACTCATACCTTGTGAGGTTGTGTCTGATTTAGGAAGGAAAAATCTTATTCCCCCCTCAACCCCTGAACCTAGAATATTAGTCCTTAATGAATACAGTGTAACATTATGAAAGTGAAAACACTAGCCATAGATTATGGGCAATATGTGTGTGACCCAAAAAATCCATGAACGACTATAATGCAAAATATATTTTTAAAAACTACTACAGGGGCTTCCCTGGTGGCGCAGTGGTTGAGAGTCCGCCTGCCGATGCAGGGGACGCGGGTTCGTGCCCCGGTCCGGGAAGATCCCACATGCCGCGGAGTGGCTGGGCCCGTGAGCCGTGGCCGCTGGGCCTGAGCGTCCGGAGCCTGTGCTCCGCAACGGGAGAGGCCACAACAGTGAGAGGCCCGCGTACCGCAAAAAAAAAAAAAAAAACTACTACAATCTGGTAAGAAAACAAACCCTAATATAAAGATTAGCAAAGGGTTTCACCAAAAAGAAACTCTGAAAGGCCAATAAACTCTTGCACAGATTTTCAATGTTACTAATATATCAAATAATTTCAAGTTAATATAAGAATGAGAAAGCAACCCGTATCAAATATGGCAATTCCAAAGTAATAGACACAGTAATATTTCATAATATCTAAGGAATTTATTTAAAACCTGAAACATGGAAGAAAGTTCCACAATGAAACTATTGAAATGTTTATACTGGGTTTTTTTTTATTAAGACATTACTTTTTAAGAGCAGTTTAAGGTTCACAGCAAAACTGAGGAAAAGATAGAGATTTTTCATATACTTACTATTCCCTGCCTCCACACATGTATAGACTCTCCTATTACTAATATCCTCAACTAGAGTGGGACATTTGCTACAATTGATTAACATAAAATTGACACATCATAATCACTCCAAATCCATAATCTACATTACCATTCACTCTTGGTGTTTTACATTCTCTGGGTTTGGACAAATGTATAATGACATGTACCCATCATTATGGCGTCAGACAGAGTATTTTCACCGCCCTAAAAATCCTCTGTGCTCTGTCTATGTACCTCCTACCCCCAAACACATAGCAACCACTGATCTTTTTACTGTTTTCATAGTTTTGTTTCCAGAATATCATATAGTTGGAATCATGCAGTAGGTAGCCTTTTCAGATTGGCTTCTTTCTTTAGTAATAGGCATCCGTCAATTAGGAATAAAACTACTATACAAATCCATGTGTAGTTTATTTGTGTGGACATAAGTTTTTAACTCTTTTGGGTAAATAGAAAAGGAGCATGACTGCTGGATCATATGGTAAGAGTATGTTTAGTTTTGTAAGGAACAAGCGAACTGTCTTCCAAAGTGGCTGTACCATCTTGCATTCCCACTAGCAGTGAATGAGATTCCTGTTGCTCCACATCCTGGCCAGCTTTGGTGTTGTCAGTGTTCCAGATTTTGGGCTTTCTAATAGGTGTGAAGTAGCAACTCACTGTTGTTTTAAGTTGCATTTTCCTTATGACACATGATGTAGAACATTTTTTCACCATCTGTATATCTCCTTTGGTGAGGTACCTGTTAAGGTCTTTGGCTCATTTCCTAAACATGTTGTGTTTTCATTGTTGAGTTTTAAGAGTTCATTGTGTATTTTGGACAACAGTCCTTTATCAGATGTATCTTTTGAAAATATTTTCTCCCAGTCTGTAGCTGGTGCTCTCATTCTCTTGACTTTGTCTTTCAAAGAGAAGTTTTTTTTTTTTATTTTTAAAGAAGCCCAGCTTATCAATTATTTCATTTATGGATTGTTTCTTAGGTGTTGTATATAAAAAGGCATCGCCATACCTAGTGTTATCTAGGTTTTCTCCTATATTATCTTCTAGGATTTATAGTGTTGTATATTACATTTAGGTCTCTGATCCATTTTGAGTTAACTTTTGTGAAGGCTGTAAGGTCTGTGTCTAGATTCTTTTTTTTGTTTGTGTATGTCCAGTTGTTCCATCACCATTTGTTGAAGAGGCTGTCTGCTCCATTGTATTGCCTTTGCTCCTTTGTCAAAGATCAGTTGACTATACTTATGGAGGTCTATTTCTGGGCTCTCTATTCTGTTTGCCTGTCCACTGACCTATTTGCCTATTCTTTCACTAATACTACACTTTCTTGATCACTGAAGCGTTACAGTAAAACTTGAAACTGGGTATCGTCAGTCCTCCAACTTTGCTCTTCTTCAATATTATGTTGGTTATTCTAGGTCTTTTGCCTCTCCACATAAATGTTAGAATCAGTTTATGAATATCCACAAAATAACTTGTTGGGATTTTGACTGGGATTGCATTGAATCTATAGGTCAAGTTGGCAAGTAATGGCTTCCTGACAATATTGAGTCCTCCCCTCCATGAACATGGAATATCTACTTTTTTAGTTGTATGTTTATACTGTTTTTATGTTTTACTTGCATGAGATCCTTTTATATGCTCTGGAATTTACTTAATCACTTAAATTATTAAATTACATCATTGTTTTTGTGATACAAGATAACTTGTATAAATTTAATCAAACATTATGAGGTTTATTCTTGTTTTCAATTTTTTAGTAAACTTCTATTTATTCAGAATGATTATGAAATGCTGGTTAATTTACATTCTAGTGGAGTGAAAATTCCTATACGTCCTAAGCAAAGATTATTAATTTGCAAGGAATTGTAGCGTATCAAAACACATCAAATACAAAAAAGAGAAATAAGATATAAATCTCTATAACTAACCATTCTTCATAAAGATTTCTGGTGCCTTGGAATTGCCATTCTTATTATTTTTAATATATTTGATCTGTGTAATTTTAAAGTAAATCCCTTATATTTGCTACTTCTCATACGAGTATCTTGCATAAAAGTGCATTGCAAAATGTATAAATAAGTGGTCTTTTGGTTTATTTGGAGTAGGTAGACTACAGTTACTGTTTTCTTAATATCTAGACATTTCTGAAGGTGACTCAAGAAATAGCCTGTGAAACAAAAGCATAAAAAATAACTATTTGGGAAAAATACCTGCCTGAGTCTAGAGCACAGACTTGATAATTTCTGAGGTTTGAAATATATGAGAACAAAATATTACCTGTCACATGGGTATCATGTGGCAAAAATAATGATAAGGATACTAACAAGACTGGGTAAGGATAAGTTAGACTTAATGACTGCTAGATTCTTACTTGACATTTTCTTAAATATCTTCCTTATTTATCATTACTTTTCATAATGGAACAGTATAGATCTCTTTTCATAAATATCCTTGCACAACTGCATGAGGAGTCATATATATGGATTTTCTCCCCAAGTACTAGAAATCAGGAATACCACCGTGAAACTACCAATAAAATGTAGCAGAGCATTGCTGAAGAGGTTTAAAGAATCTCTCTATACCTTTAATAAAAGTTCCTTGTATGTTAGGATGAATAGAGGACAAATCCAAGAAGTGATTCAGATGTTGGATGTCTGCAGGCTCACTATTATGTCACTCATTTCCTGGATACCAGTTTCCAGACTGAGGATATTTACATATAACTGCATCAATTAAATCCATGAATGACATAGGTCCACTCATTATCACTGTAATTGTTATATATAGAGTCATCCTTTAATTAAACCTGATCTAAAATTTTGAGATTCTACCATTTCATTTCAAGACACATATAAGAAGTATTGAAAAGTGCTTCAAAATATAACCCTGATAAAATGAAAACATTTTATTAAATTACATATAAAATGTTTTGTCAGAATTTCCTTTTCAGTCCTCTCCTTTGAGTAGAGAATTCTTATTATAGAAAAGTGTATCTTTCTGTCTCTTTAAAAATAATGAATGCATGTTTTCAATTGTGGACTATTTCTGTGTTAGAATCATTATTGTGGTAGGTATTGAAATAATCTAAAAGGCACTCATTTGCCTGTGACAGAACTCTATCTTCAAGACATAAAAAAGTAAGCAGGTATTAAAAGGCAATTTGTTTTCCAGATATTAAACAGTATGTTAAGGCTTCAGGATTTAGCATAGTAATCCATATTGGCATGCAAGTGATCAAAAAGAAAGCCAGATTCTTATTATGGATTTAGAATTGCCCGACATTGAGAAGAATAGACAGCTTAAAACAAAAGTTGCTTTTACCTCAGCAACAGAGCTTTCGCCTCAGCTGTCAAATCTTATGCTCCTGATCTTTTACCATATAAATACACAGAAAATGTGTTTTATGTCAAGTAAGTTATACCTTTAACATTCCTAATAGTCCATTAATTAATTAAACAAATGAGATCAAGCTACCATCCTGCAAGGTCACAGTCATCATCCATCCAGCTTTATATATGTAACCAGGGGTGATGGAAGAGGTTATCATAAACATCACCTCCTGCTTGTCTGCATCCCCAATGGTGTGCTTTATTTATCCCCTCTAGGTGATAAAATATCTTTAGCACCACTGATGCTCTTAAACATTCTAGGTACCAAATACTTTTGTGTCAAAACCATATTATCTAAGTTAAGTGTATTATCTAAGTTAGCAGTTTTCAAAATCAAGTCTCTAGGTTTTCTTATATTATTAATGTTTTCAGCTGGTAATGATATGTCTCTGAAGTCCCTGAGTTTTACACATCTTTCCATGTAGTTCTAAGCATACATTTCACTATTTCCTCCCTTCATATTATGTCATTAGCAATATTAAGTTAGTGTTTATGACCAATATAGCATACACATATTCTCACAGTCTGTGAGTTTCTTCCCATGGTAAATCATGAATTTTTTGCTAAAAGAAGTCTTTGTACTGCCAATTTTTTCCTTTTCTGTAAAGTCTCCCACACACTGTTGAATATTGATGGAGAGATGCCTCGGTTTACCCAGAGAATTCCAAATCTGACATATGTTAAAACACCCTAGTGCAGAGCACAGTGATATAAGGGAGGTGAACTGCATAGTCAGTGGAACAGGGTGCTCATCACAATAAACTGGGTAAGGTTGGGTCCATACAAATTGGATTTTTTCCAATGGGTTTCATAGCCAATGCTCTGCAATTAAGACTGTTGCCGTGCATCTAATGTCAGTTGCCAGGAGTACTCTCCACATGACATCAGTTTCTTCTGGTCCTAAACGTAAAGTAATCATTATCTCCTAAAGCAAAGCATTTATTCAGACCACTTCCCAGGACTCCTCACAGTAAGAGCTGTAGTGTTAGCAACTCACAGGGCCAACACTAACAGTAGGCAGAGAGTGCAGAGGCTTTTCTAAATCAAATATTGCCAGCTAAGACATTTTAAATTTTGGTGTCAGTACTTAAGGGCTTTGGGGAGAACTTGCATTATCTCTCTAGCTTCTGGAATTTTTACCTAAATGAGACAACACATCAGCACATTAACAATAGTCCAAGGTTGAAACCTATCTCTGAAGCCCAGACAAAATCTACTTCTGGTAAGAATTACATTGGCATAATCTCAGATGTAAGTAAGCTCTTTTTACACTGAACATGACTATGTGTAGCTTTTCATCACTGTTTATCTTTTGCTAGTTCTTTCTGCATTGTAATACTCTTACCTCTCCTACTGATTTATAATTATTTTTAGACAAAAATTTCAGTCGGATTCATTTGTACCTGCTTCATAACAGCAAGGACAGGGTCTTGATCCATCACTTATTAAAAAACAAGACACTGAAGAATGATGCTGAGGCTAAAACGGGGAGAGGGTGACAGGATAAGGGCACTGAAAATTCAGACACCTGCTGTGAATGGTGAGCATGCAGTAAGTTGGGGTCAATCTCTGACAAAAAAAAACCGCAAAAACAAATGAAGAGATCTAATAGTTGATACTTAAAAATTTTGTTCCAGTTGATGTCCTTGGAATCTTTCTTTTCTAAAATAAAAGTAAAAGAATGCTCATGTTTTACATGATAGAGAGAAGCTTCCTGTATCTTACCAACCAATGCCTTGGATTTAACACTCATATTTAAACATTTGAACATTCATATTTAACACTTACCATTATTAGTATAGAAGTAAAATAAGTTTATGCCACTACTTGCAATGCTATTAGTTCTAGAAATAAAGAAGTCTGGCTCTTGTCAGGTAAATCAGAGTTTAAGGAACTTTATAATAAATGTCATGACAGTTGTAAGGAAAACTGTCTCAATAAGTCACTAAAGAAAGGCAAACAACAAAATAACAATAACAAAAACCCCAAGTTGGCAGAAAGGCAAAATTTAAGTACTAATTTTCCAGTAACATTTCCTGTCTGTTATAATTTTCTCTCCCTGATACTCCAGTGATTTTTTTTTTTTTCGGATCTCAGGGATTTTTCTCTCTTAAAACACAGACACACACACACACACACACACACACACACACACACACGGGGCGGCGGGGGATTGGGGGGGAACTCTATGCCTGTGTTCACAGTGCCTAAAGGAAAAAAAGGGGTCACAATGTTGAGCAAAATGGACATGGATTGTGACCTTATAGTGCTTTCCATCTGGAAGGGATATCAGTATTAGTCAGACAACTGTACAAAGAGATATAACATGTTAATGAATTACACTTATATGGTGCTATGAGACCATATAGTTGGGTTGGCCAAAAAGTTCATTTGGGTTTTTCCATAAGGTGTTACAGAAAAACCTAAACGAACTTTTTGGCCAACCCAATAATAAAAGGATGATCTCATCAGGCGGAGCAAGAAAAGCTTCCTTCAAGAAGCAACTACTGTGTTGATATACTAGGCAAAAAGGAGATGGGAGTGGTGATCTGCTTAGGGAGAAGCAACCATGTACAAAGACCTCATTGGAGGTCACATGACAGGAAAGAGGAACTGAAAGGCCTCTGCATCTACAATGCAGGGAAAGATGAGTTGGAGGCATTTAAAAAAGTGCTAACCCATGGGAGTGTGGTAAGCCAGGAAAGGAAACTTGGTGAATGTTCTAAGGGGAATGGTCTTCAGAGAGGTGTGTCACCTCAATTTTGTATTTTTTAAAGCTCTCTATGGAGAGCAGACAGAATAGATGCATCAGTGGGCGTGAGCAGGTAATTCAGGAGGCCTCTGGAGTAGTCCAGGGGAGAAATTATGGTAGTTGGGACCAGGGTACTGATGGTCCCAAATGAAGACAAGTGGATGAATTCAAGAATAAATTTTGGTAGGGAAATATGACCAGATTAGGTGACCAAATTGTGGAATAAAGGAGAGGGGTGAAAAGAGGTTTCTTATTTTTTCTGGTACATGATGATGTCATTTACTGAGCTCAAATCCATCAAAAGAGTGTATTTGTAGAGATGGCCAAGAGCTTAGCTTGCAACATGTTAGATTAAGGCACTGAGGTGATTAGGTATATCAATTTGGAATTAACTGGCACTAAGTACGTAAGTGAGAGTCATTAGCAAGTTTGCTTTCTTTGAGAAATTTTTTATTCTCCCTTCTTTTAAAATAAGCACTGCATGATATAACATGTTTACTCTCTGCTCTACCTGTCAGAATTATTGAACCTAATTCATGTAACCACTTTAGCATATTACTTTGTCCTATCAATAACACTAATTCTCTATCTATGTTTTTGTGGCTCAAGAATCTGGAATGATTTCAAGTATATACATACATACCTAAAGATATTAAGCATAAAAGAAAACTGGTTGAGAGCATATTCAAATTTTTAAAGCTACCTCATAGAAATAATATAATAATCAAATAAATTAATGTTTATTAAAAAGTACTAGAAAGTGTCAAATGATTATAAGTTGGTCATTATTATGATGAGGGGCTAAGCCACTGTCAATAAATGTTATCAGAGTTGATAATTTACAAGTCTTAAGTGTAGGGGAACTTTTTTCAGAAAAATAAGTGTTTTAAATATTATATATTTAAAGTCATTAAGGATACCTTAATATTTAGCAGGCATACTAGCCTTGTAGAGTTATTATCATTGCTGTTATGTGTATAGTAAACAATCTTTAGATAAATATATACATACCTATATATTTACACAGGCATGCACATTTCCTATTCAGATATTACTGTTTTTCCTTTAAATTTATCTGTGCTTTAGCTAAACAAGAACAGCAGAAACAGACAGAAGTACTACTTACTGGCCAAGACTAATTGAAGATGCCACAATGAGAAAAATAACCATCATAGCAACCACCACCATCTCAACTGTCCTGTACTAATAACAAACAGGCATTCCATTCCCACATTATTTTACTACTTCTCCATATTTTACTACTTCTCCATTCATATTTTTTGCTTCCACTAAGAAAGTTCCCAGTATCCCATTTAGTTTTTTAAAGGGATTTTAATGGATGTGCTATGAATTTTCAATGAGCTATTTGAAATTTGAGGAACCTAATTAGGAATGTATTTACTTTCTCTTTTTTAAATGTGATTAATTCCATGCAAGACTTTCAGCCTAATGTTACTCCAAAGAAAGAAATTAATAGGGAAAAGGAGACTCTACTTTTACAGACTAATGGCCTGGTAATTAAAAAAACTGAATTAAGCATTAACTCAGAAGTGTCCTTTTCAATATATAAATTATTTCTGTTTAGCCTTCTATTGCCAGGTTAATTAAGTAAATCCTCTGGCCTTGATTATAGCTATTAGCAAATGAAAATGTAGTTGAATTCACAAAGTCTTGTGATTTACACTAGGGAATCTATGTCAGTAAATATATCCCCTTGGCTAACAGCTTTCATAAAGTCAGATGCTTATTTAGATAAAGAAAAATAAATAATGTTTCCCTTATCTGTGGAAAACAAAAAATCGTTAATTATCTAATTAATTGTTTGGGCAGATAAATTCTCTGGGATTTCTTGTGACGTTGCCTTTAAGAAATAAACCCAATACATTCCACATCTTCATAATGTGTGAAATCACCTCAGGCTCAGAGATGATCCTCAATTTCCTTAAGAAAAGTAAAAGGTGAAAAATTTAGAATGTCTTCCTCAAGTTGTTTTATTTAATAAAAAGCTCAAGGACAAAAGCCATGAAAGCAATTCTTAAGAGAAATGAATAAATCATGTACAAAAGGACCACAAAGTAATAAAATATACATAGAAAAAACCTACACTAAAATAATTATTTGTAATCTATCTTCTGTATACTCAGACTCATCATTTTATGCTACAGTTATAGTTATAATGAATTAACCTCAATATAACCTAATATATCCTTTTGTTTATGTCTTAAAAGTAGTCCTTCTATATTACTTTGAGTACACTAGCAACGATATACTGGCTGCCTGTTTTAAATCTTATACTACGTAGCACCCTGATTCATAAATTCTTAACAACAGTCTCTATATTCCCTTAAGGACACAGACCTGTTTGTTGCTGGCATTTTAAGCTGTAATATATTGCAAAATAAAACTAAGCTTATTAAGTATCTCCTACCCATTCCCTTCAAGGAAATTTCAATTGCCAAGCACCTAATTACTGAGAGACAATCTAGGCTATATCAAACTTCTGCTCCCTATACAAATGCACGCAAAATCATTTTCTGTGTGGTCACTTTGTGATACAAATATACCCTTAACAGCAGCAAGGGATGCTTATATCAAGTGTTTGGGAGAAGAAGGAAAAAAATAAACATGTCAAATTTGAACCAAATAAACTAGAAAAATGGCAAAATGATAGAATCTTATACATGGACCAGGAAAGTCTAAACTTTTCCAAATAAATTGTCTTTATTTTTTAAATCCTGAGAATATAGTCATGTAATTGATGTGTTTACCTGATTTATCCAGTAATTAGAAAGCCAAAAGATAAACATGTAGCTGGGAATTTGGTTTTGGGTAGTACACAATACATTATGTTCTATAATTTGTAATCTGTCCCTCTTTTTCATTTTATTATCATACATGTGATTTCCCTTTTCCTTAGTTTTTCCATATGCATATTTATAGGCTGCCATAACTCTCCTTCAGTGACACAGAGAACATATCATTCAGTAAATCAACCAATCAGGAAAAGTGCTATTTCTAGCACCAGTCGCTTACCCTCCATGTAGCACTAGAAATCACAGGCCTGGAAAGAGTACTCGATTTTTAAGAATCAAAAAACCAGGGATTTTATTCCATCTTCATAACTCATTAGCCAAGCAACTTTGAGAAAATACTTGGTCATTCTGAATCTGTTTATTCATGTGCAAACATTATTATTTTAATCTCTCCCTTGTGTATGCCTCAAGGCTGCAAATATGACTCATGATAACACAGGTGAAATAATCTCAAAAAAAATCTGCAGATTCCATAAATATATAGGTTAGCAACATACAATGTGGTAGACTTTGTATTTCCAGAAAGACAGGACTCAAAAAATAAACGAAATAATCAGTGATGAATAATGCTGGTTTTTAATTTGTATATTAATTTGCAAGATTTCTATTTAGCCTCCCCTAAGCGTTTTCGAACCCACTGGCCAATGATCAAACTGAATGCAAGCAACTTACTTCTGGAGTCTGAAGAGTTCCTCACTGTTGAGAAGGAGTCAGCACTCGGCCTGGCTGCTGCAGAAGACGGACAGGGTGAAAGCATCTCCAAAGTTGATTCTGAGGATGGTGACAGAAGTAAGGTGCTCAGCTACTACATATCTTCCCAACACCTGGCAGAATGGTTACGGGGACTCTTCAAAGGAGACAAGCACAAAAAAAGTATATCAAAATATGCTTATGAAGTATCTTTGAAAAATATAGTTGCTGTTAACTGTGTGATCGATTTCAAACTCTATCAGGAATATCACTAAACAGAATTTAAATAGATTTGCATAATAAGGCTTTCCAGTGGAATGTGCAATATGCTCTGATTCCAATAGATATGACAGCAGTCTGCTTTTCATTTTTGGAAATTTTCTTATCTCATAATTGAAAACAGTTTAAACAATCAAAAGATACATCACAGTTCAATTTTCTTTGTATATCAATTAATTAAACTTGTAGGCTAATGTTAAACAAATTGCGTAAGTCAACAAATACTAATCATCACCTACAAAGTACCAGATACCTGACGCTGGGGATACAGCAGTGAATGAATTGCATTAGTTTTGCCCTCATGGAGCTAATGGTTTTGTCATGTTCCCTGTTTTTTCTTAAATAGGGAAAATCCATTTATGTCAACCCATATGTCGAGGGAAAAAATACAGACGTGCCATTTATATTTTAACTTCAAGTCAGCAGATTGCTGATTTCTACCTTTCTGAGGGTTCTATGTCAATTTAAATAATAATCTACCTAGCTCTATCAGACACAATATTTAACTTTCTTTCCCCTAAGATGTATATAATAGTACCAACTGATATTCAATCACTGTCATTTTTAATGTAGAAACAGGCTGTTTTAAAAAATGTTCTTGAAATGAATAAAAGCATTTTGATTTTATTTTGGCTATGGCTTATTTTATCTGCAGAGGCAAACATGAGGAGTGATACAATTCCAAAGGGTAAGAATAAAAAACAGACAGAAGATGACACAAGGATGACTCGGGTTTCGTTTATTGTTACTGCTATCTCCATTTGTGAAGATGTATGAATGGTCTTATAAAGCCAGAATTTAAGAGGGTGATTACATTGTCCTGACATACCCAATAATTAGGACTTTATTCAAAAAGAAAGTTAAACTATTGCTAAATTAATACGGAATTTATTCCGAAATGCTAAAAATCAATATACAGATAAATGGTAAATTTGAATAAAAGTACATTAAACTTTATTTATTTCAAGTTATTTTTATGAATCTGTGAACCAATCCTATCTATCTTTAAAATTTATATTTATCATGAAAGATGTTATTATAAAATTATAGAATAAATCAGACACAACCCCCCCACAGATATAAATCAATCATATGCCAAACATCTGAGATACCTATTGTCTGCCTTTTCATTTATTTCCTTCCATGAATATTTTAAACTAAATTTTACATTTATATATACATGGTAATAATATAAGAAATCCAAAAGTAAAAGTAAATCACCCTTTAAAGCAAGATATATCCCCCTCAGAAAGAACCAATTTCACATTTCAGAACATCCTCTCAGAAATATCTCATGCATATATAAGTGTGTGTGCATGTGTAGATTTTTATACATACATAAGAATTTTCTATGCTGTTTTGTCCTATTCCTTTCATTTAATATATCATGGCGATTATTCAATTTCTACCTTCTATCATCACCACCATCCATTCCATCAGTCAATATCTATCATATGAATACAACATAATCTGCTCATAATATGTCCCAATTGAAAATTATCATTTCCAGGATTTTGTTATTATAAAAATGGTATAACCAACATCCATGTATCCATGCACATGTGTGATTGAATAATATATTAAGTTCCTGGTATAAGTATAATAAGTTCTTAGAACTAAAATGTTTAAGCCAAAGAAACCTCATTGTTTTTGAAACTCTGATTATTTTCCCTTCTCTGTAGTAACGAGGTAGTATTTACTACTACAGCAAGAATAAATGTGAATTTATAATTACTTTATATTAGTGCATTAGGATAGCAAATTATAAGTACTTCCAATTATTATGCTAACCAAAAGGGAAAAATAGGATCGATGATCAAGGGTATTTCTGTCTTCATTTTAACATGAAAAGCATAGAAACTAATACAATCCCATCTAATTGAAATTCCCCAGAGAAAGTTCTTTATATGTATGGTTACATAATTTATTAATGGTAACATTTTTCTTTGGTTATACTATCTTTTATTAAGAAATTACGATGTGTTAGCTACTAAAATAAATGTGTTATCCAAATCAATTCTCTCAGGAATCAAATGAGATAAATATATATTCATATACAATGCTATACAAAATAAAGCAGGGATAGAGCTAGTACCTGGCAAAGCTGGAGGTTTCACCAGGGCCATCTCACTCCAAATCAATGCTCTTATATCTCATAATGTAAGTGAGGATTTCAGAAAACCATTACAGATTCTATAGTAAACAAACCCCAAAAAAGGTGCTATTTCTTTTTTTTTCTTTTGGTCCATGTATTTTGTTTGGCAAGAACAATGCCGAAAACAAGAGATTTTAGATTGGGATTCTAATAAAGCAATTTTCCCGTGTAATCTCATAAAGATTTCCTTTTCTTCATGACAGTATGTTGAAATAAAACATCTTAGAAGCAATTCTAGGGATTCCCTGGTGGCACAGTGGTTGAGAGTCCCCGGGTTCGTGTCCCGGTCCGGGAAGATCCTACATGCCGCGGAGCGGCTGGGCCCGTGAGCCATGGCCGCTGAGCCTGCGCGTCCGGAGCCTGTGCTCCGCAACGGGAGAGGCCACAACAGTGAGAGGCCCGCGTACCGCAAAAAAAACAAAAAAACCTGGAAATCACTTCACATAAATGAGTTTTTTAAATGCATAAATATTCAGAAGGATTCAGATAAATACTATCACTAAAGCAAGCTTGCCTCATCACCAGCACTGCTAAACCCAATTTAAAAATTAAATTAGAGACCCTGATTGAATATGGAAATGCATTTGTGTTATTGGATAAAAGTGTCATATCATGTACTTAGCTATAGGAAAATGTTTACAAATTATTATACACATCCAGGATCATATGATAAATAAATTAATGCACCACTAGAGCATTTATTCCTTAATGTAAATGTCACATGGTAAATGAGAACAACTAATCATTCCTTTCCTCTAATTGCAAGAGTTCAGCAGTTAAATAAAACATAAATCCTGGTGACCTAAAAATTTTATTACTGCATTTGCAATTTCCTGTTAACAACTCAAGAAAATAACTTCAAGTGATGCTGTATTTCAATAAGATACAACCCAAGGTGAAGGGCATTTTTGGAAGGGGCAGAGGGTGGGTAGAGGTGGTTGTTGGCTTTGCTTTTTTTTTTAAGGAACTGAGTCCTTCCCTAAATTTAATAATGATAATTTAATATAATGGATCTTTCATGATAAACAGCAGATACTAAACTAATAACTGATTTAGTGAAGAAACCAAATGCATTATCCCAATTTGACTTTAATCTTAAAGTTTATTTACTAGATTTTGTTTGCAAGAGTCTTATACAAAAATAAATAAAATAAATGTAAAATAAGGCCCAATGAAGATTATAGAGCTAATGAAGTATTTTTCCTTGCATAACTAATATTTTCTTACATGACAGAACCAAAATAATCCAAAATAGTAACAAAAAATACTTCAATGTATAAATCCTTCACAAGATAAACTTTCTCTGCTAAGAGTTTCCTTGAAATTTCTTTGAATTTCAAAGTTCAGGAAACATTTTTTTTTTTTCCTAAAGACAACTTTGAGTGGCACATCTTATCCCTTGGTGAAGTGAGAGAATTGTCCTTTTACTTCTTCCTGTCCTAGATCACGGTCTGTTCTGACAATATAAATGTCAGTCCTGCTCTGTTCCCTTGGACACAGGGAAAAATAAAATGCAACATTCTTGTTGCTCATAGTGATTAGGGAAAAGTCAGCAGACAGATACTATGGTCACATAATCTTCATGTCAGTGTGTCATCTTGGTAATGATCTTTTTCAAGTAAGAGAATATCGGTAAGTTCTTATTAATACAATGTTGAACTATATGTATCTACATACAGTGTTTCATTCTTTCCTCCTTCACTCCTTTCTTCTTTCCTGTCCCCCCATTCCTTCCCTCCCTTTCTCCTTCCCTCCCTCCTTCTATTACTTCCCTGCCTGCCTGTCTTCTGTGACTCTTGATTTACTTAAAACTTTTGTCTCTTAGTTTTAAAGTGGTTATAATAATCCCTACATCATAGCATCATTTTGAATGTTATTTGTGTATTACACATATGCACATACTTGTGGATGTGAGGAGTGCAAGTGCCCAAATACTATAACTTGCCAAAAAAAAAAAGAGGCTTTATATTTTATATAAAACAAAACCCTCTACATTTCAACCTATTTCTACCTGATTCTGCCCTCTTTCCACTTCTTTCTTCAGAGTACCAACAGAGTTTCATATCAGGTTGAGATATCAAGTTTTTAACATTAGTCCATACTGGCATTGGTGCTTTGTCTCCATCTGATCTCTGACCATTTTGTTCAGTGATGCACCAGTTTACTTAGACATTCTATATATGCAGGTTCTCATCCTCCCCCTACTTTTCCTCCCTCCGTCCTTTCACCTCTTCTTCCCCTCCACACACACTTCCCTTTCTCTCCTTTCATTCTTTTCTTTCCTCTACAACCTCACCTCTTGCAGGTGCAATCAGAAATGAGTTCATAATGAAAGCATAATACTGTACACATCCCCTGAACATAAAATTTTTTAAAGCACATTTTAACAGAATTTCAAAACATGTATATATTATACATGTACTCTCTTCAAATTCTGACTTATGTAGAAATCTGTAGAAACCAGATTATTTTTAATACGCAGATGAGAAAGTGCATGTCCCATATGCTTATTAATACTGATTATACAAGTAATACATGAGTACACTTCTTTTAAAATTAAATATAGTCGATAGGAGTTAGGGATGGGGAGGGAGGCAGCTGTGGGTACAAATGCGTAGCAGGAGGTATTATGGTGATAGAACCGTTTTGTGTTTTGACTGTATTCATACATGCCTACATATGTGATAAAATTTAGAAAACTAAATATAAACACACACAAGTATATGTATACCTGGTAAAATCTGAAAAAGGTCAGTGGATTAGAGCAATGTCAATTTATTGGTTGAGCTATTAGATTTTATATTACAGTTATGCAAGATGTATCACTGGGAGAAACTAGGTATAGGGTATGTAGGGATCTCTCTGTATTATTTCTCACAACTGCATGTGAATCTACATAATGGTACATCATGTGTCTTGGAATAACCCTTATGAGGCAACAGTATCAGGCTACAATCTCAGCATTTATTAATAGAAAAGGAATATCCAGAACACCAATTTAACAATTTCAGTAAATTATTCAGTCCTTATTAAACTACATCTTGAATACAGTGTCTCCAGGAAAACTAGAAAAAAAACCTTAAATCCGTTAGTCAATGAAAGTACAGCATTGTTGCTTGTGTTGGGTACCAGAGCACATCAGTGGCATTACTGTAAGGGACAAGAATTAGGTCTTGCACCACTAATGTGTATATGGTAATTTATCCAACTGCTGTGTGCCTTGCTGGGCTGAGGTTGAACAGAGTCTCTCTAGCTGCTCTTACCTGTATTAGCCAAAAAATAAAAGAAAATATGGATTTCTGGTGCTTGGGAAATATGAGGTGGTTTAAAAGAGTGGGAGGAAATTCTGCGTGTACGGATAGGAATCATTCTGTGTTTTTGTTGTGGTAGTGGTTGTTTCTTTGTTTTTAATTCATTACCTCAAGCTCTATTCAAAATGCTAAATAAACTATATTAAAAAATAAATCTACTTGAAATTTATAAATCCAAAGAAGTGAATTTATGGTCTAAGTAAATTCAACTCACACACAGGCATACTAGATATACAGTGTATTAGAAATACCTACATAGTATATATGCACAGTATATTAGAAATATCTACTTTATGCATATATGGATAAAGTAGATATTTCTAATATGCACACCCTCATGAGTATATATGAGAACACTGTATAAATAAAAACGTATGTAGACAGATTGAGCATGCTTTATAATGGTCACAATAAGAACATTATAGCATATATACTAGACGAAAGTCAATGAGTTGAATAGGAGGCTGTAAATCCTGGGCAACTGTTGAGCAATTTTAAATTAGATTCACAGTGGCTTAAAAGAAGATTTTGGAGCAATCTCAGAAGAACCAAGGACCACCTGGAGATTGGAAGTTGGAACCACTGCAAACATGCTAATAGGCAATATGGGTACAGAAAATATCTAGAAGCATGAGGAGTACTTCCTTTGAGCGGGTGGGTGGGAAGGACTTAAAGCCACATTTACAAATACAGGGAAGAACTAAGAGAATGGAGTGAGAGGTATCACACTTATGACGTACCCCTAATGGTACATCATGTGCCTTAGCTCTCCTATTGTCTTACAAGCTTTTTGAGGTCCAGAAACATCATATGGGTAACTGCATGCCCAGCAGCATCAAGCACACTCAGATACATAAAACAGATACTCAAGAAATACAAATTAAAACTTTTTCAACTGCAAATAAAGGAAAATCATATACTAAAAAACTCAGAGAAGTTACCTCTTGTGAAAGTTTCTAAGAGAAAAGATGACTCAAAAAGCGAAGAAAATCCTAAAAGTAAAATCCAAATGATGCAATTAGAAATGATGTGATGATAAAGAGGTAATTGGAAAGAAAGTTAAAGAAACCATGAAGACTGTACAGGAGGAATTCCACATAAGGTCAGATTATAAAGTAGCATGTATAAAAGACAGAAAGAAGGACACAGAACCAAAGATGAATATAAAATAGTGTTTGCAAAGCACTTTCAGATACATAATTTCATTAGAGAGTAACCCTGCTGTCCTTGGTCTTTTCTTGTTCAGCATTTTGACACTGACTTGCAAAAGTACATAAGAAATGGTGCTTATTAAATCTGTGAATCCATGACTGACCCAAAACTGGGATTTAAAAATGACTCCATAGGTTTAATGGATGAGCCAAGACCATCAAAATGAAATATAATAGAGCCAAAGGTAAAGATGCTTAGATTCAGGAACTAAACTATTAAAGTGCAGGGTGAGGGATAGATCTTTAAAGACAGTTTATATGAAATGCACTTAAAGGTGTTAATTGTCTCCATGATCCTAAGGGTCAACAGTTTCAGGGCTGCAATCTCAGCATTCATTAATAGAAAAGGAACATCCAGAACAAGTTTAATAGTTGCAGTGAATTATTTGGTCCTTATCAAACCACATCTGTAATACAGTGCGACTCATTCTGAATTCTGCTGAAAAGTCTGGAGACAAATACCCAAGGAAACTACGGCCAATCCAAACCTCTGCAAATAAAAAATGGTTGAAAAATAAAACTGGAATTTTATCTTGGGAAAGAGGTAAGGTAGAGGGAAGATATCTTCAAATATCCTTTGTAAGGGGTGGGAGAAGGGGGTGTTAATGCCAGAGAACATGATTTGAAGTGAAGGATAAGAGCTACATTAAGAACATGCAATTAACATGAGGATGGGCTGCCCTGGAGGCAGTGAGTTCATTGTTTGCTGAGAAGTTCATCCTATATGGATATCAAAGATGACATTCTCCCTCCACACCTCCCCCTGCCCCCCGACACGGCTTGTAGGATTGCAGGATCTTAGTTCCCGACCAGGGATCAAACCCCAGGCCCCAGCAGGGAAAGCACCAAGTCATAACCACTGGACAGCCAGGGAATTCCCCAAGATGACATTCTTGTGTGGGTTTTAAGGTTGGAGGGGATGGTCATGAGGATACTTCCAAGTATTACTGTCCTTACAGGACTGCCTCTAATAAGGCAGCCAGGTTTACGCTGGCCCTTCTTCAAAGGCAAACTGATTTTCCTGCACCCTCAGAGTGCAGCTCTGCTTGGAGAGAGGTCTCTTTCAAAGTGATGAGATAAATACATGTAGGTATCATCACTAAATTTATAAGGGGATATATACTTAAGACTGAATATAAATGAGAAATTTTACCTCATTCCTTAGGACTATCAAGAAGCAATATGTTTCTGCTCGAACACAGATGTGTATGGGGGAGGTACAGTTTTAATTATTTTTTCAATATGTTCTAGTCTGTGATTTTCACATTTGACCAAGGGAACTGTAACTTCCTTTATAACTCTAAAAATATGTGCATTTGAATTTTACTATTAATTCACTATTTTCTATGAACTCTGAACTCTAAGTCTCTGAGCAAGAGCACAATTTGATTTTCTTCTTTAGTGACTGCATGCGTTAGCCTGGTCCTGCCTAGGTGTAACTGAGCTCAGAGCAAAATAAAAGCCAAGTTTAATATTTTATTTGTGTACTTTATTATTTTCAAAGCTTTTCTACACATTATTTAGGTTGGCCTTCAAAACAGTCTTAAAGAGGCAGGTAGCACTGTTATCTGATGTCATTTCCTAGGCCCAGATGTAAACAGTCATTTGCACTAGGCCATGCCACTATCTGTAGTAGAGAATCTCTGACTCCTTATGAGTCTCTTTCCATTCAACTCTGTTTTTCTGATTTATATAAAAAGTTACACAGGCACAAGAAACTTCAACCAAGTCGTGTCAAAGAAGAAGGGAAGGGGCTTCCTGGTGGCTCAGTGGTTGAGAGTCCGCCTGCCGATGCAGGGGACACGGGTTCGTGCCCCGGTCCGGGAAGATCCCACATGCCGCGGAGTGGCTGGGCCCGTGAGCCATGGCTGCTGAGCCTGCGTGTCCAGAGCCTGTGCCCCGCAACGGGAGAGGCCACAACAGTGAGAGGCCCGCATACCGCAAAAGAAAAAAAAAAGAAGAAGGGAATTGATAGCCCTAGAAAGGATGTGAGTAATAAGAAATAAACTGGAAATTTAATTCATAGGAGTCAAATTGGTAAATCACTTATGCACACTTTTTCTAATTTATTTTATAGCTAAGCTCAATATATGTTTAAATTTATCTCAACATATCAAAACTGGATAAGCTGAACAGAAAATATATTTTAATATGGAAATGAAAGTTAGAGACATAGTTTCAAAATGTGCATGTATTCATACTGATGTTGGCTTGAAGTTACCATTTTTGAGACTGTTTTATTAAAATATATGTTGGTTTCCCAACCTGCCACTTCTTAATTAATGTAATAATTTAGTGGTAGTGAACACTCAAAATTAGGATGAAAATTTTCTCATCTTATCAATAAGGTTCTCTTGACTTACAATCTTCAATAAGGTTTTCTTGACTCATAATCTTAATATCCTAGTTCTGTTGGCACTCATTCCTCACTACCTTTATTGTAATTCAATATTTCACTCTCACCTGCATTAATACAACAGCCTCATAAATGGAATCCATGCTCCTGTCTTATCACAAGACAACATATCCTCCATATTTTCATTTCACCACCACCATAAAGATTATCTCTATAAAATGCAAATCAAATTGTGTGTCACATGTAAAATTCTAATATGGCATACAGTCCCATAAGCATCTGTCTCCCACCATTCTTCATGCCCTAAGCTGTATGCATATTAACCATATCCCTTTGAAGACAACTTTAAAATCTCTAATTATATTTACAAATCCTCAAACCAACTCGCCTTTTGGATATGTGAGGCCTCTGCATAGGATGCTTCTTCAACATGGAATATCCTTATCCCTCTTCTTTGCCTAGCTAACTTCTTATCTTCTAAATTTAGCTCAAATAACTGAGACTAAGAGGGAAACAAATTAAGAATGTGTTACATGATCAAATTGACATAACTTATAATAATAATTTATAATAACTTATAACAATTTAAAAAATTATTCTGGCTAATGATGGCTAATGTGGAAGAAGATAAACCAATTAGGAGATGTTTTCCTTAGTCCATGACATACATGAGATTTTTAGAATAGGATGGTGGCAGAGGCAAAATGGAACTTAGTACAGATCTGTAGGATGCCAAGCCTGTATAAGTATTGTGCTACGAAAAAACCAGCATTTGAAAATTATCACTTACAAGCTTTATGATTATGGGAAAAGTCATTTTACCTAAGCACCAATGATCTCATCTATTTTACATGAGAATTAAATGAGATCATGTAAGTGAAGTGTTTCCACAAAAGCCTGGAATACAGCTGGTAGTCATAGAGGGGGCTTACCTTTGAAAAGTATCAAATCTGGTAAGTTTGAGGCTAATTTTAAAAGTGGGTGAGCACTTCAGATATTGGATACAAACTTATAGAAAAAATGGCTCCCTAAATTCATATTAAACTGAAAGCATGACGTTTTAAGAAAAAGGTTTAGATAATTTTAATCTTGAGCTAAAGGAAAATAGAATGACAAGACCTGCAGTCTGTGTGTGCTCAGATCTTAGTTCGTCACACTTTCTGTTGTTTTGTTCTTGGATAAGTTAATTAACTTCTTGCATTATCAAATATTTTTGATAAAAAGGAAGGCACTAGGCTATATAAAAACAATATTTCTTCTCATTTTTGAACTGAACATCTAGATAACAAATGCCCAGTTTGTGCAGGGTATCCTATTGGGTACTACTCACGTACAAATCAGTGGTGAACATTTTGTTCAATTAACATACAAAGATATAAATAGGAAATTACCAAACAATCAGAACGAAAGGCAACGTCAAATTCTCCGAAGAATTTGCCAAACAATATCATTTTGGGGGTTTATGTTAATGAAAAATATACTTTAAAAGATATTCATACACATATATTTATAATGGTAAATTGAGGAATAGGAAAGAACTAATGTTCAAAAACAGAAAAATGGTTAAGTGAAAAAGAGGTGACTAGAACAATATGTTCTAACCTTAAAAGTGAAAATTATATAGTATGTATTAACATAAAAAATTGGAATGTTAGCTTTAAAAAAAATCACAAAATACTACCCATGTTATAACTAATCCTATACACCAAGTCCACACTCAAACTGTATTTCCTCCGATAAGACTTTCCTGACTCCTAAGTTTGGTTGGTCCATCATATTTTAGGCTCCCTATAATATAAACTTAATATTTATGATACTTTATGTCTATTTACCCATCTTCTTGCAAGATCCATGCACTATCCATCTACCGTACCGTTCTCAGAATTCATCAAAGTACTCCAGGCTTACAAGTCACTACAATGTTTGTAAATTTAACAAACTTTGCTAAAAGTAAGTTTGCATACAGCTAAGAGCTTGAAGGGAGTTATTGTGGTTAATATCTGCTGAAGTGGTAGTAAGCAATTAGGACTTTATTTTTCAACTATAGAGTTTAATTAGCATTTCATAACCTTTGTACAATAAAAGGTCAACATCAGCAGTCACTTAAAAAAAGAGTCTATTGCTTTCTATGGATTTTTCTGTATACATAATAATGAATAGCACTGATGATTAAAAAGACAAGTGTAATGTTCAAATATCAGAGACAGAATTCGGGGCAAAAAGGACTATAGATTGGATTAGGAAGATTAATTCTCATGTTTTAAGACAATTTATAACTACTGCAATTTCAGCAATTAAAATTGTTAATATTCTTTCAGAAAACTGTCTCATTGAGAGAGTTATTTTTCACTTATTTACAATAAAATATTATCTTCTTAAAATTTTTCCATGATAATCATAGATGTTTAAAAATGTATTACTCTAAAATTATTGCTAAATATTTAGAAAAATGAACATTTTACATGGAGAACTTATAACTATAGAATTTAAAACTGGGTTGTGGAAAAAATCCCTTTAATTAAAAAAAATCATCTCTTCCATAGAACTATTTATCAACAGATGTTCAAATATTATTTAACAAAGATAATAAATTATTGAAGTTACAAAAGTATTTTCATTCAAAATAATATTCTTTCTTGTACTTAATAGGTAACTCTTGCTGTTAAAAAAAAATGAGGATAAGGGATACAGTTTTTGATAGTTTGATTGAATGATTAATTGCAAAAAGTTGGCTTACTATTGGAAACCTTCGTTCTAGATTTCTAACTGCAATTTGTATTCATTTTTAAAAGATGCCATATGTGAATAAACAGTTAATTCATGTACTGAACTGAAGGGGAGCTTTTAAGCTAAAATGGATGGGTCTTTAGAATTGCTGGTTAGTAAGTTCATTTTTCGAAAGGCCTCACAGAAACAACATACTTGATCAATTTTTGATGGAGTCATTAAAATTCAAGTTGCCATTTTTGTCAAAATGATAAAAATGTCTTTCATCTAAAATGCTCAGACATTCAACTGAGTTAGGAACATCAGAACCAAGAGACTCATAAAATATTTTGGCTTCAAGATAGAAGACAGCTATAAAATTTGGAAACTTTCCCAATCCTATGCAATAGATTTGATGGATTCTCTTAATGATGAAGAATTAAGAGAGACAGAAGTCTAGAAAAGACTACATTTCTTAGATGCAAAGGAAATCTGAGAGTTAACTAAAGGACTTAAAAACATTTATAAGGATCATACAATATCTTTCACTCTTATTAAAAGATAGATAGGGATATGGGTTTCAATTTATTTTTATAGTTGAACTTTTGCGGGTGACCTTTTGAAAAGGATAAACAGAGGTGTGTTTTTCCTTCTCTGAGAGTCTTGGAGTTCATTAAGATGACCTATATGAGGCTCAGATACTGTTAGACATTTTTGGTGAGTGATTCTATTTAGTCTTTTATTTTACTCTGGATTATAGATTTTTTTAGTTGTTAGTCTGAAATCTCAGAGAGGTAGTTACAGCCATTTTATTTGTGTTTTCTTCAAAAAGAAGCAACAGCAACTAATTCTGTCTGCATGTACTTTTAGTGACTGCTGACCCTGCATGTTTATCCAATAAATGTGACTAATGACAGATTTCCCAAAATGAGGTACAGCCCTTTAGATTCTGTAAAAGCCACACACAGAGGAATGACACTGCCAATATCACCACCAGAACCTTCCCATTAAGTGAAGACTGAACTGAAAATAAGGATAGGCCTATGTTACTGCAGTGCCATGAAAACAAAGCAGATGCTTTGCCTGAAATGAAAAAATAAAAGCTCCTTAGGGATGTTCCAATAAAATTTTTGTGTGATTAAACCTAGAAGAAATTCCTAAAGAAGAACTTAAGGAGAAACAAAAGTGATTTTCTTGGGAAACAGATCATGACAAAATTGCAGAAAAGGCCAAAATGAATTTAGATGGTTTTCTTCCAATAGACTTGTCATCCTCTCAATAAACCCTAAATTCTACAAGGAACTTTTTCCAAAACATTCTGGAAAAAAAGGTCTGAGGGTCTCTTAACACAGAGATGTTGAAAGAAAAAGCTTGTTTTGGTACTTCAGAAAAAGCATTTAATAATCACCCCCTGGGTAAAGATGTAAAGAGGGTGAATTTTTCTCTTTAATCTTTGTCTTTCGGCCACCTTTCCCTTTTCAGTATCCATTCCTTAAATCACAAGACAGTAAATATCTCCATACTATCCAGGAATCTGAAATTCAATCCCAACTGCAAGTGGCCTTTCTGGAGTGAGAGAGAATAACTGCATTTGAGATCATTTGGCCACAATCCCAATATATGCATAATTAAACAGTTAAACTATAGTGTATGCTTTATACGTTTGAGCCTTATGTAAGAAGAAAAGGTAAAAAACAGAATAATTTGACAAAGGAGAAGATGGTGTGTCAAAATCTAAAGGGCCTATAAAGATAAGTGACTGATTCCTGTGATGGCTATTAAAAGTCAAAAGTGTAGGAAAAAGGAATGAAACTTCTTTTGGTTGTGAAGAGGGTATGACCAAGTAGAGTACACTACTGCTCATATATAATTACACGAGCACTTCAGGCTTTAGTTCCAACATCATAATGCCCTTATGGAAATTCATGCATTATAGACATTCTTCTAGTTATTATTACTAGAATGTTCCTGAAAGGATGCATGTGTGTTGCTTATTCTAATGCACAATAGCAAGAATCACACTTCACATTGTATATTTGTTATTTAACAAAGATTGAGCTCTACCAAACTATGGCGTAGAAAAGGGAAATTTTTATTGACAGAAATCGTGGCAGAAAAATGAAGGCATTATATAGGAAAGAGATGCAATGGTGAAAGTTCCAGGGATTCCTTTGAATAATCATACTTATAAAATGGCATAACTGGGGGAACAGATATTGAAAACAATGACTGAGAGAAGCAAAGACTTACTTTTGAGTTTCCAAAAGGGACACTCTTATAGCCAATAGCAAGTCAAGCTATTTAAGTAATGTGGTGCCTTTTTATCTAATTAATGTATTATGATTATCAGTCATACTTGATACCATAGGCTTGGGTTTCTAAGAGTAAGCATTTTTTTAATAACTAGGTAAAAGCACTATCAAATAAATAACTTAGGAGAAATTTCAACCAACTACATCATAATTTTCTGTTTAGAAAATAAAAGGTTAACATTTTGAAGTTAGTTTTTCCAACACGTTTTTTTCAGCCTAACATAAGAGAAAATAAGAATATATAAAATTGGGTATTTAAGAGTAAACTGATTATTCCAGAGAAGAAAAGACTGTGTCTTCAGTATACAGGGACCTAGATGTGTCCTATGAAGTAGATTTACGTTTCCTGGCATAGCTTAAAAGACTTTAAAAAGTAAAGCAATCTGGTTCAGTGGAGACCAAGAAATAGTATTTGGCCAAACTCTCTGAAATAATTAAATGTGGCAATTCACAGTAACCGAGGCAAATATTTACCAGCTCCTGACAAATAGATGGGTTGAGGGTAAGAAAGGTATAAATTTTAAAGATGTTCTGCTCCCAAAAGCATGGCGTAGCAAGTGGGGAATAAAGGATGACTTCTGGGTTTTAGTTTTGAGATAACTGACTAGTCTCCATGTGTCAGACAATGAAAAATATCTGGTAAGGGTTAAAAGAGACAGGAAGATATCTTACTCTGCCAGACCTAATTACCACATTATATGTAAGAATGAAGCTTGTGAATCAAGATGCAGTCAAATGTCAACTGTTTCCAAACAACAGATGAAGCCATGCAAGCAAATGGGAGTTCAGAAAACAGGTGTTAAAACACTGGGTTCCAAAATCAGATAGCCCTGGCTTCTTATGCTGACCATACCCTTTAACAGCAGTATTACTAGGGAATAATCTTTAAGCCTCCAATTTTCATCCCTAAAATGTGAATAGTAATTCGAGGCATCTTGTTAATGTGGTCATAAAACTTAGGTGAAAGAATGACTGCAAGGCTCTGTACCTGACATATATGTGCTCATTAAAATATCATAACTACTGCTGACTTCATTACTAATACTAAACTACTATCTGCTATGAAGTGAGAAAGGGAAAGGACAAAGCCCCAAGGCAATATATCTCAGGGGTGTTCCACATCAATGAGGTCAATAAAAGTAACAATTCAGGACTGTTGAAAAAAGAATAATCTGACAAGATGCAGGAAAAAATAGGGAAATTTTGTGCTAGAAAATCTACAGGGCCTTTGAAAGTTAGTAACTGATTACTGAGATGTGAAATAAAAAGTTCAAAGGGTAGGAAAAATGAATTAAGCTTTTATTATGGCTATGGAGAAACAGTGAATTAAGAACTGATATGATGATCATATGGTGGATAACAAGATTATGTGAACAGATGAAAGTAATTATCACAGCAATAAATTCCTGAGTTTCATTTATTGCATGTTATATATTAATGATAATATATTCCTGAAAATATGCTTATGATTTTAAGTGTCTCAACCATGTTTACTTGGATTATGTCCACTCTCAGCAATAGAAAGAACAAATTTATAATGTCCTATAAGAAGCAATTATGTGTAGTTATTATATTACAGAAAGATAAAAGAAAAAATCGGCCATATTGCCACTTAAAACATGTTGTAATTTAATATGTCCTTGTGCTTTTAATTAGTATAAGTCAATTCATGTGAGCTTATGAATGTTATTTTTTTAAATAACTTTATTTATTTATTTATTTTTGGCTGTGTTGGGTCTTCGTTGCTGTTCACGAGCTTTCTCTAATTGTGGCGAGAAGGGGCTACTCTTCGTTGCAGTCCGTGGGCTTCTCATTGCCGTAGCTTCTCTTGTGGAGCACGGGCTCTAGGCGCACGGGCTTCAGTTGTAGTTGTGGCACATGGGCTCACAGTTGTGGTTCGCAGGCTCTAGAGCGCAGGCTCAGTAGTTGTGGCACACGGGCTTAGTTGCTCCGCAGCAATGTGGGACCTTCCCTGACCAGGGCTCAAACCCGTGTCCCCTGCATTGGCAGATGGATTCTTAACCACTGCACCACCAGGGAAGTCCCATGAATGTTATTTTTAAAGCCCTAATGGAAATTATTTCAGGCTTCTGTGTAGCATATTAGAACAAATCTTAGCTAAAGGTTTCAGCTAACCGATAGTGAACTATAAATGTCTTAATCTGTTTCAAGGGTTTTTAGTTTGTAATTTGGTGGCCTCAAAAGAAAAATGTTACAAACATAAAAGGCTACTTCAGTCTTACTATATGTGACATATTAGGTATGGCTTTCAATGTTTTGAAATCATCTGAATAAGATACTTTTTTAAAAAATATATTTTCTTTTAACAGAAGTTGTCATTAGATTTTCTTATTATATTGTGGTAAGAACACTTAACATGAGATCTGCCCTCTGAATAGAAATTTAGATGTATAATACAGCAGCAGCATCGACAGCACAATGTTGTAGAGCAGATCTCTAAACTTAAGCATCTTGCCTAACTGATATTTTATACCTCATTTCCCATTCTCTCCAGCCCCTCACAACCACCATTCTATTCTATGCTTCAATGAGTTTGACTATTTTACATACTTCATACAAGAGAAATCATATAGTATTTGTTCTTCTACGACTGGCTTATTTCACATAGCATAATTTCCTCAAGCAGAATTTTACTGAAAACTTCTAGCAAAGGTTTTTTTCTACTTTTGGGGTTTTGGGGAGGGATTTGCTTTGTTTGGTTTATCTTTTGCCTTCTCTTTCAATATTAAGCATATATATTGAGATATATACTGATATACCTTTAAATGTATTCTATATATTCTCTTCCAATATTTTATATACACATAATACATAATAAAATCTTAAAGGACAAAAAGAGTAAAAGGATTTAAACAAGAAACAAAAAGGTATGATTAGAGAGACTATGAGAGAATATGTTAAGTTGAATTACAGGTAAACTGAAGGTTATAAGATTACTGAATTAAGCGGTGCCATGATTAGAACAGTAGGTGAGGAATAAAGGTTGTGTGTGGGTGACTTGAAATAATAGCTCATAATAATAGGATAATTTCAACAGAAATTTCTTAAAATATGCATATGTATAAGAGATATAAAAACACCACACACTATGACTGTAAAAGGATGTTACCGTCTTGGGGTATTTTTGTATTTTTAAGAATCATATACAGGAATATCTCATTTTATTGCCCTTCACTTATTGCACTTCACTTTATTGTACTTCACAGATAGTGCATTTTTTTAACAAATTGAAGGTTTGTGGTAACCCTGCATCGAGCAGGTCTGTTGGCACCATTTTCCAACATCATTTACTTACTTCATGTCTTTGTATCACATTTTGATAATTCTTGCAATATTTCAAGTTTTTTCACAATTATTATGTTAGTTATAATGATCTGTGATCTTTGATGTTACTATTGCAATTGTTTAGGGTGCCACAAACTGCACCCATAAAAGATAGCGAACTTAACTGATAAATGTGTGAGTGTTCTGACTGCTCCACTGAACTGCCATTTCCCTGTCTCTCTCCCTCTCCTCCGGCCTTCCTATTCCCTGAGACACAACAATATTGAAATTAGGCCAATTAATAACCCTACAATGTCTTCAAAAACACAAAGTGTTCAAGTGAAAGAAAAAGTATCACATCTCTCACTTTAAGTCAAAAGATAGAAATGATTAAGCTTAGTGAGGAAGGCTTGTGGAAAGCCAAGATAGGCTGAAAGCTGGGACTCTTGCGCCCAACAGTTAGTCAAGTTGTGAATGCAACAGAAAAGTTCTTGAAGGAAATTAAAAGTACTAATCCAGTGAACCCACAGATGATCAGATGGTGAAACAGCCTTACTGCTGATACAGAGAAAGGTTTAGTGGTCTGAATAGAAGATCACACCAGCCACAATATTCCCTTAAGTCAATGCCTAATCCAGAACAAGGCCCTCGCCCTCTCTTCAATTTTCTAAAGGCTGAGAGAGGTGAGGAAGCTGCAGAAGAAAAGCTTAAAGCTAACAGAGTTGGTTCATGAGGTTTAAGGAAAGAAGAGTCTCCAAAACATCAAAGTGCAAAGTGAAGCAGCAAGTGCTGATGTAGAATCTGTAGCAAGTTATCCAGAAGATCTAGCTAAGATCACTAATGAAGGTGACTGCACTAAACAACAGATTTTTAACTTAGACAAGAGAGCATTGTATTGCAAGAAGATGCCATTTAGGACTCTCACAGCTAGAGAGGAGAAATCAACACCTGGCTTCAAAGCTTAAAGGACAGGCTGACTCTCTTGTTAGGGGCTAATGCAGATGGGGACTTGATGTTGAAGCCAATGCTCATTTACCATTCCAAAAATCCTATGGCCCTTAAGAATTATGCTAAATCTACTCTGCCTGTGCTCTGTAAATGGAACAACAAAGCCTGGAAGACAGCACATCTGTTTACAACATGGTTTACTGAATATTTTGATCCCACTGTTGAGACCTATTACTCAGAAAAAAAGATTTTTTAAAAATATTACTGCTCATTGACAATGTACCTGGTCTCCCAAGAGCTCTGATGGAGATGTACAAGGATATTAATGTTGTTTTCATGCCCAGTGATGTTGTTTCCATGCCCACTAACACAACATCCATTCTGCAGCCATGGAGCAAGAATAATTTCAACCTTCATGTCTTATTATTTAAGAAATACATTTTGTAAGGCTATGGCTGCCATGATAGTGGTTCCTCTGATGAATCTGGGCAAAATAAGTTGAAAATCTTCTGGAAAGAATTTACCATTCTAGATGCCATTAAGGACATTTACGATTCAATGGAAGAGGTCAAATATCAACATTCACGGGAGTCTAGAAGAGAGTGATTCCAATCCTCATGGATGAGTTTGAGGGGTTCAAGACTTCAGTGGAGGAAGTAATTGCAGCTGTGGTGGAAAGAGCAAAAGCATAAGAATTAGAAGTGGAGCCTGAAGATGTGACTGAATTGTTGCAATCTCATGGTAAAATTTTAATGGATGAGGAGTTGCTTCTGATGGTTGAGCAAAGAAAGTGGTTTATTGAGATGGAATCTACTCCTGGTGAAGATGCTGTGAAGCCTGTTGAAATGACAATAAAACATTTAGAATATTACGTAAACTTAGTTGATAGAGCAGCACTAGTGTTTGAGAGGACTGATGCCAATTTTGAAAAAAAGTTCTTCTATGGGAGGTAAAATGTTATCAAACAGCATTGCACACTACGGAGAAATCGTTTGTCAATCCATGTGGCAAACTGTATTGCTGTCTTATTTTAAGAAATTGCCACAGCTGCCCCAGACTTCAGCAACTACCTCCCTGGTCAGTCAGCAACATCAACATCCAACATCAACACTGAGGCAAGACCCTCCACCAGCAAAAAGATTGCTACTCCCTGAGAACTATAGCATTTTTTAGCAATAAAGTATCTTTAAAGTATGTACATTGTTTTTTTAGAGATAATGCTATTGCACACTTAACAGACTACAGTATAGTGTAAGCATAACTTTTATATGCACTGGAAAACCAAAAAATTTGTGTGACTTTTACTGTGATATTTGCTTTATTGTGGTGGTCTGGAACTGAACCCAAAAAGTCTCCAAGATATGCCTATATTTAAAAAGCTATCAGCTTAAAAATAATAAAGCACTCATTCAAAATCTTCTACCTTTGCAGAAATGGAAAGGCTGAAATAGAACAAATAAGATGATATATTTCAATAAGTACATAAGCCCTTTGAAATGATTTGACTGCCCAAAGACAGGGTAAGAGTAAAACAATGAAAAGAACACATTTTTACAGATGGTGTTCTTTTTGCTTTTCGTATGATGAATAAAAGGAAACTATTCTGCTGGTTCATAATTCTGGAAGTCCAGAGGAAAGGCAGTTCTGAAAAGTATTTGAAGACCCTGGCTCTTTCTAGTCTGATGCTCTGTACTCTGTAGTGCAGTGTTAGGCTTCATCCTGAGGCTGCTTCTTCCGTGGTTGTACAATGGCTTCTGGAAGCCCTTGCTTTCTCAATTCTGTCTGCTGCATGGGAAGTGGCATAAGCCCCTCCCTAATCATGAAAAGGACCTTCTGCCAGTTTTAATGGCCCGATGTAGCTCACATGTCCACTCATAAAGCAGTAGTGGAATGTCAATCACTGATGTGCTTAAAGGTGGGTTTCTGAACCAGTTGCTAACAAGACATGTGGAGTTACTACCTCTGCCTTAGATTAACTAAGGTTAAGCTGTAGAGCTTTGGCCAATCACCAAAATGGCTATACAATCGGCCAGAGGTGAGGTGGATTTGAGGAAACCAACCATAATGTTAACCTAAAGGAACCCTTCCCATACAAATGTGGTATGATAAATACGTATACAAATATTTGAATTCTGGAAATTGAGCATTTTATGTTATGATCTTTAGAATGTACACTATGGTTAAGTACCTATAAAATACAGGCTTAAAATAGTTAATAATAATGAACACTTCTGCCTGTTGTTAGCGAAAGACATATTTCTCTGCCCTTTCTAATCCATGTCAAACAAATCAAAGAACAGGTTTATAAACTTGACATTTGATAATATGGTTGGCTAATTTCAATAAGCTCAATGGTCACTTATGCTAGTGATACTTCAAAATTGCAAGGCAGAGAAGTACATATTCTAGAATTACATCCCATAGCCATCTTATTGTGGATCAACTACTTCAGGCATTTAAGTCTAATAAAGTAGATATCCTTCTGACAGATGAGGAAGCTGAGGCTTAAAAAGGCCAAGTAACTCCTCCAAGGTCACTGAGTTAATGAAACAGATCCAAGACCATAGTCAGTTCTCCTGAAATGAATCCAACTATCTTTTGCTATATGCATTGCAATGAGTTTACGTTTTATCTATGCCTAATAAGATGCTTAAAGTGGACACTTTCCCTTTCATTTTTGAGAGAGGTCACAAAAACTGAGAATAACACCACAGTGACAAGCATCCCCATATTCCACAGTGAGCAGATAGACCATGAATGGAGTACTTGTGATATTAGTGATCTAAAATATATGTAGTAACTTTTGGCCTATCATCCTTTTCCAGGCTAAGTAAGAGGTTTGAAGCTGAAGAAATGAACAGAGAGATTTTTGGGAGGAATTTGTAGGAATGTTGTGGCATTTCCTCTCTTTACATCTCATATAAGAGAGGAGGGAGGTGATTCCCTGTCTCTTACGATGAGGAGGGATCATCATTCATTACTGCTCCAGAGATCGGCCCATGCCTCTTAAAGTTATAGGGGAGGCTGAGACTGACACTGGACTGCAGCTTGGAAAATTCCAAAGGTAAGAGGCTATAAGGCTAGCATTCTGGCTAGGGACACAGAAAGTAGAGTGGGTTATACTTCTTTCAATTATGAGTCAAACGGACCTATTTCTAGCTGATCAGATATGAAATACTTGGTAGTGAACAAGACTGGATTTATTTTAGTTTACCCAAATATAGGTAACAGACAAATATCTGGGGGCTAAAACAAGAATACCATGGCAACCCAGACGAAAAGCATCAACTCTGTAATATTGAGAGAAAGCAATATCCTTGATTAGCTTCTGAGTATCTCACGACAAAAGTCAGCTTAGAATACCCCCAATGCCAGAAAGTACCCATACCAGAGAACATCGCTACCAAGAAAGTAAAGTTCTTCCTCATCTTCAAGTCTCTTCCCTTTCTGAGCTCTAGTCTCAGATTAGGAACCAGGAAACAGTGAGCAGGGGAAGAGAAGAAAGGATGTGGGAAAAGACAAAAAGCTGAATACAAGCGCCACTCTGCCTCCTAGTTTCTAGCCTGAAATAAGACTGAGTTGTAAGAGAGGAGAAAATTAAATTTAAATAAAAATGAAGAATTTGAAAAATATATTAGACTGGCCATTTAATTTCTGAAATTAGATAGTTATTTTAAGTAAAAGAGCCTGTAAAGCATTTATATTATCTAACAGTGACTGAAGAAGTTGTGGAACTTGCAGGAGATTCATCCAAATGGAAAGACAACACAGCCCACTTTGGGGCATTAGGAGAAAAGAGTAGTTCCTGTAGGAGTGCACCATGCTGAGCATTGTGCTTTCAACATACTGGTACCATACACCAAAATACTAACAATAATAATAATAACAACAACTGCCTTATATTTGAACAAATCACCTTCCAACTAGTATATATGTAGTAAGTGTACTTCTTTTTAGCAGTGACTAATGAAGCTAAAGAACTAAAGTTTGGGGGTTGCAAAACCTTGGTGCTTGCATGTTCTAGTTTTGCAGTCTTTGATCCATTTACTTAAACATTTATATCCTCCATTCCTTCATGTGTAAATAAGATCAATATGCTTTCCTTTAATATAGTTTTCTCAACCAAATAGGACTTTGTCTGACAGAGGATATTTGGCAGTATCAGGAGATATGCTTCGCTGTGACAACCGGTACGTGTTACTGGCATCTAGCAGGTAAAGGCCAGGGATGTTGCTAAACATCCTACAGTGCACAGGACAAAATCCCACAACAAAGAATTATGTGGCCCCCAAATCAATGTTGCTGAGGTTGAGAGAACCTGCTATTAAGCAGCGCCTATTAGAGTTATAAAATATTTAAAATGTCAACTTCAGGATTTGACACAGAATAGATATTTAATGAAGACTAGTGTAACCCTTAGGATGGATATGATTGAAAGTAATGAAAAATATAACTTACACTGACTTAAAATAAGAAAAATTTTTAGCTGACATAAGAGAAGCTGTGGCGAGGATGGGCATCAGCAGGGTTCAAAGACTCAGAAATGTCATCCTGGACCCAAGTTTTCTAACTCTCCTTAGTGCGCGATGTTAGTTTTACTCTAAGGCTGGTCCCTCCTCACCATATAGACACCAGTGAATTTGAAGCTACACATTTTGGGGTTCACATCTAGTAAGAGATAGAAAATATCACTTTCATAGTTCTCAAACACAAGAATATTCTGTCCCACATGTGCCCAGCAAATTTGTCCTCTACGTGCATTGACCCATTTAAGCCTAGTCTGAGCCATTCCTGAATCTATCACTGCAAGACAGAAAGATCAAACGTTTGGCTTAGTATGACCAGGTGGGGCATAATGGAAAGTGAGATGAGAAGAAAGAAGGACAACCATAATATCCAGAATGGCTAGCTAATATCATTACCATTTTCATCCTTCTTTACAGACACCTTAAAACACTAATCTATAAGCTTAAGAAACAGTATCATGGAAAAGCGTCAGAAAATGATCACTGATATCATGAGATTGTGATTTTTCCCAGAGCAATACGTATAAAGCAAAAAAGAATAGGATTTAAAAAATAAATTGGGGGGCTTCCCTGGTGGCGCAGTGGTTGAGAGTCCGCCTGCCGATGCAGCGGACACGGGTTCGTTCCCCGGTCCGGGAAGATCCCACATGCCGTGGAGCGGCTAGGCCTGTGAGCCATGGCTGCTGAGCCTGTGCGTCCGGTGCCTGTGCTCCGCAACGGGAGAGGCCACAACAGTGAGAGGCCCGTGTACCACCAAAAAAAAAAAAATAAAATAAATAAATAAATAAATAAATTGGTTTGGCAAAAAAATAAAGGTCAAAAGAAGGAGGGAGAAAATAGAACTCGAAAAAGTAATTTCATCAGAACAAAGACTTCATTGAGGGCTATGACTTGAAGGAGAGAAGTCAGGGAGAAAACTGACCAGGAACCAAGGAGAATTATAAACTCATCTGCTTCTGAAAGAATAGTCTCTACCTGCAAATTAAGACCAAATGTGAGATATGATGTGAGGTGCTTTTGTTAAAGGAGGAGATTAATAAAGACCAGAGAGACAGAGCTGGAATTCTGACCTTTGGTATGGAGCCGTAAAAAGCCATTCTGATTCCTAAGTTATAAACCTCATTTAAGACCCAAGATAAAGTCAATTAAACATTCTATAGGAATGGATTGGAGGATAGAATGTTCTGATGACTCAATACAGAGGAAGGACAAAAGAGGAAAAATTTTTAAATGTCAAGGCTCTGGTTTTAGAAGAAATCCTCTTTGATTTTTAAGCAAACCATTTCAGAATGGTAATGAGGAGCCATTTACATGCGGAAGCACTAGATTTGGGGGATGTTTTCTCTCTTGTTTATTTTTCATTCTCTTTATTTCATTATATTATTTAATGTATAATTTCCTTCAACTTTTAGGTATGTAACTCATGAGTTTGAGAATTCTGGAAATCTGTCTGCCTCTATATATCTTTCCCCACCAATATTTCATACAACCCCATTATTCTATGTCTATGTTCTGGGAGTTTGAGGAATGTATCAGGATAGTACTGTGAAAAGTTCTGAAAACACATGATGATGTTTAGCGTATTTGACCAAACCATCTAAAATACCACTGCCCCTGCATCTTGGAAAATAACAAAAGTCTATCTAATCAAAATTAAATTTCTATTAGAGTAAAACATTAGTTCATTACAGCAAAGGGAGAAATTTAATCTGAAACTGCTACCCAGGAATACTTTAGATATAATAAAGACATGGTTATAAATAGTAAAGACAAGCAACTATTCTTGTATTATAATTATGTCTCAAGTATTATGTTGTAGGTTTTGAGGGTAAAAAAATTAATAATATATTAATGCTGTACTGGTAAAACTCTTGATTTAATGCAAATCCTCAAGGAGGGGCATGACCAATTATATGTGGGCCACTGAAAAGACAGAGAAACAAGCACCCATTTACATACTATCTAAAGAAAAAAAAAATATGACTCTCAAGCCCCTGTTCCTCCCCATTCCATATCTCACCCACATAAAGTAACCATGTTCTAGAATCTTACGTTTTCCATTTCTATTATAGTATTAATTTTGCACATTTATGCATTTAGTTATAGTTCATTTTCACCACTGCATTGTATTTCCCTGTATAAATACACTGCAATTTACATATTCATTGTTCTGTCGCTGGACATTTGGATTATTCTGACTTTTTTCTATTATAAGAAATGTAGCCAAGAATGCTCTTATCTCCTCATCCACATTCAGTAGAGCTTCTCTGGATTATATCCCTATAGTTGAAATTATCATATTATAAGGTATGCACATACTCAAATTTACAAGGTAATAACAAGTTGTTTCACAAAGAGATTGTACCAATTTACCTCTCACTAGCAGGCAAAATTATAAGCATTGTTCTATATACTCTAACAACTTGATTCTGGATGTTTTAGGGTCTGCCAACTTTGGTGGTAGATTTGAAATGGTATCTCATTTTGTTTTTAATTTATATTTCCCTGATTACCAGTAATATTGCATGTATTTTTATAGATTTATTAACCATTCTTATTTCCTCTTCTGGAAAATATATATTTATGCCTTTGGCCATTTTACAGGGTAATTCTAAAGATTTTATTCTGTGTATGGGGTATTTTTCACATATCACTGATACTAATCCTTTGTTAGTTACATATACAGTTACATATATCTTCAAGTATATATATATATTTCTTTCTTTTCTTTTTTGCGGTACGTGGGCCTCTCACTGTTGTGGCCTCTCCCGTTGCGGAGCACAGGCTCCGGACATGCAGGCTCAGCGGCCATGGCTCACGGGCCCAGCTGCTCTGCGGCATGTGGGATCCTCCCGGACCGGGGCACAAACCCGCGTCCCCTGCATCAGCAGGCAGACTCCCAACCACTGCGCCACCAGGGAAGCCCTTCAAGTATATTTTTAATGAAGACAAGTTTATGGCTTATCTTTGTACTTTATAAAATGTTTAGATTTTTAAAATCTTAATTTTACAGGAGTCAAATTTCTCAATATTGTTCTTATGGTTTGTACATTTTTCTTTATTGTTAATGAATACTTAAATATTTTCCTTTATATCACAAAGATTCTCCATTATTTACTTCAAAAGTTTTAAAAGATTTGTTTTTGCACACTTATGTCTCTACTCCAACTGGAATTTGTGAACAGTGATTCATGAATAATGTAGTCACAAATTTTAAATATTTTCACATGCGTAATCAACTGTTCTTAAAGCATTATTAATAATCCACTCTTTCCCCACCGATCTGCAAAAATACTTCTATCAAATACTTTTCATATTTGTGTGGATTTGTCTGTAAATCTCTATTCTTCATTGGACTCTTTCTTGAATATCTCAGTGCTAATGTCACATTAATTGCTAAAGTTATATAACAATTGTTGCTATTGGGTATGGCCAAGACATAAACATGTTCATTTTTTAACTATGTCTTGGTTCTTCTTGATCTGTTTTGTTCTACATTAATTTTATAACTGTCAAGTTTGATAACAAAACCTATTATAATTTTTGTTTGGAATGATACAATCTACAGATCAATTTTAGAAGAAGGTATCTAGGAACAATACTAGTACAAAATTCAAACTATTTTTCTTGGAGAAAATTAATGATTCTTTGAGAAAACTTTCTTGAAAGACATTAGATGATATGGAAAAAGAGAGATACTTGGTTTATAAAACAGTGTTAAGACTGTTTTAACACATATTAGATTATCTCAAGCCATCCTTCATGTCTCTCAATATCTCATGTATATTCCATTTCTACTGTCCATTGTGTAATTTCTTCAGTTCTCCCTTCAACTTCACCAATTCTTTCTTTTATTGTGTCTGATCTGCTGTTGATTGAATTATTACTTTCAACATTTTTCTCATTTCCTGAAGTTTCACAGGTTCTTTTTCTAACCTGTCTGGCTGTCTGGATACCTTTCATAGTCTCCTATTCCTAAGGATTCTCTTGATTCAGATAGGTAGATGATAGATAAATATCTCCATTATGTGTGTGTGTGTATATACACACACACACACACATACTGGTTTTATATATACATTCTGGCATCTAAATATGAAAACAGTGAGAATCTGATTTTGTTTTCTATTTGTTTCTATTACTTCTGCTTAGTTCTACTGTCTCATTCATTCATAGTGCTTTTCTTCTCATATATTTTCTGATGTTTTATTATGAGTTTATGTTAATGAAACCTTATCTGTGAAATTATTTCAGTCCTCTAGTTAAGGAGGGTTTCTTTAGAGAGAAACTATGATTGCTTCTGCCAGTTGTCTATAAGCACTACCAATGAGGAACTAATTTGAAAATAATTTATAGTTTAAAATTGCTTTGAACCAGAAGTATGATAAATTCAGGTCACAAATCTATTTTATATATGGTATTCATTTTGAGGTTTTGAATTCTCAGGAGACTGTATTTATTGACATCTCTCTCATAGCCCCAGGGCTAAATTCAAGGCAGAAAAGTGCTTGTTTTTATTTTTCTCTCTGTAAAGCATCTTTTCTTACTTCTCTTACTCACTAAGCATGTTACTCTCCAGGACTCTGGTTTTAGATTGGCATTTCCTATGAGTCATCCCATCTATATGTGTCCTGGCTTTGTCTCCTGTCCCCAGCACTGGATGTACCCATCTAAAAAATGGAAGCTCAAAATTTTCCCAAGAACAACCAGCAAGTTTATAAATTGCTTATCTCTATAGGTTCCTGTTTTCACTTTATTTTTATCCTTTAGTCAATATCCATTAGTTTCCTGAAACTTTTATGTACGTGTATGTGTGTATGTATGTGCATGTGTGTCATATTTAATCAGCATTCTTTTTGTTTACAGTAAGATATTTTTTCAGGCTATCCGGTCTTCCCTTTTGACAGAGGGAAACTCATAAACAAAATTTAAATATATATTTCCCATTGTTATTTTTGAGTAATTTTCAGAATTAAGAATCATTAAATTATAGATCATTAAATAAATATGAGTCAAATAAAAATGCATCTTATGCTATACTCGTTTCTGGCAAACTACATTACCTACTTAAAACAGTGTCTTATGTTATTATTCTAAACACATTTGCATTAATAGGAAACCCTCTACTAAGCACACGTTTGGCAGAATATAACCACATTAGCTATTTCAAAAAAAGATTCAGAAAATTTATGTAAATGCTTTCTAAAACTCGATCCTGAGGTACTTTCATAACCCGTGATACAGGAATATGTCATTAATGAAACTTCATTAATCTAAGGTCCTTTCAAAATGTTTGTGAACTAAGGTTCTTGATCAGGATCTAGAATTATTACATACTAATGTCAACATTAATGTATTGATGCTTTCATGTAGTTTCAAACTGGAGAAGAGAAATTACTTATCTAATGTGTATGTGTGTGTGTGTGTGTGTGTGTGTGTATAACTGCTTTAAAAATGTTTTGCCTAAAAACAAAATTTATCTATAGTTTTTAACAGTTGTAAATTATGCAATGTACTATTTTTTAAAAATAACAACTATGCATTCTCTCATGATATTGGGGTTTACAATAGGTAATAATTTATATGTAATACCAGTTAATCTATCCTCAGAGAGAGAAATGTGGACTCAGAACCTGGCTTTCAACCCTATGGCTTGTTTTGCCTTGCTTTTTGGTTTTTGGTTGTTGTGTTTATTTCTCTAGGTATGTTCACATTCAATGATAAAGTCACTTAGGCCAGAATAAACCATATTTTCCTTTATAGCTTTATATTGGGGTAAATCTTACATTTTCATATTTAGGTAAAATTGAGATATATCTACTTAGTATTCTTAAATAAAGCTAAAATAAGCTTATATTCTCCTTTAATTTTCTCATTATATTATTTGGATACATATACATATGTATATGTAGATACATATACATATTCCTAAAATTATGATTACTTTCCAAAGAAATACAAAGTAAATAAAAACAGATGGCATAGAGTGACATTTTTCATGTACAAAAAGGGATTCAACACCATAGTCAGTGCTATAGAAAGAAATGATAGCTGAGATTTTTAATAAGTATAAAACATTTCTTTCACACATTTGGGAACTATTTAAAGAAAAATATGAGAAATGGAGTTCATAAATGAGACAATATATGAAGTATTTTCCCATTGATACATTTATGAAACAATGTGAAAAATGAAAAGTGATTTCAAATTCTAATCCTCAGAAACCCAAGGGGTTTTCACACTGGGTCCAAAAATATACAAGAAATGTCTGGATCATCTCACTTAACAGATAAGCAAGGAAGATCACTGACATCTAATCAAAAGGACTTAAGAAGTAACAAAAGGAACTTTTACTAGCCAAATTTGGGGCAATTTAAGCATGGTGGTACTTAAGAAGTAATTAATAAAACCAAAAAAAAAAAAAAAAACCCACACATTATGTTTAGAGGATGCCAGGAAACCAAAATATTTGGATGACTTGTAAACTAAGGGAAAGAATCAAGTATTTATTTTTCCTCTACAAGAACTGTACCTAAGGTAACAGATATTTGATGAGAGTTGTTTTACTTTTAAGTGATTTTCAGCTAACAGATGAAGAAATAATGATAAACCTAAAATATCACCACTTTGTAATGAGATAATGAATCTAATGAAATAATAAAATAATGAATCTCCATAACAACCAACAAAATTTAGTGAGTAGCTGATAGATAACTGTATAACAGATGTGTCAATTTCACAATACTTGAGAGCTCATACTTGAGAGAAACCCAGACATCATGTACTTCCTGATAAAAACAAGTGGAATACACAGGACAGTTGATGACTAATACTGGCCAAAAAAAATGTGAACTTGAATCTTATCCAGATCTATATCTAACTACCTGTTTACAGAAAATACAGATAACAGAAAAATATGTGAAAAAGATGGCAACCAGCAAAATCCATAATGTGGGGATCTATAAAGAACAAAGCAGCCTAGTGTCTTCAATTAATTCATTGCAAGGAGGAAGAAAGGGAACAAGAATTCACAGATTAGAAGATACCTAAGAAATAACAACTAATTGCAATTTGTGGAACACCTTTGCATCTTGATTAGAAGAAACCAGTCATAAAAAAAACTTACGAAGGAAATATAAAAATTTAAACACTGATTGGATACTTGATTATATAAAGATAGTAACAGTATTTTTTTAGGTGTTATAATAGTAATGTGGATTTGTTAAAACAAAAAGTCCTTGGGCTTCCCTGGTGGCGCAGTGGTTGAGAGTCCGCCTGCCGATGCAGGGGACACGGGTTTATGCCCCGGTCTGGGAAGATCCCACATGCTGCGGAGCAGCTGCACCCGTGAGCCATGGCCGCTGAGCCTGCGCGTCCGGAGCCTGTGCTCCGCAACGGGAGAGGCCACAACAGTGAGTGGCCCGCGTACCGCAAAAAAAAAAAAAAGTCCTTAACCTTTAACAATGCATGCTCAAATATTTACAGATGGAATAATATGATGTTTTAAAAATATTAAGGTTGTAAAAAGAGATTAGGTGGATAAATGAAATAAGATTAGCCATTTGGTGATAATTATTAAAAGTGGGTAATATGTACTTAGAGGTTCATTATACAGTTCTTTAATTTTTTAAATGTATGCTTGAAGTTTCCTGTAATAAAATAACAAAATTATTTAAATATAATGTAATATGATCCCCATTAGGAATGTTTACCCCTAAAATGACAACTTAATAGTGAAAAATAAATTCTAATATGAAATGTTTTACTATCTAATCCTCTACTTAATTGACAGTCTTTTTGATACCAAAAAATGGTTTTGATAAGTTAACTATATAATTTGTAATGGTATTTATATATGTCGTCTTATTTATTACTCAAAACAGTTAACACATGTAATATTTAAACATGTGCAGATGTTTAGTTTTTGAAAATCTATAAATTTGGTGAAGTGCTACCCAGTTAGTTATTTAGGAACCAGCAAACTTTTCTGTAGAGGAACAGACAGTTATTATTTTAGGTTTTGTGGCAATGCAATTTGTCACAACTACTCAACTCTCCTAATGTGGCAGAAGAGAACCATATATGATACAAAATGAATAGGCACAATCATGTTCCAATAAAACTTGATTTACAAAAATAGGCAGTGGGCTGGATTTGACCCATGCACTGTAATTTGCCAAGCCCTAAAAATTATGACCTCAGACCACTATGAATGTTGACAAAAGAATAGGAAATATATAAGAAGAGAAAGTCCAGAAGTAGATTCCAGTATACATGAAAAGAAAATAAATGGCAAGTGTGGTACTTTAATTCAGTGAGAAAAAAGATGATGAATTTTATCATTTTAATCCATAATGGTAACATACCTAATATCCATTAAGTAAAAGGATAATACAGAGTGAAGTAAGTCAGAAACAGAAAAAAAAATACTGTATGCTAACACATATATATGGAATCTAAAAAAAAAAAAAAAAAGATAATTTAGAACCTTAGCCACCCTTGGATATGTCTGATAGATATGAAAAACATTTAAAAATGTATGTACATATTGGTTACATATTTAAATACACAGAATAAAGCAATAATATTCTTAGAAAACTTTATATAATCATGTACATCCAATGATTCGGGAAAAGCTCCTAACCAATACAAAAAACTTAGAAGAAATGGAGCTATTTGACCGTATGAAAATTAACAGTATTACGCAGTAAAATATTACATAAACAAATTCTATACTTAGACCAATATTTGCAAATGTAGGTCGCAGGGAAGTACCTTAAAATTAATAGAAAAGATCTTTTTTATGCATTGTTGGATTTGGTTTGCTAATAGTTCGTTGAAATACATGCATCCCTATGTTCATAGCAGCACTATTCACAATAGCCAAGACATGGAAACAATTTAAATGTCTATCAACAGAAGAATGGATAAAGAAGATGTGGGACATATGTACAATGGAATACTACTCAGCCATAAAAAAGAATGAAGTAATGCCATTTTCAGCAATACGCGTGGACCTACAGATTATCTTACTAAGTGAAGTAAATCAGAAAGAGAAAGACAAATAACATATGATATCACTTATATGTGGAATCTAAAATATGACACAAATGAACTTATCTGTGAAAAAGAAACAGACTCAAAGACATAGAGAACAGACTTGTGGTTGCCAAGAAGAAGGGGATGGGGGAGAAGGATGAACTGGGAGTTTGGGATTAGCAGAGGCAAACTTATATATAGAATGTATAAACAAGGTCCTACTGTATAGCACAGGGAACTATATTCAATTTCCTGTGATAAATCATAATGGAAAAGAATATGAAAAAGAATGTGTATACATATTTATAACTGAATCACTTTGTTATATAGCAGAAATTAACACAACATTGTAAATCAACTATACTTCAATAGAATAAATTTTAAAAAATTAAGAGAAAAGACAATCCAGTAGCAATATAGGAGAGGATATGGGTGGCAGAGAATACCTGTGGCTTCCTAACGTATATTCTTGCCTTCTTCCTTAGTAACAGAAACCTGCCTTTAAACTGGGCACCCAGTCAAAAGCAGAAAGAACTACATTTTGCAAACTACTTCTCTAAATATGTGCAGCAATACCTACCTTTGAGCCAGTGTAATATACGCAAGAAAAATGAATATGTGCATTTAAGAAAGATTTATTTTAAAGTTAAGGAGCAAGCACTTATTCCCCTTCTTCCTCCTTCCGAGTGTCTGGAATTTAATAGCTAAAGTTCCAGCGCATGATAGTGAACCAAGTAGAATGGCATGGCAGAGCACTCAGTAGACCCGGAACCCAGATCACAGCAGAAATCACCAATACTTGCATTTTCTACCCTAGATTTCTTTTATAACAAAGAAAATCACCTGTCTGTATGGTTCATTGCACTATTATTTTCAGTGTTTCATTTAATGCATCTGAATCTAGCTCTAATCAACAATAACAATTCATATAAAAATAAAATGAAGAGCCAATAAGCACATGAAAAGACGCTCAAACTCAAATTAACAATAAAGTATTAGATAACATCCATCAGACAGAAATTTACACAGTTGATAACAACAGCAGATGGCCTGGATATGAGGGCACACTTGCATACTGCCAGAGGACTGTGAATTTTGATAGCCTTTTTAGAAACCAAATGGATAATATTAACAGACTCTTTGACCCAAAAAGCCCTCTCCTGGAAATCTATGCCAATTCAAAAAAAAAAAAAACCCAGAATTTAAGGATAAAGTACATGATCTTTGTTATAGTATTCTGTGGTGGAAAAAAAATCAACGGAAAAAAAGTATTATCAGTAAGTGATATCAATAAGTATATGGATGAATAAATAATACCAAATTTATTATGTGAGGAATTAAAAGAAATAAATTGGAGGTATACTAGTTGACATGGATGGTTTCTACAAGGTATGCTTAAATAATGAATGTGTATCCTATGAACCCAGGGTTATAAAAGCTAACAGTGATAACATATAAGTGTGGCGTTTGGGTATGTTGATAGATATGAAAAACGTTTGTACTGTAGAATACAGAAAAAAATACATGTATAGACTACACAAAGATCATTTAATTATAAATATGTAAATCCACATATGTATATCATATATATGATATATGAGCACAGTGAGACATATGAAATTATAAACATATTGTCACATCTGGGGCAGGGATAGAGTCTGATGTAGATAAAGATAAGTAGAGCTCAGCAAAGAGGAAAACAGGGAAAAAAAGGTATTATCCCATTTGAAAAAGGGTCAATACAATGGCTTATATAATACTATCACTGTTGTGTCTCTGTGCGTGTGTGTGTGTGTGTGTGTGTGTGAAAATGATGTAGGAATAATTGCCAAAATACTAATGGCTATTGCAGAATGACTACCAAAAGTATTTTATGATGCAAAATATGTATTATTTTTATTTAAGGTCATTAACCTCAAAATGCATTAGTTTTATTCCTAAACAATCAAAAAATTACCTTAGTTATCTCAAGAATTCTCACAATCTAGAACAAGATACTTGAGAACTGGCAGCTATGATGACATCAATATTCATGTAACATTAGTATATTTGCAGTCTCCAAGAAAGCAACTGAGGCCACAGATGCTGCTTTGAGTAGTGTGTTATGCTTTTTTGGTTTTGGGTTTTTATTTACTTATTTTGAAATTTTAACCGAATAAATTTTGAGGCTCATTTGCAATTATATTAGTTAATTTATAAGAAAAATTGTTACTTTCTCCTTTTGAAATGATACAGCTTAGTACTTTAAAATGCTTCTAGAAACAAACAATTGAACTAGTCAAGCCCCATAATAACTTATCCTTATAAGTAATGGATGATACAGTTGACTGCCCTGCATACATCACTTCAACAATGTACATCTCATATTTAGCCTTCACTCTTTAAGAGCATTTGAATCATGAGCAGACAGAAGCCAGAAACCTAATTACTTGCAATAAGCTTATTTCTCCAGAGATGTATCATATATTCCAGCTAACATAATAAGTATCTTCTTTATTTTCTCTCTTAAAATATTTTTAGAAGAATATTTATTCCCTGATGTGTACATAACGAAGGAACTAATAGGAAAGTGGCATGATCCTTCATACTTCATACTTCATGGTGGCTACTAGATTTTAAAATCAGCGAAGGAAGTGAGTTTGTTAAAAGGAACTTGTCTTAAATATGGACAATGGATAGGACTATTTGCAAACCTAGGAAACAAGCTTACAAATTAATAATAAGTTGCTTTTTTAAAAAGTACAGAGAATAAGATATATCTCTAGCAACTGGTAAAATGTATGACAATATATTTTGGACACAAGGATAAAGAGAATAATATCAAGTATAACAATAAGTCTAGAAAAAGGAGGTGAAATTCTCAGTGGAGGCTAGGTCCAGCAATATGGTACCAGATGTAAAGTACTGAGATGAGACAATGGGGGGAGGGGGAATTACATGGCTACAATGGAAGTTGTAAATAATCCCCCAAACTACACTTACGGAGGCTGACATCTAAAAACGGCCTCCATACATAGAGAATAAAAGAATACTCTTCACTTAAATCCAAAGAAATGCAATCCCATAGTCATTTGGGAAGGTCTATTTTGGCCATGGTTGGCCAACAGACTTCTTTTTTAAATATACTGTCCTTCATGCACTTCTTATGGAGATATGACCTCCTTGAATATAGAATATAGACAGTCATATTTTCAGGGTAGAAATTTCTGGGGTAAATAATGGCACTAACTAGACTGGAATTACGAGCAAACCAGATACAGATTTTTGAGAACCTCCCCATCCTCATGCTTTGCTTCACATTGTTACCATGAGCATTAAGTCCTATTAAAAGAAAAATTCCCCCCCAAAAGTCCAACTGAAATATTAAAAGTTAAGTGATATCCCCCAATAATACTTATACAATAGGGATTTTAGAAAACAATTCAGGGCTTCCCTGGTGGTGCAGAGGTTAAGAATCCGCCTGCCAAAGCAGGGGACAACAGGTGCAAGCCCTGGTCTGGGAAGATCCCACATGCTGCGGAGCAACTAAGCCTGTGCACCACAACTACTGAGCCTGTACTCTAGAGCCCACGAGCCACAATTACTGAGCCCACGAGCCACAACTACTGAGGCTGCGCTCTAGAGCCCGTGCTCCACAACAAGAGAAGCCACCACAATGAGGAGCCTGCGCACCACAACGAAGAGTAGCCCCCGCTCGCCGCAACTAGAGAAAGCCCACACGCAGCAACTAAGACCCAACGCAGCCAAAAATAAATTAATTAATTAAAAAAACAAACAAACAATTTAACTTAAACATAGACTGGCCCCATGACAGATAAGCACCAGCTAGGTGACAATACTTTTCAGGGCTGGGGCAAGGTTCTCCAGAAGGCTGCATATGTTTTAAGTCAAGTGTCCAACATATGGCATTGTTTCTCCCATAACCAGGATTCACAGGTCCAGGAATCACAGGGCAGAAATGGAAGTGGCACCATTTACTATTACCTCTAGGGACCCACTAGAAAACTTTTTGATTCCTGTTCCCAAGACTTAATGCTCTACTAGCCTGGAGATCTTAGTTCCAGAGAGAGCAATGCTTCCGCCAGGAGATACAACAATGGTTCCATTGAACTGGAAGTTAAGACTGCTACCTGGCTATTTTTGGCTGCTAACACCTCTGAATCAAGCAAGGAAAGGAGGTACAGTGTTGGCTGGGGTAAATGATCATGAATCCCAAGGTGAAATTGGGGTAGTACTCCACAATGGAGGTAAGAGAGAGTATTTCTGGAATACAGGAAATCCCTTAGCATGTTTCTTAGTATTACCATGACCTGTGATTAAAGTTATTGAGAAGTACAACAACCCATCCAAGGATGACTACTAATGGCCCAGACCCTTCAAGAATGAATCACCTTACTAGGTAATTAACCATGACCATCTCAGGTGCTTGCTGAAGGCAAAAGGAATATAGAATGGATAATAGAAGGAAGTAGTTATAAAAACCTGCTTATGACCATGTGACTAGTTAAGGAGGAGGACTAATTATCATGAGTCTTTCCTCCTTATTTTGTTATGAATGTTTGTGTGTGTATATATACATAACTAAGCAAACAACTTTTTTTTCTTTCTTCTATTATCCCCTTATCATGTAACATAAGCTGTACTGACTTTATATCAGTATTTAAGTATCGTTAATTTTACATTATAGTATTCAAGTCACAGGATGTCCAGAGAAGAGTAAACATCATTCAAGGACTTTACATCCTCATCTGGGGGGAGGGACTAGTGTTTTCAGTTGTATGTAGGATAGTTATATCATGTTAGGTGAAATTATAACCTTGTTATTGTTCCTGTTTGGAGATTAAGTATGGTTTAAGGTGATGCATATAGGTGCCAAGTTGACAAGCAGTGGTTGTCACTTGTGATGGTTAATTTCATCTGTCAACTTGACTGGGCTAAGGGATACCAGATAGTTGGTAAAACATTATTTCCGTGTATATCTGTAAGGTTACTTCCAGAAGAAATGAGCATTTGAATTGGTGAACTGCGTAAAGTAGATGGTCCTCCCCAGTGTGAGGAGACATCATCCAGTCCATTTCAAACCCAAATAGAAGGAGGACAAATTCCATCTCTTTGCTTGAACTGAGACACCCATCTTCTACTGCCCTCAGACACTGGTACTCCCAGTTCTTGGCCATTCAGACTCAGATCAGAATTTACACCATCAGCCCCCTGATTCTCAGACCCTTGGACTCAGACTGAATTACACCAGCAGCTTTCCTGTTTTGCCACCTTGCAGTCGACAGATGGTGGGACTTCTTGGCTTCCAAACCATGTAAGCCAATTCCTCTAATAATCTCTTTTTATACATATCTGTATACTTCCTACTTATTCCGACTAATACACAATCGGTCTTTAAAATAAGACTGGCCTAATGACAGATTAAAAATCAGAGTTTCCATGGTTTAATTTACCATGACATCCAGCAGACTGGAAATTGTTTCCAACCATGAACAAGTAAGTACTTTTGAAGACTAGTTTAAGAGCACAAAATCACCTCAGATTTACTTAAACAGAATCTCAACGTGACTATCTAAAACATTTGGAGGCTGGCTTCCAAGAAAAATCTCCTAATATGAAAAGGGGTGATAAACCTTACATGTGATTGGATCAGAAAAGTGGAAAAGATATTACTTTAAGCTTTTCAACCATAGCACTAAGGTAAAAGAGAGCCTCTTCCAGGTCAAGTGACACTAATCTAGCTCTTTAGATCACATATACTGATTAAAATTTCAACCAGAAACACATTACTTTGGGACCTAACTTGATGCCAAAATGCCTTCTAAAATACCACTTCTCAATGTGAATGTACCTCAGAACCCTGTGCTCTAGGGACCATGTATGTATCATGCAGCCTTGCGGCTAACCATGTCTGATGTCCCATTTTCCCACATCCATGTGAATCATCTATTACCAGACTTTAACAACCACTATGTAGATGGTTAAGTAAGTTTCATTAATAGAACACATGTCAGACTGATCGGAAGAAGTCACCTCATTTTCCGTGGAGACAGTAAAGATCTTTAAAATGATGTAAATTGTACTTAATTCTAAGCATAAGTAGGGGCTCCATCTAGTTCTAAGCAAAAAGGAATTAAATATTAAGGCTGGTCCCTAGGAGAGTCAAATTTGGAAATATTTCACTTTCCACATATACTGAAAGACAAAAAGATATGCAATCCCTTATGACCCTGAAGATGGAGTAATGCCATCATAAACACTTAGGCTAGCAATAAGCATAGGGAAAACACAGAAAGAGGAAGAAAAGTACAGGTTTGTCCCCAGGAGAGTCAAATCTGAAAATGCAGTAGCTCTCCTATATTAGATTATTAAAAAGATGTACATTCTCCTCTGACCCCAGAGAATGGAACAGTATCAATCATCTACATTTAAGTAGGCAAAAGGGAGATACAATCTCCATTCAGGTGTCCTCCCTTTCTCCTACTTCAGAGAGAAGACTTGGAATTGAGCAGAGGAGAAAGCACTTCAGTATGAAAGACACTCCACATTGATACACTGAGTTTTAATTCAGGTAAGAATTAAGTATTCTGAAAAGTCAAAGAGGGGCTTAGATATTGTTTGCAGTGTCTGTTGTAAGGTATAGGATATGCACCACCAATTTTAATTAAGAAACCAAAATACATGAAGGTCAAAGTTCTCCAAAGAAAAACTCTACACTATCAGAATGTGAAAAAAAACTTTAAATAGTCATAATAATGCTGTTAAAATTCTGACATCTACTATACCACATGGCAGCATCATCTTTGGAGAAGGAAGTGTGCTGATTTCCAAAGACTTTTACCATGAAATGATCACCAAATCTGGGGCATTTACTCTGGGAAACATGCACAGTATTCTAGACAAGTATTTATAAATAGTCATTCTCCCAAAGGAAATATGACAAGAAACAAAAACTGCTGTGTGTTGCTGCCCTTTTAAAAAAGAAAACACTTTAGCTGGAAAAGAGCACTGTCTTACTGTCACTGCTCTGAAGGCCACTCAGTTTAATGGAAGAAATGTACTGAAAAAGAAAACTGGTCCAATAGATTGTAATAATTAATGCAATTTTTACAAGCAGACAACAAGTTTTTCTTTCATGGGCCTGGAGAATTATTTGATTGTTCAGGAGTAAAAGCAAAAAAATCCATTGCTAGTTTGTGGAAAAGTTTTCTTCTAAGGAGGAGCCATTTTGAGGCAACTATTAATTATATTAAATTTCTCATCACAATAAAATCAGATGGTGTATAAATCAGAACTCATCATCAAATATCACTACCTATCATCCATATTAAATAGATTGGAAGAAATAATTCAAGTAATTAAAATAATTAAATTGTTTAATTGCTAACTAATTATACAACTATATTTCATTTGTAGATAAATGCTGACATCATCATCAGCCTTTGGTGGCTACACTACAGTCTTAAAATATTCCTGATTTTTAAACCTGAATTTTCATTTCTTTCTTCTTTAAGTCTTACCAGGAGATCTAAAAGGATCTTCCAATAATTAAATCAGACATTGGAATTTGACAAAAGTACAAGACTATCATGGTTTGAAAAGGTAGCTGGCTTACTTAGAGTCTATAAAAATATACTTTGAACTATTTCAGCTTGGGAGAAGTGAGCTGTTTCATCAAGTTCTTTCTTCCTCTCAGTTGAGAGATAGGAAATATATATATTTAAGTACCATTGTCTATTCACTTGCCTCCAGGGAGCACTGTGCAGATTAATGTGATTATGCTTATAAAACACACTGAGCCATGAATAGAAGCTGGCCTATTTATAATCAGAATTCTAGTCAGTATATATGTGTTGTGCCAATTTTTTATGCGATTTAATTTAAGTGTGGACTGTATAAGAGATGCCTGATTTACTGTTTAATCATTCTCTTGCCAATACTCCTCCCTCCCCTCTATCTTCATCCTTGTCAGTCACTTCACCACTTTGCCACCTTCACTACTACTGGATGCCTCTAATCTCTGATTTTCTGCTATCGTTCTCAGGTATGCTATCAGAGTGAGCTATGTATGCTCAGAACTCCTACTTTGTAACTACCATTTCAGTCAAGTCAGTCTCTTTTGTGACCTTTCAAATCAACTGAGTCCTTTTTACCACCAAACTTTTACCATTTTCCATCTCCACCTTTTTTTGCTTTAGTAGAAACTTGGCATTTCCTAAACCTGAACAGCCATCTTGCCCAAATGCTCATTATGAAAAGGCCATATTGTCTCTCCTGGCTCCTTATGGGAAAGAAGATGGTAAGGGTGTGCTTCCTGATAGCCAGGTCACTTCTCATTTAAAATATTGGCAATAGAATGGAAATGACATAGACTCCCTGTGTCACCTTGAGCAAGTTACTTAACTTCTTTGAGCTGTGGTGTCTTCATTTGTAAAATAGACAAAACCTCAGTTTTTTCCTAGGCTTCACTGACTTATGTTTACAAGGATGGAGTCATGTTAATAATAATTACCAAGATTTTATCTAGATTCTCCCTCGCCTGCACATGTAGCATCTTTATCCATCTACCAGATCAGCACACAATCTTAAGAATAAGTCTTATATCTACTTGTGTGCAAGTCTGTTCTCCTTGACATTGCCACTGTTCTACTAGGTTCCACTTCAATTAACTGCTTGGCCAGGTATCCCTAACTTTAAGGTGGAGTGCTTGTTAAAATTCAGTTTCTGAATCAGCAGACCTGGGGTGGGGATTGAGGTTCTGCTTTTCTGAATGTTCCCAGATGATGCTGAAGCTGCTGGTCCATGGGCCAAGCTGAGAGGTCCGACTTTCAGATTAGTGTGCTAAGCTCAACTTTTCCCTCTTATGTCTACGATGCTATCACCTGAGCCTTCTCAATAATGGATCGTTTTGGTGGTCTGTGTCCAAAGAGTTGAGGGACTTTAATCTCCTCATCATATTGCTCATTTTTCTGAGTATTACACTGTTTACTGCAACAGGCTTTCTCTCGGCCAAAAGGAAACACATGGATCTATGCAGCTGATCTGGGGACAGGTCAAGGTTTTACCTATCAAATCAGAACCTCCCATTTGATAAATAATGGCTTTTGATGAACCTATGTTGACCTGGAATCTTCTTTGTTTCAGGAGACATTCTCGCCCAAGAGAATCCTTAATCCTCCTTATAAATTATCTTCCGTAAGTTCTGCCCATAAGGTCACCATATCTTTGCGGACTGGGCTTTAGTAGTAGGAAATACTTTAAATAGAAGATTAGAGGCCCTGTGTTATAATAATTACTTCCAAGAGTTGTTAAGTGGATGAAAAAATATGTACACCATGTAGTTCACAGTGTATGTTCAGTTAGTGTTACCTATTCCTATTGTCCATCAATGTCTAGCACTTGAAGTGATAAGTATCCAAAAAACACTTCCCTTAGCAGAGTCATAGTTCTACAGTAGTAGCTAGCTGATTAGCAAATCCTAAATTTAAAAATGTGTTTATTCATGTATCCAGCAGATAGACGTTGAGTACCAAATATGTTATCAGGGATATACCAGGGGGAAAATGAGATAAAAACTGCTGCCCTTGTGGAGTTAACATTCTGGAGGGGGGATTACAATCAAACATTCATTTTACCTTTTTGCTTTGCATTACCTATGAGCAAAGTTCCTGTCTATAGTAAGCCCTTGGGGTGTACACCTAAGGCCTTATCAGCAAAATCACTGCCATTATTTCACCACTACAAAGAACAGGAGAGGTCGATCATCTTATATTCTAATCCCAACCGTCTACTAAGAGATTTGTTTTCCCAGATAAGTAATTTACCTTCTTGATTATGAGCCTCCTCATTTAAAAATTATGAGCATTGGACTGTATTAGCTCTAAATTCCTTCCCAACCCTATTAATCTATGATATTATTATTATACTACTCTTCAAACCCTCAACTCTTGGATCCATTTTTTTCTCCCTCCTTGACAAATTCAAGAGCCAGCTTATGTGCTTCTCTTCCATCCCACATTTGCAAATATCTATACTAACTTTAATAATCACATTGTGGAGCTTCACAGCATCGTGGTTTGAAAACACTTCTCTCCTTCAGGCCATTTATGATAATATTCACTCCACATCAGTCATCTACACCTTGCACAACCATGGTAACTTGACATCTCATACTGTATTCCTATCCCAAGGTTTCACACATATTTTCACTCCCATACCTCACAAAGTTACACATTTACCCCTTTGCATTCATTCATCAGAAACTTCAAACTAAAGTTCCTTCTAATTCACTCAACTCACCGGCTCTTTTCTAGCTACCCGTGTTTCCCCTAAAATGGATGGTCAGCCATGCAATCCTTACTCCTGTCCACAACTAGGTTCTGTAATACTATCAGCAATAGTCACCATTCCCTTTCTACACACATTCATCTACTTCTCCATTCCCTGGGCTGCAAAGCATAGATGGAGGAAGCATCAACACCATGCATCTATTCCACCAGAAATTTATGTGTCTAGTAGCAAGCAGAATCTTAATGTTGCTTTAAAAGTTCTTTAGTAATGCCTTACTGATTACTTTTTTCCTGATCTGTTAATACTCTCCTTCTTTTTCTATATCTTGACACATATTCTTCCTATTTTCCTAATGTGAAGAGGCCACTGATACACTTTCCCCCTTCAGTTTTTTTCATCCTTAAAACAGACAAAAATGGTTCTTTTTCTCTTTACATGGTTTACTCCCAACTTTAATGTTCTTATTTTATTTCTTTCAGTGCTCTCTGTAATATTCCTCCTTGCCATTGCACTGTTGACTATATCTGCATATGAAGTGCAAGTCATTTCCTGATTAGTATCTGATATTGACTCAATAACCCTGTTCTCTGTAAGGCTCTCTTCCATGCAATATTAATGTCACAAAAGATAGGTGAGGAAATGCATTCATGAAGTATGTGGAGTTTTACACCGACTATGACCAAAGGCAGTTGGAAATAAAACAGCGCTCCGGTACCCTAGAAGTTCCCTAATCTCATATGTCCTATTAACTCTTTTAAAGACGAACCAACTTTTTCCTGAAATAACGGTACCTTCATGAACTACAGATTCTCTTCCCCCAAACTCCCCCCTCATATTATTTTGACATGTTGCTGCTCTGTAGCTAGAGTTTGTCTCATTTTCATGTGGATTTTTAAAAGTGGTGTCCTTATCTTGATGAGGGGCAGTTACTAAGGCAAGTCAAAAAGAAGCATGAGCAGGTTACCTTTAGCAAGACTCTTGCTCTACTTGTATCATACAACTGAGTTCCAGCTCCTCACTGCTCTGTGGTCTTCATACCAGCAGCATTTCATCACCTGGAAGTTTGTTTGAAAAGCAGAATTTTAGGTCCAACCCCAGAGACTTACTAGGGTAGCCTTACCACCCCAGAATCTTCATTTTATCAAAATATCTCAAGTGATTGCTGTGTACATTAATGTTTGAGATGATTCATTTCTCCTTAGCTCTCTGGTGGTAAAAATGAAAAAAGAAAAATTTGCAAGTCTGTCGTCTACGTTTTTCTGTTTTGTCTTTTCTCGAGCTCTCAACTTATACTCTAATAACTTTATCAGTTTTATCCAGTGTTATTTCTACAAACTAACTTTGATTGCTTCTCCATTTTTGATACAATAGATGCTTCTGACCAGTACTGCATACTCAATTCCTTGAACAGTTTTAACCAGCAAACATTATACCACGCATTCACACACTGATCCTATATAGATGATTGCTGCCAATATATTGTATTGCCAATTATCTCCTAATTTATAAACTGTAGACAGTGAAATCATATAATTTAGGAATTGGAAGGGATGTGGAGATCATAAGTCTAACTCCCCTTATGATGTCTGGCACAAAGTATGCCCTCAATAAATATTTGCTGAATAAAATTTTAAAAAGATATAAAGAGAAAACTGATTTCACAAAGAATAAATGATTATCTCTCAATAACAGAACAAAGACTAGAATCCAGCCTCTGAAATCCTCCCCAGGTCTTTTTGCCTTTAATTTTCTAGTTCAGTCTTCATTCTCTTCCATGTCCCTATAGCATTAGATCCCAACATTGGCTGCAAAAGAGAACCACCTGGGGAGCTTCAAACATACTGATTCTTGAATCTCAAACCTACAGACTCTGATTTGGTCTGAGGTATACAGCCTGCAGAGTGGGGTTTCTAAGATTCCCCAGGTAATACTAATAGGCAAGCAAGGTACAGAAATATCACTCTGCAAATTTTTAAAAATGATAAATCTGATGAAGTTCCTAGGTGAACCGAAAGCTGCTTGCTCTAGCAACACACTTCAATAAGAAGATTCTATAGCATTTGACAATGTTAACTACCTAGTTCAAAGAAAGTGTTTCAGAATGTAAACTATCCAGGTTCTCCTATACCCTTCCTTCCCTTAATTTTTCATAGGTTACTCTTGCGTTACACAATTTTTTTTTGAAGTATAGTTAATTTACAATGTTGTGTTATTCTCAAGTATACAGCAAATTGATTCCATTATATATATGTATATATATATATTTTTTCAGATTATTTTCCATTATAGGTTATTATGAGATATTGAGTATAGTTCCCTGTGCTACACAGTACGTCCTTACTGTTTATCTATTTTATATATAGTAGCTTGTATATGTGAATCCCAAACTCCGAATTAATCTCCGCCCCCCGCCCCCAGCTTTCCCCTTTGGTAACCATAAGTTTGTTTCTATGTCTGTGAGTCTATTTCTGTTTTGTAAATAACTTCGTTTATATCATTTTTTTTAGATTCCACAGATAAATGATATCATATGATATTTATCTTTCTCTGACTTATTTCACTTAATATGATAATCTCTAGGTCCACCCATGTTGCTGCAAAAGGCATTATTTCACTTTTTATAGATGAGTAATATTCAATTATACACACACACACACACACACACACACACACACACACACACACACCGTATCTTCTTTATACACTCATCTGTCAATGGACATTTAGGTTGCTTCCACAACTTGGCTATTGTAAATAGTGCTGCTGTGAACATTGGGGTGCATGTATCTTTTCGAATTAGAGTTTTCTCTGGATATATACCCAGGGGTGGGATTGCAAGATCACATGGTAACTCTATTTTTATTTTTTAAGGAACCTCCATAGTGTTCTCCATAGTGGCAATTTACATTCCCACCAACAGTGTAGGCAGGTTCCTTTTCTTCCACACCCTCTCCAGCATTTATTATTGTAGACTTTTAAATGATGGCCATCCTGACTGGTGTGAAGTGATCCCTCATTGTAGTTTTGATTTGCTTCTCTAATAATTAGTCATACTGGGGCTTCCCTGGTGGCGCAGTGGTTGGGAGTCCGCCTGCCGATGCAGGGGACACGGGTTTGTGCCCCGGTCGGAGGATCCCACATACCGCGGAGCGGCTGGGCCCGTGAGCCATGGCCACTGAGCCTGCGCATCCGGAGCCTGTGCTCCGCAACGGGAGAGGCCACAGCAGTGAGAGGCCTGCGTACCGCAAAAAAAATAATAATAATAATTAGTCATACTGAACATCTTTTCATGTACTTATTGACCACCTGTATGTCTTCTTTGGAGATATGTCTATTTAGGTCTTCTTCCCATTTTTTGATTGGGTTGTTGATTTTTGTTTGTTTGTTTTTTTAATTAAGCTGTATGAGCTGTTTGTATACAGTAAGTCCCCTACATACGAAACTTCAAGTTGTGAACTTTCAAAGATGTGAACATGCGTTCGCACATCCAATCACGTAAAGCGTGAGTGAAATTGCAGCCTCTCCCTCCTCCAGTTAGTAACTCTTCTTGCTTGTTCACTCAATGCCAGCTCCCGTATGCCAGCTGTTGCACTGTACTACAGTATCTTTCTAGGTACTGTAAGATTAAAAATGTTTTCTTTATTTTTGTGTGTTTGTTTTTTATGTATTATTTGTGTGAAAAGTATTATAAACTTATTACAGTACAGTACTACATAGCCAATTGTGTTAGTTGGGAACCTAAGCTAACTTTGTTGGACTTACGAAAAAATTGGACTTACGAATGTGCTCTCAGAACAGAACTCATTCATATATAGGGGACTTACTATATTTTGAAAATTAATCTCGTCAGTAACATCATTTGCAAATATTTTCTCCCAGTCCGTAGGTTGTCTTTTCATTTTGTTTATGGTTTCCTTTGCTGTGAAAAAGCTTGTAAATTTAATTAGGCCCCATTTGTTTATTTTTGCTTTTATTTCCATTACTCTAGGAGATGGACCCAAAAAGATATTGCTGCGATTTATGTCATAGAGTGTTCTTCCCATGTTTCCTTTAGGAGTTTATAGTATCCATTCTTCTATTTAGGTCTTTAATCCATTTGGAGGTGTTTTTTTGTATACAGTGGTAGAGAATGTTCTAATTTCATTCTTTTACATGTAGCTGTCCAGTTTTCCCAGGACCACTTATTGAAGAGACTGCCTTTTCTCCACTGTATATTCTTGCTTCCTTAGTTGTAGACCATAAGTTGTTGACCATAAGGGAATGGGCTTATTTCTGGGCATCCTATCCTGTTCCATTGATCTATATGTCTATTTTCATGCCAGTACTATACTATTTTGATTACTGTAGCTTTGTAGTATAGTCTGAAGTCAGGGAGTGTGATTCCTCCAGCTCCATTCTTCTTTCTCAAGATTGTTTTGACTATTCAAGGTCTTTTGTGTTTTCATACAAATCTTAAAAATTTTTGTTCTAGTTCTATGAAAAAAGCCATAGGTAATTTGATAGGGATTGCATTGAACCTATAGTTTGCCTTTGGTAGAATCAACATTATTGATTCTTCCAATCCAAGTACACAGTATATCTTTCGATCTGTTTGTGTGTATGATGTTAGCTGTGGGTTTGCCACACATGGCCTTTATTATGTTGAGGTGTGTTCCTCTATGCCCACTTTCTGAAGTTTTTATCATAAATGGGTGTTGAATTTGTCAGAAGCTTTTTCTGCATCTATTGAGATGATCATATGGTTTTTAATCTTCAATTTGTTAATGTGGTGTATCACACTGTTTGATTTGCGGATATTGAAAAATTCTTGTATCCCTTGATAAATCCCACTTGATCATTGTGTGATCGTTTTCCTGTATTGTTGGAGTCAGTTTGCTAGTATTCTGTTAAGGATTTTTGCATCTGTTTTCATCAGTGATATTGGCCTGTAATTTTCTTTTTTTGTGATATCTTTGTCTTAAGAAATGTGTTTTACACAGTTCTCAAATTTGCCCATCACCTTAGTGTAAATTTATACCCTCCTCTGTTTTCAAATAAAACATTAAGTATACAATGGAATATTACTCAGCCACACAAAAGGAAATGCTGACATTTGTGACAACATGGATGGACCTTGAGAGCATTATGCTAAACTGAAATAAGTCAGACAAAGAAAAAAATACTGTATCATCTCACTGATACGTGGAATCAAAAAATAAAAACTTTTTTAAAAACCCTCCTAGAAAAAGAGATCAGATTTATTGTTACCAGAGGCAGGGGGTGGGAAACTGGAGGTGGTCAAACGTTATATACTTTCAGTTATAAAATATATAAGTACTGAGGTTGTAATGTACAACATGATAACTATAGTTAATACTGCTGTATGACACAGGAAAGTTGTTGAGAGAGTAGATCCTATAAGTTCTCATCACACAGGAAAAAAACATTTCTTTTCTTTTTTTTAAATTTATGTGAGATGAGAGATGTTCACTAAATTTATTGTGGTGATCATTTCACAGTATATGTAAGCCAAGTCATTATGCTACACACCATAAACTTATACAGTGCTATATGTCACGTTAGTGTCAATAAAACTGGATAAAAGGAAAAAAGCAAAAAATATTTACAACTATTCCCTTCATACACAAAATTCTGTTTAATTTTTTCCCCTAACCTCTACAATTTTCCAGGAAACCAGTATCTCAAAATATGTGTTAAATTTTGATAATTTTATGATTTCTCTGGACTCATTCCCTGCCTTAAGAAATGACATAGCCTAATTCTACTGTGATAAATCTCCTACTGCTTTTTTTAACTTCAGAAATTTTTAATAACTCACCTTGTCTATAATATAGACAAAGATTGAGACACTCTTTAAAATATCTTATTCTGTATATAACAGTTATTCCTTAAGTTGGAGGACACAGAAAAGTTGAAAATAAAAGGATGGAAAAAGATAACTCCCCCACCAAAAAAAGCTGGTGAAGCCATATCAGAAAAAGTATATTTTCAAGCAAAAGGCTTTAATGCAGATAGAGTAAAATTTAACAACAATGAATCAATACACAAGGGAAATATTAAAAAATAGCAAAATCTCAGCGTTTAATGATATAGCCTTAAAATATTTAAGCAAAAATTTATAGAACTCAAAGGAGAAACAGACGAATCCATAATCACAGGGGCATATCACGTCTCATGGTAATTATAAGATAACCAAACAAAATTAACAAGAAGACTTCTACTTCTGATTGCAAGAAGAATGTTCTTTAAAAGATTATTGACTTCTTAAACCAAAGTATAATAACAATGTATTTTGGAGTTTATAGAACATGTTGATGTAAAATACATAACAATAATTGTACAAAGCATAGAAAATTATATTGGATAGATAGTATGATGAATGTTAAAGATTGGCATTAAAGATGAATCACAAACTCTAAGGCAATCACAAAAATATAACAGATGTGTACTTGCAGATAAAAAGTCAATAGAGAAAATAAAATGGAATATTTAAAAACGTTCAGTTAATACAGAAGACAAACAAGGAGGAACAGAGACACATAGAAAACAAAGAACACTCTAATTAAAGGAGATCTTGTTAGACAATAACAAGCTAAAAACATAGGTTGAAAATAAAAGGATTGAAAAGAGAATACCTTGCAACTACTAATCATAAAAGGCCTCTCAGGGTGAAACCGTAATTTCAGACTGAGATATAGGGGAAAGGGAGCCTTTAGCTTCTTGGCTGCTTAGGCTCATAGTAGGGCTTCCATAACATGGAGCTGAGTGGTAATGGGGGTAATGGAGCTAGTCGTGGCTCAAACGCCACAGTCTCTCACTGTACTTACAGAGATATAGTAGACATTATTGAATGGATGTTTCTCATTTGCTCTATGCCCTCAGGGTAGTTTCCACAGACATTACATTGATAACATTTTGTAATTTTACTTAACTTGTTTTGCTGGGGAGTTTTGCTCCTTACTTCATCATCCTGGAAGTCAATAAACCACCGTTTATTTTTTAAAGCACTAATTCCATTTGGTCAAATGTGAAAAATCAAACAGGACTATTCCTTTAGGCCTTAAAATTGTGAGTTACAATGAATAACAGATTCGTAATAATCTTATATACTTAACTCATCAAAAGTAGCATATATTGCATTGAAAGCATGGAATAGAAGAAAAAGACAAGATATATGCCCATAACATGATGGAATATCCATTATTGATAGAATAGAATATTATTAGTTTCATCCCTACATATTAAACACATATGGGTAAAAACAAATTACTAAAAATGGTTCCTAATATTTTGTGGGCCTACCACTTCTCCTGGAGAAAATAAACATATTCATACACCGCAAATTCTATAATTTCAGAGGCTTTGTGGCCCTACTGAAGCCCATCCACAAATCTCAGTGAAAAAATTCTTGTATTCAAGAACACCCAATTGAGTGTCACATAAAATAAAAAGACATTCATTTAGGTTGCCAGGATGATGAAGAGACTTTTTTCAAGTTGGGTCCAGAAGAGAGGCACAACATGTAAAAAAATTGTTGCTTTATTCATTCTAACTATTTGTGAGACAAGCTTGAGTACCCAGGCATTAGATAGAATAAAATAATTAAAACATGATCTCTTCTCCTGGGAAGTATTTGATCAAGGGCTAAGTGAAATTTGCAGTCCAATGATATTAGGTGCCTGGCTGAAGGGCAAAGAGAAGTCTGTGTCTAAAAGAAGGCATTTAGGGACTTCCCTGGTGGCGCAGTGGTTAAGAATCTGCCTGCCAATGCAGGGGACACGGGTTTGAGCCCTGGTCTGGGAAGATCCCACATGCCACAGAGCAACTAGGCCCATGAGCCACAACTACTGAGCCTGCACTCTAGAGCCCGCAAGCCACAACTACTGAGTCCGCGTGCCACACCTACTGAATGAAGCCCGTGCGCCTAGAGCCCATGCTCCACAACAAGAGAAGCCATCGCCATGAGAAGCCCGTGTACAACGAAGGGTAGCCTCTGCTCGCTGCAACGACAGAAAGCCCGTGCGCCGCAATGAAGACCTAACGCAGCCGTAAATTAATTAATTGATTTTTAAAAAGGCACTTAAAGTGCGATCTGAAGGAAGGACAGAATTTGAATAAATGGAGAGGAGAAGGAATAGAATCTTACATGAGACACAGAAGAACCTAAGGGAGGAGTCAAACACAACCTTGAGTCTTCAAGGAAGAAGGGATAAAAATAGCTAATATTTGTAGAGTACCTACCACATGTCAAATACATTTCAAAAACATTTTACATGTATTAACCTCACTTAATCCTAACAACATCTAGTGAAGTAACTACACTTATCATCCCAATTTTACAAATAAGGACACTGTGGCATTAGAGAATAAGTATTTCCACTTGGTCAACTAGTAGAGCCAGAACTTGAAAATAAATTGAACTTCTGGTTTCCAGAAACAGTAGCTTTAAGAATAGAGGAAATAAGTCTGGGTAGACCATGCACATGGCTAGATGTTGAATAAATAGGTTTTTAATCAAGATTTGTCTCTGAAGTATGTGATTTCTCTTGCACATATCGTGAGTTATTAGAGCTTCCTGGGTTTGGAAGTGATACTACAAAGTGATGCTTTAGAAAGATTTATTTAGTAATCTTGTTTGCAAAGAGGTGGATTGTTGAAAGAGGTACTGGAGTGAAAGAAACAAGGATTAATTGCTTGAAGAGAGACTAGGATGAACAAAGAGAAATAAACAAGCTAAAGCAGCTGGTATCTAAGATGGAAGGGCAGCAAACAGAATTGTTAGGAGTGGGAAAAAGGAGAAATTTTTTTTTTTTTTTTGCGGTACGCGGGCCTCTCACTGTTGTGGCCTCTCCCGCTGCGGAGCACAGGCTCCGGACGCGCAGGCTCAGCGGCCATGTCTCACGGGCCCAGCCGCTCTGCGGCATGTGGGATCTTCCCGGACCGGGGCACGAACCCGCGTCCCCTGCAACGGCAGGCGGACTCTCAACCACTGCGCCACCAGGGAAGCCCCAAGAGAAATATTTTAAAGAGAAAAATGCTAGTGAGTTACTCTTCATTTTTAGGCTAAAATAACTATTAGTTTCCCATTAAGTTAATTTTTAGACTTCAGAAAAAAGTCCATATCCTCATCTTAATTATCATTAAGAACTTGATCTCTTTTTAAATTATAAAATTTCGTGATAATAGTAATCACTTTTCATGACTGTCAAATATTACAGACATTATATTTTCAAGGTATTCTCATGTTAGAAAATGAATTCCCTTTGTAGCAAAGGATGACCTTTACAGACTAATAATAAATTTTTAAAAAGTAGATATTAATATCTTCAGTTTGAAATTCTCATGTTCCATTTTGCTAACACTTTTGTCCTTGAAGAAAAGGCAGTTCAAACTTTTTTATAAAATAATAAAATAGAACCTTTTAAAACTAAAATAGAACATATAAGCAACGATAATGCAATGTAATAGAATTCATCATCATTGAAGTACTGGCTAAAAGTTATAAAATAGAAAACTCAGTCCATTTCTCCCACTACCTTGCTTTCTGACATTATGCAAATGTAATCTTCCTGGGTCTTATTTTGCCATCTGCTAAAATAAAAATGATGAACAAATTTCAGGCCTGTCCAGTGAGGAATTATGATTTTATAACTCAATGAAATAAAACCAGAGATGAAATTCAAAACAATAAACTTCAGAGGCCTAAAGGTCCACTATGCCAAAATAATAAATGAAATTAATAGTGTTACAGATGGCTTAAAATGTAAGTTATAGAAATGTAAGTTTTTATTTTGAATTTCCCAAAGGGGTACTTCCCCTAATTTATCTTTTTTATAATTTAATTTATTTATTTTTGGAGTAGATAAAGGATTTATGCTATTCATAAATCAAAAACATACACAAAATTATACAGCAAAATTTTCTTTCTAATCCCTATGCTCATACACCCAGTCCCCATATGACACCTTGAATAATATGTATTCTTCCAGAGGTTCTTTATATATTTGTGTGTATTGAAATATACTTTCATTGGACTGCATTTTTGCATTATGCTATTTACTTTACGGACTGGACAGTAACTTGAATTTTAACTTAACAATACAGTTTGGTTGTTTTTTTCTAATCTTTATATAGATAGCTTCCTTATTGTTTTTTTTTTTAAATTATAAGAGTTGGAGAGTTTTCCATTGTATGGACATACCTTAATTGATTTAAATATCAAACACTATGGAAATTTAAGTTGTTTCTGCTATTACAATAATGCCACAGTGAAAATTTCTGTACAAACATTATTTCACGCATATGCAACAACAGAACTAAATTCCCGACAGAAGAAATGTCTGGGTTAAATTGTGCATGTAGTTTTAATGTTTATAGATCTTGCAAAAGCATCCAGCATGTGAGATATACTATTTACATTCTCACAGGCAACACATCAGAGTGCTATTTTACTACCAATAACCATACCAGTAGCATAGGTTTAACAGGCTTATGGATGTTTGTCAATCCAAAAGATTAAAAACTTCTGTGTTGCTTTAATTTGAATATCTATTAGGATTCTGAGGGATATTACAAGTAGGATTAGGACATAATTTCCCTTGTAAAAAAGGCATTTTACCATCTCTTTTTATGAAATGATTGCCCTTTTGGGAAGGGTTTAATTTTTGTCTTCTTGATTTCTAGAAAATCTTGCAATATTAGCATATTTCTGTAATATGAGTGGCAAATAATTTTCCCTGTCTTCGCATTTGATTTTGGTACTTTTGCTATACAGGTTTTATTCTAACATGACTGATTTTTCTAATGTAGTTTTTCTTCCATTTATGGGCTCCAGATTAGGAGTTATGGCTATAAAGCACTGTTCTATTTTAAGGTTATAAATTTTCTCAGGTTTTCTTTTTTTTTTAAATTAATTAATTAATTTATTTATTTTTGGCTGCGTTGGGTCTTCACTGCCGTGTGCGGGCTTTCTCTAGTTGTGGTGAGCGGGCTTCTCATTTCAGTGGCTTCTCTTGTTGTGGAGCATGGGCTCTAGGTGAGCGGGCTTCAGTAGCTGTGGCTCACGCGCTCTACAGCGCAGGCTCAGTGGTTGTGGCGCATGGGCTCAGTTGCTCCATGGTATGTGGGGTCTTCCCAGACAAGGGATCGAACCTGTATCCGCTGCATTGGCAGGCAGATTCTTAACCACTGTGCCACCAGGGAAGTCCCAGGTTTTCTTCGTTATGTTATTAAGATCTCATATTTTACATACAAATGTTGTGTCTAATTCATCTTGGTAATGGTTTGAGTTATAGATTTTTTTTTTTTTTTTTTGGCTAGTTGGCTACCCATTTCTCACAACACTATTTACAAACTAGTTATTTGGCTCTTTCAACAAAATTACATATTATATTACATAGTTGCCAAGATTATTCATCCTAATTTTCTACTTTTTTCTTCTCTTATGTATTCAGGGCATAATTGCTTTAAAAAAAGTAAGCAATTACCAAGATACATATGCATATATAACATTTATATTTATATTTATACATAAATGGAATTTTCAGAAGAATATAAGCCAGAGCTAAGCACAACAGATAAAGTTAGTGGTACTGAATGAAGATAAGTGCAGGGTGTCCTTGGCTTGGTTATCCTTCAGGAAATAAAATTCTTATGCAAACTCTAGCTGGTATCCGGTAAAGACACCTGTTATAAAATATTTATTTCTAACCTGAGAGACACTAATTCTAATGTGTAAGTTTAATTACATTAAAAAATCATTCTCTATGATTTTAAAAGCTGTCTTGGGCTTGGAGAGAGTATTCTTTGTGGAAAATTGTAAAGCTATTTGGGACAGTGGTAAAGCCCAAAAGGGCATATGTAATTAACAACAGACATTTTTTAAAACTACCTTCTAAGAAGCTCCTGTTGATCCAGGATTTGTTACTAAAGTAGGTAGTAACGTGAGATAGGAGAAGTGGTACAACATGAGGGAAGGAGAGACAAAGAAAACACACACATTTAATCGCCCAAGGTAAGAGAGTAAGGACCTTTGGGTGAAATTGAGTGTTGAATGCAAATTTCAAGTTCTTGAAGATTGATCTGTAATATAGTCTCTTTCTTAAGTATCCCCTAAAAAATTTTTCAATCTAAATTATTTTAAAAAATCATTAAAAAGGATGTATTTTTGCGATTTCTCTAATAATAAAAATGAAGAGTTAAATGCAAAAAATGTGTGGATGAAAAATGTTGCCTGCCATATCAGTACACAAAGGATGTTGCCTCCATCAAGCCTTCAGCCACTGTAGCCATCCCCCAACTGTGCACCCTGAGGGGATTCAGGATGGAAAAAGCAGGACACTGGCCCTAGACAGTTAAGGTGCATATCAATGGAATGATTTCAATGAGCCCAGATTCTTGTATCTTCCCATACATGGAAAAGTACAAAATTCATTAATTTGAGTTTTCTTTAACAGTAATCTTTTGATGTTCCGACTACATGGTTTTTACTGCAAAAACTCCTGTGTATCCTGGCTCCTCTCTTACCTCTTTGGAGCAGTCCCACAGGGCAATCTAAGAGGCTGTCTTCTGACCTTAAGTCCTCAGAAAATCCGCGGAATAAAACATAATTCTCAACTTTTAGGTTGTGCACATTTTTTCAGTCAACAAATAAAATAGTTTTAATTGGATCAACTGATACAAACTGCTGGTATACTGTCAATAATGGCTATTTATACAACAATCATTATATGCCAAGCACTATCTGAAGCACCTCCCTTGAATTAACTCATTTATTCTTCAAGTAACCAAATGAGCTAGATACTATTATTGTCCCCATTCTATAAGTGAGGAAACTGAAGCAAAAGAGATAAAATAACTCGCCCAAGATTCTATAGCCAGTAATAATCCAGCTGTGCAGTAACAGAATGAAAAGTGACAGCTTCATCCCAGGTTTGGCATGCGGGGATCTAGAATAGGCTGTAGAAACCAGCTGCAGAGCCCTAATGAGCACAGCCAAGATGCCCACTGCACATTACTAAAGGGACACTGCATGTTTAAGAATCACAAATCACCAACTGTAAATGGCTCCAACTGTCAGAAGTCATGCTCAGTAGTTGTCAGTGTAAGTCAGAAGTGGAAGGAACAGGATCTAGTCCCAATTAAAAGAAGACTCAGAGAGAGCAAACAGGCCACCAGTAATCTAAACCTAGAGGGCTAGGAGGAGATGTTAGCTAAAGAAAGACTATTACAGATAGAGATCTAGCTTTTCAAGCTGGGCCCACAATAGGAAAAATGGAATGCTCAAATTTGTAAAAGAGGTAGGGGTTGATGAGCCCTAAGGAAGAACCAGCACTCCAGATTCAGGAAAGGGGCAGGGACTGTTAGCAGCCACTTCCGAGCTCTCTTAGAGCTATATTCATCCCTGTCCAATGTGATAGCCACTAGCCACATGAAACTATTTAAATTTAAACTTAGATTAATTAAAAGTAAATAAAATTGAAATTTCAGTTCCTCCATCACACTCGCCACATTTCAAGTGCCGAACAGCACAAATGGCTACAGCTACTGTATCAGCACTGCTAGAGCATAAGAACTTTACTCCAAATCCCCCTTACTGAATATAGGGTGATTTCATTCTTTACTATTGTTACAATTTCACTATAATTTTACCTCAAATTTTAGCAAAAATTGACTCAATCCTGATGCGTGTAGTATGTATAGTCATGAGAAATTTAGGGATGCAGAGTCAGAAAAAACAAAGCAAGGAGTGAAATGGAAGCCTACCTTGCAAATGGAAGCCACATCATCATCCTTTAAACTAACAGTCCGTTCTGTTTCGTTTCCCTTCATCCTGACTACCCATGCACTCCAGAAGTGGCTAACAAGCCCTTCCAAAGAAGGGCTTGGAAAGGTTTTAACAGGAGCTAGAATTTTTTCCCGGCCTTTTTGTTTCCCTTAGCTGGACAATTCCTAAGCCACAAAATGGAAACTTTAAAAGAATAGAATCCACCTACAAAAGGAACTCTTCTATCTAGTTGAAAACTCCTCCAGCTTGCATAAGTCATGATAATAATTTGAAATATTTATTAAGGAAACTAAATACTAATTTAAATCCCCTTTGCTGAGTAGTGTAGCGCAGCACAGGATATTGTAAACACTCTTAAACATCAGTTTCCATTTCTGAAAAATGGGATTAAGACTAATACCTTCCACTATGGCTAGGATTTTTTGAGATTTCTTACAATGAGAAACTCTTTTAAATGATCTCTAATGTCCTGTAGCCACAATTACTATTCAGGACTTCAACAAAATAAGAAAAAGAGGAAACACGAATCCATCACTGATCAAATTTCTTTCAAAGGCACCTGAAGAAATCCAAATAAAATAATTTTAGAACACTTGGAATATGTGACTTTGGTGACTTCTCAACTCCCTTCAATTAATGTTATAATAGTAATACAGATTCTTCTTATGTGAACAAAACAGAATGCTAGTTAAATAATGTGAGAGATGGTCTCTTAAGAAATCTTCCTGTTTAAAATAAAATACCCATGAACTAATATATAGTCAAACATAATACTAACATAAAATATACCTTGATAACAAAATTGGTAACTTCAATTTTATGAAATATTCAGTCACAGTGGAAAAAAAAGATATAAAAATAAATTTAACATGGTATTACAACTGGATTTACCTTTCCATCTAGAAATGGACAAATATAAAAGTAAGAAATGTATTCCGTAATTTAAGTGAATAGTAGGTATCAGTTCTAGATAATAAATTGAAGTGGGCATTTTTAAAAGCATCACTGTTCTCCTCTACGAAGGAGCTTAAGCTTCATCTCATTCTTGGTTTCTAAAAATAAAAATTGTACTCGACATTTCAGAGCTAAAAGAGGCAAGAAATAAAGAAGGATCCGGTAATGGTAAAGTTCATTTGCCCTCAGGCTGAAAATCTCAAACATATCTTCCTTGTGTGATGCTTTTCTTGTAACTATGATGTTTATCCTTTCTTACCCATGTAAAATGTGTTTCACTGCCTAATAATTAACACTGACAATCCAAGGAATGAGCACGTGCTGGGAGGAAATGCCCAGGTGGGTTTTCTTCACTAGATGAGAGAGATTAGAGATTTCTAAATCCCACCCAATTACATTGTCCTCTGAACGATACCTCTTACCTCTCCCCTTTGTTAGCCCCTTAGAGAAATTCCTAATACAGTTTTCTTCCCCGTTTTTTCTTTAGTCTTGGTGCACAAAATTTTCCCTATGAGAGAACATTTTAGTAGCTGCAGTCATCGTCTTATACCTGGCCACAATTACCTTCCTGCATAGAACAATACTGGAAACCAGTCAACATGAGGATTCTGAGACAATTTGTTCTCTAAAAAATGTCAGAAAAGGAAGTCAAATTTAAGAATGTGCATTTTTAAGCTTTCTAGTCATTATATATAATTATGTATTATATATGATATATAATATGATATTGATATAGTAAGCAAAAATATATATTTCAAAGAAAATAAGCATTATTTTGTAAGCCAAAGAAAGCAAAATGGTTTACTAACACATTACCATATTCTGATCAGCTAGCTGAAATAAAATCATTGGTACCCAGACATTTGGCAGTTAACCCGCAGATAGAATTACTGTCATCACACACAACTTGTCTTCTCATATATTGATTTCTGTGGACCATATCTCAATTCAATCAATACCAACACATCAGGAGAAAGAATCCAATCAGAAAGAATTTTTAAAAGACTGTCTCACAGTAGAAAAACAATTATTTTGTGATTGAATGAACACTGCATAAATATTCCTAAGGGCTTTAAGTGTCATTGGGTTACGAGAAAATTCCAGAATGTTTCACACCTTAAATAAATTAAGAACTTATTTAGCTAGCTCTCACACTAGTGAGATTCAAACTTATTAATTTTAGTAGTAAATACTGCCAAGAAAAATCACCACCAGGACAAAAGCCACACAATGATGGCCCTAACAACTGAAGATTGCTTTAAGCAAAATGTTCTAATATGCTGTTACCTTTTACAGTTAGAGAAAGAGCATACATTTTGCATTTTAAATATAGCTTCTTTATTAACTATTTTTAATATCATTTTAAAATTAAGCTAAAGGCATAACATCACTCATATAAAATTTAGCAACTGCCTGTGAAAGAGAATTTCATGTGTAATTTTAACTCCCCCATGTCTCACCTACAGATGATTCGCAAACTCCAGTAAGGAGCACTTGACTTTGTAGTTATGTTTCTGGGAATGATAAGAGGGTGAGATGAAGGAGGATATTTTCACAGCACTTATAACACGCAGGACTATTATGTGGGAAAAATGGGGAGAGAGAAAGGAGCGGAAAACATTTTATCATGACTCCTACTGTGAACAACTTAATTCCAATCCAAACTAAACCTATTTTTGGTGCTTAATGTGTATGCATCAGTTATATCTCTCCCATATGACATAGTTTTCATTACAAAAAAAAGTTTATTGGATTTAAAGTTTTTAATTCATCTTAATATTTAAATATAATCCCTGTATAAACTAGACTGGGCAGGTATTATTTTCTTTTCTTTTTTTTCCCTGAAACTAGCAATCCTTCTCACCCACATTCTCTAACTCTAAGTTCACGGTTTCATGTGCCACTTCATGTGCATGGAGACCAGCTAACAGAGTACATAAGAAGAAATCCCTGCCAGAATCCCAGTAGACCATCAATGTACAACTAAGATGAGCTGCCAGGTTATGCTGGAAAATGAAGAATGACAATTCTTATAAAAGCAGCTGCTGTACATATGAGTAATGGTCTCAAAAAGAAAATTAGACTCTACTCAAGGTGATCCTTCCCTATTCTTTTTTTTTTTGCTGATAACTTGATCTTGCTAGTACTCTTCCCTCTCTATCCTTACATAAAGGGTTCACAAAAGATACTACAGAGATTAGAAGGTTTGTTTTTCCTCCATAGATACCGTTACAATTTGCCTCCTATCAGGTCTTGCAGTCCTGAGGCTCTACACTACATCTCCCAGTCCTCTTTTCTTGGTGATGCAAGTGAGTCCTCTTCTACCAGGAACAAGTGTAACTACCTACCAGGGCTCTGAACATTCTGCTCACCATTATATTCCCTTCACAATGATAAACTCATGATTTTACTTTCAACAGAAAAGTGGTTTGATTACACCCCTTAGCCTAACAAACTAGTCAGTAATTTCTTCTAATAGAAAGATCCTATAACTTTGGCAAGTTACTCAACATACACTAACCTCAGATCGCTCATCTGTTGGAAGAGAATGATAACGTTACCTCTCATGTTTCTAAGAAGATGAAATTAGATTAAACTGTGTGCAAACAATTTCAACAGTTCTTGCAGATCATAAGTGGTCAATAAATGCTATCTATTTATAATTAGAGTAGAAGTAGGAGTAGGAGTAGTAAACTGACATTCTGTTTACATTCAGTAGTAGTAAAAATGGCATTTCTTATGTTCTTATCAATGTACAACTACATACCATACGTGGAGGCCCTCTAACTACTAAATGCAAAATATAGCAGATAGCTGGCAATATAAGTCATGGGTTAATTGTTCTGGGACAACCTGGTTAAGCCAGGAACTGTTTCCCAGAATTCCTTTCCTCATGTTTCCCAGGTTAGAGGTAGCCAAAAGCTGAATTTCCATGAGACTCAGAAAGCAGAAGTGAAGTAATTCCCATAGCTCCCTGACAGTCTTTTTTGCAGACAGATATGGTGACAAACAGATGCAGAGATGCCTCATGGGTTCCAAGTAGTTTACACTCCTCTGCTCTGCATACAGCTCTTTTTCCTAACTGATGGCTCTTATGACCAACTGCAGCTCCAGATCCACAGCAGATGCTCCACCGTGAACCCACAGATATCAGAGCCACACAGAGACCTCCCAGTGAACTTGCCATTTTTGGTCACACTTAGGCAGATGGATGTGGTTGGTTTCTGGGATTTGCTGGTGAGTGATTCCTCCAACTTTCCTTCCAGAATTTTACTCCCCCAAATCTCCCACAATTGTTTAAGGTCTAATTCTTATAACTCCATTTTCCCATAATACTCATGGTGGTAAGTGTGATTTGAGGGGCTAAAGTGTCTCAAAATCTCTTTTCTCAACATGCTTATGGTTGCTATAACAGTCATGATTTGGTATTTAATAAAGAAGACAGTTAAAAAGTTTAATATTATCTGGCATAAAAATTATACTAGTATTAGAAATATAAGGTGTGTGATAGAAGCTTAAGAACTATGTCTTAAGCTACCTTTAGGTGAGAACCTAAAAGCTTTTTATTAAACTGAATGACATGACATACTTTAAAATGCAGTTCTGCCCCATCACATCCCAGCTCTGTGAAACTCAACAAGCCACTTAACTACTTTGAGATCATCTTTCTTCATCTCTTACTTGGAGATATCCGCATCTTTAATAATAATATTGTTTGTAAAAATGCATGGTTCATAGAACGAAACCAGTTAATATTGTGTCAATAATATGCTAGACCTTAGTGAGGTAGGTTTAACTCCTAAATAAGCAGTTCAAAAGTACTTTTTTCTTAGCCTTTTTGGGGGATGTGCTTCAAATACTGGAGGTTCCTAAATGTTTAACTGTTGCATAATTTAGATCATATTAACAAATTAGTACAAACCTATAGCCTCAGAACTCAAATAAAAGTTATTTGGGGGCTTCCCTGGTGGTGCAGTGGTTGGGAGTCTGCCTGCCGATGCAGGGGACACGGGTTTGCGCCCCGGTCCGGGAAGATCCCACATGCCGCGGAGAGGCTGGGCCCGTGAGCCATGGCCGCTGAGCCTGCGCATCCGGAGCCTGTGCTCCGCAACAGGAGAGGCCACAACAGTGAGAGGCCCGCGTACCGCAAAAAAAAAAAAAAAAAAAAAGTTATTTAGTAACTAAGCATGTAATCCAAAGTATTTTCTGACTTTCCAATCAGACTACAACATAAGCCCTCCCATATATTTCCTGTTAATTCAAACAAAATATAAAAATAAAAATCCTTCCTTGACTTAATCATCTTCCTATTTTCTGTCTTCCTTTCATAACAAATCTTGTCTACACTTGTTTCATCTTCACTTCCTTTCCTCTTTGTACTAGTTAAAGCTTTGCAGTTGGTTGTGCCCCTACCACATACTGAAATATATCTATCTAGTTCACTGGTTTTCAAACTTCACTGTGCAAAATAATCTCTTGTATTTCTTTTAACATCTTTATTGGAGTATAATTGCTTTACAATGGTGTGTTAGTTTCTGCTTTATAACAAAGTGAATCAGCTATACATATACATATATATATATCCCCATATCTCCTTCCTCTTAGGTCTCCCTCCCACCCTCCCTATCCCACTCCTGTAGGTGGTCACAAAGCACGGAGAGCTGATCTCCCTGTGCACTTGAGGACACAGGGAGGGGGAAGGGTAAGCTGGGATGAAGTGAAAGAGTGGCATGGACATATATACACTATCAAATGTAAAACAGATAGCTCCTGGATTTTTTTTAAATTGAGATCCTTAAGCCACATAACCCCAGAGATTCTAATTTAAAAGTTCCGAATTGGACGGCAGGGTTCTGAATATTTATCAGCACTCCTAAATTGTTCTGATGTAGGTGGTTAGGAATAATGTCATGAATAGCTAACACCCAGATCAGTGGAGACTCCTCAGTTCTTATTCACATTTGACCTTTCTGCAGTATTTGACACTCTTAATGATACCTCTTTGAAATTACATTTTCCCAAATGCTCAAGGCCCAAGCTCTTGGAAAAGCTGGCTCCCCCAACAAATCGTTTATTAGCGAATTCATTAAAGTGAACTACAGACAACATCATCTACCCTAAGTATTTGCTGGCTGTTGGATGTAAAGCTTCAGTGGCCTCAGGCCTTCCCTTATTCATGTCTTTCATGGGATTCTCTTCCCATCCCCATTTCTTATAGTCTTAGCCTACTATAAAATAACTTATAAAAATAATGATGAGTATTTCCTGAATGTTTATGATGGGTGCTAAGCACACACATTATCTCCTGTAACAATCTCATGTGTCATGATTTCCTTCATCACAGTGTTTTTGTTTTTTAGAAATAGTTCCTCCTACTCAAACTACTCTCATTGCCGGAGAGCCCTAGTGCCATTCCCCACATTCTACTACAATCCATGAAGGTCACTTTCTTTGGGATGCTTTTCCTGATGACCTGACACTGTCCACTACTGGGGGCCCTTGCCCTGTGCTCCATATCACCTAACACACTGTAAGACGTTGATGTGATCTGTCACTACCTCTAACCAGTGGGCTTCTTGAATGGTAAGGGCTGTATCTATCAGCCGAGGGCCTGTCAGTGAGGCTAGCTGAATGGCTTATTTCTTAATTAATTAAGGCTAGTTATCATTATTTATGTATTTAACCTTGCAACCCTTCTAGCAGAATACTGTGCACTATTTCACAAATTGTTGTCCTTAAACAATTTGCATTCAAATCACCCTGGATAATTGTTAAAACAATAGTTTCCTATGCTCCTAGTTCACTAGAGCATTATTTCTGAGGTTCAACCCAGGAATATTCATTTTGATAGGCACTTTAGATGAGTCTTATGAATAATAAAAGTTGAAAAATATTATTTGAGTTGGAAGAGTTCTTACTGAGATTGAAGAGACTTGTCTTCTGCTAGAGACAATAGAAACAACTAACATGTATTTCATGAACAAACCCTTTAAGGAGACTAGATTTTAGTTTCATTTAGAAATAGGGGATTAGAATAAATTATCTACAATGTCTCTCCTATCTCTAAAATATTTTTGGTTTTAATAAATTGGAAGAACTAGGGATATACTTGCAAGTAAATTTCTTCTAAGCCATATGAAGTTGGTGTCTATCTTTTATACCTCATAGGAATGAATGAGTACACAATCATTTCAAATCAGACCAGGATGCAAGGGACATAATGGCAATGAATTCAAGACTGGAGCTAGAGCTTTTCTTATTGTTGCAGTTAGGTAGAGAAGAATGGTAACAGGTGGTCAGACTTGGCCAAAGTATCCTAATTTCTTTAATTTTTAATCCTAAGTAGTTCATAGAGAAATATTACCAACAGATTTTTAAAGAGTGTAACCCTTGGACCACATGCAATGGAATCAGAGCTCTGCTTAATACTGTAGTTTCCCAGGTAATGCCCACCACCTACTGAATCAGAATGTTTGATCAAAAATAATTTCCTTACAAACACTGCAGGTGACTTATTCATCTACCATTTGAGCACCACTAATATACACAATCTAAGTAGTTAAATTGAGATATACAAGAATAATGAACAAATTGCTCCAATGTCTAGAATAAAACCATAAATAAATCCTCTAAGGTCTTATGCAAGCCAGTCTTCTGAAAATGCACAGAAAATGCTTTCAGTTACGTGGACTAAAACAGCATGTCTTCTGACTTTAAGAGTGGGAGATTCAAGGCTGTGGGCCAGGATAGAATTATAATGCAGCATATAACTACTGCCTTACAAATGTTCAAACATTCTGATCCAGCATAGCTTTGGGTAGAAATAGAAGCACTAACAGGATATAAGAGATGACCATAAAAGAGAGGCGTTAGGGGCTAAGAAAATAAGACAGACCATAATACGCAGAGAGGCAGGAAAAAAGAACAATTAAGGAATGGGATAATGAGTTAAGTAAGGGAAATCAGTTTTGCTGAATTAGATAACCTGGCTTTGATGCTAAAATCTGTGATTAGAAATCATCTGATTAGTTAATAAACAAAAATTACATTATTAGAATGTAATGGCCATTGATATACCATATACAAGGGCATAGTTGATATTAAACTAAGAGTAAATAGTAAAATAAAGATCTTCCTCCTTTTGCAAAAGTAAAAATAAGCAATGGGAAAAATTTTATAAGGCATTAAGGTGTTTGGGAAAATTATACTAAAACTTTCAAAGCTGTAGATGTAATTCAATTTTTTAATAAGATAAATACAGGTCATTGGTTACATATGTAAAACTTCCATCAGTCCATTATAAGTTATTCATATCTATATATGGTAAAATTTGGATATGTTAGAAATGAATTCCATGCTGCAGATTGAAAGGAAAATAATTTGAAAAATATAAGTTCATAGACGTTACTTTCAAGAGAGTAAGTGAATGACTAAAACATCAATGAATTATTATTCACCATTTTCTCTGGAGAAAGTTGCATGTATTAATTAAGTCATGATTAAAGGAAGATGGTGTAAGTGCCAATCACTCACTTATCAGAAATGTATCAAGTAAAATTATAGTTTAATTTTCCCCCTTTATAATCCTATGAATAAAAATGCCTGTCTCTATTTATTGGAAAAGTATTCTGGTATTTTCTCAAGGTCAAATTTCTCTGACAAATGTGTTTCCAATATTTTGTTCAAATTAAAAATATAAACAACTATTGTCTGCATTGGGTCCAAAATGATTTATAGATCCCTGTGACATGACTTATTCTTTCAGCATGTGGCTCAAAAAAAAAAAAACTTTTTTTTTTTAAGCTATAGGACTTAAGACTTTTTTGTTCCTTTAATTAACTGTAAGGTGGTTTTAAATTTTTGATTATTTAGAGTTTTGTAAACAATTAGACTATATATGAATTTAATAATAAAGGCTTGAAAAATGTAGATAAAGGTTTTCTTTTCTTTTCCAAATCTGGTTTTCGACATCCTCTTTCACCTTACCAAGGCAATTCCTATTCCTATTCTCTATGTGAGAGAAAGCAAGAATATTCCTGATGACAAATATATTTAAGATTCATCAACAATTCCACAGAATGCTTTCACAAAGAGGGGAATTGGGAGGGAGGCTTATTAAGTTATTTCATACGTATTTCAAGCCTTTATAACAAGGCTTTTAAAATGACGATGGGTATATATGTAAATTTGGTTTCATCATGTGATAACAATATTGCCTAACAAGTTATAAGTGCTTAAATATTTTAAATGACTTTAAATGCCTTCTTGCATATTTTGAAGGTACCTATAAATATCAAAGGATTTTAAAAGCCATTTGTATCTTAGTTACAAAGGGATTTTTCAAATTACCTTATGAGCGTCTTACCAAATGCAACAACGATTTTTTATAGAGCCTATTTCTAAAATGCTGCGTTTCTGATGTCCTTCCAAGATAGGTCAGACCAGAGCACTAATTCTGGTGACAACCATAGGAATCTCCCATTTGTTTTTACATAAATTTAAGGTAAAAATGAAATGCACAGTGCACAAGCTTGCTGAACAGATGACATACATATCCTCCAAACCTCTACTGAAAATATGACTGTGAAATTATTTTGTAAGTAACCTCACTTCTTCTCCATAAAACATTTATAAAGAAATGCAAATGCTCAAAAACCATGTTTTTTTTCTGCTAATTAGAACAGTTCTGGTACCAAATGACCAAATTTCATAATGAAAAAAATGTAGGTATGAAATGTAGATACAGATACAGATGAGAGACCAGAAAACAAGGTTGTATTCCTGTCTCTTGCACTTATTAAGCAAATGACCCTGTGATTTAGTCTCTCTTGGTCTCAATTCCCTTTTCTATTAATTAGGAATAATAAAATCTGCCTAAGAAGCATAACTCGGGACTTCCCTGGCGGTCCAGTGGTTAACACTTCACCTTCCAATGCATGGGGTGTAGGTTCGATCCCTGGTAGGGGAGCTAAGATCCCACATGCCTCATGGCCAAAAAACCAAAACATGAAACAGAAGCAATATTGCAACAAATTCATTAGACTTAAAAAAAAAAGAAGCATAACTCAGTGGGTGAGAATAGGATTTTTAGTTTAAAATTAGCCTACATAAAGAAATACCTGTGAGTAGTAAAATAATATAAAATGATGAACAATGGTGGTGCTATGTATTCCTACCTGGCTTAGGAAAAAACATACAGGTTTTTTTCCCAACTTCAGTCTCAGTAAGAAACTAACAAGTGAAATATGATAAAAAGCCACACTCTCAGTTCCTCAGTGTTCTTTCCTCAATTTTTGTTTAAGTGAAAAGCTTTATAACTCTCCCCTCCCCCGGCAAAAGAAATGCTTTTTAAGTTCCAGTAATTATTAGACACTAGATTTGCTGAGCATTGAAGTCGTAACAGTCACATTTGATAGCTGTCCGTTGGAAATATCTAATATGCACTAAGGTATGGGGCACTCTTAAGTTGAATGACTTAGACACAAGTTCTAAACTGCCCCCCACTACACTCCATTCCTGGGCCCAATATTCATCCTGAGTGGAAGATTTGGGTTCATTAAATGTTTTTAAAAGTAGTTCAGTAGAGCTGCTCAGGTCTCAATAAATCCCAAACTGTGAAGTAAAAAACGAAAAAAATCTCACCAATAAAATCATTCAAATATTACCAAACAAGAATAAAACTCACTGTGAATAACTAATACGTTCAAAGTCATTTTTTTCATGTCTTTAAGTGGCTCGGATTAGCATAAAAAGCCTTCTCAGAGTGTAGGCAACAATAAAAACTGCAATAACTCATACTTTGTAGTGACTTTTATTTTTGAATCTGGATATTCTTTAATTTTCGTGATAGTTTTGGGAGGTAAATATCATTATCCTCACTTCATAGGAGATGAAATTGAGAGATTAGTAATTTGCCCACAGCTACACAGTAAGTGAACTATATGCTGATTTCAGTTCTAGGCATTGGCACTATAATTACTGCCTTACTAAAATTTATAATGCTAGATGGTTAGCGCTTGACAGAAAGAGCATTAAGGTGACAGCCAAGTGAAAATCGCAAAGTCAAAAACATGAAAACAAACATAAAGACATAAAGGAAAGAGTGGAAAGTAACTGACAGGCATTTAAAAATAATAAGCTAATATTTATTGATTGCTCATCATGTGCTAGGCACTGTTTGAAACTGCATTATGTGAACTAACTGTACAAATCTTATCAGAGACCCAAAATTATTAGTCAAAACTGTAAGTCATCTTTGATTTCTTTCTTTTTCCTATTCTCCACATCTAACGCAGCAACAAATCCTGTGGTCTTTAGCTTTAAAATACAGTCTACTTGTAAATTTTGGAGATTAATTCTTTGTCGGTTGCTTCATTAGCAAATATTTTCTCCCATTCTGAGGGTTGTCTTTTCATCTTGTTTATGGTTTCCTTTGCTGTGAAAAAGCTTTTTAGTTTCATAAAGTCCCATTTGTTTATTTTTGTTTTTATTTCCATTTTTCTAGAAGATGGGTCAAAAAGGATCTTGCTGTGATTTATGTTATAGAGTGTTCTGCCTATGTTTTCCTCTAAGAGTTTGATAGTTTCTGGCCTTACATTTAGGTCTTTAATCCATTTTGAGCTTATTTTTGTGTATGGTGTTAGGGAGTGTTCTAATCTCATACTTTAACATGTACCTGTCCAGTTTTCCCAGCACGACTTATTGAAGAAGCTGTCCTTTCTCCACTGTACATTCCTGCCTCCTTTATCAAAGATAAGGTGACCATATGTGCGTGGGTTTATCTCTGTGCTTTCTATCCTGTTCCATTGATCTATATTTCTATTTTTGTGCCAGTACCATAATGTCTTGATTACTGTAGCTTTGTAGTATAATCTGAAGTAAGGGAGCCTGATTCCTCCAGCTCCGTTTTTCATTCTCAAGATTGCTTTGGCTACTCGGGGTCTTTTGTGTTTCCATACAAATTGTGAAATTTTTTGTTCTAGTTCTGTGAAAAATGCCAGTGCTAGTTTGATAGGGATTGCATTGAATCTGTAGATTGCTTTGGGTAGTAGAGTCATTTTCACAATGTTGATTCTTCCAATCCAAGAACATGGTATATCTCTCCATCTATTTGTATCATCTTTAATTTCTTTCATCAGTGTCTTCTAATTTTCTGCATACAGGTCTTTTGTCTCCTTAGGTAGGTTTATTCCTAAATATTTTATTCTTTTTGTTGCAATGGTAAATGGGAGTGTTTCCTCTTTTTTTTTTTTTTTTTTTTTTTTTTTTGCAGTACGTGGGCCTCTCACTGTTGTGGCCTCTCCCGTTGTGGAGCACAGGCTCTGGACGCGCAGGCTCAGCGGCCATGGCACACGGGCCCAGCCACTGCGCAGCATGTGGGATCTTCCTGGACCAGGGCATGAACCCATGTCCCCTGCATCGGCAGGCAGACTCTCAATCAATGCACCACCAGGAAAGCCCGGAGTGTTTTCTTAATTTCACTTTCAGATTTTTCATCATTAGTGTATAACAATGCCAGAGATTTCTGTGCATTAATTTTGTATCCTGCTGCCTTATCAAATTCATTGATTAGCTCTAGTAGTTTTCTGGTAGCATCTTTAGGATTCTCTATGTATAGTAACATGTCATCTGCAAACAGTGACAGCTTTACTTCTTTTCCGATTTGGATTCCTTTTATTTCCTTTTCTTCTCTGATTGCTGTGGCTAAAATTTCTAAAACTATTTTGAATAAGAGTGGTGAGAGTGGGCAACCTTGACTTGTTCCTGATCTTAGTGGAAATGGTTTCAGTTTTTCACCATTGAGGACGATGTTGGCTGTGGGTTTATCATATATGGCCTTTATTATGTTGAGGAAAGTTCCCTCTATGCCTACCATGCAACTCAATAACAAAAAAACAAACAACCCAATCCAAAAATGGACAGAAGACCTAAACAGACATTTCTCCAAAGAAGATATACAGATTGCCAACAAACACATGAAAGAATGCTCAACATCATTACTCATTAGAGAAATACATATCAAAACTACTATGAGATATCATCTCACACCAGTCAGAATGGCCATCATCAAAAAAATCTAGAAACAATAAATGCTGGAGAGGGTGTGGAGAAAAGGGGACGCTCTTGCACTGCTGGTGGGAATGTGAATTGGTACAGCCACTATGGAGAACAGCATGGAGGTTCCTTAAAAAACTACAAATAGAACTACCATATGACCCAGCAATCCCACTACTGGGCATATACCCAGAAAACCATAATTCAAAAAGAGTCACGTACAAAAAATGTTCATTGCAGTGCTATTTACAATAGCCAGGACATGGAAGCAACCTAAGTGTCCATCATTGGATGAATGGATAAAGAAGATGTGGCACATATATACAATGGAATATTACTCAGTCATAAAAAGAAATGAAATTGAGTTATTTGTAGTGAGGTGGATGGACCTAGAGTCTTTCATACAGAGTGAAGTAAGTCAGAAAGAGAAAGACAAATACTGTATGCTAACACATATATGGAATCTAAGGGAAAAAAAATGCCATGAAGAACCTAGGAGTAAAATGGGAATAAAGACACAGACCTACTAGAGAATGGACTTGAGGATAGGGGGAGGGGGAAGGTAAGCTGGGACAAAGTGAGAGAGAGGCATGGACATATATGCACTACCAAATGTAAAACAGATAGCTAGTGGGAAGCAGCCCCGTGGCACAGGGAGATCAGCTCGGTGCTTTGTGTCCACCTAGAGGGGTGGGATAGGGAAGGTGGGAGGGAGATGCAAGAGGGAGAAGAAATATGTATATGTATAGCTGATTCACTTTGTTATACAGTAGAAACTAACACACCATTGTAAAGTAATTATACTCCAATAAAGATGTTAAAAAATAAATTAAAAATTAAAAATTATAAAATAAATAAATAAAAGAAGAACCAGAGTTCTAGGAGACCCAGCTGATAACAAGAGTGTGATAGGGAAAGAACAAAAGTGGGCCTCATTGTGCCAGAAGGTAAGGAAAGGCTGGAAAACTGAAGGAGTTCTGGCAAAAGGACAAATAGACTTAGTAGCTATCATATGCAAAGCATCATTCTGACTGCTCTCCTAAAATCATATGCAAAGCATCATTCTGCCTGCTTTCTTCAAGTCCACTCTGCAAAGTAGGTATATTAGCCTAGCATACAGCCATGTGTCCGATACACAGCAGATGCTACCACACAGTCTTTACCCAGTGGAATGACGGAAAAGGAAACTGAGATTACAGTAGGTATAACACATTGAATTCATAAGTCCACAGTGATAATCAGGGAGGGAAAGGAAAGAGAGAAAGAAAGAGAAGGAAGAAAGCGAGGGAAGGAAGGAAAAAAGAGGGAAGAATGGTGGGAGGGAAGAAATGAGAGAGAGAGGGAGTATATAGGAAAGGAGTGATGTAGGAACAATCAAAATAGAAAATAACCACTTTGCAATGAAATTTTAATACATATTTCAGGCAAGGTTCATCAATAGGATAAAAAATTATTGGAGAAGCAGATTTTCACACATTCCTAAAACATCAACTCACCACTTACTTGTAAGTGACAGAGGGGAAAGGTAGCTTGTACCAATGGAGAAATCAGTCAGACATCACCATAACTACGTAAAGATGTGACATCACCAATAATGGGAAAAACTAATATCACAGGTGTCCAGATGCAATACTCTATGACAAATGTTCAACTTGAATCTAAGCATGAGGAAATGATCAGAGAAATCAAAGCTCAGAAATACTCTGCAAAACACTAGCTTGACTCTTCAAAACTGTCAATGCTATCAAAAAAATATTTTTTAAGGCAGAGAAAGTGATCCCAACAACTAAACGCAATGCATGATCCCTGTTTGGTTCCTAGATTAGATTAAAAACTAGCTATGAAAAAAAAAAAAAAACTAGCTATGAAGGACATTATTAGACAATTGAAGAACTAGAATATGCACTATATTTTAGATAAGAGTATCATATTTGTGTTACATTTCTTGCCTTGCAAACTATTATTTTTATATAGGAGAATGTCCTTGTTCTTAGGAGAGACATGCCCAAGTATTTAGGGGTCTTGGGTCATGATGTCTGCAAGATCTCATCTGGATTAGCAAAGAACTCTTATCTATAGCTAGCTAACTATCCATCGATCTGAGCAAGAAATAGGGAGAAGAAGCTAACGTGACACTAGATTATTATATTAACAATTACTAATCTAGGTAAAAATTTATTGGGAATTTATTGTATTTTTTCAACTTTTCTGTCAGTTATTTTTTTTTCTCAAAAATAGTTGGGGAAAAGTCTATCTTCTGAGTTCCTTGACCCAATTCCAATGTGTGTATGTGGAAGACTCCCCAAACTAACAAGTAATTTTCAGACTGGGTGCCCTAAAATTCAATTCAATTCAATTCAATTCTGACACTATCTACCATGGAGATAACATCACATTCCACGGGTTAAGGGTTCAGTCCTATTATACAAGACTGCCCTCCGCTCCCCTCACACCCACCTGCATTCCCACCATACCCACACATCAGCACCAGTTGCAAGCCCACGTTACCTGTGCTTCTGATCAACTGGCTATAAGTCAGAGGTTCCTAGGAACTGCTCCTGAGGTTTGATTAGTTTGCTAGAGCAGCTCATAGAACTCAGAGAAACATTTCACTTACTAGATTACCAGTTTATTATAAAAGGCTATAACTCAGGAACCACCAGATGGAAGAGATACATAGGACAAGGCAGGGGGAAAGGGCTCAGAGCTTCCATGCCCTCTCCAGGCAGGCCACTCTCCCAGCACCTCTAGCACCCTTCCGTGTCCACCAACACAGAAACTCGCTGAACCTTTCGGGTGTTTATGGAGGCTTCATCACAGAGGAAGACTGATTAAACCATTGGCCACTGGCAATTGATTCAACCCTCCAGCCCCCCCACCTTCTCCCCTCCCCAAGGTCAGGGGTGAGACTTAAATTCCCAACCCTCTAAATCACGTGGTTGATTCTACCTGGCAACCATTCCCCTTCCTTAGACGGGGTCCAAAAGTCACCTCATTACCATGACAGGAGACAACTTTAGTGCTTCTTAACACTTCAGAAATTCTAAGGGTTTTGGGAACTCAGTGTCAGAAATGGGGACTAATACTAAATACATAGTTCTTATTATTACTCACAAAATCACAGGCTACATTCTAAAACCATAAGAAACATCGAAACATTTAAAAAACTTTAAAAAGTAAAGGTAATTTGTTGCCCCAGGTCCACTTGTGTTAATAAATGAGTTTTTTGGCCCCCTGCAATTCTTCCATTAAAATTCAAATTATGTAGCTTTCCTCCATTGTTTACATTGATTTTCACAAACAGAATCTGAATACAAAAAAGTATCAGTAATGATGGTAAACTTTGAAGATTACACAATGACTGAAAGTAGAATTTGTGTCAAATCCACATTTTTTCCTACCACTGGGATTCTCCTAAATATTTCAAGCTTGTGAATGGGATCTCAGGTTAAATTCTAGGATAGATAGTAATCTATAGTACACTAATGTTAGTGTACACCATAGTACACTAATGTTAGCTCCCAGAGCACATCATACCTCATGTGCACTTTAATCTCTGACCTAAACTGTAAGGGTTAGATTTTCCACGTGCTATATGAAAACACCTATTTAAGCGCAGCATCCCCTCAACAGTACTATAGTTAATGTTAGTAACCGTTCATTCTGCAGTCGTATTTTTCTCTATGTCAGCTTTTTCTGAGTCTAGTTATTTCTCAAAAAACGCAAGTGTGTATGCTTGTCCTCGTGTGGCAGAGACAACAAGCTACTCAAGTAGTAATTTTCTCCTTCATTTGCAGAGTACAGAATTGTTGCCGGGAAGCAGCTACCTTGTCAATAACTGTATTTCCCAAACCCCTCTCTTTGCACCTGGCCCTCACCTTGTATCTGCTAGGTCCATATGACTGCTCTCTATGGAAAGTGAGCAATCCCTTCCAGACTGAAATTAGGTATCACTACACAATTGTCCTCAAATTGGCTCTGTTCTTTGGGCAGCTAAATGTAGCAGGGGAATCTAAGGAGACCCTAGAGAACTAAGAAATGTTGGAGAAGCAAAGAAAGGACCCGTGGGTCAACACTAAGAGGAGAGTCACCCACCCAATAAACTTCCATTTGACATTATGTGCGTGAGAAATAATTTTCTATTTTGTTAAGCCTTTGAGACTTGAGTCTGTTACGGCATGTAGTGTTAAATTCACTATTACATGTAGAAATCAACTGACAGCAAACTTTCCCCAAGAACCACCTATACTAGCTTAGGTTTCCTTACTAGATTTGCTTTCTAATACCAAGTCTTCCCTGTACAAAATACTAATCCAACTTAATTTTTTTGTTTAGTATCTACCCTCTGCAGTTGACTATAAGCCTCATGCAGTCAGGAGTCTTGTCTGGGTTTTTTTTTTTTTCTTAACTGTATTCCCAATACCTAGGCTAGGGCCTGACACACATAGGCATATAATAAGTATTTCAGAAATTAATGAGTGACTGTTGATCCCAATAACATTTCTCTCTACTTGCAAATAGAAAGGTAAATAGGAGAAAACTATTGATAGCCTGTGGGTGAGGGTGATTTCTGACTTTGGGAAAACAGTGTCATATCCTGAGTCATTTCAGAGTCACCTTATGGCATTTCTACGCTACTCAATAGTATTATGGACACATATGCGCGCACGTGCACACACACACACACACACACACATACACACACTACAAATCAACTCCCAATTATCTCTCTTCCTCTTTTCTCCCAACTATCCACCCAAAGAGGCTCATCTTATGAAAGTAACATCCCTTTCCTCTCATAATTGACTGGTTCTTATCTTATTTCTAAAAAAAAAACAAAAAAATCTTGAGAGAAAATTTGCTGGTTCTAGTTAATAAGTTTAACCCCCAAAGCCAATATATGTACTAGACTGGGTACCCCCCAACCTCAGGTGGACCAACCATATTGGGGAGGGATAGCTTTAGGGGTAGAAGGGCTTGGTACGAGTTACAAAGGAAAGAAACCACCCTGGTAGTTTAAGCAAAGGACATTTATTACAGGTTATAAAATGGCTTACAGAATCACTGAGTGAGCCCAAGAGGCAGATTCCAGGCTGGGCCTCCAAAACTAATGCCTCATACTTGGGCACCAAAGAAGTTGCTGCTCCTTCGGTTATCAAGAAACCAGCTGCTGGGGGTGGGAACTGCCAGCTCCAGAACCACTTTTTTTTCTATCACCATCTGTACCAGCAGAACGATGATGGCCTTGCCTTATTCCCTATGCCTTCCTCTCCTTAACTCAGTTCCAAATTCAAGTCTTACCCAAACCCATCTGACTGACAGAATCTAAAAGATATACAGAAACCCTGTTGAAATTTGCCTGGGTAATGTAGCTTTTAGTCTTCCAACCTTTGCAGTATAGGAAGGGCCACTAGAGGGAGGTTTGCATAGACAATGAATGAAGCAACCCATGTCATGACAGACATCTTGACTGGCCTATGTTCTACAATGACTTTAAAATCACCTCCAGTCACAGAAAAATCCAGAAACTCTTCCTCCCAAAGTCCTGCTCTTCTTAAATCAACTCCTTTACGAGGTATACATTCTCCCAAGACTACAACCAACCTCCCTGAAGGTTCATTATAAGTTTTTCCTTCCTTGAAAAAGTTTCACCAGTCACAGGTGAGATTGCTACCTGATATCTTAAATAACATCCAGCCCTAAGGGCCAGAGATATTACCATTATGCCTTATGTCTATTCCCCATTCAACTCAGTCACCACCGGAACACCCAGTCTCCCCAACTACCCAACATTAAAACGCTAATTCTTGTGTTCAAGAAACCTCCAGCCCTTTCCCTCACAAGTCTTATTACTATTCCCTTTAAAACTTGCTCTCTAATATCCTAAGTTTCTCTGAAACTCACTTCCACTCACGAGTCCTTATTACTCAGACACCTGACTGTTCTCTTCATGCTTCCCCTGCCACCTTCTCAAGAAGAGGTTGTTTTGCTTCTCCCACACATAGAAGGAGAAGTAAGTTGAATACGAAAGGCGTAGAAGTGTCCTCTTTGCTCTTCCTTGATATTTTTGAACTATCTCCTCCCTCTTTCAAAATCCCAGCTCCTTTGAAATGCTTGACATCAGACTTTTCCACTCCATGTCCTTCCTAGTTTTCCTCACCTTCTGACATTCTTATTACATCTGTCATTCAGCGATGATTTTGGTTCCTAACAACTGAGGCTCTCACCATCCTTAGCTACATTAAAAGTCAGGAATATGATCCATCTAACATCATGGGCCTCTCACTTCCTTGATATTCTTTGTCTCAGTGATATTTTCTTCTACTTTACCTCAGTTCCCCATGCACATGGTCATACAGTAGACCCTGTTATCACTGGTAACAGCACCTCCTATCTGACTGTCACATATAATCTTTCCAGGTCACTTATTCTAAAATGACCATTCAAAAATTTTCTGATCTCGTTGAGGCCTCTTCTTTATCATAGCAGATTTTCACTATTCATCACCTCCTTCATGTCTTCACATACCTCTTGCTCAGCCAAGATTCAATGGTTTAGCAGCATTACTTGCCTGTACATATCCTGACCTTCTTTGTTACTCTGTGTACCCCTTACAAACACACAACCCAAGAGCCACATGCAAAAGAAACTGGACCACTAACTTATACCATATACAAAATTAACTCAAAATGGATTAAGGACTTGAAGGCAAGACCTGAAATCTCCTAGGAGAAAACATAGGCGGCAAGCTCCTCAACATCAGTCTTAGCAATGATTTTTTGGATTTGACACCAAATGCAAAGGCAACAAAAGCAAAAATTCACAAGTGGGACTGCATCCAAATAAAAAGCTGCACAGCAAAGGAAACCGCTGACAAAATGAAAAGGCAACCTACAGAATGGGAAAAATACTTGCAAACCATATATCTTGATAAGGAGCTAATATGCAAGATAGGTAAAGAACTCATACAACTTAATAGTAAAAAAACCAACAGCCCAATCAAGGAATGGGCAGAGGTTCTGAATACACATTTTTCAAAGAAGACATACAGATGGCCAATAGGCACATGAAAAGATGTTCAACATCACTAATCATCAGGGAGATGCAAACCAAAACCATAATGAGATATTACATCACACCTGTCAAAATGGCTATTATCAAAAAGACAAGAAATAACAAGTGTGGGTGAGGATGTGGAGAAAAGGGAATCGCTATGCACTATTGGTGGTAATGTAATTCGTACAGCCACTGTGAAAAACAGTATGGACGGTCCTCAAAAAATTAAAAATATAATTACCATATGATCCAGAAATTCCACTTCTAGGTATTTATAAAATCAGTATCTCAAAAAGATAGCTGCACCCCATGTTCACTGCAGCATTATTTACAATACTCAAGACATGGAAGCAACCTAAGTGCCCATTAGTAGACAAATGGATAACGAAAATGTGATACATATATATATTTATAGATAGATACACACACACACACACACACACACACACACACACACACACACGCACAATGGAATATTATTCAGCCATAAAAAAGAATAAAATCTTGCCATTTGCAATAAAATGGATGGACCTAGATGGCACTACACTAAGTGAAGTAAGTCAGACAGAAAAAGATAAATACCATATGATCTCATGTATATGTGGAATCTAAAAACAAAAAACAAACCAAAACAAAATCCAAGCTCATGGATATAGAGAACAGATTGGTGACTGCCTGAGGCAGGGGGTAGAGGGTGGGTGAAATGGGTGAAGGGGGTCAAAAGGTACAAATTTCCAGTAATAAAATGAATAAGTCTTGGGGAAGTAATGTACAGCATGGTGACTATAGTTAATAATACTGTATTGCATATTTGAAAGTTGCTAGGAGAGTAGATCTTGAAAGTTTTTATCACAAGAAAAAAGATTTGTACCTATGTATGGTGAAAGATGTTAACTGGATTTATCATGGTGATCGTTTTGCAATACGTGCAAATATCAAATCATTACATTATACCCATGAGACTAATATAACATTACGTAATTATACCTAAAAAAAAAAAGCCCAGTAGCTGACCATTACTGGTTCACTCAGCAGTACCAATCACAACTTTATGACCACATGGTTCAAGGAATCCTTTAACAATGCCAGACTGCTCTACTACTACTACACTTCTCTAGTAAATTCACTTTCCCACTCTCTAGTAACTTATAATGCCTTGAGTTCCTCAAGTTTCCTAGACTTTTTCATCCCAACATCCTCAGTTGATGACACCACTGCTTAATACATAAAGATAATAAATGCAACAAAATGAGGATTCTTTCATTTGCCTACCACTAAATTCTTTCAATTCACCTACATCTCTATCTCCATAATATTCCTTCCATCGTGTTACCATGAAAGAAGTGCTTCTACTCCTATCTAAGGCCAACCTCTCTCTCCCTGTCCTGGATTCCATCTCTTCTTGAGTAGTCACAGAATTCCTTCCTGAAGTATTCCTATCTCTCTTGTATTACCAATTTCTTGTTCTTTACTGGATAATTCATTGAACCACACCAACCAATGTCACCTAATTTAAGCTACATCCACAGACACATACCCACGAGCATAAATTCTCTGGAATCCACATTTGCTTCCAGCCAAAGCCCACTTCCCTACAGTAGTAAAAATCTTTAAACGTGTCTACCCTGCCTGTACCTACTTCTTCACCTTACATTCTTCATTAAATGTATTCAAATAGGGCTTTATCTTCATCACGCCAATGAAATGGCTTTTAATGAGAACACCAAAGACCTATATTTCGCCAAAGCAAATGAGAAATTATCTGTTCTCATCTTACCCAACCATTCAGTAGAATTTGACACAATTGATTATTCCCCCTTCTTAAAAACTTATCTAGGTTCTCCAGACTCTTGAGTTTCTTTTACTTAATGCATAACTATTTTTCACTAGGACCTCCTTCTCCTCTAAACCAGGAAAATTTGCAAGGTTTTAACACAGTCCTAGAATCCCTTCTTTTCTCTTTCTGTACTCAACCTATGTGACCTCATTCAGCTCCCCATGACTTCAAATGCCAAGTATGTACTGATAACTCTCAAACTTATACTTCTTGCCTGGATGGAAACTTATCCCTGAGAATAAGATTCATATCTAATTGTCTATCATCTTGTCCATTTCCAATTTCCCTTGTCAAAAGAGTACTTGTTATTTTCCCTCCAAATATACCACCCAAAAAACTCTCAGTAAGTGACACCACCTTTCAACAGCTACAAAACCAAAAAAATCTTAGATTCATCTTGGCTTATTTGTTTCTCCTTACACCACATACCCAATCCACCTGTTACTCCTGTCAGATATATCTCCAAAATATATCCCAAATTTGGTACCTTCTCCCCATTTCCACTTCTCCAGCCCTTCTCAAGTCCATCTTCTCCTCTTGCCTGTATCACTGTGGCAGCAATTCTATTGGTCTCCCCGCTCCTTCTCCTGCCTCCCTTCTGAGCAACAGTGATCTTAACTTCTTGTTTGGAGGTCAAGTACTCTCCTGCCTCAAATCTTCAATGAAATACAATTATACTTAAAACAAAATCTAAACTTTTTAGTGCAACCCCCAAATCTTTCTATAATTTGAAGTTCTCTCTGAATACAATCTCTCCCTCCACTTACTTTGTTCACTTCGTTTTGATCACCATCATTTTATTCCTGCCTTTTAACACCTGGAGATCATATCATTCTAAAGGGGTTTGCTCTTGCTGTTCTTTCAATTAGAGAGGCTTTCTCATTAGTAAGGTCATAGAAATCAAATTTCATCTCAGCAGAGACCTTCCCTGACCCTAGTAGATACCAGCTTCAGTCACTCTCTACCATATTTTCCTATTTTATTCTCTTGGTAGCATATAAAATTCCTAAATTATTTTATTTATTGGTTTGCACATTCATTTACTGTCTTCCCCTTTCGAGTGTGAACTCTCTGAAGGCAGGGGCTCAATTTCCTTAGTTTATTGTTATCCCAAGTAACTACATCAGTGCCTGGCTCACTCTATAATTACCTGTTGACAAACCCAGTGATTTAACAATAATTACATATCACAGAACCTAAGATGTCTTGCTCTATAATCTTTATATTTTACAAGTCTGTACCTCTAGGAATATCAAAGAAATGACATGACTTTATAAACATGCTACACTAAAATATGACATGGAAAGATTTCAATTGCCCATGTTCAGATAATTTATACCATTTCAATATTTTCCTGCATGTTTCTTAATTGAACATATTAACAAAACAATACCAACAGTACAAAAGATTCATTTGCTCATTTATACAGTCATTCATTCCTTCAATTTAGTGTGTTCTGCTAAAACTCATATGTTAAACTCCTAACCCCTAGTACCTCAGAATGTGACTGTCTTTGGAGATAGGGTCATTAAAAAGGTAATTAAGTTAAAATGAGGTCATTAGAGGGTCATTCATAGAATATGACTGGTGTCCCTAGTAGAAGAAGAGATTGGGACATACACACACATGTGATGACACAGGGAGGAGAAAATGGCCATCTACAAGCCAAGGAGAGAGGGCTCAGAAGATACCAACCTTGACTTCTAGTCTCCAAAATTGTGAGAAAATAAATTTCTGTTGTTCAAGCCACCCAGTCTGTGGTACTCTGTTAGGTCAGCTCTCATAAACTAACTGACAGCTGAGAATAGCAACCAGGTAATATAGCATGCTTTGCTTGGTAGTATCTGTGGCTCAATTACACCTTCTGAAATTAACCACAACAAAAATGTTAAGATTTATACAGTTTAGTATTTGCATATCTATTTATAGTCTTTCTAAAGGATGATGTATTCTAGCACCACTTGCCAGATGGCTCAGATAAATACCTTTATGGAGAGATTAAAGATCCCTGAAATGAACTGCCTGTACTATTCCTACCTGCTAGAAGATGTGGAAAGCTAATGCATCTTTTTTTTTTCCCCATTTCAACTCTTTGTGTGAGTGTAAATGTCAAAATTTATCCATTTATCTTTTTGTATTACAGCTGGCTAATTCTTATTTAAAGTATTTTTTTAAAAAGCTCACATCACAGATTTTCTCAGGGAACATCTCAAAAGCACAGCTTGAGAGTATTCTGCTCTTGAGATTTAGTCTTTGCCACAGAAAACTCCAGAGTTAAAGAACTACTATCTCAAGTCAGCTGAGTGACTCTGCATTATACTAGCATAACTTGAACACTCATTAAAAAGTTCCACTTAGTTTGAACTAAGGAAGTTCCAACTGGTTGTAGTTGTTGAGGATTCATGAGAGTGCTGTGACAGCAGATAATTTACACTATTTGCTCTCTTTCCATAAGCCAAGTTCAGAACAAATTCTCTGCCTTCATGTCTAAATAAATGAGACAATACTTATAAATAACCTTATCTTTTACCAACTGCAACTTAATATTTGCTTAGTTTATATATAAAAAGCACAATTTAGAGAATTAAAATAATTTATAGGCCCAGTATCATTTTTGTAAGATTTTGGTGTAAATTCCTCTAGCCACTAAAATCATCTCTCTCTCCCTTTCTCTATTTTATTCTTAATGGATTGTATTTATATTTTGGACATGTTGATTTACGTATCTGATAGCCACACTATATTCTAATGTGTGTGTATGTGTTTGGGTGTGTGTATGGCAATGTACTTTAACTTAACCATAACTGACATAATTTGTTTTCCTCTTCTTTTTTGTTTTATAAATATTCCTCTATAAATGCACACTTTTTTTAAGTTTTCAATTATTTCTTGATGGGATATTACTCGGTGTGGATTTTCTGAACCAAAAGGCTTGCTAATTTCAAATTTTATACATACTATCAGGTTGTCCTTGGAATGGCCTAATCAATTTATCCTCCAACAAAGAGTTCATATATATTCCCATTTGCTCACAGATTTGCCGCCACGGGGTCACATGTTTAATTACTAATGAATTTGGTTATATCTTCACATTCATTAACTTTGACCATTTCACCTATTATAAATCACCTAATCATTTTTGGTTTTTCTATATTGTCTTACTTCTATTTATATTGTGGATATATTAAACCTTTGACTCTCATCTACACTGCAAATTTCTTTTATCAGTATATAATTTGCTAACCTTGTTTTTGTTTCTTTTTATCAAAAAGAAAAAGATGATGTTTACATAATGAAACCTTGTAGTATTTTTCTTAGTGATTCTTGCCTTTGAGTTCTACAAAAGTAAATTTATTCACCTCATTTTATTCTAGTATTTTAATAGTTAAATACTTAACATTTGGGGTTTATTTTGATGTATGTTGATAAGTAAATATCTTACCTTAAGTATTTTTCCAAATTTAAAATTATCTCAACATTATTTACTAAATAATCTATTTTTCTCCATGTTATAAAAATTATAGTTTCAAAAGCAAACTGTCATTACTTACTTGGGCTTATTTCTCTAATAACAATTTAGTCTCATTAAATTCCTTGTCAATTTTGTGACCAATATTTTAATTACATGTTAGAAGTTGACAGGGCAAGTTTTATATTATTATTCTTCTTTACCATAAATTTCCTGATGTATTCCTTCAATGTAAAGGTTTATTCTCAAACAAAATTGGGAATTATTTGGTCATGTTCCAAAATAACGATGCCATTGTGTTGACAGCGCTGGGTAAATGGATTCTAATGAATGCATAAAAGTATTTTGAAAGAAATGACATCTTTACAATATTGATATATCATTTTCAAGGGACTTATGATGCAACTTATTTAGGTCTTATTAAATTTCCCTCATGAAGTCTTATAGTTTTATTTATTAAGTTCTTGTACATGTCTTATTAAGCTTATTCTTAGATATATTATGCTTCTGTTACTCTTTTGATAACACAAGTGTTTTATTTTCAACTGATTAGTGCTGATTTTTAAAAGTAGGCCACTGAATCATACATATTTATATTATGACCAGGCATATTGACAAAATTCTAGTATTTCTAATATATTTATTGACTTGGTGGGATTTCTAGGTTAACTTAAGATTTTATCCTCAAAAAGAACAGACTTAGAGAAATATGTTACCTGTACTTAAATGGTTCTCATTTCAAAGAGATAGTCCTTTTGAATACCTCCAACAAGGCATAGACTCTTCTAATGGGTAGAAGTAGCAAGATTGTTGTTTGGGACTTAAAATATGGAAAAAACTTTCTAACGAGCTTTCCAACAATGTAATCATATAAAAACAACAGCTAAGTGTCACTGAGAGTTTTCTTCCAGGCACGGTGCCAAGCTTTCCATGCATCATATCTCTTTTAATCCCCTTAACCACACTGAGAGGTAAGTATTATTACTAGCTTCATTTTACACTTGAAGAAACTGAAGCATAAAAAAGGCTAAGCTCTCTGATCTGTCAAAGGTAGAACAGATATACCCAGCCGGACTGAGCCACAGCAAAAGCTCTTAACCATTACACTATCGTTACCTTGCTGTCATTGTTCGAAAGGAACTAGAAGACCATAAAAAAGAAATAATGCTTTAATTTGGAATGGCAAAGATGATCCTTGAAATTTCTTCCCATCTCATTTTTAAGATTCTCTTATCTCGTGTTCTTTGCGGAAAATAAACCCGTGTCTTCAGCCAAGATTCTCCCAGGATTCCAGCATCCATCTGTCCTGGTCTGCAATGTCTGGGAATTAAAGTATCAAATACATACTGACTGAAAGTTGTAGGATGTAGGGGAAGGATAGAAAATACATGCTGACGGCAACATCCTTACACATTTTGCTTAGGACGATACTTGTTCTCCCTTGCATCACAGGGTTCAAAAGGTAACCTGAACTTTAACCTCTGCTAATACACACACACAAACACACTCGCACTATCTGCCTACCCCATCCTTCCACAGTATGTGGTGTGGTTTATGATATGTAATGAAACTGATGGCATCCTGCATGTAGTAGGACATGAGTTATTTTATAGATTATACATTATGCATATTATCTATTATATAATACAATCTACATTTTATCGATTATGATGTTATAGAAGCATTAAAAAGCAGATTCAAAGAAATTATTTTCCTGGGTACATGACAGATTTCAACAGTGAGTGGAAGCAACATAAATGGTCTTTTTCCTTTCTACATGTGCTAAGATAAAGATATGTTATTAAAAGAGATTCAACGACCTATTAATAAGACCTGGAATGTGCCTGCGTGCGTGTTCACAGATACAGATGATTTTAAGTACACTATAAATCTGAAACTCATACATGAAATGTCTGAAGTATTAAACTGTTTACAATCATTTTGTCGGATTTTTAGGATATCAGAGCAACTGTTTACTCTATAGTCTTCAGAGATTTGCAAAAATAAGGCAGCCAACTGAATAGTACCCGAAACAAAACACCACTTTTCGGTTTTCAACAGCGACTTCAAGCAGGAAAAGTATTCTAATTACTTCTCACTTCAATTTTCTACATTAGTAATTTATCTTTATGTCACCACCCGTTATATAAGACAATCTGCTAAACTGTGCATTGGCTACAGTGGTTCTGAGGAGGAGGATATTAGTTTTGGTGTATTCAGTGGAGAATTCACTTAAGACTGTGACAGGAAGAGATTAGAAGGGCAAGTGTTCCAGGCCCAGGAAAAACCTGAGCACAGACACAGAGAGGGAAATATGGCTTCCTGTGTATGGAAAGATGAGAACAGCAGGGCAGCTAAAACAGAGGTTTAAAGAATATATGGGAGTAATAGTAAATAAGCTTGAGCAGGAAGTGTGTGTGTGTGTGTGTGTGTGTGTGTGTGTGTGTGTGTGTGTGTGTGTGTGTGTGTGTGTGTGTGTCCCAGTGCGGAGGGAGAGATCCTGCTCAGGGAAGATAGTTTATGAAGGAACGCGAAATGACATTATTGAATTTGCCCTTTTTTAGTGCATACGGAGGAGGTACTAAAGATAGAACCAGGATCTTAAATTGACCCAATGATGCAAAGTTAATTTTCAAATATATTAGAACATTTAGAAACTGACATACATAATTTTTGAGTGGGTTAGGGGAAGTGTTTTAGTTTCAAAAAGTACTCCTGAAAGGAAATAGATTCTAAAATATCTTCCCCCTCAGGAGCCTCACAGGATATTCCATATATCAAAATATATAGCTTTAACTGCTCTAATATGGATTCAACATTCCACTGGTTTCAACTGTTTAGTCTCTGTTTCATCATCTTTATTTACTCAAAATGTTCTGAAAAATATAATGAAATTAAGAATGTTTTTAAATTCATAGTGATACCTTATTCTCTTGCTTTATTTTATGAAGAAATCACAAATCCATACCTGTGTAATCATAAATTTGCTTACCAACAAAGTATCTGTGGAGTCAAAAATACATATGATTTCCCTAAGCACTACATTTTGTTCCTGAATTATAAACTAGTTAAGGTATATTTTTAATATTGTGCTTAGTGTGACTGTCTCACATTGATTATTTATGTAAGGCTCTTAGTCCATTTTTATTATTTTTGCTAAACATATGGTATAGATTGTGACAATGAAGTATAAAATAACAGCATACAGGTATAACAAGTTATTTGCATTTAAGTGAATAGTGGTTTAATCCAGCTAATTATGCTTCTCTAACCTTTACCTAGCATTCAAAACACCTGAAACATATTATGTACAATTCTGTACATATTGTACATGTACAAGACAAGTACAAGATAGTATGATTTCGTACATATTGTACATGTACAATAAGACGTGTTCCTCCGTGTTTTACTCACTCCAGAGTTCAAGATGCTAAGAAAAAAAAAAAAAAGAAATACAAAAGACAGTTTCTAAGTAGCACCTGAGGGTCTGTATATCATGAAGCAAACTATCAGTCAGCACTGGCAGTCACCATTTGATCCACGTCATCAGGAATGTGGGAGACAGGGCTAAAGTCCTGGAATGTATGCCAGTTCTTCACGATATTCCATGTCTCTTGGCAGGCAGCCTGCTTTGACCTTAGGATGGGAGAAACTAAATAACAACGAGGAAGCACCTGACTTAGCCAGTAGCTTTGACCTACACATTACCTCAATCTGCACAAAAACTTTCAAAGCTCTGTGAACTATTCACATATGCTGTCTCATCTTTTTCTGTATCATCCACTGAGCTATAGGAAGACTAACATTATCACCACCTTCCAAATGGAAAATGTGAAGTGCAAAGTGATGATATGGTAAGTCTGAGAAAAACCAGAACTCAGGTTATAACACAAAGAGCCCTTAGCTCTAGAATCTGATTTTTCCACATGTCTACTAGCCAGGTGTACTTTGAGGTAACATGGATGAGTCAATATGCATATCTATTTCAACACAGTGTTGGAGGACAGAAGTGTTATAAGAGTTATGATGGGTAATCTGCTCTTATAGTGAATATAACACTTGTGATGTTTTCCTAATGCTATAAACAAATTCGAATTGTAAGACAAGGTTACACAAATGTGTTTTTTTGCAATGAAAATTATTTTGCATTTCTATTAAGCTATAAATCAATAAATATCAGCACATGAAAGAAATATATTTTTGGGAATAAAGCATGGTTTGGGGTCAATTTCAGTAACTCCAAGGTATTACAGAAATACACTTACAGTGATCAATATACATTTTTCTTGCTCAAGAGGCTTTTATGCTGATGCCTTCATTTTCAACAAGGGAAAATATGTTGCACTATGAAAACAAAGGGAAATTGGTTGATTTTTGTGACTACCGTAATGTTTCAAATCTTCAACATCTGATATTTCAGGGCAGTACAATTATCCTTCACCTTTCAAAATCTTTTAAATCTAAATCATAAAGCCATTATCAAACCACAAGGAACCATGTGAATATCTGATTTGGGGCACTACAAATCTAATAATTATCACTTTGGCAGCATATTTGTGGAATTTAAGGAGCAATTTTGTGTTGAATTTTGTGTTATCCTCCCAAGCAAACTAAAAATATCCATATAAAAATGGTTAAAAAACCATGTCATGTTAAAAGTACTGATGTTTATATGAAATGAGAAAATAGTAATCTTATTAATATAGCATGATGTGGGTACCACTGAAAAATATATTATCATAAAATAGCTAAAATTTGCAATTGAAATTAACCAAAGTATTACTATTCCTAACCAATCAATAAGTAATCAAAAATAGTACAGGTCATATTTTCTTAATGATGATGAAAGTGAAATATCAATTTACTTCTTTCATACATTGTTTGAAATCCACAATCAAATGCATTCCCCTTCTCTAGAGTACTTTAAAATAACATTTGAATGTATAGTTAATATTTCATATGACCCATCCAACGTCCTTTTCAGACCTTCAGAATAATGTTTTCAAATGTCCTCCAAAGGGATCATCCTGTCTCCAGGAATGATAAAATCTTTCTCAAGTTACTGTGCTGTGGTTTTACATTAGGAGGGGAATGTCTGCCGACATTTCATGTAATTTGCACTTGAGAGACAGTGAATTATTTTTTATTCTTGGTCTACTCAGCCATCCTCTATCTTTGAAATACATAAAGTTCTTTGTGTCATTTCTTCAAATACTCATCCTTGAAATTCTAACACCAGGGGATTCAGATACGGTTCCTAAAGTAATGCCCTGTATATTCTATATAGTTCTGAGATTTTTCATCTTTTACTGACACAAGCAACGGAAGATAAAAATAGGTCATTTAGATAGAGAAGCCTAGAAGTATGTAAGAGGTTCATGTGAAATCATGAAATATGAGACAAGGGGCAATGAAATTTGAGGAAGAAACTTCTCGGATAAACTTTTAACTTGATACTGTTTGTCTGTTATAGATGGTAGGTGCTTTGACAATAAAGAAAGTTCAGACTTATCTAATTATTATACTCAAATACAGGTTAATCCGTGACTTTGATATACAAATTTAATAAAAAATGAAATGACCTACTTTCGTGTATGCTGAGGGCATTTAATTTTTCATGAGCGCTCCACATGACTACCTCTATAGTGTCCTAATCTTTCCTGTGTGTTGTTCCTTCAGAGATATAAACACAAGTAAAATGTGATATAATAAAGGTCATAATGGAAACAATTAGAGGACGAAAATGCATCATCACTTTGCTTATCCAAAAGCAGAGGTTTTCCTTTAGTGTAGAACTGCATAAAAATATAGTCCTTTGAGGTCTTAAAATTTTGGAATTATTATGGGTTTCTAACAATAACTTATCCTCACTTGGTTTGGCATAAAAAAAAGTATGTCTTTATATTAACAGCCTAAAGCAAAGGAAAAATGGCACTCCAATCTACCTCACCCTGGGACACTATATTGATAAAGCTTACTTGGAATGTCAGGGTCTTCAGAGTGATGATTAAATATGTTTTCACTTCTGACATTTCTATTACCTCAGTTTACTTTTCACCTGTGATCCCAGTGGATATGCCACCAATTAAAGAATGTGCTGGATCTTGCAGTTTTATTATAAAACTAGTTATCTCTTAGTAATTTCTCGATATAGTAGCCAGAATTAGACATTATTACCCATATTTGTCCAGTCCTCCTACATTTTTTCATTTCACCTATAAAATATTTTTTTCTCACAATAATCCTACAAGATAGGTGGACCAAGTTTTATTATGATCATTTTATAAATAAAAAACCTAAGGACTGAGGAGGTTAAATGATCAAAGTACAACAAGTTAGTTTCAGAGGTAAAGACAGAATCCAGGTACCCAGTTTTGAGGAGAATGCCCTTTCTACCAAGGCTATCCACTCAACCCTGCAGAAAAAGCAATTCGTAACACTGTAGGAGAAAATATAAGACTGCATTATATTGTTTGCAAAAGGAATCAGAGACAAATTCTCTGAATCTGTGATTTCCATATTAGGCTGTGACACGGTCTATAAAACATATTTACAGATTGTCCATCCTTTGAGGGCCAAGACTGCCTCATTTACCTTGCCTTCCCAGTGCCTAGCAAAATACCCAGTCATAGAGGAACATAATGGATTCCTGCTGTTGAACAAATGGTTCATGAGCTCTGTCTTTAGGGAAACAAATATTATTTTAGCATTTCAAAAGAGGCAGAATAATAGTAGGAATCAGAAGGCTCTAGTTCCATTTCTGTCACTTTTCAAGTATGTTTTATTGAACAAATTCCTTATCTCTACTGTAAAGACAATGATACCAACCTTTTCTACCTCACAGCATTTCTTGAACTAATGTGAGAAAAATGCTTTCTACGAGATGCCAAAAAGATATACTAATATAAAATATTTTTCTGTCTGTATCTGAAATACCACATATATTTTATTATTGATACTGTATTTCCAGAAGCATATTTTAAAAGCTTTAATAAAAATATTTAAGACATGTTAATATATTTAATTATCATTACTTCCAAGCTTTATAAAATTTAAACTTGCTTATAAATTATATAATTTAGCTTATGTTATAAAAATGACATGTTTTATATAATTTGGGTTATATTAATTTTAAATCTAACTTTTAAAAACTGAGATTTGTTGGAATTACGTCTTTTAAGAACCAGGAAATCTCTCTCAAGGAATATTAAAGTTTAGTAAGGAGAATTGATGTACAATACCAGAACTGCAAAATAGAAGTTGCTAAGTCAGATATTTTTAAATGTCTTTTTTACATTTAGCAAGAGAAAGCAATTACAATATTATATGGAATGTGGTTTGAAGTCTATATTTTCTTCACTAAATGGCTTTCATCATTCAACCTATCAAAAATACATTTAAGCAAGTATGTGGTGGGCTGCCTTACAGTAATTTCTGGCAATAGCCCCCTGACAGTGTAGAGTTGACAAATAAGGAAATACAGATACCCCCCACTGCATTCTAATGAGAATTTGACAGCTTGTGGTCAAGGCAACCTTGGTTCCTAACTCCCTACCATTTTAGTTAGGAGGAACAACTTATAGCTGGTGTAACATGAACACAGAATAGCATTTATGAAGTCCTCTCTACTAAGGGCAGGAATTGCAATGGTCCAAAGTCCTCAGGATTACCTCATTTCTGTGTGCTGAGTAAAGCTATCTGGGTCTTATTACCCATGTGGATTGAATGTTCTCCTATTACAGCAGCATCTATTTAGGGTGGAGCCAGTCCAGTCACAAAGGGCCATGGTAAAGAGGGTCTGGTGTAGATACCACAGGCAAAAATGGGTCTGAAAATAAGGGAAGGTTTTAATCTTCAATCTAAGGCAGTATACAGAGAACAGAATTTGGATTTGAAGCAAAACCTGGAAAAATTCCCTAACGCAAATTTACGTTTGAGAAAGAAACCTTTTTGGGTACCCAGAGTGGAGACTCTGGGCAGAGAGAAAATGTTCAGGGTGTTGAACTGACTTGACAATTTGATCCCACCCACAAAGGTCCTAAAGACTCTCTTGACATTGTGAAGAATGTGATCATATCCCTGGGTCCTCAATAAAAAATGCAAATCCAGCAGCATCTGCACTTTTGATCCCTGCCCTTAGACACAGGCTGCAATTTTCCCTTACACCTAAGTGACCTTATATATCAAAAAACTCTAAATGAAGTGTAAAAAGCTCAGAGCAAAAGAATAACATGGAGCCACCAGGCAGGCCTGGCCCTTGACTGAGACAGACCCCAAACTGGGTAAACAGAATAATTCTAGTCCTGGAGGCTTTGCTGGGATAGCAGGCTGAGGGTAGTGCATGCAAATTCAGAATGAAGCTCTTTAAGAATTAAGAGACTAATATGGACAGAATCTCAATCTAATTAGAGTCTCTTGATTTGTTATTATTATTATTATTAGACTCTTTTTCCTTTAGAAAGGAAGAAAGCAGATTTGGAAAAGGAAAAAAAAAATTCCTGCCCCTTCCCCCATCCCAATTCTGGTAGTTTTAAAGCGTTATATGATTAAAAGAAAGCAAAACAAAAATCTGAACATGCCATGCTGAAAACCTCATAATTCCACTATCATAAGATGCTGAAAGTACGTGAACAGAGAGCAGATCTCCCTAATTGCAATCATGGAATTAAGCAGCCTGAGGTACACCTCCAATTGATGACCATAACCTGAGCACCTTGTCTCTACAGCCTATGCAATGGATCTGTGCTGAGGGGCTGCACAGGCCAGAGCAAATGCCCACAGTCAGGAAGAGGGTGGGAGACCCACAAAATGAACCCCTATTTGGACCAAGAGTTTACTGGACTCAAAATCTTGACACCTGAGTATTTGGGTTCTTTGGCTTATAAATTTTCAGGTTAATTATATGTACTAGCCGATAGAGCCCTGTGAATATGCAAGTTTTGTATTTGTCCTTAAAAATAATTATGAAAATTAAGACACTTTAAAAAATACCATGGTGCATTCTAATGCTTCTTGGATTTGAAGGATGTATCTGAGTCAATGTTCAGAATTCAATATGGTTTTTGACCTTTAAAATATAATTTATTGGGAAGCAATGGGTTCCAATTTCACTGCGAAACAAAAATAACGCTTCTCTAGGTCCTAAAATCATAAAAATATTAACATGCTGCCCTTCTATACTTGTAATTTGGGAGCAACTCGTACTTATTTGTGAATAGTTTCTTAAAGGGAGTACAGCAATGCATTTGTCGGATTATATACCACATTTAACAATAACTCAAGGGAGTCTTGATCCAGTATAGGTAGAAAAGTGAAATAATAAAACTCACTTTCAAACATTTCTCAATATGTCACAGACAATCAAAACTGAAAATGATAAAGATGAAAATGTACCCAAATCCGACAGCTTAAAAGGAAACAGATCACCTTGATCAATTTAAACACTGGCTCTTTAGTTATATACTGGAACATACAGTTCCTAGAGTCTGTCTTCAAAATATATTATAGCTAATCATGCCCTAGAAGAAAGTCTCATATTTCAGTGTCTCAGGAATTTTATCTATACAGATAGTGTTTCATAGGGCAGGGGTCCCCAACACCGCCCGCCCCCTGCCCCCGGGCCATACCACAGGAGGTGAGCGCTCGGTGGGTGAGCGAGCGAAGCTTCATCTGCCACTCCCCATCGCTCCCCATCGTTGGCATTACCACCTGAACCATCCCCCTGCCCCACCCTGTGGAAAAACTGTCTTCCAGGAAACCAGTCCTTGGTGCCAAAAACGTTGGGGACCGATGTCATAGGGGATTAAAAAATTATCCATTATCTCCCAATTACATGATTCTACTATTTTACTTCCACTCTTAAAGTACAGATGATCTAGTACCTGACCAAAACAGCACTGTATGCCCTTTCTTTGCATTAAGCTATTGGCCTTTATGGCTTCTTGAATGACGGGAGACTCTATGGGGAGAATCTGCATTAAACAAAGGGATATCTCTGGATGGGTCTATTGCTGGAAGAACATCCCAACTTAGTGACACTTTTTTGGTACTGTTAAAAAGATGAGTATGATCTCTAATCTAGCAGGAGATGCTGAAAGATCTAATTTCAGAAAAGTGAGAAGCATTGGAGATTCATACAGATCTATAACTGAGTGAGTGTAGTGGAGCTCATTATAGTGGATGCCCTTCACACACTGGACCCAGTTTTGCTTAGTTTTATTGAGAATCATTACAATGTGATCCTGAGTTTATTTTATATCAATCACTGGAATACAAAAAATCCAGTGACATTAAAAAAGAGTGAAAGCCAATGGGAATAACTGAACTTAGAGGCAAGCCAAACCAATACAATGTAAATAATACAACAATAGTTAAGTAGGACTGATAATTTTGAAACACAGTGGAGAAGATTACATTATTTTCTATTTCTTCACATTCCTCTCCCTAGGAAAAGATGTAATTCAGTCACACTAATTGGCATCTAACAGCTGTTCATTGGACTGCTAGCTGTAAGACAGGAAAAAATTTGCTACATACATATATACGTGTATATATTATATATATACATGCATATTAGGAAGATGAGGCCTATGTCATTATTTTAGGGGTCATTATTTTCTACGTCATGTAAATAGTTTTTATTTTATGAATTTTTAAAAAGATTCTTAACTACAGAAGGCAACATTTACAAAATTGCAGAGAACACTTTTGACTTTTTAAAATGTAAGTGAATAAAGGAATATCTTAACTTACACTCATGGCATTGCCACACAAATGTCATAATTCCAAAGATTTTTATGGAATTGGACCTAATCCTAAAAAATGAATGCAGAATGAACCCACACTGACGTCAAGTCTGTTCACAACCGGTATCAGTGGAATTTTTCACTAAACCACCCTGGCCCACGCTAAAACCAGTATCTAAAAGTGATCCTTAATTGAGTATTTAAACATATTCAAACCTATTTAAAAGTACCTAAAGCATTTTAAAATAAAAGGAAATAAATATATGTTAAATACAAAAAAAATTAAGAAAATAAATACCATCCCCAAAGTAGCACAAAAGTCTATAATCAAGTCGCGATATTGGGGTATGAAAGAAATTGAAAAATTAAGCAAAGTTTTTAACTGGAATTAATTTCCATAGTAATTTATTAGATACAGATGGACTTCAGCTATATTATTTTACATATATTGTGGTAGTACATCCTTTGTCTTATTTATCAATTAAGTAATTTAACCTGAAAACTGACACAATAGTGACATCATAATAGTGACCATTTATTGTGTTCTATTATGTTTTAGACATTGTGCCTAAAAGTGTCATCCACTTGTGTCCTGAAAACAAGCCTGAACCCTTGGGGTTAATAGCTTTAGTTTACGGATGAGATATTATAGTTCAGAGAGGCTACATTAATTGCCCAAGGTGACAGAATTTGAAATCAAGTCTGAGTACAAATCCCATACTTTGTCAACTATAAAATGAGAAGAATTTGGTAAATTGAGTTAAAATGCATGATTTTCACATTTAATGTTTATCAGATTATGAAAGTAATATCCTAGCCATCTAAGCATAGGAATTTTAAAATAAGTAAAAGAAAATCAACATGTATTCTTAAAAGAGATGCAGATAAATACAAAGAAAAAGATACCTATTCATCTAACACTATTAACATTCTGATGTCTTTATTGCCAGTCATAATTTTTCTTCTCTAAGAATACAGAGAGATAGACATACCTGATATTCTCTTATTATTCAACTTCTCTGCTTCCAAGTACCTCATATGTAAAAATGTAACAATAATAATACCCACACTTCCTAGGGTTGTTATGAGGTTTAAATATGGATAATGAAAGTAAAGGGCTTAGTAAAGTATGTGGCACAAGATATTACTGTAGAAAAGAAAAAGTAATGGTAGCTTGGAAGATAAAGAAAGATTTTCCAAAATTCTCCAAATTGTTTTCTTTGTGATTTCTTATCCTTTTAAACATACTTCTTTATTTTACAAAACGAATCCTTTTTAATCTAGTCACTTCCTATACCAAAACCATGGTTCAATCCTCCATCAAATCTTGATGGGCATAGCCTTTTGTGCTCCCTAGCTTTCCCTGTGTCCTTACAGTCTATTCAAAGGCAGCAGCCAGAGCGATACTTTATAATATTAGTCACTTCCTGTCATGTCTCTTCAAAACGCTCCTTGGCTTCCTATCTGAAAGTCAAAGTCTTTAGGCTGACCCTCAGGACTTACTTCTCTCTCACCTTTATAGAGACTCTTCTGCTCACTCACTCCTCTTTAGCCACAAGCTCCTCCTGACTATTTTGTAAACATGTGGAGCTTGCTGCTGCCCCCAGAGTTCTTGAACTCACTATTCCTTCAATCTCTGTTCTTCTCTTGGATAGCTTCATGACTTATCCCCCCACTTATTTAGGTCTCTGAAAAGTCTCCTCATCTGAAAGGACATGTGGAAGCCGTCCTTCCCGATTCCACACCCCATATGGTATTTTCAATATTTTCCTTCATAGCAGTTATCATTGCCTAATATTTTATATTTTTATTTATTTATTTATTGTCAAACACCTCTGCCCAATAAATAAGCTTATGATAATAGGGATTTTAACTTTTTCACTCATTGTGTCCTTGACTGATGCCTAGTAGATAAATATTTGTTGAATAAATAAATCAGCAGAGGCTTCTTACAGTCATGGAGTTCTGAAATGGGTTCTGAAGTATCAGTTGAATTTGAACAGTCAGAAATGATACAAGAGCAAGTGCTCCAGGAAGAATAAGCCCAAGGAAATACAGAGTGGGGAAAAAAGGCAACAGAGTCTGTGAGAGCAAAATAATTCAGTTTTACTGTTGTATGCAGCGTGAACGGAGGGGTAGTCATAGTTGAGACTAGAGGCTGGATCTTATTGGGATTTGAGGGCCATGAATGTCAGAGAGCAAGTTTGAATTTAATTTAATAAGCAATGAGGGACCTCTGGAAGTTTTTGAGTAGGGAAAATACATGACTGAAGCTCGTTAGGAAGATTTATCTTGCAGGAATATAGTACGGATTAAAAGAGGAAAGACTATAAGTAGAGAGTTTACAGCTTTATATGAACCATTCCAACCTAACTCACTCCAACATTTGACAAGTCAGAAAAGACTTTCAGATTCTAATTTGTCTTCCAGTTAATGTCAATGAATTAAGAGTAAAGGTCTTTACTATAGAAGATATAGTATCAAACATCAAAGGAAAAATCCCAAGAAAATACAAGGTATGTAATTAATATACTTTTTTAAATGACAAAAGAAAACCCAAGTAGAGAAATATATGTCCAGTGATTGAAGCAGGGGTATGTCTTATATGACTAAGATATCCTACTGTCAAAGAAAATTATCTGTTTCCACTTATGTCCCCTCAAAAGTATATGATGCAAATGCTTTCAAAGAAATGAGGCTCTTATCACTATTTGATTACTGTACATCTGAATTAGCAGCAAATAAATCATAGCTATACTATATAATATACACCATGAAATTAGAATTTCTAGGTTCTGAGAATATATGGTCTCATTAAACAAATGGGAAGAATATAAAGTGATCCATCTTAAATCCATATATTTCTCAAAAGTAGCCTTCAGAAATCCCTGAAAAGGATCAATAATTCAAATTATAATTTTGAAGTGATAAATATTTGTAGTATTTACTGAATTTACATGATCTAACAGCCAATTCAGAATGATAATTATATATCTGAAAGAAGCTATTGCCTTAAACTGATTTAACTCAGAGAAAAATTTTTCTGTAATTTTATTCAAGATATGTATATAGGTCATTTCTAGTTCTCTCCAGTATTTCTTTATTGAGAAAAGGTCTTCAAATATTACTCTACAGTATATCTTTAGCTTAATATCAACAAGCTTGGGAAAAATCTCTGAGAAAACTGTTGCCTTCTTTTGTGTCACCACTACTGCTTTTACACATAAATGAGTACTTCATTTCAATAATTCAATAAATCAATTCAGTAATTTCAAATACTATTCTAGGTATTTGGATTACAAAAAGTAAAAATATGTTAAATATGCCAAAGGCATCAAAGTCTATCTAGTATATGTGAAAAGAAGGATAAGTGAATGATTGAACTACAACGCGATATGATGGGAGAAAATGCTCTGATACCGAATGGCCACTATATAGAAAAGCAAAATTCTCAGAAAAACCTCTGCTCAAAGATCTTGGGACGGAATCTGTACAATACAAAGCTACATTGCACAGAAACATGGAAACCCACCTGACACCTCCCTAGGACTTATGATATGAGGGCAGCATGGGAACAAAAATGTGATGAGATCCTCAACTTTGAGGCATCAGAGAAGCCTTCCCCAGAAGGAGATTCTGGAAATACTGTTGGATAAACAATTTGAGGATGATGAGAAAATGATATTTTAGGCAGAAGGAAAGGCAAAATCAAAGACATAGAAACATGAAAGAGCTTAGTATGTGTAGAGAACTCCATAAATAGTTCAGCAATACTTGGACAGGATCTTATGCCAGCTGTACTGACTAGAATTAGGAAAGTCCATTCAGAGAAATAAAGAAATAAAAAGGTGTTTATTTCACCTAAATAACGTGCAGGAAACTCTAGCTGTGGAGTGAGCTGAAGTAAAACAATGTAATTATTTTACAAATAACAGGGAAGTCTTTCAAGGCCATAAAGCAGCATGGAAGCGTAGCCCACCAATAAGTGATCACAAAGTTGATTGAACAGTAAAACTCCAGGCTTCTGTTGTTGGATAAATTATCTGAGGGTGTAATATAAGAAACTACCATAGAGCAGTAAGTTTTTAATTAATGGGAAATACTCTTCAAATAAATTTCAAGCCAGTACTTGAGCCAGAGCAGTCTATTTTATCTAAAATACAAAGAAAAGCAGGAAAATCCTCAGACTTCATGAATAACTGCAGAAAGTATCTTTTTGCAAATACAGAGACACATGGCATCTTCAACATATAGATATAATATATATAATATATATTTTGTATATATATATTCCTGTAAATACATTTTTTACAAAACCAGCTGGTGATGAATCTAGTCATTTGAATTTTACTAGTTTACAGACTAAATGAGAATTTACAAGTCAGAACAGCAGCCCAGACGTAACAAGCTAGTCCAGCATGTGCCATCATTCATACCTAGGGAGCAAGGGCTAAGACCCATAAGACAGTGAGCCTGATGGATGGGATCCCACCTTACATGTTCCCAGAGCGCACTGAACTTCCTGTGTCATAACAGTCCTCACACATGTGAAGCAACTCTATTTCTTTCATGCAAATACCAGTATCAGACAAATTGAATCCATGAATTCCTGAGTATCTTTCTCCCTGCTACTCTGTACATTCAACACAGGCAACAATACTATTTCTCTTGTTTACGGCTGACTCTTTAGATCCTACCACTACTTCTAGTAAATGTAGAATGTTATCAATATATATTTATGAATCAGTCAGTGAATTAAAGATGTAGCACCCGACAACAGAAAAAGAGAATTGTTTCCTTTATCCACTCTAATAAATGGTTTCATGGAGGCCTTAGTGAGAAAAAGTGAGATATTGTTAAGAAGAAATGAGAGCTAAAAAGGAACTTAAAATTATAGTCAAGATTCAGCAATCCAGAGTTGGGAGACCAGATAAGCTTCACCTTTGACAGAACAGTCCCGGCATAGTGCACAGACCTTTTTTGCAACAAATATTAACTCAGCAACTTTGAAATAAGTAATCAGATAAGTATCACTAAAACCTAGAATGTTAAATACTGAGAAAATATTAATTTTTTATCTGTAATGAGTAAAATTAATTCTTATAATGCAATACTCACAATCATAGATTTCACAAATGGAAACTTTAAGTATATTTAATTGTTTCTCTCTCGAGAGGGGGAAAATATATATAATTTCAAGTGACATACATAGAGGCTTTTAATCTAGTATTCTTTCCTCAAGTCTCTGAAATTACAAGGTTGTTTAAAACAGCAAAAAGTGTCACTACGAGACAATATTCACTAATGAATATTCACTTATATAAATATTAACTCCATTCAAATATCTCTCTCCACTTAACACTAGTATAGATAGATGGTCAGATAGATCAATATAAAAATAGCTATGTCTTTGACCATGTTGTCTACTTCTTTATCATCACTTTTGCATTATAAATGTACTGCATTATAAATTTATTTTATTTCATTTATAAAAATTAGAATTTCATGAAGTCAATGAAAATGATGTTGAATAACCACTAGAATCAAAAGCATAGCTCCTGAAAATGATCTGGCAGAATGAAACCACGTGATAAATGAAAAAATATCTGCAAGATGCTTCAAAATAAATTGGTTTACTTACCGAAAAAATTAAGAAAGGCCCTTGGGAAAATTATTTTTTTAAAGCCTTAGTTTGTGTGTGTGTGTACTTTTCTTCTGTTTTTATTTTCCTCGGTTTTTTTTATCCCCAAAATTAACCTCCTGGGAGGGGGCAAGGGGAGTGATTGCTAATGAGTATGGATTTTCTTTTGAAGGAGATGAAAAATTTCTAGAATTAGATAATAACAATGGTTGCACAACCTATGATTAACTAAAAATCACTAAACTGTACACTTTAAAAAGGTGACATATATATGGTATGTGAATTATATGTCAATAAAAAAGTGGAAAATAAATTATTAAAAAATTAACATCCTTGGAGTTCTGCTGTGAAAGGTAACTGTGAAGTAAAAACTATTCTTTTCTGCTCTTGATCAATATTGTTTGAAAACGTGCAGAGGAATGATAAGATTTGAGTGTTTCTTTTGCTCTAGGAATATGCATAGTTATAAATATACTTTTGTTAAATATGAGATAAAATAATTTTCAAAAGGTTAGCTTCATTCTTCTGTACAAAATCCAAATAAAACTTTTATCTCTGTTAATGTGGAATTTAGTGGCACTTTTAATTTCCATTATCAATATTCTAGACTGGTCTCCTAGCAGGACCTCCTGTCTCCTTTAGTTTTGTTTTGTTTATTTGCTTAATAAAATGGAAGCAACTTAAATGTACATCAACAGATGTATAAAGAACATGTGAGATATATATACAATGGAATATTACTCAGCCATAAAAAAGAATGAAATAATGCCATTGGTTGCAACATGGATGGACCTAGAGATTATTATACTAAATGAAGTAAGCCAGACAGAGAAAGATAAATATCATATGGTATCACTTATGTGGAATCTAGAGGAAAATGATACAAATGAACTTATTTACAAAACAGAAATAGACCCACAGACATAGAAAACAAACTTATGGTTAGCAAAGGGGAAGGAGGGGAGAGATAAGTTAGGAGGACAGGATTAACATATACACACTACTACGTATAAATAGATAACCAACAAGGACCTACTGCATAGCACAGGGAGCTATACTCAATATTTTATAATAACCTATAATGGAAAATAATCAGAAAAATATATATATACTGCAAAAAATATATATATATATTTATAAAGAATATATATAACTGAATCACTGATATTATAAATCAATGATACTGAAATTTAAAATAAATAAATTGGAATAAATTAGAAAACAGTTTATTTTCAAACTACATTAAGATTATAGAAAAAAATTTTTTTTTAAATTTAATGATGCAATCATTCATCTACATGACAAACACTGCACTGGAGTCTGATGCAAACAAGCACCAAACACTCAAAATTTCTATCTCCAGGAACATGAAGCTATAGACTTAAATAGAGCCCAGACTGAAATTCCTTTAGGGTGGAAGTCAAAGTTTCCTACTATTTTAGGTTAAATTAAATGTCTAGGTTTTATAGATACTTTCTTCCCAAAACTGTAATAATATAAGGCAGAGCTGAAACACTGAAGGAACTGAATGTTTTTGGCATTTCATACTGTTAGTGAGATTCCCACTAAGAACCATACATTGAGTTTGTTTTACACAGTGTAATCAACATTCTAGATAAGCTGGGTTGCTAAATTTCTGAAATTCATTAATAGAAAATAAATTTGTAATATCATTGATGTTTTGACATATAAACATTCAATAGTATAAGTTTAGCATATAGTGGCATTTCATCATTTATAAATATTCATTTTTAATTTTATTTGATCTGTAATAGTAATGGCTATTAAAACTTTATATTTAAGCTTGTAATTATTATAAGTCATTAAGTGTATGTGATAAAAAGTTTCAAACACCATAAAAGGATAATATTGAAAATCACCCAGGGGGAACCACCACCTACTTTTTGTGTATATGTATCATTCCAAGAATGTTAATTCATAAATATGCATTTATGTGTATCTGCACATGTGAATGTATATTTTAGATACATACACATCTACATATGTGTATGTACATTTTAAACATACATACATCTGCATGTATGTATGCATATTTTACATATATACATCTGCATATGTGTATGTCTATTTTTACATACGTACAAAGAGGATAACATTATAGTCACCATAACTTCCACTCTTATGTAGCCATATATTTTGGACAGCTTTCTTTATCAACATATATAGATCTATTTCATTTAGTTAAAGAGCAGCAAATATTCTGTCAAGAAACCTGCTTACTATTGATAAATACTTAGGTTATATAGTATTTTGTAAAATATATTTTTGCTATTATAATTCATATTGCAATTAACTTTCTTATATATTTCCTGTATAACTATATCTATGAGACAAATTTCAAGGCCATACCTTGATCCTGTTTAACATTTAACAATGTGGGAGTACACTACAGAGTACTCTATAGCAAAAAGCAGTCTGTACTATTCTCTCTGGTTCATTAATGCATCTCTAAATATCCATCACTTAATCATGATGAAGATTACAAAGCAATTTGTATCTTAGAAAAATATGAATGAAAATGCTAGCAAGAAATAAATCCTTAGAGTTGATTCATTAACAATTAAACTGGCAACTGATTAACCTGTAATTAAGATATTTTGTCTGCAATTAGTCAATTTTTTTTTTTTTTTTTTTTTTTTTTTTTTTGCGGTATGTGGGCCTCTCACTGTTGTGGCCTCTCCCGTTGCGGAGCACAGGCTCCGGACGCGCAGGCTCAGCGGCCATGGCTCACGGGCCCAGCCGCTCCGAGGCATGTGGGATCTTCCCGGACCGGGGCACGAACCCGTGTCCCCTGCATCGGCAGGCACACTCTCAACCACTGCGCCACCAGGGAAGCCCAACTAGTCAATTTTTAAAGAACTAAGACAAAGAAATGGGGAAAAAAAATCAGTAGGGGCATTCTTTATTGATTCAATCAAAAGAACAAAAAAAAAATGGAATGAAAAAACTACAAGTCTTTTTTTTTCTGTGTGTGAACTGTGAGAGAACTGTTTCTGCTTTGTTGTTGTACTTGTTCCTTTCGTTAGACTCCTCACACCAATTAAGGTTCCCAGCAGTGATGTAGAGTAACAGTATTTCATAATTTAACCACTGCTTAATCAAAATGTCCCTTTTAGTCTGTCACTGGTTACACTTCAAAAAGCTCAGGGTTACCTCAATTAAAAGTGACTCTTTAAAGCACTTTGCAGATTTGGTGCAGTAACATACAATGAGTGCTCTACTTGGATTGAAAAAGACAGGGAAGACAGTACTATTTTTAACTCTCTTGCTATATTCTATTTTTGCTGATAACCTTCCAGCTCAATGTTTTTCCCCTCTGTAGAATCACCTGAAGAGACTGCAAATGATATGATGTTACATTACAGTATATCCTCCTTGTTCACTATTATGAACAATCTATTGTCAATTTTAATTAAATAATAGCAACGATACTTCCACAAAAAGACTAATTACAGGAAACCTAACCAGTCATTCAAATTTCAATCCACATTGATTAAAGTGCAATGTCTTGGACTATACTTAAAAGACTAAATATTCTAAAGTATGTGTAGGTAGTAAAATATATGGATTATGTGCTACCCATTGTGAAGTAAGGGACAGAAGTTACTTCAAACTCTGGATAGCTGAAGCTCGAGGTATTTGACATCAAAATGCCTTATATATAGTTGCCAGGAAACATTTCCTTCTTGGTAATTCAGGAACTTATTGTTGCATATGTAATTGATTAAACTAGTTACATTACACTAGAAGAAACAGGAACATTGGCTAGCCACACTGCATTTTCTTCAGAGGTTGCCACCAGCTTCCTTCCAATGAAGAATGCAGAATTATCATTTCACTATAATTAATTTTAGAGTATTCTGACCAAAAGTTGACTGTGAAAGGAATGATTCCATCGCCACTATGTTGAAGTAAGCTAAAATGAAGGTAACTATCCAAATTTTAAAGAATGGATGATACCTTAAGGAGCCTGCCCAGTGCAATTAAAATATAATAGAAATATGGGTAGAGATTGCCTATAGTTATCAATTCAGGCTAAACAGTCAGGGCTACATTTTTTTAAATTTCTTCATGGGTTTTATAACAAAGACACTGAAAATTGATTATTAAAACCACTTAATAGAGGGTGCACACAACAGTAACTCTCTTACGTTTTGTGCTCCCTACAAAACACAAGTGTGTTTGATTACTTTTCCGATGTGCCATTTAATAGGAACTCAAACACACAGAAATTTTTCAAAATCCCACCGGCATTATTTTTGTCTGTTTTATTCCTCAAATGGAAGTTTCATTTAATGAATGGTCCTGTGGGAATTGTGATGAGCCTTTGGGGTGGCGGGGAGGCTGAACTTTAACAGCTGAGCTGCTCTGATGCTAAAGCAAAAGCTCTCAAACTGACCCAGGTCACCCCATGCCAGGGCTTTATTACTTGCTTCCTTCAACTGAAATCACACTGGAAAGTCAATACAAAATGATGGTCTATCCCAGTTACAACAGTTCATTATTATCACCTATAACCTTAAAATTAAATTATAGTAGAGAGTTAAAAAGGAAGTGGGAGAGACAGTACTATCAAGAAGAGAGTATGGCTTCAAAAAATGGTTAAATCATAATGAAGAATGCTACCCTTCAGAAGGCTGAAAGACAGATTATGAAAACGAATGCAAAAGCTTCAACAATTATTCAGCATTTGTACAATAGCTGTTTTACAAAGAGAAAAAGAAGCTACCTGAGACTTTATTTTAATTATATTTAAATTCATTCATTATCATTTTCTCTTTTATAATTTTATTAAACTTTATTTCAAAATTGAATAAAATATTATTTTTCCAAAACCATTTAGCTTCGAAATTATTTACAATCTTCTTTAAAGTGCGATAATTACAAATAGTACAATATACAGCATGCTTATTAATGAAGACTTAGAATTTGATAAAAATAAATAAGCTTATGTGGATACGTGTGTGTGAGTGTATACTCAAATAGCCACTTACTGTTCTATTATAGTAAGATGAAGCTTGTCTTATTCAAATAATGTGTTATTTAACCTCTCAATGATACAGATGCAATTTTTCTTTGTAGGTAAATTCTATTAGACCCACTCATTTCAAAGATTTTCACAGTAAGTCTGTGGCTTTACAACTTTAAATTCCCCCAAAATAACAAAACTTGCTAAGAAATCTTAAAGCAGTGAAGGGGAGTAGAATATGCCACCCCAAAATATGCCTCTTTGGCATAAAAGTTTATTCTTGGTTTATTATTTTAAGAAACGGCAGACATAGGAAAAGCTCTGAATACCTAGAAGTTACCCTTTAGTAAGAGACATTTTACATTTAGGAAGAAAATATCCACCTGTAAGAGTGTCTCCCTCTCTGTACCAGGAAGGAAGAGGAGGGTGACTAAATCTCTAAAAATTTATCAGTGGAGAAGGTGCCAACTTAGATCTACATAACAACCATATCCTTGTTTACTGTGCTTTGCCTGATAATCTCCCATAACTGGCCTCCCTCCCTCCAAAATCTTTTGTTTTTAGCTGAAGATGGTCTTTGAGGTGACGGCTTGGGCCATTTAGGGGAGTTACTCATTTTTCCTGGGTATTGTCCATGTATATAGGACGTATACATGTTATTAAATTTCTGTTTGTTTTTATCCTGTTAATCTTTTTATTTATTACAGGGCGGTCTCAGCCACGAACTTAGAAGAGCAGAGGAAAAACTACTTCTTCCCCTATAGCATGAAACACTGATTATCAAAGCCAAATATTAAAATTTCTCTAAAGCTGTATGGGCTTTTGAATTTCACATGGAAGACAGGAGAGGGGCTTTCCATGGAAAATAATTCTGAAAGAAAGGAAAGGAGGGAAGCATGGAAGAAGGAAGGGAATATAGGAGGAAGGAAGAAGTAAATGAAACAAGCAGTGATCTGACTCCTTCTAACCAAGTTCCAAGTTCAGAGATGTTAACAGGATGCAAGTCAAACAACCAGGGTTGAAAACAACCAGTTAAAGGACCTTATTCAGATTGTCAGGAAGCAATTCCTCTTCCTTCCTCCTTCCCACCCTTTCTCCTTGCTCTTCTCCCTTATCTACCCCTGACTTCCCTCCCTCTTTCTTGTCCTGCTCCTTCTACCTTTGAACTTCAACTTCATAGTGTGATGATATGAAGCTAAGTTAATCCACCCTTCCAAATCTGAGAAGGGATTAATAGAGAGAAAATAGAGCCGAAAGTGGGATCCACGTTTTTCAGCTATTTTAATCCTGAATCAAGCTATACCTGAAGATAACCCTGCTTAAGGCTATTGGTTGTATGAACCAAGAAGTTCCTTAGATGCTTGAGCCAGTGTGGGTTGGGTTTTCCACTTGCAGCTAAATGAGTTCCAAGTGACACAACCCTGTTTTCCAGCCTTAACTTAAGGTGCTGAAACCAAAAATCTTATGCTGAAGAATGCTGATGAAACAGCCTGAACTCTAACAAGCTTTGGATCCTCCTATCACTCTGTTTGTCTCACTCTTTCACCTGCAGGTCTCTCCTCCTTGGATTGCTATATAATCAACACATGATTTCAACTTACAGTGGCAAATCATGTCTTCAAATTGTTACTGACAGTACTAATTCAGCAAGAATGAGTACTAACTCCATTTACACACAGCTCACATGGACTCTCTCTCCATCCAAGAAGCACAGATTCCCACAAAACCTATTACCCCATCAAGGAAAATTTTGTACTATGTGCTTTGAATCAGTTTGAAAGAGTTGATACTTCTCATTCCCTGTATAGACTGTATTTTGTAGAGGGAATATGTGGACAGACAAGATAGGGAAAATCTTAAGAATGACATTACATTTTTTTCAAGGGCTGCTTTTTTTAATATTTCAAAAATAGTGATTTTTTCTTTTTCATAACATTAAAGTGTAAATAACAATTTACAGGAAATGACTATAAAAATGAAACTAATTTCTTCCCATTATTTTAGAAAAATAGATTTTTGTGCTATAGAGCCACATTCCAAAACAAATATTTATTAATAAATGTACATATCAATTTTCAAACAACACCTCCTGAGTGCACATTTTGTACCAAGCATGATTTCACTGAAATTCTCTATTTTCCTCAAATATTGCCTAGAATCTGCTTCTTTTTTGAATATACTTTAGAGATAATTATTTTTTCCATGTTATCAATTGTAATGCTATAGACATCACCTCAAATTGAATAAACTATTTCTCCAACATCACTGGAAAAATTTGGTCACCAATTACACATATGGATTTCTCCATTTATTTTGATCCCAATAAAACAAGAAGTGCTACAGTCATATAGTCATATGGCTACTTAGATAAATATTTCAATTTTCAATTAATAAAAATATATTTGAAGAAGTACTAGAACTATTAAAGAGGCTACCATGAGTTTAAAAATTTCTCAGCACAAATTAGTCTAAACAACCACAAAATCAAGTTTCCTAATCAGGAAAATAAAAAGAAAGTTACTAATTTTCTCCTGAATTCATTGAACATGTCCTTAATAAGAAAAGCAGATAGGCCACAAAGCCAGTGTTACACACACAGGCCCCGTACAAGATACTTTATCTAACTTTTGGGTTTGTAATTTTATATATTTTTCTCCTCACAAGCTCCCCCAAATTGTATAATTTTAAAACTCTAAACAACTTGCATTGGTTGTGCCTATTAGATAAGTGGTAAAATAATTATCTTCAGTTTTCCTAATCATGTTCTAAAAGCCATACATCATTTGAGATGTTTCTCTTAAAATATTATTCCAGCTAGTTTAACAATACTTATTCTAGATCTATATGAAAGTTTGCTTTTTTGTTAATATTTTTTTAAAAAAACTTCTGCTTTCAAATGGGAAGCAAAGTATTGCCTGATATTATCTTAGAAGATTCCTTCAATTTGGGACCTCAACAAAGTAAAGTAGAAAGATGTTTGCAAGCTGACAATCTACTCAAACCAAATATTACACTCTGATATATAAAATACAAGGACATATATTTTGCTAGTGCTGTTTGAGCATTCCATCATCTGCCAGTTAATGTGTGAAGTGCTGGGAATGCATTATTCCTCACAGTAGGCCGTGGGAGGTCAACATTCGCCCCATTTACAGATGAGGAAATTGATACTACCATGCTAAAAAATTCAACTTTAATGTATATTGCAACAAGTAGCAAATAGAATAGGTACTTGATTATTTTAGAATTCACAAGCAGAAATTTCAAATGATTAGCACAACATATATTACCTATCTTATATTAAACTTTAAAATCACAGTAAGATACAGGAGAAAGAAAATGTAAATAAAATATTTCATATTCCACACATTCCAGGGAGACTTTCAAATCCATAACAAAACATCTTTGTAGAAAATACTGAGGTGAATGTGATACGCATTCTCATGCACCCCCCCAATAAATGTATCTCTTTTACCAAAAGTAAAAACATTGAATTTGACTTTATTCTTTTTGTAATTATGTCTTTTTTGCAAATAAATAGTAATCAGAAAGCTAGAAAACCATTATAATTGCACTGCCCCATGGCCTATACTCTGCACCTTATTATATCTATAACAGTATATCAAATTCCTGTAGAGTAATTTGATACATAAATGAGAACATTATTAAATAAAATGAGGTGTATATGAAGTTCCAGAATAAAGTAATTGTGCAATCTAGATTTAATTTACAGAAGAAATGAATAGTAAATATGAATCACTAAAACATAATTAGAAGGTAAAATGAAATCTTGGAGAAATAACAAAATGTCACTCTGAACCAAACCAAGCCCAAAGGTAACTTGAAGAAACAAAGACAAATTCTCCCTCGTGCTTTAGGTGACTAGCATGATCCCTAGCGTAAGAGGACAACCTTTTCATGGAAGCTTCTCTAAGGCAGGTGATAAGTGGCTATAATAGAAAACAGGCAAATCAAAATTAATTTTCACATACATTCATCCATCTTAGGAAAAATCAATCTGATGAAACTTGAGGCATTTGAGGAATCAGCCAATACTTCCAACGGCTTAAGAAAAAAATATACTTTTCTTCAAAAATCCATGAATCCAGGGCTTCCCTGGTGGCACAGTGGTTGAGAGTCCGCCTGCCGATGCAGGGGACACGGGTTCATGCCTCGGTCCGGGAGGATCCCACGTGCCGCGGAGCGGCTGGGCCCTTGAGCCACGGCCGCTGAGCCTGCGCATCCGGAGCCTGTGCTCCGCAACGGGAGAGGCCACAACAGTGAGAGGCCCGCGTACCGAAAAAAAAAAAAAAAAGGGGGGGGGGGGAAACCCATGAATCCAGAGAGGGAGGGGCAGCATGCCTGAATATAGTAGATATTTAACAAATATTTGTTGAAAGAATTAAAAAAAAAGGAGGCAGGGTTGTTTTCCAAAATAGGCATGGTGGCTGGCTATGTCCCATCACCCAAGGCAGGCGGGTGGGAGGCGGGTGGTAGTTGTCTCAGTTATCTTTTCCAACCATCAACTGGAGCAGGTTCTTCTGCTACTCTCACCTGTGATCACTCATGATGTTACTATAATTACTTGGAAGCTTAATTGTATCTGGATGGTGTAAGATGGCCTCATTAGTATGTCTTGCCATTGGTGCTAGAGATCACTTGGGCCATTTACCTACAGCAGGGGTTCCCAGGCTTCTTCGCATGATATTAACATTTCTCCAGAAGGTTAAGAGTGAAGGATACATGGTCTCTAGAGGATTTGGCTTGGAAGTTACACCATATTACTTCTGCCACAACTATTGTTCAAAGCAAGTTGCAAGGCCAATCCAGATTCAAGGGGAAGGTAAACAGACATCTACTCTCAGTCGGAAGACCTGCAATGGATTTGTGGTTATTCTGAATTCATCAAGGGAGGTAAGAACGTAAATCGCAGATGGGAACAGACCACAGGGCTTTCTCTAGAAATGGTCCATTCTGCCAACAGATACACCAAGAATTAAGTATCAGATTTTGGCTAATGTCAGGCCCCTCTGTCACTGAAATAATGCACAGAAATTTGGATACAAGGTGAAGAAATGAATTTGTTATTTGACTTTTTTCTGACCCCATCCCAAAGGGAGGGGGTATCTGGGGCTAAAGCCTGAAGCACTCATTAAGTATTGCAACAGCAGCCTGCACACAGAGGCAAGTGGAATGTAAAGCACAATTAGACACATGCAAAAGTTTTAATGATAAACAGAGTGATCTCCAAGTTCCATCCAGTCCTAACATTTCACAGAATTTTCTGATTTTTCTATACTAGGAAAAGCACTAAAGGGAACAATTTTTTATTAATTACCTAGATGTACCAGGCAGTTTATAATGGCTTGCAAGTCCCTTTTGCAGATGGGAATTGGGAATTGAGTAAATCACCCAAAATCACACAGTCTTGTTTAGCAAAAAATAATAATAATTATTATTATTATATACTTATATTCCAGACTCAGGACCAAACATTCCCTTCTCAATGCAAACAGCTAGAGAATCCCCTAATGGATAACCATAAAGTCTTTCAAAAACCTCCAGATATGAAACATGGCAATTCATAGAGTACAATAAAGGGAAAAGAAATTGAGAATAAGATGCATATTCAGAAGATAGCCAGCATCCTTGAAAGAGGTTAAAAACACATTTATATAATAATAAACAAAAAACAGCTTTAAGAGGAGAAAAGGGAAATCTACATATAGCAAATATAGCATCTTCTTTAGAATCAGAAATATTTGTATTTGAATTCTAGCCCTATTGTCTGTTAGTCATATAATCACAGACAAGGAAACTGTCCTCAGCCTCAGACTTGCTCCTCTATAAATGTATACAATCATGCCTAAGCTGAAGGTTATTTCATGGATTAGAAGAAAGTAAAAACCAACAGTGTATGCAAAGGACATTCTCAGAAAGTGATGATGACGATGATGATCCTGTTCACCATCATCATCATCATCTAATCATATATTATGCAAGATACATTAGCATCTTTCAGTGCTTTCCACATAGTACATGGAGACATTAGCATCTTTCAGTGCTTTCCACATAGTACATGCAGGAAAACTCATGTGCTTTCCTCAATAGAGAGGATCTTAGAATTTTAGTCATCCTCAGACTCTATTTTACAAAAACAGCTAATAATCTTACCACTCTGTCAATAAATTTCCAATCAGTCCGTTAAAAAGGAAAACAGACCCACTGAAAAAAGATGTTAGCTATATGAGAACAAAGAAAAAAATGTTTTTAATCATACACAGAAGATAAAGGGAAGGAAAAGAAGTTGGGGAAAATTTAATATCAGTATAAGCTGCCTTAAACATGTCATGGGCTGGTCCCCAAGGGCTTTCTGCAATCACCAACATATACAATGAAGACATGAAGTCATTAAGAAAAGGTTAACTATATTCAGAATTAGTGTGTTAATTTTAATAACTATCAGCATTTCCATTAAAAGTAAACATCTAAAAAAAGCATTTCTAAATATGATGCCTCAAAAGAATAACATTCAAGACCATGGAGAATGGTCAAGAAGGAGAAGACTCATTCTACAAGGATACCAGATAAAGGGAGTTTGACTATTTCCTTTTGTATTCAAATAATTTTCCCTTTGTTGGAAATTAGGAGGTGACCTCATATGAAGGCTGGGGAAACTACTAGGAGCCTAAACATGGACTTTATTCAATAATGGAGGAGGTAACACAAATTAAGTTAGTAAATATACTAGAAATCAACATCATCTAGGTTTAAGGGTAAGTTAAGAGTCAGAGATATGAGAATACCATCAAGACTGACTCGGGCCTAGGGCTACCTCACTAAAAGAATATGTGTTCCTCACTCGAGATTTCAGCTTCCCAGAGTGGTATCTATGCCATTTGGGCTTTTGTGTCTCAAAGGAGAAATGGCTAGCAGAGTATCAAAGCATGAATTAAATAATGAAGAAATATTTGGTAAACGGATCAAAGAACGGGCCTTGAATCATTCTTGTCTAAATCACAGAGCCAACCCATAAAGTTAGGGCGAGGTGAAAATCCACCTTGTCTTACTCCATTCCATTGTTTCTCGTATATATTATGAACACCAACACTGAAATTTATATTACTTGTCTCAATATTTAGTGGAGAAGATTTAATTAATTTGAGCACTAGGAGCAAATCATGTGATGTGAATGTTGAAAGTGTGGTCTCAGGCATCTTTACTAGTGCCTAGACTCAGAATGGCAAATACTTTAAATCTTGTGACAAAACTTGAATTGACAAGTCGTAGCATCTTAGAGATACATGTTCAAGACTTGTCCAGGCTCAAAAGGGAAGAAGTCATTGATCAAACAGTAATATCTGACAGGAGTGCTAGATGGAGGATTACTGCATGTACCTGGCTTTCTCCAGTGTCAAGAGTAAGGAAACAATGGCCCTGCTCAACTCTACGCTAGTAGACCCACAGGGCTTGTTGGTGCTGGTAACATAATTCAATAAGAAGCAAGAAAAAAAATTGGAGCCTATCTCAAAGAGGGTAATGATGAAGATTTATGATAGCTAAAATTTACTGAGTGTAAAAGGTAAAAGGCTTGAAATCATGACACGTAGAAAACTGTCCCAAACCTGTTTAGGTCAAGTTATGTTTAATCATAAGCAGAGCAATTGTCGGTTAGGGATCTTGAGTAACTGAATTTAAATATTTGAGGTACTGTTACTGGGAATTAGACTTATTGTGTGTCTCTCCTCCCATATTAAAATTAATCAGAAGCCACAGGATACCAGATTTTGGGTTCAATCCCAAAAAGGAATTTTATGATAAGATTATACAAATTGGAATAATCTACTTTATATGGAGTAATTTTGGGAATCACTGAAGGTATCCAAGCTGAGTCAAGATGACCACATGGCAGGAATGCTTTCCAAAAAATTTAAGATTGAATGGATGTCAGAATAACTCAGAAGTTGCATAATGCCAAACTCATCAGGGGTTAAAATGAATTTAAATTTGAATGTCTTGGGTAAATCAGGCACTCTCCAGTATAACAGAGATCCTACAGCCTACAATTTCTTAAAGCCAGCCAGATTTCCTGCTTTACATCTTCTGCTTGATCTCTGAGCACACTGGACTGCACGACCCCTGGTTTGGGTGACCTTTAGCATTCCCTGGAATCCTGAGCATCTATGGCCCCAAGAATAGGCTTTGAAGTCATTCAATTACCACTTCTTTTAGTTTTCTCCTTTACCCTCATGATAGCTAATGATGAGATGATAATGATGATGGTGATGATGATGATGACTACAGCTAAGTGTCTTTTATTATTAGCTTCATTTAGAAGTGAGGACACTAAGACTCAGGTTATAAGACTCGCTCAAGGTTATACAGGTCTGAGACACAGGTATATGAAATCCCAAAGTTCATGCTTCTAACCACTGTGCAATACCATTGTCCACAAAACACAGTTATGATTTCCTGATTTCCTCTGTCTTCCCTACTACAAAGCATAAAATATCAAAACAGAATTTTAAAATATCAGTTATTTTCAAGCTATACACTTGTTTATATCTTTCATGTTACTAAGAAAATAAGTTTCTTGAGGTCAGCATCCAATGTCTAGTTACATGTTGACAAAGTGCCTGACATTTGAAGAGTCAATACAAGGCAAATATCCTACACAATTACTATAAATAACCCCAAATTTTCAATTTAAAGGTAGGCATATTTCTGTTAAGTGAGGCATTTCAAATTAAAATATATGTGAATACTAGTGATATATTAGTGAATATTAGTGATATAATGATAACTCTATCCATGTAGAATAAAGCATATGTCCTGAGTACTCAATTCAGTGTTCAATGTTTCCCTATAAAGTATATGCATTTTAACGCTGCTATACAAATGCTTTAGCACTAATAAGACAAGTGCACATAAATCACTTGGTAACCTAACTTTTACACCATGGGAAAAAATAACAAAAAGAGCTAATTATTGAGAAAATACCACAGCCTTTACTTCCAAAGAAGGTACAAGAAAGTTAGTTTTCATGGTTACAGAGTTGATATGTTTCCACTAGTAAATCACTTTAATGCAAACATAACTTTGGAAGTGATACCACTAAGATTCATGATTACTTCAAGACAGGAAATGAGAAGTCAACATGGGTGACAGAATCTGGAGAGCAACTAATATATGTCCTTTAGGTCTCTTTAGCAACTCCTTAAAAGAGCTACAAAGGGCAAAGTGAAAATACAGTAATGTAAACAGCACTGTTTTGGCTTCTAACTCTTGATTAAGTGTACTAGTTCTAATTGAGTATCTATTGAACTAATTGGCATTTTCTTTTGTTCTTTTTCTAAGAATTCAGAAACACTCTCAGAGCTGGTGAAAGGATCCTACAACTTTATTCCTGTATCTTGTTACTTTTCTGGAGAGTTTTTTTTGTTACAAAATCTAAAATAGATTCACCATTCAGTGGTAATTCTTAATTGTTCTTCATAAGGATTATAATAACACCGATTTCAAAATATTTCATTGGAAGCTTTTTAAAAAGCAATAAATTACATATATGCTCCTACAAAGAAAAGAAGAAAAGCATGAGGTTTACAATTAGACAGATTTTATTAAAAGATATATTTTCTAAGAGCACTTAAATTGGTCAATTGGCATTTTCCTCCCAATGTGACCAAGTTTGTAACTAAATAAACATAGGCTATCAAAGCCAATTTCCGAGAAACCTTACGGATGTAGTTTGTAGTTTAAATAAAAAACCCTTTTCATGTGACTTACTTGTTATCAGTAAAGTGACAGAGCATTTATATAACCATGTAATTCCTTTGTAATTTTCTATCACTTGTTAACCATCTTCATAATTAGTATTAAATTATGTCATAGATCAGTAAAAAGCATTCTGTCAGAATAGAATCTATCAGAACACTAAGATGGAAAAGCTTAAAAAACAGCACTATATCTGAATTAAATTCTTTATTTTTTCTAGCTCTTGTTATACTTACATAAAACAGGAGTTTTCATAATAACATATAATTTATGTTGATAGAGCATAATAAAAATGGTACACCTCTAACCAGAATAGCTTCAATACTTATAAACATAATACTTCTTAATTTCACAATGAGCACACCATGTAATGGACAAATTATACCGCCTTAGATTTTAAATAGTCCTCAATGATTGAAGGATGCCACAGGAATAAAAATGTGGGCTGTAGAAATATAATAAGTAGTCTCACTCTCAAGGTTTATTGAACAAGGCAGAGCTATGCACATGTGTGTCAGTGGAATGATTTAGCAAAATTACCAGTTAGTCATGTATCCTACAGGGTCACAAACACATCTATTAAAAGGCCTGAATTTATATCTTTACTCTTCAATGAAACATAAAACTCAGAACCATTTATACTATACACAAAACTCTGAAAGTAATGCCAGTATATTACATTTCTGAGTAAACAGAAAATAAAATTCACTGGAATGAGTCAGTAGATTAGCCAGTTAAGCCATCAGAAACTTTCAAGTAGCTTTCTTCTTCCAACCTTAAAATTGGCAAAAATACTTAGCAATCTTATTTATAGTAAATTTTCCTTAAAATAACTGGATATGATATAGAACTATGTTATGATATAGATATATCTATATATAGATAGATATAGATATATCATATATAGTTATGATATAGATATATAATAACTAAGTTATGATATAGAACTATGATGTAGTAGTTTTATGTAGAGGCAGGAACACTGTTAGAAATCTGCAGGCATTTCATCCCAACCACATATCAACACAGCAATAGTATCAGCAGAAAGCAAGATCCTAATTTCACCAGCTAGAAAACTCAGCAAAACTAAGAAGTCTAAAGTGCTTCAAGAAGCAAGAGGAAACAGAACACTGGTTTAAATGCACAAAAGGGAACTTATGGTCATTCATAAAAAGATAAAAGGCAGTTATAACATATGATGGTCATTTAAACACCAGTGCCATAATCAGACACTGCTTTAATACCAGGAATACACTGAATGACAGACGAGATAAAAATACTGGAAGAGGGGATAAGGGTGGGGCAATCTTGCCTCAAGTTACCACAGCTCTTGCTACATACTCTTATGGAAAAGGAAAGAAAATCACCTCTGGCTGGTATCAATCAGAGATATATTTGATGAACCCCTCCCAAAACACATAAGCACAAGAATCTCATTTCAAAACTCAGGTGTGTGTGTATGTATGTATGTGTGTGTGTTCATATATACATCACATGTTTGAGGGAGGAAAAGAGGTATGCGAAGCACAGAAGACTGGTGTTGCTCAAGGTCATTCTCCTCTTGAAAAGAGAAAGTGAAAAAATGACAAAAAGGAATGGTCTCAAGGACAGGAGCTAAATGACAACTCCTTTCCGCCTGCCTATATGCTCACATCTGTGTCCATGGGTATCCTAGCTTTCCTATTGTTCTGCCCCTCTTGTTAGTGACCACAAGAGAGCTGACAAGGAAGGAAAGTTTTTCTAGGAAATTTTCTATCAATACCTGATAGTCTTGACCTATTAGTGAGTCAAGCCAGCTCTAAGTACAACGCTGACCAAGGGCAGTGGACTCAGATCCTCAAACTGGTTTGCACCTCTCTGTCTCTCCAGACAAGAGAGAAGAGAAGGGAGGCAGAAGGCTCCATTTTTTAAGGAACTTCTATACATGAAACTCTATGCTAGGGGGACTATCTGGTTTTGACATTTCACCTACCTCCAGTCTGCACCAATGAATGGCATTTTTAAACATGAATCACACCACAATCTATGTTTAGGCATCTGATCACTCAACATCCAGTTAATACATTTGTTTCAACCTTCGCAGAGGATGAGGGCACAAGGACAAGACTTAACCTGCAAAGGACTGAATCCTTAATGAGAAAAGGCCAGGGTGAAATGAAATGAGGGACATGGAGAAAACACAAAATTTTCCCAAGTACTAATATTCTCCACCAGTATCCCATCCTTCTTGGGCACCCTCTAAACAGGGATGGCTTATTTGCTAACAAATATTATGAGTATGCTATAAGTTTCTGTTGTAATAATATTCTGAAGAAATCTGGGGGACAAAAAGGTATCTCTGTCAGATTTTTAGTATACACAAATCAATTTTCTGACTATGATTTTCTGAGCAATAGGAGAAATACAAATAAATTCACTAAAAGAGAAAAAGGAAATGATGAAAGAAAAGAAAAATCCTTACCTAATTCCTCTCAAATTCAGTTATTTTTAGTCTTTATGTATGCAGGCAGTACCCTTTTCTTTCTGAGTCTTCAGAAAGTAGAGGGGGGACCTGCTTTTCTGTTAAAGTCGAGTTATACTCCCTATTCTTTCTTGGCTCTCCCTAGAGCTCAAAGTTACAGAGCAAATCTGTCTAAAGAGTGGCCTTCAACTCCTTCGTGTTTATTGGAGTTGGGGTGCGGGTAGGTAGCAGTCTTTCCAGTGGTATTTCAACTGGAGGTAAAACAGGAGTAGAAATGACCTGATTAAATCCAGGAGAGCAAGAGGGGAGAGAAGAGAGGAACAAATGGAGGCCTAGGAAAAGCACACTTCGTTTCAGGTTTTGAATCCTGAGAAATCATGCAGTATGTGAATATCAAGGCATTTTTGCAGCCAGCCAGCTTTCCTTCTATGTACTTGAATATTCATTTACCAAGAAGGGAGATGGGGCTGCAGGCGCAAGGAAATCGGGCAGGACCTCACTGCCCACCCCCACCCCCACCCCCCCACGTGTGTCTCTCCACTTCCTCCGTCTCAAATCCAGGCAGCCACCTCTGCCATGATGCGCCCGCTGTCTGCCAGGGGGCCCGCTGAGCTCTCCCGCCCGGCCCCAAGAAAGTGTCAACGCGGGCCTGGCAGCTGCAGTGGCGGAGCCCAGCCCCCAAGCCCGCTGCAAACACGGCCTTGTAGCACCACCAGCCTGCGAGGGCTGAAGCAGCAGCCGAGCCCAATCTCCAGAGTAGTCGGGGACATCAAGGCGCAGGGACAGCGACAGCAGCTAGCTAGCGACCGGCTTGTAGTCCGCAAATACCATCATACGGATATCTATTTTAAAAATGCAGCGGGCGGAGGAAAAGCAGGCAGCGCCCCTCCACTTTCCAAGCGGCTTCAGCAAAGAGAAACCCGCGGAGCAGTCCCAGTCACTGCTTCCAGGAGCAGGGCACCGTGCGCTCGGCTGAGCCAAACCCTTGGTTGAGTGCAGCGAGCAGGCAGCTCCCAAAGGCGGGAGACAAACGAGCATTCCCTAGCTGAATTATTCAGACCGCCTTCACTGTCTAATAAAACATTGATGAGACTACTTTGGAAGTGCTTTATTTTCTTAATCCTAATGCCCTCGAGAAGGGAGAGAAATTTTCTGTAGGGGACGCAGAGGTGATGGGATAGAAAATGAGAGAAATAAGGTGCGAAGGTAAGAGGCTTTGGAAGTTCACTAAATTTGTTCTGCCTCAGCCGGCTGTGGGAATCTCCATTTTTAACATATCAGACCCAATATGTTAATTAGGCAGTCGCAAATCCACCCTACTCCTTGTAAATCAAGGCACTGGCAAGAATTTTCAAAATACACATTATACAGAGACAAACCAAAAAAAAAAAAAAAAGCAGAACAAAATAAAAACAAACCACGCGCGTACAAGCCCCTCTCCACAAGCGAGACAATGCAGCTGGGGACTGAGGTTGTGGTTTTAGCAGCGCTCCTCTAGATATGGATCTATTTTGCTACATAAAAGCAACCCTGGCAGTTAAACACCGTATCTCAACACATACACCCGTGGCAATGAATTCCCTTCCACTCAAAGCAAGTTCCAAGAAAACTCTATTTCGAATTAAAGTCTCCAGATGCATAATTTACAACTACTAAAGGATCTGGCAAGCTCGTCGACAATCAGGAAAACAACCTGGCACCAGAGGAAGAGAAGGGTCAAAGTGATCCCTGCCTGAAACGATGGGTGGAAACCAAACACCCTCTCACACTCCACAATCTGGGGAGGGTTGGATACCAAATGGTCCGTGGCAACCATAGCCTGAAGAAAACACGGGACTTTAATCTCTGGCATCTTCAGACAGGTTCAACACGCCTAGCTTCCAAAAACATCACTTAGGGTGGAGCGTATCCATATTTTCTTAGCTTTCACTACTAGATTAAATGCTCAGGTATAGATTTATATTCCACCTACTAGAAATTATATTACATCACAGAGCGCCCTTGAATATCCAGCCCTTCTTAATGATTTTCAAAACATTAATAAGTAAAGTAGCCTGCAATGCAGATAAGACACTAGAAATAAGATCAGAGGGAAACTGGGTGAGGCGGGAAGTCGTTTGCTTGTTACCTGGTGCCTCTAGAGGAAAGACGGGCGTAGGAAGACTTTCTGCCCGCAGGTACAATCCCGGCAAGGTGTTTCCAGGTGGCTTTCACAGTCGTACGTGGGTCTCGCTCGTCACTTCGCTGCCCTTTGCCATAGCTCAGCACCCGCATCCTAGGGAGTCCGAGAGGCGGCTCCTGCCACTGCCGCCGTTGCCCGCAGGTCGCGCTGGGCGGGGGATCCGCGGCGATCGCCCCATGAAACCCGCGTTTCTGCACCCAGGAATCGGGCAGAGGTAGGGCGGCCGCGCACGCACACACAGAAACACACTCAAACACACACACACACTCGCAGACAGGCGCGCGCGCACTCGCATTCACACTTGCACACACACACACACACACAGTACAGCACGGGGAAGGAAAAGCAAGGAGGTGACTGGTCCTTCTCACGATCGGCTTCGATGCCCACAGGACCACGGGCAGCAAAGAGAGTGGTCTAGCATAGCGGTTCTATCACGTTTCCTTCAAGTTCTCCTCCAACCCAAATCCACGTAATTCAAGAGCTGGTGACATTTTGGTGGGGAGGCAAAAGAGCCAGGAACCAGCAAGGAAGAGTCGAAGAGTCGGGGATTTTGTTAAGCAGTTTGAAAGGCAATTCTTTTTACCTTGATTGTGCAGAAACCAGCTCGACAGGCTGAACTTTTGGCTTCAAATTATGTCGACCGAAACGTAAATATCCTTCGGGCCAAGACAGGAAGGTCTAGATGCACAGAAACAAGACGGCTGCAAGAGCCTCTGGTGACCTTGTGATGTACCTGTAAGCAGGTTAATACTGGCGCTTTCCAAGCCTCTGGGTAAAGCGATCCACACACAAGGGTCCAAAGCTGAGCAGCCCTTCCGAATCCAGACTGGAAAATGGGTCTGGGCGTCCTCCGCGCTCTGCGAGAAGCCAGGCATCGAGGGGGACCGCCGAGTTAACACATTTGCTTCTGGGCAGTTGTACAAAAGACAGTCAAATGCATCAGATAAGCGCGCGCACACATACACACACGCCCTCACGCACGCTACTAAGCTGGAGAGAGCTTACAAAAAAATAGATGCCAAGATGACTTCAAAAGGTAGAAACGATCCAGAATCTTTCCGGAAAAATGGAAGGGCCAGCAGGAAGGTTACAGACATCTTCCCAGGTCTTTCATTCTTCCTCTCTCTTATGAGTGTTGTGCGTGCGTGTTTGTATTTCCAGAAGGTTTCCTTGGTCTGCCCCACCCCCGTCCAGTTGCGTTTTTTTTCTCCTGATATAAACCGCCCGTGCAAAATGGATTATATGGGTGGTTTGTGCTCACAACCTAGAGCTCCACAACCTCTAGAATCCTAAGAGAGCAGCCAGCTGCAAGCCATTGCCATCCTTGAGGGAAGAACAAAAAACAGGCGCAAACACACGCACCCCCGCGCGCACGCACACAGAGCCCTTAGTTCGGACCGCTCTGCACACCGCGGCAGTCTTCCTACGCGCCACTGCACAGTGCCCCGCCCGCTGCCCGCGGCTTCCGGGCGAGTCCGCGGCTCAGGCGAGAGACTGGCGGCCCGACTCCCGCGCTGTGGTTGTGGCCCGGGCGGGCCCGGCTTCCGGGCTTCCCGAGCCGGCGTGTTTGGACGACTGCAGCCGCCGGGCCGGGAGGAACTGCGCCCCGCGCTGCAGCATGGAGGCGGTGGCGGCGGCGGGGCGCGCGGCGGTGAGCCCGACCCTCGCCGCAGTGACAGGAGCTGCCGCGCCGCCGAGACTCCGGGAGTCAGGCGAGACCCTCGCCGGGGCCGCCACGCCTCCCTCCGCGCCTCGGAGCCTGGCGAGTTCCGGGCTGATTTACCCAGGGCTGGAGTAAAGGGCCAGCCAGGCGCCGGCAAATCCCGGGGCAGGCGAGGCGCGGGGGCGGTGCAGGCAGGGGGAGGGGAGAAAGCAGAAAATCTGGAGCATGAAGGCGAACTTTAGGGGCGTCCCCAGTCTCTTGCGACGGGGGGACTTGCTGACCGCCCACTGCCCCACGGTTACGGGGTAAAGGAGTATCACCGGGTCAGGCTGTGACTGCTTATGGCACAGGGAAAAGTCATTAGCTATAACCCGCCAGGAATATCTGAGATGGAGGACTGCTGACCTAGGGGTCTCAGTCGCCTGCGACTGGTTTCCACCGTCCCCTTAGTAGTAGGTGGTAGTTTACTTACTAATCGATGGGCGCAAAAGCTGAAAAGAATATTATATTTGAGAATCAACTCAGTTGAGCATCAGACATTACCAGTACTGCAGTTGGTCACATATTAGTATGTCAAGGGCAGAAAGTAAACCCAATAGTCGTCACAAGCCAGACCAGGCCACTAACGTTACTGGGACAGGGAACAGGTCTGAAGCAGGAAAGAGAAGAGGGATGGGGAGAAAGCAAGACAGGGCCCCGCCGGCGGAGGTCGACTTTTCTCGCCACAAATCCTAGAATTACTCTCCTCGACCCTACCCTCCCTCCAGCCCGGAAAAAGTCTTTCTCCTGGGAACCGCGAGTGAAATCAGCTGTTCCTATCTCCTGAGCCTGGAAATCCTGTCACTTCTCTTTAACCGGTTCACCAGCACTTGGTCTTCGGCCCCAGCGAGGAACTCCCTCTCAGCTCGGATCTCTGCTGGCCCCGAAACCAGTCTGAACCCAAAGAGAATGTAAGAGTTGGGAGTTGCCGAAGGAAGCTGGCTAATGAGGGCCTCTTCCAGGCCTACTTGTCAAAGCCACGTGCCAGTGGCCTCCTAGGATAGGGCGTTCTCGAATTTGGCTACCAATAGAGCTCTCCCAGGCTTCAGCGTTGCCCTGCGGGTGCCCAGACGCGCTCACACCCGAACACACCCACGGGCTCTCCCAAGCGCGTACACGTGCACCCACGCGTAGGCAGGACCCACACAGCTGCCTCTTTCAGGAGAGGACGCGAGGGGTGTTGGCGCTTGAGGTGGAAAGTGCTCTCGTGTCTCCTCCTTCCTCTTCTTCCTCTCTACGCCCACCGGGCTCCAGGTCCAATCCGGGGTTTAGGAATCCGCGCAACTCTTCCGGAGGCTTTGTTCCGAAGGAGCTCGGCTCAGGGGCCGCAGTTCCTGCTGCGCCTCCTCCTTCCAGGTTCGCTGGTGGCACCGGGTCCGGGGCTCTGGGGCGAGTTCCGCGGAGCCCGGGTGGCGCCGGACGATTAGAGTTCGAGAGCTGGTGGCAAACTCGCGCAGCAGCGGGTCTGCGTGGCGACACCTCCGACACCTCAGAAAAATAAACCAAAGGGACACCAAGGACAAATACATCAGCGGACACCACTGCAGGCCAGGAGACTCTCCACTAAAACCATCAGCGCTGCCCCTGTGGCTTTTTGTCCCCTGAAGTGAAAAAAGGTTTCCGAAAAGTCCAGGGCAAGAACCTGCGGCGAAATAAGTTCAGGGACTCTCTGAGAAACAGGGAGAGAGAGTGCTTCCATCTTCGTTTCACTTTAAACTTGGCCGCTTCTCGGACTTCACTGAGGGGCGGCGGCGGAGCACCAGCACGGACCACAAGCAGATACGAGCGAATACTTCCAATACTTTTGGACGCAGGGGTGACTCCTTTTTCCTTAAGGATTTTCCCACTTGCCCCCACCCTTCCCTACTGAGCTGATAGGAACCGCTGAAGACCAGGAGATAAAGGTTTGCAGTTTCCCCTGGGGACCAAAGTATAGAGAGATGTTGAATGAGAAGCCCAAAGACCTTGCATTGCTGGAATAAATAACTTTTCTTTTTCGTTTTCTTTTTTTTTCTAGTGCTCGGACCGAGGTGAGGAGAGGGTACACTTAACCAGCTGTAAGAAGACGAGAGCTGGAGTTCAGATATCTTCCTGGGTGCTAAGTAACGGGGTGTGTGTGTGTGTGTGTGTGTGTGTGTGTGTGTGTGTGTGTGTAATCAACGTCTCTTTAGGGAGTAGTAATGTGTAACTTTCCAGTATTCTTTTCTGTTGCAAGCCCTACCAAGCTCACAAAACCATCCTCTCTTCCTTTAGTTTAGCCTTCCCGTTGTACATTATACGTTATATTTGAAAGTGCTTTCACCATTTCATCTTATCTCAAGAAAGCACTCGCTGGTAAAGTCATGTACCTTTCACTGTCCAGGTACAGTATTTGTTTCTTTCCCTCCTATACAAGCTGATTAGAGTTCACCAGTAGGGAGGAAGAAACAAGCTTTGTTTTAGCTTGACAGTAGAGGTGGGAAGACTTTCAAGGAAAGGCTAGGATATTCTTTCCCAAAGGATCTCAGAGTTAATAGAGGGTAATTTTTCTTTCAACCAAAGGAAAAAAAGGCCTCTGAAAAAAAAAGAAGATGGCAAGTTCTAGTTTGCCTACATAAGTATTGTTGGCAAAACCAGCTTTGAAATTGGTGTACTTTTAAGTGTCCAAAAAATCTTAGTTTATCCCCAAATCCAGTGTTTATGTCGTCATTTTTAAAATTACGTTAGGCTTCTTTCTCGGCCCAATCATTTTTCCAAGGACCGCTGGTCATAAATATTGGACTGTGTTTTCCCAGAATAATGCAGAATTTGAAAAAAGTTGTGTTTTGCTAATTTCAGACAATAAATGGAAATATGAATGATTTACACTTAAAATGATGAATACCAAAAGGAAACCTGAGTTTCTGGTTATATTATTATTTATCATTTTTTCCTAAAGCAGTGAGAAAGGCATGACTTACACTGTTTTAAAATTGTTTTCAACAATTAGTCTGCTTACCTCATGAATTTTCTTATTTCTGTGGTTTAAAAGTGTGATATATTGTCGCTTTAGTTCATTTTTGGTTTGATGTATGCTTTAAAAAGCGTTTTAAAATTGGAATTATCTCCATATTTTCTGGGTGATGAACTGGTATTGTGAGGAGCATTTGATTCTTTTTCCTAATATAAAGTTATCTGTAAATTCAAGACTGGAAAATGATGTGAAGAAACAACAGGGAAATACAAGTTTCTGAAATGAAGGAATAACTTAAAAAAAAAAACTTTGTTAAAATATAATAATTGAAATCCAACATCAAGCTTTTTAAAAATCACTATCATAGTTGTGCCCCATGTATTTTTGAAATGTAAAAAGAGACCTGCTTATCTTAGAAACATATTTTTGATGTTGTACCTGACTATAAAGTCCTAAGATACAAATTGTGATGGCAATTAGATCTTACCAAAAACATGATTCAACTGGGCTCTAAACAGAGTTGCAGACCCAGCATATTTCTGTCCTAAATAAACAGATTGCTCATTTATGTATTTTGGATCTCCCCAAAATCAAATTTATTTACTATTTAATGTATTTCTGAGCTACAAAAGACATTTTCCCTTTTATTTTTAAATAAAAATAAATTTTTTATTTTTATGTGATTTTTTAACTTGATCTTTTGTAAAACATACATTTATTTACTTTCCCTTCCTCCTGAATCTTTGTCATTTTTTTTAACTTTTATGGATCATGATAATGGCATACTAGGTGATTAAGATCTACCTCATGAAAGCTGTGCACTAAGAACCCCATAAATTACTGGACGGAACTGGTCATTTCTTATACTAAGAAAAGTATTTTTTAAAGTTTAATTTGTAAAACACAAACATAGTGATTTTTAAAGACAGTGTCATTGGCAAAAATTGTTTGTGACAGCTCAAAGATAAGAGGTTATTTCAGAGATAAACATTGCTGGACAGGTAAGGCAATTCTTAGGCAAAATAGCAAGTAAAAAGTAAATTTTATGTAAATACTCATCCATCTTGTCTTACTTTTTTGCTTAAATTCTGGTATTAACTCCCTGTATTTGTCTAGGGCTTCCATTTAGTTACCCAAAAGTCCCCAAGTACAGCATCCTACCTAGGAATATCTAACCCAGAGAAGATTGGTATGATACTGGGATCTATGTTCCTATCTTCATCAAAACCTCCATTTAGTCATATTAGATATATCTTATTAAATTTTTAAGGGGAAAACATCATATAATGCAATTCAAACTAAAGTGTCAGTGTCTAGCAGTTTACCCACTTCAGAAATGTGAAGCCAACTTAATTTCTAAAACGTAGAATTTCTGGCAAAGTGTGTTACATATAAAGTGAGCAAAGACACCACAATCATCTTTAAATTTGTATACAGGGTTGAATGTTAAGTATGGTACTATTTTTATCTATTTTATTTTTTGAAATGCTATTAAACAATTATTCAAACCTATTTTTTAACCTTGGAAAAAACATTTAGAAAGTTTTATATTTATATATCCAGTTAGTATTTCAGGAAAACTTCCACTTGATCTTGAAACTTTATTTTATAATGAAGCCAGTCATCTCATAATTATCTTAAAAACAAAAGTTTGTTTACTGTTCTTATGATTTATAATTACTGGTAAGCCTACCAAGTCATATTAGATGGAAGTAATAAGCTGTCAAAAGTCTATGGACTTAACTTCTTCAAAACGCATATATTACTCTCAATTCTGCAAAACCTGATGATAAACTATAGAAAAAAGCATTCGCTTTTAAGCTTTACTTTACAGATTCTGTTTTCTAATATTTCTTTTTCTCGAGTCTGCCCCTGAATTTCAGTCAGGTGGCCACAAGTCGGCAGTAAGGTGACACTCTCACGTGATTGAGACCAGACCACAGGGTTTGGCTTTCTTATAAACCACCATAAATTTTGAAATAAGAATTAATTTCTATTTATTTTATAAAAGATGCATTTTCATTAAAATAAATAATGTTGGATAAGTTTTATCAACATAAAAGAAGGTAATTTCTTTTAGCACAATGATTTCTTAACATAAATTCCAAAGGCGTGATTAGGTGATTTCCTCCGAATCTTTTTCACCAGTTCTCCTTTAATTAAGGTCTCTTTAGGACACTGAGTTACTTCTCAGGCCTCTGCTCTTGTTTTACATCCTAGTCATTCTGGTCCTTTGACTGGCTCTGAGTTCTTGACTAGCTTGGTGTTAAAGCTCCTTTGGATTCATTTCTCAGCCATAATGGCTCTAATTTCGTAATGAAAGCAAACCCTTTCTGTGATTGCTTACCACCAAACTTATTTCTCCAGACTATGGGCTTTCTCTGCTTGCAGTTCGGTTCATTCCCTGGAAATTCATTGAATGCCTTGTTTTAGCCAGTGTCCTGCACCAGGCAGTGGGGAGAGAAGATTAAACAAGATTAATTCTCTTGGTCTCTGTCCCCATGATAGAGTTTACTATTTAGTGGAGGTTATAAGACTAACAAGCAGATTAGTACAATATGACCTTGCTTTAATTTCACCAACAGCAATTTGCTATGAAGTCCAAACCTTTTGTTAGGCCTCGGGAACCCATCCCTATATACTCTAATGATAGTTTCTTCACTGCTCTTAGTTTCTAATTTGTTTTTCTCATATTCATTCAAACTGTATTGAAATATACATACATAGTCCTTTATTGAAGATCAACACAGCATATTCGATAAAATGTTGGGATATAATACACATAGGTTTGAATCTTTGTTCTGAAATTCACAGCATTACCTGTGGAAATCATTTAACTCTACCCTGAATCTTTAACTCTTTTGTGTGTAAAGTGGAAATTATAGTACTTAGATTTGGGATTGATTGAGAGATTTTAATAACTTCACCTGTATAAACTACCCAGTACAAGCAAGTACTGCATACGTATCATTTCTGTTCTTTGCCATTAGTTTATTTCAAATTATGTAATGAATAGCCAATTTCACTGAAAGGATATTATAAATCTAGATTCTCAGAATAATCTGTGTTTTTTTAGTCAAGAAAATTTCCTCATAAAAGTGAGATAAAAATCCTCAGGAAGATGCCTAGAACATTCTGCTAATATTATTTTCCTTCATATTAAATATTCTGTAATTTTGGTGACATTATTTACCAAAATCTTGAATACTCAAGTTGCTCTCTTTAGATACTATTCAGCTTCAAAATGTATTTTATAAGTTTAGTATTAGTTCCTTAAATTCCCTCCCCTTTAAGAGAGCTACAGAAACCCATTTTCTTTTTATTGCACTATATTGCTATGCAGTGGGATTGTCCCAGTTTCTCTAAAGTGAATTTGTATATTGGCAACATTAACTATTATCCATCTGTTGTATCTTTTGTTCCTGAATGGATATGCCAAAAACATAAGCAAAATATTGTCTTATTTTGTGTTAGATTGGCATGTTTTAACCTTTTGGTAATATTATAAAATTAGAGCCTTCTTAAAATTCCAAAAGAATACACTGTTGAACAATTAACATGATAACTTAGTGATTGTTGGGACATATCAGATATTTTATATTGGTTTTATTAGCAACAGAATTTAGGAGCTAACAAAAAGTTAGATGGTAAATCATTGTGAAAAATTATGTGAGATTGCATTCTTTCTATATGGTTTTCAAAACGTAATCAGCATTGATTATACTTAGCTTTTATCATTTTACAAATTTGGTAATTTGCTACATTTTCTGGTAGAAATTTTTCAAGACTCTCTTGATTTCCAGTATTACTAATAAATGTAGCCAAAAGTGTAAAATCTTCGGCATTGAATTCATTCATTCATACATTCATTCACTCATTTTCTATATGTTATACTTCAAGATTAGGCTCTTCCTGTCCTTGACTCCATGTACTAAGAGATGTTATTGTTCTCCAGTTTTTATTCATACTAAAAGGGACAATATATCTTGAAAGAAAAAAAAAAGGAGAGGGGGAAGCAAAGAATGAGGGCAAGTTGTAAAGCTAATAATATTTAGAACTACAAAAATAATTCCCTATATGTTGTCTAGAAATGCTTTTTCTCAGTTCAGACATTAATTCCCTATTTCCAAAAGCATTTTCATACTATCCCATTGAGACATTTATTTCATAGACTTTAAATAAGATGCAGATAAATGTAAGATTTATAAGAAAGACAAGTAGAATTATGTCAAATATGCACATATCCTTAGCCACATATAATGGATCTTTATAACATGTTAAAGGTTTTATTTTTCACTTTGTGAGTAGAGAGTTTGAAATGCAGTTTTAAATCTTAACTTTGTTTTAAATGAGAAAATGCTCATAATGCAAAAAAAGAAAGTGTATTAATTTTGAAAGACGGACATTTGTTTGAGGCAGTGAACTAGAGTAAGACAGTTTCTTTTTCTAGTGACCTCATCTTGGAGACCTTGATTGGATTCAGTAGTACTATACTTACTCATTCATTTAGAAAATTGCCAGTGAGCTATGAGATGGATTCCTCAACCTCCTGAACTCATTTCTGCCTATTGTATTCTGTCTTTATACTATGCCACTAGCTTCTCTTTCCTGCTTTTGTTATTTAATCACTTCTGATCTATTCTTGACAAGAGAATACCATTTTGTAGGTAAAATGTATGTCTGTTTTCTAACACCAAGCAACATGGGAATATTCTGCTTAGAATTGGAGAATTTCTGAGTACTTCTTTGAATAGTTAGGAAAGAGGCTTCTTGAAAATTTTGCAGAAAATACCCAAATTGGAAATTACAATGACTCTGAAAATGTTAAAGAACAACAACAATATGTGTAGACTGGCTATACCTAGGCTACCTTCTGTAAATGTGAAAATATTCTTCTTTATAAAAATATGCAAGGAAAGTTTACAGTCATGTAACATATCCAGTTCAAGAGGCAACTATTTTGAAAGCTAATTTTACTTTCCTTTGAACATTTTTCTGTTTTGTGAAATGTATAAACACGTAGTTACTTTCTTTATGGGGTTTTGCTTTGACTTTTATGTATAAAATCTCTCCCACTGGGGTTCATTTCCTATTTTGTGCTTTGGTGCAATGGATCTGTGCCATGGCTGCACTAAGAAGCAAATGCTGGAACTGAAAGGCAACAGCAGTGAGGAGCCCAAGAGAATAAATCCTGGATTTGAGGAAAGTTGTTAAATTTTGCAAAAGAAAGTGACTGAACACCATCACAGTGTTCCCAATTGTTCAACCATCATCCAGACAGCAAATTCAGTGTTTCACATTCTATGTAGATCACATTTACACAAGGTGATAACTATTTTTTAAATATAGTGAATACAGAGACTTCCTTAATTTTTGTCTTTTATCTTTTCAAATTTAATATTCATTCCCGTATCACATAAGTGTTTAGGAAGATAATGTACATATGCATAAGATAATGTGCCAGGCTTTCTTAAAACCATTTATTTGGTGAGTTCAAACAGATCCTCTGTTATTTTCATGTTAAAAAGAGCCATATACATAAAATTTACATGGAACAGACTGTTCAATAAAGGTATAACATATTTATTTTTAAATCTATTTTTGTTTTATTTTTTTCTAAGCTAGTAACTCTGTAATGGGTGAAACAGAATATCTGACTTTAAGAAACTGTAGTCCATGAAAATAACAAATCCTTTATATTTAGCAGTCACAATGCAAAAGCAATTGACGCTTTGCTCCATTTTCTGTTTCTGGTAGTGTTTTTTTTTCAGGCTTTTAACTGCATCAACTGATGATGAAACATTCCCGGAACACAACCTATTGGAGGTTACCTTCAAATGAATAAACACGTTTTCTATCTCATCTGAGATTCTGTTGTACTATATCTCTCATTTACTAAAGATAAAAATCAAATATTTAAAATTTACATTAATATATAGCCCCTATACTTTTATAGGTATGTTACTATAATCAAAATGTTTTGTGATATTTCTACCTAGGAATGGAGAAATGCATTAATATATTTTAATTTATGTTTATATAAGCAGTAATAGATGCTTTTAATAATATAAGTAAGCATGCTGGCCACTAATGATTACTTTCCAAATTATTCTTTTTATTAATATTTATAAATGTTTTGATTTTCCAAGAACAGAAATTTAGAGTTACGAGGGGATTTATAGATTAGCTATTTCAACTGCTAATTTTAAGTTAAAAAAACCCTGAAAGATAGAGATCTTAAGCTAACTTTTCAAGCTTCATAGAGTATGATCTAGTGATCTTACTGCCTCCTTCTCCCACTCTCATATCTTATTAGTAAGTCTCCCCACATTTGGATAAAAGGAGTTGGTTTAAAAATACTTGTGGAAAAACAGAAATATAGATCAATGGAACAGGATAGAAAGCCCAGAGACAAATCCACGCACATATGGACACCTTATCTTTGATAAAGGTGACAGGAGTGTACAGTGGAGAAAGGACAGCCTCTTCAATAAGTGATGCTGGGAAAACTGGACAGATACATGTAAAAGTATGAGATTAGATCACTCCCTAACACCATACACACAAATAAGCTCAAAATGGATTAAAGACCTAAATGTAAGGCCAGACACTATAAAACTCTTAGAGGAAAACACAGGCAGAACACTCTATGACATAAATCACAGCAAGATCCTTTTTGACCCACATCCTAGAGAAATGGAAATAAAAACAAAAATAAACAAATGGGACCCAATGAAACTTAAAAGCTTTTGCACAGCAAAGGAAACCATAAACAAGACCAAAAGACAACCCTCAGAATGGGAGAAAATATTTGTAAATGAAGCAACTGACAAAGGAATAATCTCCAAAATTTACAAGCAGCTCATGCAGCTCAATATCAACAAAACAACCCAATCCAAAAATGGGCAGAAGACCTAAATAGACCTTTCTCCAAAGAAGATACACAGATTGCCAACAAACACATGAAAGGATGCTCAACATCACTAATCATTAGAGAAATGCAAATCAAAAATACAATGAGGTATCACCTCACACCAGTCAGAATGGCCATCATCAAAAAATCTACAAACAATAAATGCTGGAGAGAGTGTGGAGAAAAGGGAACCCTCTTGCACTGTTAGTGGGAATGTATATTGATACAGCCACTATGGAGAACAGTATAGAGGTTCCTTAAAAACTAAGAATAGAACTACCGTATGACCCAGCAATCCCACTTCTGGGCATATACCCTGAGAAAACCATAATTCAAAAAGAGTCATGTACCAAAATGTTCATTGCAGTGCTATTTACAATAGCCAGAACATAGAAGCAACCTAAGTATCCGTCGACAGATGAATGGATAAAGAAGTTATGGCACATATATACAATGGAATATTACTCAGCCATAAAAGGAAACAAAACTGAGTTATTTGTCGTGATGTGGTTGGACCTAGAGTCTGTCATACAGAGTGAAGTAAGTCAGAAAGAGAAAAACAAATACCATATGCTAACACATATATATGGAATGTAAAAAAAAAAAAATGGATCTGAAGAACCTAGGGACAAGACAGGAATAAAGACGCAGACGTAGAGAATGGACTTGAAGACACGGGGAGGGGGAAGGGTAAGCTGGGACAAGGTGAGAGAGTGGCATGGACTTTTATATACTATCAAATGTAAAATAGATAGCTAGTGGGAAGCAACCACATAGCACAGGGAGATCAGCTCGGTGCTTTGTGTCCACATAGAGGGGTAGGATAGGGAGACTGGGAGGGAGACGCAAGAGGGAGAAGAAATGGGGATATATGTATATGTATAGCTGTTTCAATTTGTTATACAGCAGAAACTAACACACCACTGTAAAGCAATTATACTCCAATAAAGATGTTAAAAAAAGTGTGGAATTTGAGTAGGAAAATGTAAACTGTGATTCTAAGAAATCATAGTAATATATGTCACAATTTGAAGTGCTGTGAAGAAAACCATTAATTTAAATGTGGGTGTTAAATTAATTAAACAAGAAGACCATTAGCCTAAGGTGACTCTAATGCCTTGATAGCCTACACAAGCAAACCAAAACCTAAAACAGAGCCAATGTCCTCCAATCTAAGAAAATGAAACTTAAGAACAACCAGTCACCAACACCCAACTAGGCTTTCCCAAATAAGGCAACTGCTTAAAACTGTAGCCAATCAGATAATTTCTGTAGTTTGCTTCCACATCTTCTCTGTAAGTAAATCTCCCTGCCTCCTGTGCGTGGAGTACTCCTAACCGCCTCTGGTTTAGTGCTGCCCAATTTGAATGATGCATGCTCAAATAAACTCTTGAAAAGTTTAATGTGCCTCAGTTTATCTTTTAACATGAGCTGCTTGATATTTAAAATTGAATTTTGTAGTATGAGCTATAATAATTCTAAAGTTGCCCTCTTTCTCGAAGAGAAAGTGAATTAGATTATGGATTAACACATAGACCAGTAGTCAATCATTAGGCTCCAGGAACCCAGATCTACTTTGGATTATACCAGTAATCTCTTAAGTTTAGTCAGATCATAATAAATAAATAAATGCTGCATAAATTATGAAATACTGCTCTCCATCAACAATGAATTCATGTTCTAAAATGAAGGAAAGGCATTTAGATAAGTAAATGATACAGAGTGGATAAATGTGTATGTGTGTATATTCCAAAGAAGGGAATAATCAGCTCTACTTGCTAGATCAGGGGAGATTTGCAAATGTAGACAGTGGAGTTGGGTCTGAAAAGATAAGTAGGAATGGTCAGGCAACAAGTTAGAGAAGGGTATTCTAGGCAGCAAGAATAACATGAGTCAAATAAAAGTTAGAGGACAGCAAACCCTCAAGATGAATTAAAGTTGGCCAGGTTCTGGACAGAGAGCAGTTAGCATGCTCTGCTTAAAGGCATTTACTTCCTCTGGTAGTCAGCAAGGAGCCATGAAATGGCACATGCAGAAGAATAATAAATATGGATTCCTATTTTGTAAAGATTGGTCCTGCAACAGTATGAAAGATAGAGGGATAGACGACTGAAGGAGATGGAGGAAAAAGAAAAGCTCTAATGGAAAACTGTAGTACTTTAGGTGAGAAGAGGGTATGGCTATGAATGGGGGAAAGAAGATTGGATTCAAAAGTTGTTAAGAAGTTAATACTCATGTGGCCTAATGGCCAATTTGATCACTGTCAGAGTAGACTAGGTTGACTCTTAGACTCAATCAAACTTTACTGTATCCATACAGGAACATCTCTATTATCCCAAGAAAAGATCGTACAGAAGAACTCAGGAGTTATAAGAAAACAGTGCGGCTACCCTATCCATCTTTTTCACTTACTAGTGTAACACTTTCTCATTTCTACTGCTCTCTTCACCTGCGCTTTAATGAACCTTTCTCTTCAGACCAGCTTTTTTTCCTGCTTGATAATTAGAGAACATTACCCACACGTGATCATCTCACCCACTGCTAATACCACATTCTGTCTGTCTCAACTTTAGTCCCCAGAAGAGAGATAAGACTGGTCCAGCTATACTCAGGGGATGGGGTAATACGCCTGCTACTTACTCAGCAAACAGCCATGGGAGCCAGACTCTAAGAAGAGATATTCTGGGTCTTCTGAGAAGTGGGTCTAGATACAGGAAAGAACATATTGAAGTCTCTAGTCCTCCAATATATGGATGTAGAAAGAAAGCCAGTTTGGGTGGGAATAATTAATTCGGTTTTTACATATGAGAATAAGACGGTTGAAAGAAATTCTCAGGAGGTATTTGGATACAATTTGAAAGGCATTAACTTATAGGTGACCGTTAAAATCATGGGATTAATTGAGAATACATGAATGAGAACATCTGACTAAAGATGGACCCCAGTAGTATAGGAATAGCCAAGGAATTGATGAAAATAGAGATAGGAAGAAGTTGAAAAGGAATATATGTTAATAGCGAGTTGGAGAGAATGCTATCAGGAAAAGTAAGGACACAAGAATTTCAGGAAATAGATTGGAGAACAGTAGCAAATGTTGCAGAGAGACTAATAACAGAGAGTGAAGTCAGAGGAGATTTATGGTGCATCACTGGTGATGTCAGCAAGAATATTTTCAGTGAAGTGATAGAGCAGAGCAGCCTCTTCTTTCAGTGGGTCAAGGAGAAAATGGTAAATAAGAAATCTAAGACAGGATTTTGGATCATTCATTCACATGAGAAGAGTTAAGCGCAGATGGAGGGGGTTGAAGTCAGATTCCGTTAAGAAATAAAAATTAAAATACAAGGAAAAGAGTTAAAAATGCTAGAGCAAGATACCCAAGATACCCAAGATATCCATGAGGGATTAGCCCCATGTAGAAGAAACTTCTTTCTAGGACCATGACGGAAGCTGGTTCATATTGCCTTGTCTAAGTTCTTCTATAAATATTTACCTTAATTGTTGCATGACTTTTCTTACTGATATTTTTAATTAAATTGAGGATGATGGTATAGAGTAAAAATACTGAAATATCTGTCGTTTGAGACGCAAATGTTCTATGATAGATGTATTATAAAAAGCTATAAAATAAATATCTGTAAACAAACTAGTAGCCAACTGATATTTTATATTATTTATTTTTTTTTAACATCTTTATTGGAATATAATTGCTTTACAATGGTGTGTTAGTTTCTGCTGTATAACAAAATGAATCAGCTCTACATATACATACGTCCCCATATCTCTTCCCTCTTGCGTCTCCCTCCCAGCCTCCCTATCCCACCCCTCTAGGTGGTCACAAAGCACTGTGCTATGTGGCTGCTTCCCACAGCTATCTATTTTACATTTGGTAGTGTATATATGTCCATGCCACTCTCACTTTGTCCCAGCTTACCCTTCCCCCTCCCCGTGTCCTCAAGTCCATTCTCTACGTCTGCATCTTTATTCCAGTCCTGTCCCTAGGTTTTTCAGAACATTTTTTTTTGATTCCATATATATGTGTTAGCATACGGTATTTGTTTTTCCTCTTTCTGACTTACTTTACTCTGTATGACAGACTCTAGGTCCATCCACATCACTACAAATAACTCAATTTTGTTTCTTTTCATGGCTGAGTAATATTCCATTGTATATATGTGCCACATCTTCTTTATCCATTCATCTGTTGATGGACACTTAGCTTCCATGTCCTGGCTGTTGTAAATAGAGCTGCAATGAACATTGTGGTTCATGACTCTTTTTGAATTATGGTTTTCTCAGGGTATATGCCCAGTAGTGGGATTGCTGGGTCATATGGTAGTTCTATTTTTAGTTTTTTAAGGACCTTCCATACTGTTCTCCATAGTGGCTGTATCAATTTACATTCCCACCAACAGTGCAAGAGGGTTCCCTTTTCTCCTCACCCTCTCCAGCATTTAGATATTTTAAAAAACTAAATAAATGACCAAAGACAACATAAAATTTTACTTAAACAAAAAAATCAGAAAAACAAAAACTGTTCAAAGACACGTTAGTTTTTCTGTCACCAGCTATCACAACTTTTACGAGAATTCAGATAGGTAAAAGTTTTTCTTCTAAAAGCACACAGAAAAATGTTGATTTTTCCAAAACAATACTTTATGAAGAAACTTAAAATTATAGGATAATAATCTCAAAACTATTTTTATTATATTTCTAAAAGCAAAGGTGCTATGGTTTATTAAATAGATAACAGCTCAATTCACTTTTCAAAGATCTGAGTAATTTGTCCGTGTCACTGTGGTTAGCCTTGACAAAGTCAGTATTTAGAAGACTTTCACTTTTAGAGCAGTACTTCTCATAGTGTGGTCCCTGGACCAGCATCTTGTTAGAAATGCAAATTCTAGTCCCAGATCTACTGAAACAGAAACTCTGGGCTGGGTCCCAGGAATCTTTTAACAAGTCTTCTGGGTGATTCTGTGCTCCTTGTCTTTTGAGAACCACTGTTTAAGGTGGTTATTTATCTATAATAACTATTATAGATGCAAAACAGATATTCCAATTTTATGTTAATTTTATTTAAATATTAAACAGTTTTTATTAATTCTGTTTAAATTACAAAACACGTTTTATTTAAATACTAAAGTCCATCTATTACTTCACTGCATATTTGAATTAAAAAACACAAGAAAATCACTTTAATAAACCTGTATTTTATTTAATTTTATTTTATTTGAGTTCTCTCTTTTCTCCATTCTAATTGTACTTGTGCCTTTAGCTTACATTAGTTGTTGATGTTTAGCAAAAATGCTTGAAGTATGCAAAAAATTCTAATACTCTGTGTATATTCACAAATATATATTTGCATCAAAAATAAAGTTGTAGGGCTTCCCTGGTGGCGCAGTGGTTGAGAGTCCGGCTGCCAATGCAGGGGACGTGGGTTCGTGCCCCAGTCCGAGAAGATCCCACGTGCCGCGGAGCGGCTGGGCCCGTGAGCCATGGCCGCTAGGACTGCACGTCCGGAGCATGTGCTCCGCAACGGGAGAGGCCACAACAGTGAGAGGCCCTCATACGGCAAAAAAAAAGTTGTAGCTTTAACAACTATATTAAATTAGTTATTGCATTAATTTTAAATTTTTCTTACTTTCTCTTGAGAACTAATTTCACAAGACTGCAGAATCTATGGAATCAATTATGTATGGCAACGTTTAATTTCATGGAAGATGAAAAATCATGGACTTTTCAGATTAAAATTCATGTATTAGATAATGGTTCTCATTTACCAAATGTAGTTCTGTAACAATTTAGACGATATGAGTATAAAAGCAAAAACAGATGTTCTAGAGAAGGAGATATGTCCATGGAAGAAGGGTCAGAGAGATGCAACATTGATAGCTTTGAAGATGGAAAAGGACCACAAGCCAAGGAATGCAATCTCTAGAAGCTGGAAAACAACTGGTGGCCTTATAAGAGGAAGAAACCACAGAGGTGTCTCTCAGCCATGTGAGGACATAGTGAGAAGGTAGCTATCTGCAATCCAGGAAGAGTCCTCACCAGAACCTGACCATGCTGGCACCCTGATCAGATTTCCAACTTCTTTAAAAAAAAAAAAAAGTTCTATATTCTGTACTTGCATCACAGACCCAGATAATTGACAGTCCGAGAAATTTCAGGAATTTGGGAAATGTTTCACAGAGCGCACAGCAAAAAAAGGAAATCTTGATGCTGAAAAATACTTTATAGGTTTGGAATTACTGCTGGCTAAAGTGTGCTGGTAAATGTTTAACAACCAAGGAGGATTTGGGGAAAGGAGGAGAAAAGGTCTGATACACAATCTTTATCAATCTTTGGTTTAAATAATTCAAGCTTGATTTCAAGCTACCATATGAGATCAGTGACCTAGCCAATGAACTGGTGACAGCATACAACTGGCTACAGGGTTCTAAAAGTGTCCTCACATGACTCCATTGTTAAATATTCAATTGCTGTAACCAGTATATTTTCTGCCAAATGGTCTCAAGAAATCTGGGTGGTGGTGTCTTTAGGAGTGGGAGAGTGATTTTCCCCAAATGGAATCATGTCTTTGATGTTGATTTTTTTTAAAAAATCTGTTTTACATTTAATAGGCTGTTGAATACCTACTTTATAAAATGAAAAGTACCTGCAATTCTCTTTTATTCTATTCATTATTATGAGTTTTTTATGTGGTGAGCTTTTTTTTTTCTGGCTCTCATAAAATTTGTGTTTGCTTCATACTGCTAAATATAGGAGAATTCTACAGTATATAGGGCCTGATAAAACTTTGAAAGTTGAACATTTTAATTCATATATTATATAAAATAATTTACATATATTAATTTTATATATGTAGATGCAATTTTTTATGAATTTCAGAAAGAAAATCCTTTTACCTGTGTTGTCTTAAGTAAGTAATTTTTAGGATTTTTAATTGAATTATCTATGTAATCATTATTAAGGATACCTGAAGTAAGTTACTTAGTAATTACTTCAGCTACTTTGCAAGACTGAAAATGTTGAATAAATATTTGTTTAAGTATTGAGTCAAACTAATTTGAAGAGAAAACCTGAATATTGTTATTAAGTTATCAAAATGTAAGAAACCTTTAAAAAAGACTTTTCAAGTACAAACATCACTTTTAAGCATATAAGAAGATAAAATTATATTTTCCTAGAACATGTTAAAAGGACATAAGATATCCATGATATTTATTAATCTTTATGAGATAACTTTTAAATATCATGGTCACTGAGATATTTTCAGTGTCCTGTAAGGATTTTATTTTCTCAAAGATCATGTAGAAATAATGAATACTTTTGGAACAGTTATATCAATGATAAGGTTTCTCTTCTTTGAAAGAGTTAAGAAAATAGAATTAACAAAATAAAACACAGATGTCATTAATATTATTTATCAAAAGAAGAATTCCAGTCTATATTCTTCAGTCTGTAAGATGGGGGAGCCAATTCTGCCAGTTCTGTTCCTCTAAGGGTTTTCCTTTGATTAAAACCATTTGTAGTAAATGATGACCCAAGCCTTTGTAAATGATGTGGTTATGGGGTTATGGTGTAATGAAATTGTATCTTCAAAGGGGTTTCAATTGCTAGACTTATAAAATAGTAGCCTACTAGTAATGCATTTAAAGTGAGGCATCAAGTCTTTCTATAACACCAATATGCATTGGTTAATATCCCAGTTTTGGACTAACACTTATTAGGCTTTACATGGAAGAGACTGTTTATCATCAAAAGTAAGTGCTCTGCTGTTCTTTTGTTATGCTTCCCCTTAAAACACTGATAGACCTGGCAAGTCTCTTAATCCCCTTAAGGGTAAGAAGGAAGAAGAGGAATGCATTACAAACTTAACCTTGAGTGAATCCAGGTCAGGAAAACAGAAGTAGAATGTCTTAAAAATCTTAATTGTACAATATGAATGTTGAGAGGAAGAAAAATATTAACACTAATAACCTAAAGTCTTGCTAAATTAAGTTGAAAACCTAGGCATGAGCGACCAATAATATCTCACACTTACATAACGGAATTTTTTGTTACAGAAAGAATTTTCATGTTACTTTATGGCCTTAACATTAGCTCATGTTGTACACATGAGAAAATGGAGGCAAAGGAAAACTCTTTGCAGTATGCAGTTACTTTTCTGCCTTATCTTGGTTCTAGTAGAAACCCCTTGAAGTAAGACAAGTGTATATTAGCAGCCCTGTTCTGTAGGTTAAAAAACTGAGGTGCAGAAGAATTATTATTTTCTTAAAGTTACCCAGTTAATTATCAGCAATCATGGTGCTCTATGAATATTGATTCTTTTATCTTTATTCAAAAATATGGGGAATATATAATACCTGCCTATCTAACTTAAGATTCTTAAAGATAATGTGTATGAAATTAACTTCTAGTTATGAAATGTGATTAAAAATTGTTAGCTCTTGGTTTCTCATTGCCACGATAAGTAGCTGATCATCATGTATATTTTATGTATAATTTATTTAAGTTTTAAAATCTTTCACTGCAACTCTGAGTATAGGTATACCTTGTTTTATTGTGCTTTGCTTTATTGCTCTGCACAGATATTTTGTTTTTTACGGATTGAAGGTTTGCGGTAACCCGGCATCAATCAAGTCTATTGGTGCCATTTTTCCAACAGCATTTAATCAGTCCATGTCTCTGTGTTACATACTGGTAAATCTTGCGAAATTGCAAAATTTTTCATTATTATTATATTTGTCATGGTGATCAGTGATCTTTGATATTACTACTGCAATTGCTTTGATGTCACAAACTGCACCCATATAAGATGGAGAACTTTATAAATGCTGTGTGTGTTCCGACTGTTCCACTCACAGGCTGTTCCCCAGTCTCTCTCCTTCTCCTTGAACCTCCCTTTCCCCTGAGACACAACAATACTGAAATCAGGAGAATTAATAACCCTACTATAGCCTCTAAGTGTTCAAGTGAAAGGAAGAGTCACACATCTTTCCATTTAAATCAAAAGCTAGAAACAGGAACTCCCTGAAAGTCCAGTGGTTAAGACTCCATGCTCTCACTCCTGAGGGCCCAGGTTCAATCCCTGGTCAGGGAACCAATCCCAAGATCCCATGAGCCATGCAGTGTGGCCAAAAAAATAAAATTTCATAGAATAAATGCAACCCCTTTAATAAAAAAAAAGTTAGAAATGATTAAGCTTAGTGAAGAAGGCTTGTGGAAAGCCAGGACAGGTGGAAAGCTGGGACTCATGTACCCAGCAGTTAGCCAAGTTGTGAATGCAAAGGAAAGTTTCTTAAAGAAAATTGAAAGTACTAATCCAGTGAACCCATGGATGATAAGAAAATGAAAGTGTTATTGCTGATATGGAGAAAGCTTTAGTGTTCTGGATAGAAGATCAAACCAGCCGCAACACTCCCTTAAGCCAAAGCCTAATCCAGAGCAAGACCCTAACTCTCTTCAATTTTATGAAGGCTGGGAGAGGGGAGGAAGTTTCAGAAGAAAAGTTTGAAGCTAGCAGAGCTTGGTTCAAGAGGTTAAGGAAAGAAGCTGTCTCCACAACATCAAAGTGTCAGGTGAAGCAACAAGTGCTGATGTAGAAGCTGCATCAAGTTGTCCAGAAGATCTAGCTAAGATAGTTAATGAAGGCAGCTACACTAAACAACGGGTTTCAACTTAGACAACAGAACCTTGTATTGCAAGAAGATGCCATCTAGGAATTTCATAGCTAGAGAAGAGAAATCAATGCCTGACTTCAAAGCTTCAGAGGAACTGGCTGACTTTCTTATTAGGGGCTAATGCAGCTGGTGACTTTAAAGAAGCTAATCATCCTTTAGTATTTTGAAAATCCTAGGGCCGTTTAGAATTCTTCTAAATCTACTCTGCCTGTGCCCTACCAGTGGAATGACACAGCCTGGATGACAGCACACCTGTTTAGAATGTGGTTTACTGAATATTTTAAGCTTGCTGTTGAGACTGCTCAGAAAAGATTTCTTTCAAACTATTACTGCTCACTGAGAGTGCACCTCGTCACCCAAGAGCTCTGATGGACAGGTACAACTAGATTACTGTTGTTTTCATGCCTGCAAACACAGCATCCATTCTACAGGCCATGGATCAAGGAGTAATTTCAACTTTCAAGTCATTCTTTAAGAAATACATTTTGGAAGGCTATAACTGCCATAGACAGTAATTAGTTTGATGAATATTGGCAAAAGCAATTGAAAACCTTCTGGAAAGTATTCACCATTCTAGACACCGTTAAGAACATTCAGGATTCATGGGAAGAGGTCAAAATATCAACATTCACGGGAGTCTGGATGAAGTTGATTCCAACCTTTATGGATGACTTGGAGAGGTTCAAGACTTCAGTGGAGGAAGTAACTGCAGATGCGGTAGATACAGCAAGAGAACTAAAATTAGAAGTGGAGCCTGAAGATGTGACTGAATTGCTACAATCTCATGATAAAACTTTACAGGGATATTTTATACAACATGGGAAATAGAGCCAATATTCTGCAGTGGAGTATTTGGTAAATGGAGTATATCCTTTAAAAATTGTATAAAAATAAAAATAATTTTAAAAACTTTAATGGATGAGGAGCTGCTCCTTATGAGTGAGCAAAGAATGTGGTTTCTTGAGATGGAATCTACTCCTGGTGAAGATGCTGTGAAGATTGTTGAAATGACAACACAGGATTTAGAATATTACATAAACTTAGTTGATAAAGCAGTGGCAGGTTTTGAGAGGATTGATTCCAATTCTGAAAGAATTTCTACTATAGGTAAAATGTTATCACACAGCATTGCATGCCCAGAGAAATTGTTTGTGAAAGACAGAGTCAATCATTGTGGTAAACTGCATTGCTGTCTTACTTTAAGAAACTGCCACAGCTGCCCCAGGCTTCAGCAACTAACACCCTGGTCAGTCAGCAACATCAATATCAAGGCAAGACACCCACCAGCATAAAGATTATGACTAGCTGAAAGCTCAGATGATGGTTAGCATTTCTTAGTAATAAAGTATTTTATTAATTAATTAATTTATTTATTTTTTTGGCTGCATTGGGTCTTCGTTGCTGCGCACAGGCTTTTTCTAGTTGCGGCGAGTGGGGGCTGCTCTTCCTTACGGTGCACAGGCTTCTCACTGTGGTGTCTTCTCTTGTTGCAGAGCACGGGCTCTAGGCATGCGGACTTCAGTAGTTGTGGCACACGGACTCAGTAGTTGTGGCGCATGGGCTTAGTTGCTCCGCGGCATGTGGGATCTTCCAGGACCAGGGATCGAACCCATGTCCCCTGCATTGGCAGGCGGATTCTTAAACACTGCACCAGCAGGAAAGTCCCCAAAGTATTTCAAAATTAAGGTGTCTACATTGGTTTTTTAGATATAGTGCTATTGCACCTTAATAGACTGCAGTATAGTGTAAACATAACTTTCATATGCATTGAAAACCAAAAAATTCATGTGACTTGCTTTATTGTGATAGATACTTTATTGTGGTGGTCTGGAACTGAACCCACAATATCTCTGAGGTATGCCTGTACACAGAAGAAAATAAAACTTCCAGTGGAAGGTGCTTTCAAGGTAGGGTCACTGTTTTTTCTAACAGAAATGGTTAATGAGTATCTTCTCAGAATGGTGCATGGTGAAAAAAATGATAATAGTTATTCATTTCAGAATCTCAAGCTTTTAATTTAAAATTACATTTATCCAACTCTATTTGAAAAGGAATAACTGCTTCTTCATTGTTAACCGTGACTAAAATTTCACTACCAATTAATGCAAAGAAAGCTACTGGAAATAATTTTAGTAATAAAAACACCTGAATACTCATCATGAAATATATGGGCTGATTTTAGGAGTATAACTAAATAGATAATTCAAGCTTACATGTAGGGCCACCACTTCTCACAATGTGTGAATGTGTATGTGTGTGTGTATGTATATGTATATACTCAGACTATAGAGTAATATAATTTTCCATAAAACATACATTAACTAATCCTTACAATAATTCCCCTAGATGATCTGACCCATCAATAAAATGTTAGACATATTTAGAGACTTGGATTGTTTTACTTTGTGTGTGTGTGTGAGAGAGAGAGAGAGAGAGAGAGAACTGGTGTCAATTTTAAAAGCCCAAGATACACAGTATAGGATAGTGGTATAATCACGAGTTTAGAAATCAGACCTGAAGTTTTATTTACTATGTCTGCCACATCTCAACTGTATAACTTTGGGCAAGCTGTTTAACTTTTCTGAGTTTCTTAATCTGTAAAATTTAGGTGACAATAGTCACTGCACACAGTAGGTAGAAAGATGAAATGAAGTAACATCTGTGGAACACATAGAGGAGCACCTGGCATAAAATATGTGCATAACATAAAAGTACATTAAAACATTTTTTTTTAATGTTAAGACATTTAACATTTTTAGGGCTTCCCTGGTGGTGCAGTGGTTAAGAACCTGCCTGCCAATGCAGGGGACCTGGGTTCGAGCCTGGTCTGGGAAGATCCTACATGCCGCTGAGCAACTAAGCCCGTGTGCCACAACTACTGACCCTGCGCTCTAGAGCCCATGAGCCACAACTCCTGAAGCTTCTCTGCAACAAGAGAAACCACCGCAATGAGAAGAACATGCACCGTAATGAAGAGTAGCCCCCACTCACCACAACTAGAGAAAGCCCACACACAGCAACAAAGACCCAATGCAGCCAAAAATAAATTAATTAATTAATTAAAAAAATAAACTATTATTTTAAAAAAATTTTAGTGTTAAGCTCAAATGTATATGGTTTTGCTTTTTGTTGTTGTTTTCATTCAAAGACTTTAGAAAAATTATAAATTTATTCTAAACCCATAAATTAATGCTTTAGTCAGAAAGGTCTCTGACCCAACCACAAATATTAATTTAGTGTATATCTGACGGAACCATAATTTTCATTCTTTAATAAAAAATATGAAAGTGAATGCTACTACTAGTATTTTCTTGAGGTCTTTAAAAACATTACTTTTTTTTGTTTGTTTAAGACTAGATTACCTTGCATTTTGTTGAATCAGCAAGAAAATACTTTAAAAAATTCAGATATAAATATCTGGCATCCATTTTAGATAAACCAGCCTCAAAAATATGTTTGACAAATGTCTACCTCCAAATCTTGCCCCAACTTGCTACTTTATGGTGAATAGAGCTTTAATCATTGGAGGATCTCTGACATCTTTACTTTTATTTATAACTCCACATATGTGTCTATATTTTGTGCAGTAGGAAAGACATTAGCTATTTTTGATCCTAAATGAAATTCTCCTGTCGATAACTTTTCCATAGTTAACAATGGATAGAGGTTAAAATTGCAGGTTGTACTATAACGTTACTGAAAGTCAAATCCTGGGACAGGTTATTTAACCTCTTTCTACCTCAGAATCCTCTGCAATAATAATAGTATCTACTTAACAGGCTGTTATGATTATTGAATGAAGTGACACATACCAAGAGCCTAGAATAGTGCTTGGTAAATAGTAAGTGTTCAATTAACAGTAGCTATTATTTTTGTGTAAGAAAATAACACATAAGAAATCACTTGGGTGCAGAGATTTCAAGAGCAAGTTTTGAAGTTAAGGTTAGTCAGCAATCACTGAGGGTATGAGCGTATCTATGTTAGATTTTCACATCATTAAAATTAATTATGTAAATTTCCTATTTTTTTTTTTTAACTCAAAGTGCTTTCATCTAAAATGGGCTTCTCTCCCTTTCTATTGTATAGGTAAGGCGATTGATAGGTGGATAAGGTTATATCATGGCTCTCTGGAGATAATATAGTTTTGCTCAGAGGCAGAATTGAAATGAGGATATATCATTTCTGGGATCAGATCATTATGCACAACCTCTTAAAAGTTGAAAAATATCGGAAAAATATCTGTCACATGCATTATTAATTCCTTAACATGCTAAGGCTAAAATGAGACTTTACAGAGTAAGGCAAGAAAAGATACAGAAGAAAACTTTTCCAAAAGGAAGAAGTAAATTAAAGTTTTTCCCATAAGCCATTAAATCTACCTGAAAATAGATAAATGGAGAAAAAAACCCACACACCAAGAAAACAGAGGTTTGAAGGGAAGAGCAATTAGCCCAAAGCCACAAGAAAAAAGTATTTTTGTTTGTTTGTTTTCAAAGCAATCAAATCAGGTTCTGAAATAGCTTTTCCATTTTCTCCTTCTTAGTGAAAACAAACATCACAGAAATCCCCATGTGAAAGGAACACTGAGCAAATTTGCATGTGCCCACAAACCAAAAGCATTTGAATGGGGCACGCAACTTATTTTAAATGTTATCAACTTTTGCTTATTAAAACACTTTATAACCCTTTGTGGTTAAAGAATTCTTTAAACTGTTTTCAGATTAATAAAAATCTTTCAGAGAAAGGATAATTATTAGCATGTATATTACTGGTAGCTCCTTATACCATGTGAGTATGCAAAGAATTATGACTGGATTTGATTTTAACTTTCAAATTGATTATGAAATTATAATCAATTATTTAAAAATATTTCATATGTTTAACAGAAATGAACATGTCGTGAATCCATATATATTTTAATTATATATAACAAAAAATATCAGGTTACTTGTGTACAAGTATAGATTCTACAATATACAGAAAAATTAGTTTAAAATTCCCCACCATATATTTCAAATCTAAATTTGAGACCAAAAAAGGTTTACAATATCATGTTAAATGAAGATACATATGTGTGTACAAATATATGTGAACTTTCTTTTTTAAGATTAGAAAAGTAAACACCAAAATAGTAATTATTTAAGAGTATTGTTAATTATGGTGGATTTTTAAACTAATTTTTACTGATCTGATGGTTTAAATTGTCTCATTTTTATATTTTATATTTTAATGCTCTAGTTGTTTCTTTTACTATTTGCTTTTGAGTTATATTCTTAATGGTTACCCTGGTGATTACAATTTACATCTTAATTGAAAATAATTTAAATCATATTAATATTGAGTCAATTTCAAAGATATAAAAAATTGCTCCAATGTAGTTCCATCTCTCCTCCCTCTTTGTACAATTATTGTCACACAAATTACATCTTCATGCATTATAAGCCCATCAACACAGTTTTTAAAACATTGCTTTAAGCAACTGTATTTTAAATCAGATAGCAGAATAAAAGAGTTGCAAACAAAAACTACATTTATAGTGTCTCTTATGTTTTTCTGTATAGTCCCTTTACCATTGCATTTAATTTTTTGTGTGCGCATTCAAATTAATATCTAGTTTACTTTCATTACAGCCTGAAGAACTCCCTTCCAGGGCATGTCTGCTAGCAATAAACTCTCAGTTTTTATCTTGGAATGTTTAAATTTCTCCCTAATTTTTGAAGAATAGTTGTGCAGAATATAGAATTTTTGAACTGACAGTCTTATCTTTCAGCACTTTTAGTACATCATCCCACTGGCTTCTAGCCTCTTTGATTTCTGAGAAGTCAGCTGTCAATATTATTGAAAATCCTTTGTATGTGATGAGTCACTTTTTTTCCTGCTACTTTCCAAGTTCTCTCTTTGTACTTGTCCTTCAAAGATTTGATTATGATATATTTACACATAGATTTCTTTGAATTTATCTTACTTGGAGTTCACTAATCTTCTTAGATGCACAGATTAATGTTTTCCATTAAATTTGGGCCATTTTCAGCCAGTATTTTTTCAAATATTCCTTCTGTCTCTCTTCTTCAGGATCTTTCATTAAATGTATATTGGTATGCTTGATGCTGTCCCATAGGTCTCTGAAGCTCTGTTCATTTTTTTCATTCTTTTTCTTTCTAGTCCCTTAAAATAGATAATCTCAATTGACCTATTTTCAAATACACTGATGCTGCCTGCTCAAATCTGCTATTGTTATTCTCTAGTGAATTTTTTATTTCAGTTATTATAGTTTCAACTCCAGAATTCTATTTGATTCTTTTTTATAATCCTTTTATTGATATCTTCTATTTGGTAAGAAATCTTTCTCATACTTTCCTTTCGTTCTTCATACATGATTTCCTTTAGTTCCTGGAAAATGTTTAAAATAGCTGATTTAAATTCTGTTTAGTAAGTTCGACATCTGGGATTCCTCAGAGGCATTATCTATTGACTGCTTTTATTCCTGTATATGGTTCATACTTTCCTCTTTGCATGGATCATATTTTTTGCTAAAAGTGGACACTTTAAATAATAAAACATTCCAGATCTGGAAATCAGAATGTTCCCCTTTCCTGGGGTTTGTTATTTTTGCTGTGTTTGTTTGGTTACTTTCCTGAGCATATACTGTAGAGTATGTATTCTTTGTCATATATGCTACTGATGTCTCTGCTTGTTTCAGTTAGTGGTCAACTAATGATTGAACAGAGATTTCCTTCAGTGCTTTGAACCAGTGAATCTCCTAGATATTGCTGAGGGGTGCTGTGTTTATACTGGGACATACCATAAATACTCTGTCAAACAGTCCATCAGTCTCTCTTAGTATTCACTTTTTGCTTGTGTAGATCCTTAAGGTCAACTAGAGATCAGAGATTAGAACATTCTCAACTCTTTCCTTAGCATGAGCACGATCTTGCACATAGATACAGCTTTCTAGATTCCCAGGAATGTGTTGGAGTTTTTAAATGACATATCATTCCCCAGTTTTCCCTTTTACTTTTTTTGATCAGCCTCTTATTGGCCCCAACTTGAAATGCTACCTAGGCAGCTATGATGACTACAGTTGACCCTTGAACAACATGGGTTTGAACTGCCATGTCCACTTATATGTGAATTTTTTTCAATAAATACATACAGTACTACATGACCTGAGGTTGTTTGAATCTACGGATGTGGAACCACCAATACTAAGAGACTTGAGCATCTGCAAATTTTGGTATCCATGGTGGGTCCTGGAATTAATCGCCTGCAAATACAAAGAGACGTCTGTAATTGTTTTTGACAAATGTTCAGAGGATGGCTGTTTCACAGAGGCGGGCCTAAATCACATCAAACAAGACATCCCTTGTGAACGGAGCTTCTTAGTAGCTGCCAGACAGGTCAAATAGTGACAATTCTCTGGAGGTTTGGGGGCATTCCAATCCTGTTTTGTGTCATCCAGTAGCTTCCAAGTGGCTGGTTTTCACAGCAGTTATAACTGCCACGCTGTTAGTTTTCAAGGCTACTGCAGAGCTGGAGAGGCAAGGAATGAGATTAAGGCAGTAAACATACCTTGCTGCTTGTATTGAGATTCAGCCATTTTTTTTGAATAAACACACTTTAGATTGTTGCAGGTCTTTAGCTGATTTCCAAAGTTCTGAAAATGTTGATTTCAAAATTTGTTGATTTTGAAATTTTTTCCAGATTTTTCCATTCCTCCAGTCACATGCAGGAATGGATTTTTGAAGGTCTATATTCTGCCATTTCAGCATTGGCCCTCTTAGGAACCAGAATTGTAACCTGGATTTCCTGAATCTAAATCCACGCATTGTCTGAAAATACCATTTTTCTCCACTACATGGTGTTTATTTGGATAACTTCCTCCCCCCAAACAATGTCATGACAACTGCCTACCCACCTGTCTAAGTATGTCTCTGAAAAAATAATCTTTTCTTGGATTCCATATTGAGATGCCCACACTATAGCAGCCATTCTGGACATGAGAATTACAATTCATACTTAAGCGATGTAATTTTCACTTTTTATTTCTTCTTTACCATCACATTCCAAGGATGCCTGATTCTGCATACTCTGTCCTCTCCCTTATTCTGAAACTGGGGTCTCATACAGAGTCCCCAAGACTTGTTGATAAAGGAGTAAACTATTGGTGGATGGGCCACAGAATGTTCGACATGACATGCTTGCACAGGCCAGAAGGGCACTTGTGTCTCACTGAGGTGTGGCCCTGGAAAAGCATTCAGGAGAGAAATCCTCCCAGTGGGCAGGACATCCAGTAGTACACCTTGTTGTCTACTTTGTTGAAAAGCAAAGATGGCTTGAAGTTAGCACCCACATTGCTTTGTGAGGATGATTAGGTGGTGTAGGACTTAGAACTAACATTAGTGAGAAGGAGGTTCGTGGAAGTTACAAGTAGATGGATCGCTCACAATGGGCATAGGCCAAGAACCTGATACTATTTGACCATATAAATACTCACACATAAGGTCTCCAAAATAAACAGGGAAAATTGCCTACTCAGTGCTTTCTCTGTAGGGTCATACAAATGACCGCGCTAAAGATAGAGGCTATTCATGCTACTAAAACTTTCACCTTGACAAAGCTAACTTGGCTACTGCCCCAGTTAAGTCTTACCTTTCTACGAGGAACAATCAATACTGGGCCCCAGTGGGGAATGTTACCTTGAAGGGACCTGCATGGCACAGGAAGTTTTATTACATGGACCCATTCCCTTGAGTTGGCCTTTTGTTCTCACATGTAAATAGATGTATCCTGGATTAGAATTTATTTCTCTTCATCACGTCTCTGCCAGAATCATCCTCTGAGGAATTTCTAACTGACTTGTACAACACCATGTTACGTCACAAACTATCACTTTTTAAAATAATTTCATTTGACTGTAAAAAGAAAATAAGACAGTTATGGTAATAGTTAAGAGACAGTGCCTTGTCAGTGTTGAGTTACACTCTGGCAGCCTGTGATGTATGCACTAAGCCAGTGAATGATATAAAATATTTTCTCCCCATAACTAGAGTATATGTTTGAGAACAAAGGGATAGAAATGGAGATGGTAACTCTCACTCAAATATGTGGTGATCTCTTGGCAAAAAAATTGCTTCCCATCCCTATTAGTTTGTGGTCTGCTGGTGTACAGATTTTAATGTCCATGGAAAAATGCTCCTACTGTGCTCTGCATGGCCCTGAATGAATAGGTACAATAGGGGTTTTAGGTGTTGACTGGGGTTAAAGTCTTTCCCATCAAGAGGAAATGATATGGTGCTATAAAACTGGGCCAGGAAAAGTGTGAACAGAATCTAGGGCATCCCTGAAATCCCATGTTTACATCACCATCAGTGGTAAATATTAGAAGAAGAATATAGTCAGGACTACAAAGGATTCTGATTCCTTAGGAACGAAGGTTTGAATCACCAAATCTCCATCCTAAAGCTGTGAGAACTGAAGCATTGCATAAAGAAGGGGAATTTTGAATAGCTGGTAAAAAAAAAAAAAAAAAAAAGAAAGACAACAAATAGCCATCCCAGTCTTGTATTCAGTTGCAGAAGATAAGGCACTGGACTTATCAGCTATGTATATTTGATTTTTTTTAATATTTTGGCTAGTTTCCCTGTTTCTTCTTATCTCATTTTTCCACCATTCTATTTGTGGAGGTTTTATGTATAATCTACATGGCAATATCTATAATTCTACATAAAATACAGTATATCACTCATTACTAAATTGAGAAATTTGGTAAAGTTTCTAAGATTTGTCTATTTTTGAGGAAACAGAGGGTTAATATTTTAATTTTGCTTAAAACTTTGTAGTATAAATATCAGCAAAGTGATATTGTCTAACAACTACAGTTTTATTATTTAAAAAATATATTATGCCTAAGATAAAATGGTTAGGCTGTTTTTTCAAAAAATGCTTCCAACTGTAGTGGTGTGTGTGTGTGTGTGAGAGAGAGAGAGAGAGAGAGAGAGAGAGAGAGAAATAGAGAATGGGGGACATTACTGCAGCGTTAGTCATTTTAAAAATTCACTTGCTGATATTTATTTATTTATTATTTTTATTTAACATCTTTATTGGAGTATAATTGCTTTACAATGGTGTGTTAGTTTCTGCTTTATAACAAAGTGAATCAGCTATACATATACGTATATCCCCATATCCCCTCCCTCTTGCATCTCCCTCCCACCCTCCCTATCCCACCCTTCTAGGTGGTCACAAAGCACCTAGCTGATCTCCCTGTGCTATGCAGCTGCTTCCCACTAGCTGTCTATTTTACGTTTGGTAGTGTATATATGTCAATGCCACTCTCTCACTTCGTCTCAGCTTAACCTTCCCACTCCGCATGTCCTTAAGTCCATTCTGTACGTCTGTGTCTTTATTCCTGTCCTGCCTCTAGGTTCTTCAGATACATTTTTTTTTTTTTTAGATTCCATATATATGCGTTAGCATATGGTATTTGTTTTTCTCTTTCTGATTTACTTCACTCTGTATGACAGACTCTAGATCCATCCACCTCACTACAAATAACTCAATTTTGTTTCTTTTTATGGCTGAGTAATATCCCATGTTGCTTTTCTTTTAAATAAAATGTTAAGAGATATATCAGCAAAAACTTTGAATTTTGTGACTGCTATTTATTTCACCATGAGTCCTGAGATATAGAATTTGACATGTCAATATGCACTTAGGAGATCACACTTAAAGCAATATTTCTAAATCTAATAGATTTTGAAATTTAAATAACTTAATAATTTGTGTAATAACTAGTAACTTTTGATCATTAAAAACTACATGGTTTGGCCCTTTTCAACACTAAATTAGAATCCATAGTGGTGGGGCTTGGGCATCTATCTATTTCTACAAATTCTACAGGCTCTTGTTACTACTAATCCTAATGGAAGATTTCTAATTATAATGTCTAAAAATTTGACACAAGTTCACTCAGGTTAGGAAAAGACTTCTTTTCATACAGTTCAAAATATAATTTGAGTATAGGTATGAAAAGTCTATTCACCTTCTTATATGTATGTATGTGTTTTAAAATATTTATTTATTTATTTGGCTGCGCCGGGTCTTAGTTGCAGCCTACAGGGTCTTAGTTGCCTTGTGCAGGATCTTTAGTTGCATCATGTGGGATCTAGTTCCCTGACCAGGGATCGAACCCGGGCCCCTGCATTGGGAGCATGGAGTCTTAGCCACTGGACCACCAGGGAAGTCCCTTATATGTGTTTATATAAGGGATACATAGAGAAACTCTAAGCTATATAAGGACATTAGTTGTAAGTGTGGATATTCATACAGAGCCAGTCTTCAGGATGTGTAGAAAATGCACATGTACATGTATCAGGTAGATCTTAGGAGATTGTGCACAAACTGACCCTGTGATAGTATCTGATGTTTTCACATTACTCACTCCCTTAGGCTTAGCTGAGAGTAGAGAGATTTTAAACTATGAAATCTTATTTCTGTTTCAGAAACCAAAATTCTGTTTCAGATTATACAATTATGCATCAGTAGTGAACCCAACCCAGCACGTTAAGAAGGGAAACAGGAGGAATAAAATGTAGAGCAAAGGTATTAGTGAGAAGGGCAAACTGGAGTAAGAGCCTGAATTAGGAAACCCTGGTTTAAGTAATACAAGTAGATTCCTGGAGCTGGAGAGATCAACTGATGGGGGTGGTTATCATGTACCAAGTATTACTAAGCAGAAACAAATTATTCTCAGATTGAAATGACTAGCATTCTATTGAGACTTAAACAGCAATTGAATTGAAAAACTTTTGTGTTTACATTTACTTATGCACACACATTCAAATAACATGCATCAAGAAGTTATCATTTGACTTTTGCAAGCAAAGGGGTCAACCTCATGCATGGAGATAGGCAAGTTCTACAGTGTTTTGGCAACTTCATCTTATCAAGCCGTACCATTTCTTTCTCTTCCTCTTTGAGAAATTTATGTCTCCCCTAGGATTTATATTACCTTGAAAGATTTTGTGGTAAACACCAGTGCAGTTCTGTGTCTGAAGAAACTGTGAAGGGGCTCATTTGTTCTAAGATAGTAAGGTCCCAAGCAAAACAATTACTTCTTCCGTTCTTGGATTCTGAGATTTTATTTCTTTTTTTTTGGTTGTTAAACAAAACAAAACAAAACAAAACAGTTTAGACCCTAATAACTAAAACAAGAAGCATTTTATTGCACTTATCTAAAAGGATACAATTATACATGTATTCTCTTAACAACCATCTAAATTTTTTTGGTAAGCAATCATGAATTTTCAGGTGTGTTTCTTATCTACCACTGGTACAGAATCTTCCAGACATTCAGATTTTCTGTGCTCTGGAGCACAGGATTCAGAGGTTGAATCCCTTCAGTTGAAGTAGTAGAAACCAGAAAAATTCATTTAGTAAACTAATATTTATTGAGCACAAGGTGTGTGTCAAAGATGTGGCTCAATCATGGACTCCTGTGAGCCAGTCTCAAAGGCACAGGAGGAATGTCTAGTAGGCTAGGATGGTACTTGGAGGCACGTGTCAGGAAATAGTCTTGAATTAAGATATTTCCTCATTATTTCTCAAATAAATTTTAACATATTAAAAAAAATCAAATATAATGTGCACGTGACTAAAGAAATAATATATTTATTGAGGTAAAGCAATGGAGGGGAGGATTTTTTTCTAGCCTGAAGCCAAATACCATTATTTTAATACAGCATTTATGTGACTCCTCTTCACATTATTTATTTCCCTTGGAAAATAATACTCCCTGTTTTTATGTTATCAGCCTAGTTTCTAAGCACTAAATTTATTTTAACAAAGGATTATATCATCTTATAGGATCATTTTATCATCTGAAATCTGTAGACTAACACTGAAATAATGAAGATAATACTATTTATTAAACCTATATCTTAATGGCCATAGAAACTGATATCTATTAGAGGTTTCCTGAAAGTCATGGTTTTTTTCCTTAAATATCTGTTATCTTACTAGAAAAATTTCTGTAAATAGAGCTACTTTTTGAAACCAAGGATAAAAGTATAGTACTATAAATATAATTTTAACTCAAGATTAACCTTTGTCCTTAAATGAACCAAAATTTGTTACCAAAATTTTTACATTTATCTCATTGCGATAAAGCAACATGACAATAAGTGTAATAGAAAAAAGAAGAAAGATACTCACAATTTCATTACTTTAACACAACTCAGGATTATACTCTAATCTCTGCCCCTAGCTATAATTCATTTTCAAACTGAAAGACATGTATATTTAATGACAAAATCTCCATATATATTTTAATTATTAGTTAGAAGGAAATGTTCACAGTTAGCCAGTTTAATGAATTTTATGTCACTAGTTGTTTAGTGATTTTATTTCCATTCTAAGTGAAAAGATGCAATCCCACCATTAGAAAATTATGAATACTCTGCCCGAGTGCCTTGCAAGTGCCACGTTTCATTTCTAAAATCCAGTCTGGATTCTGTGTTGACACTGCCAGGCAGCTTTAATGAAAATCATCTCCCAGGCAGCTGCAACTTCCACTTCAGTTTTAGTCACAGCAGCTCTCCTGATTAGCCCCTACAGGAGCTGCCACAAGGCTGAACCCAAATCTGCTCTTCAGAGTCACAGACATGCAGAACACAAGGCCACTGTTATCAAAATTCATAAACGCAACGTGATAACCTTTCTGTTTGGCTTAATCATTTTGTATGCTCAGAACAGCCATAGATGTTCACATAATATGCATTGTCTAAGAACTTTAAGCATAAGGCTAGTAATTTATTATGTGAGATTTTGCCCACTAATGTTATACAATGTACAAGAGCATGGAGAGTTAAAATAACACCAGAAACCATAGCCACCTAAGGTTTTTATTCTAATCTTTTATATTTAATGACACGTACTCATACTCTTGGTCTCCTGCAGGTTTTCTGTATAACTCAACAGGTGCAGGATATGCATAGTTCGTTCCAATTCTTATGTAGAAAGGGCACAGCATGGAGGTGAGGTTTTACTTAGAATAAATTTTACCATCAAAGAGTTTAATTCAACAGTCCTTATGCTGGAAGAATTTTTTATGAACGTGCAAGGTTTTATTATGATACAGTTGTAAGTTTGTGCTGTGTTTGTCCCTTCTGATTTAACTTGCTATAAGGTCTTAGATTCCGACTAGTTATTCTGGACTGAAGGAAAATTTTTCATCCTTGGGTGTGTGACCATGAACGTGGTCACATATCACGATGTGGTCACATACCTGACCATGTATTTGTGTGTGCGTGCCTGTGCACACTCAGCCCATAAAGTAAGGTGGGATCTCAAGGGAGGGACCTAATAAAACCGGGGTCAAAGGCATACAAAAAAGTGACAATCATGCGAGAGACTACATGGGTGGAACATTTTTAGGATACCAAAGGAAAACAACACAATGGCTTGGAATGGGTAGGAAAGATACATGAAAGAGGTAGCCTCTGTGTATTGAACTGAAAAGATGAGCACAAAAAGACCAAAGAAGCCTTGGCAGGAATTTATATGTCATCTCGACATGCCAGTAAATAGTTTTACACAAGTCTCAAATAACTGGAGGTCTTATAAAAGCTCTAAGTCAACTCCCCCATCCCTCCACCCTCAACACACACACATTTTGGTGAGAGATGGAGAAATCACTTGAGCTAAACTACACAGCACAGGCAATTATATGTCCGAGAAAATCCTAGCCCCTGGGCCTTCCCAGGGTGTGGAATGGGTATAAGTAAAATAGTAATAGAAGCTGATTTTTATTGAATGGTATTGCAGGGTCAGGTACTGTTTTAAGAGAAAGCAGCAAAGAATATAAATTTTAAAGTGATATGTGGTAATGAAAAACGATGGGAGGCTGAGTACCCTCCAAGGAAGAAAATGGGGAAAGTCATGTTAAGATTTGTGAGTGATAAGGCGAGTGAGGGAAGACAGAAAAGGGACAACCATGTCAGAAGAATGGGAGAAAGGGAGGGAGACGGAGAGGGAAAGGGAAAGCATGGGTGTGGTTCCTGAGTCCTCCCAGCAGAACTGAGGCTGAAATGCCCTCTGGGTGGGGCAGCACACAGAGTTTGAGCAGGAGTGGAGTTTCTGTGCAGCCCCCTGATCGACAGTGATCACAAGCAGAATTGAGGTCGCTGTATAAAATAACAATATTGTATACAATAACAACACAGGGCTCAAATCAGACACAATGTGGTTGGTAAGGAATGGAATTTGCATTGAGAAATAGAGAAGTATTTCTTGATCCAAACCATCTGCAGATGAGTAAATCACAGGAGAGGGACAACTGCCTTCTAACCTGATTTAAGCAGTATTTCGTTCATAGCTGATTAGTGTCATGGATGCTCCAGTGAGAAGGGTCTAGACTCTGGAGGGCACTGAAAAAGGAGCTCTCACAAAGCAGGTAGCAATTCAAGAGTTTTGCAAGAAGCTTTAAGAAGGTGAGATCAGTAATGTGAAACAATGTTTAGAATTATGGGAGATGAAGAAAACACTATTTATTTAGAGACTAGAAGTTTGTGATACCTACTGTATAGTTTCAACATACATATAGTTTCAACATATTAAAGGGAGTGAAAGCAAGTAGAAGGAAATGAAGGAAGAGGAAATTAATTCAGGAAGCTAAATTCCCCAATATGATCCTTGCCAGTAAAAGAAAGGAAAAATAATACTAGTGTGTTTTATAGGGAAGCAGAGGCAAGATAAAATGCCAGTGGGAAAAGAGAATTAGATGATAGTATAGTAACTCTTTTTTTTTTTTTGCCGTACGCGGGCCTCTCACTGTTGTGGCCTCTCCCATTGCTGAGCACAGGCTCCAGACGCACAGGCTTAGCGGCCATGGCTCACAGGCCCAGCCGCTCCACGGCATGTGGGATCTTCCCGGACCAGGGCACGAACCCTTGTTCCCTGCATCGGCAGGCAGACTCTCAACCACTGTGCCACTAGGGAAGCCCCAGACAGTATAGTAACTCTTGAAGTCAGATGGGTCGAACTTCAAAGGGTAAGAAAATCCTTCTGGAACAAATAGCTCGGCTTGGCAGACTTTTTGGAAGTAATGAAAAGGAGTCTGAACTAGCAAGAGGAATGTTAAATAAAAGTCCCACAAGCAATTTATTGAGCATCTAATAGCACCAAGTCCTGTTCTAGACATTGAAATTCCAAGGCAAGTCAAAATTCTTGTAGGTCCATAGATTAAGGAAAGGCTGATAGAGGAGGCATGGTTAGGTACAGAGTGAGGTGGGGGGACATGGGGGGATCTAATCCAGGCTGCAGTTGGGGAGGGAGGTCATGGCAGATTTCTGGATATAAATACTTAGATCTTCATGGAGGACTTCTCTCAAGAAGTTCAGGGATATGGGTAGTTAGCAGATAATATCTATGTAAGGGAAAATCTAGGTTTCCTTAATATAACTTTCAGTGTTCCAAGGTTACTAAGGGAATTATCTATGTTGAGGTGTAGTGGCCCTTCTAACCTTACTTTCACCCTGTAAAAAGATAAACATTTCTCTTGGAGGTCTCTCACTAATTGTAGTTTTCTCTACCATATTGACCTTAGGGCTTATGGTCCTCCCTTGATATCAAAATACCCTTCATCACATGCTCCTAGTACGCTGTAGACCGAGCTAAAATCTCTACACAGGAATTTACTAAGAAATTTATTAAAATAAAAGGAAAATAAACTCAGAGTAGCAGTCAACAAAGACAGCTGGTTTTAAAATATAGCTTTCTCATCTTCAGCTTGGGACTTTTGTCTTCATATGGCAAGGACCATCTTTTAAACACTTGCATCTAGGATAACTTTTCCTCTGCAAATCTAAGTCCAAAGCATAAGGCCCAGAGAGAGAAAGGTGACTTTCTTTTCTATATAAATTACACCATACACAAGGATTAATACCAGGACTAATACAAAAGAATATTAGAAGTGACTTCATCCCCTTTCTAAGTCCTATGTCAGATATATACACAGAGAGTAGCAAGGGGATCACCTTTCTAAAATAGTCTTTAAGCAGAGAGTGGGGATCAATACTGGGATTCAGCAACATGATTTCTAAGAAGATGGATTAAACTAGGTAGCACCACCTCAGCAATGGAGATATTGAACTATTACAAAACAAATCACAGCCAAGACTCAGTTACTGCCACTGAAGGATACCAATGAATTTGATCACAAAGAATGAGACAGGAATGCGATGCTAGAAGTGAGTTTAAAACCACAGCAGGGAGGGAATTCTGGAATGATGGAGTAAGGACCCTAAAAATCTGCATTTCAATAAACCAATGAGAACAATAGCAAAAGCTGTCAAAGTCAGCCTTTTCAGAACTCTGAAAATTAATCAAAGGCTTGCAACAATTCAAGGAGCGTTATTCAAAAAGAATAACCAAATCTTGGCAATCAGGTCCAAATGGTACAGAATAATACCCTTGAGCCAGGTTGGCAGAACAATTTTATTTAGTCCTCTGGGCCAAAACTTGGCCAGACCATTCTAGAAGTAGGTTAGTTAACATACATAAAGCATCAGCACTGGTAAGTATCACTGAATTTTTCCCTAACAGTAGACTTTATCCTAATACCTAGCACAAAGCTGGGCACACAATTACCTTTTGTAGAAAAAAAAAATGCTTATATGAATAAATGAGTGAATGATGGCCTGCTCTAGTTTTGTATGAATATTATCTGACTGACTTATTTGTAGAGAAAGTCAGCAAGATGAGTCTAACACTTGCCATTTGGGATCAGTTACTTAAAACTTCTGAACCTTAGTTTCTTCATGTATAAATTGAGATTGATAAAAACAGTACTGCCAGCTTTGTGCAGTAGCAGTATCATACACAGTAAGGTTTATCCAAGGCACAATCATTGCTAGTTGATAATAATAGTACTGCTAACAATAGATAGATAGATGGTGTTATTGTGAGGGCTAAGAGATAATGTATGTTGAATGCCCAACACAATGCCTGGCACAGAACAGATTTCAATAAATGTTTCTTAAATGAATAAATAAATGAATATATGAAAAAATAAACATACAAGATTCCTTTCTGGGGAGGGATAGCTTGAGTATAGAGCCACTTTCTTGCTGATCCACTGATGTACTGGCTTCTTTACCTTCTTAATATTCCCTTACTAGGTATAAGACTCATCCAAGGAGTGAAGGAATTCCCTTCAGGTTCTTTAAGTCAGGTTGGAAAACAGGAAGAAGAGGAATAAAAAAGAAATGAGATTGAATAAGGAAATATTCAATTTGAAAATATTCAATAAGGGGTGAAATATTGTCAGCTTTGAAAGGGGAAAGACTTTAAAACAATATAGAGGGAATTGAAATAGAAAAAATATTTTAATGTAAAATACTAACACATATAGTTCATAGGTTTTAAATATATCATAAAAACTCAAGGAAAAAAATTGTCCATATTGTTATTTAGAGGTGAATGCCTTTGTTAAAGTTTAGTAATAAAATAACAATAATGACCAAAATTTAAGCATGGGGTTCACTGTGTGCCAGTCACTGTTTAAAGGCTTTAGGCATTTTTACTTATATACGCCTCACAACACTAAGATACTGTTAGTTTTGCCTTTTGATAATTAGGGCAACTGAGGCATGAAGAGATTAAACAACTTGCCCACATGTGCTCAAACTAGGGCTAAAATTTGAACCTAAGCAGTCAAACACCAGCACTTTTTCACAAAATTCAGTCTTGACTTGGAAAATTTACATTATACTTTAAGTCATTACATAATATATCTTTTTATAGTGTTTTATGAAAATAGAGGCTATGTGGAATTATGATTGACACTGGAAAAAGAAATAGACTTAAGCTTGAGGCCCAGAAGTGAGACTTGTACTACAAAATATTTTCTACAGCTAACTATGCTTCTGCCCTCTTGTTCACGCTAATCCCAGAATCACAAGCAACTGCGGACACAATTGTGTATGTCTCTACTTTCATATTTGATGGGGTTTGGGATCTTTTCTACTTCAGCTCCAGGCATTTTTTCTCAGGAAACATCTTATGAATAGAAATATGTGATGTGTTAGGAGAGAAGGGCTGTAAGGAGATATAACTACTTCTGAATTGATCGATGTTGGCTATGTAATATGGGACTGGTAATTTAAACTTGATTTACCTTTGTTTCTTTGTCTCAAAAATTAACACACCACCGTACTGTATTATATGATTCAAGGTTGCTAAGTGACCAGACCTTAAATGTTCTAATCACAAAAAATAAATGATAATTATGTGATGTGATAGAGCTGCTACCTACCTCTGTGGTACTGATCACACTGAATATATGAATGTGTCAAGTCAACATATTGTATGCCTTAACTTACACAATGTTATATGTCAATTATATCTCAGTAAAAAAATGCATTGAAAGGAAAAAAATTAACACATCAGACTGTGCCAGTCTGATTCCTCTGAGCTGTAACAAGTCATGGCTGAGAGGAATACCCTTCATGCTCCATCCAGAGCTTTCTGCCTGTTTAGTTGCCTTAGTTCATTTACCTCTTTGTGGCTCCTGCTGTCACATACTCTTAACTGAACTGTGCTATGACTTATTCGTCAGGTCATTGTTTTCCATAGGGCTGTGTGATAAATGAAATAATTCACAGTTTCTGTTAGAAGGCCTCCCTACTCTGGCTTACAATACAGCCTTCTAACAAGATTTCTGTAAATCTCGTGACAAGAATTTCTAGAAATTTCTCTTCAAAAGTTTGCTTCTTTTTAAATTTGTTGCAAATACTTGAACTTTAAGAAATTCCATTTCCTTTACACTATATGAAACATACTGAAAATATGTATGCTGTATTTCTTATTATAAAATCTTTCCCCTGGGGTAAAGTAGATGCTAGCTATGATAATGTTTTGTTTTACTTTAGAAAAAACACAATAAGAACATAGATTTCTAATCTTACTTTTAACAAAATATATGGTTGGAAAAAGATGGACTCAATAAAATACCATAGATTAATTAACATAAGGTTCATATATTTCTATTGTTAAATAGTCCAAAATTATATCAGTTCAACATAAGGGTAGGCAGAGAAATTTGATCTGAAAAAATTTTCAAGTGGAAAAGAATTGTGACTTGAAGTTGATAATGTCTCTTTTTCAAGTGCCCATAAGTACAGCTCTAATTTTAAAATGTTTCTATACTTAAAAGACATGACGAGGGCTTCCCTGGTGGCGCAGTGGTTGAGAGTCCACTTGCCGATGCAGGGGACACGGGTTCGTGCCCCGGTCCGGGAAGATCCCACATGCCGTGGAGCGGCTGGGCCTGTGAGCCATGGCCGCTGAGCCTGCGCGTCCGGAGCCTGTGCTCCGCAAGGGGAGAGGCCGCAGCAGTGAGAGGCCCGCGTACAGAAGAAAAAAAAAAAAAAAACACATGACTAACTCACATTTTGATTTTTTAAATGTAAACTTTTATATTGAGAATGCAAATTTATGTGTTTTAATTCTTATCTTATTTTAAGATAGGACAAATTTAGTAGAGAATTCTTTCATCTTGGCAAAAAATATAGGGAATTTATCTCCCTTAGTATCTAATTCTTTTGAGGCGAAAGTTCAGTGTGAAAGAATAGTTATGTGATAAAACTATGAATAAAATCCTGAGCTTAGTCTGAAAAGAAACAGTGAAATATAACAGATTTACTGTTATTTTGCATGTTTAATCTGTTGGGAAATATTATATGAGAACTATGCTACTATAATTATTAGTTATCCAACCATTTCTTTTATACATTTTTAGTACACTCCTCTTACTGTATCAAAAACAATCATTATTTTTAGGTTCATCAAGGACAGTTGGGGAATCCAGAGATAAAATGGTAAAAGTAGAAAATTATTCTCATATAATTGTGTCCTTCTGGTCATTCTTTCATTCAATATGTAATTTTTAACCCTCTGCTTTTTCTAATCATTATAAATACCAAGTCAGCACTGCTGAACTTAAGGAGTTTTACATTCCAGTCAGGGGAAAGGAATGGATAAAAAACTAAGGGTGCTATGATAAGAGACCACAAAAGACGATGTGGTCTATTCTTTGGGAAAGGTGAGGAGCACACATAGAGGTGGTAACACTGAGCATATTTTGATAATGAACTGCCAGACTGGTGGTGGTGATGGGGTGGAGAATAAGAAGACTACTCTATGGGAAGGGCATAGTGTGACCAAAAGACATGGAGACCTGAAACACCATGGATCATTAGGAAAAGGATTGAGGGTGGGAGATATCTGTATCTGTTGGGGACTAGCGTAGGGTGGCAGTGATGGTAAAGTAGAGGTAACTGGACAAAGCTCAAATAATGGTCTCCCATCGTCAGGTACTTCGCTGTTATGAAGATATGAAAAGGTTTTAGGCAGAAAAGTAACTATTCACATTTGTATTTTAGAAGATCACTCCAACAACACTGTGAACAGTAGACTGAAAAGGTTAGCCTAGAGACAAGGGCCACCAAATTGTGTGTTTTGCGATGAATTAGTTGTAGGTGATTAGGAGGTGGTGACTACTTGGCTAGTATCCAAATTTCTGGGTGTCTGGATAGATAATGAGATGTTGAATAAAGGTGCAGTATCATTTTGGATAAAAAGTAATCTCATTGCATTTTATCATATTGAGCTTCAGGTACCTATGATTTATAAAAGTAGAGATGCCTACAATGAATAATGATTAATAATAATGATAATAACGACCTGGAAGTTGTTGATAGACTGAACCATGTTGTGCAATATGTCAGGAAGAATATATAGAATGAAAATAGGAAGGTTAACTAACCATTAAATTCATGTTTAAGAACTTACATAAATTATTTTATGTTTCTGGAGTGTTTTAATATTCTTATCTAAATAAGCACAACTGCTAATATAGGCTTGAGATTTTCAGAATGGCAAAGTATACTTGCTACATTTGTTCCTTTTACAAGTATTCCAGGCTTATGTAAGGTGACCATATGGTAAGGATTATATTTGTCAATTATTCAGAAATTGTGCTTAAAAGGCAATTGTGCTTAAAGACAGAAATTAGGACATTCAGGTTAAGCTAAATTGAATATTTATATATATATATATATATATATATATATATAAATAGTGTGTAGACATAACTTCTTAATATGAGTTTTCATTTTAAAAAATCAAATAAAACAGAATTTAAGATTGTTTTCCAGATGATCTAATTCAATGTGATACTTTCTTCTTGAAAATAAATAATACTTTAAATTTTCAAAATACTGTCTCATTCACTGTAACCAATAGACTATCACCCCATCCTCAGGAGAGAGATAGGGCATTTATTATTTCTATTTAACAGAACAGAAACTGAAATATTGAGAGGTTAACTGGTTTGTTCAAGATCACACCTTCAATAAATGACTTAAGTGTAGGAATTCTAACTCATTGCCCTTTTGAGTTTTCTAAAATATTACTCTGGCCCTCTTTGTTTTCTTGTTAAGAGATAGATTACAAATATTTATGTATTTATAATTAGACATTATTAATCACAATTATTATTATTCTAAAGTTTTGATATACTGCAGCAGCATATGTATGCAACTTGGCTGATTACATAAAATACATGAGTACATAATTAGTTAACATGAGTATTAATTTCTGTATTGGATACTTCCATTTGTCCCTCCAGTTCTGCTCTCTGCCCTCTCCACCCTACTTTCTGTCCTAGGAGACCAACCTGTATAGCTAACATCGATAGGTTCCCACCCTCTGACTTACAGTTGAGTTAGGCCAATCTGAGGCACAAGAAATAAGATTAAAAGGCAGGAGGATAGAAATATAGGGTCAGTAGTTCCCTCTTTTTCGCATCCTCTGCAATTACCTTAGGCTGGTATGTCTAGTGACAGAAGGTCACTTCTTACTCAGACTGGCCTTTTCTACTCAATGCTCAATCCCTCCCGATTCCAGCAACCTCTCCCTTCCTTCATCCACACAGGACGAGGGGTTGTAACAGCTTGAGACATATGCTCTAGTCCTTGGGGTTCCCCCACCTTTTCCCATGCTTTTGCAGCTAGTTGCTTTACCAATAAACCCTCCCCAGATGATCCTAATTTGAGTGTGCCATCTATTTGCTGTAAGTGCCAAGCATAATGTAATCTCTAAATCAAGAATGACTTTTATCATTATTAATTCCATTTTTGAAAGAAGATCTTTTCTAGAGATCATCTATTCACAAAAATAAAATACGATTCTAAAGCCTCCTTAAATAATTTGTTGGTAAAATGAGGAAGTATATAAATAAATAAAATAGGCATTTTCAATTATTTAAATGAATATTTAAATAAACTCACTTAAAATAGTCCAAATATTGTAAACTCATTTCCAAAAATAAACTTTCTAAATATTGTATGGCAATATCGTCTTCTTAGTCTATTGCCTTTCTAAGTCTTTTATATTTTCCAAGCATCATTTGGATCAGATTAGGAAAACAAATGACTGCTAGAAAATGGTCAAGTTGTGCTTGAGATTCATTTATCAACAAACAGGATCTTATAGCAAAGGCTAGGATGAACAAGCTCTTAATCTGTCAAAAACCTCTATATGATGGGCGGCTTGATCATAAGAATTGTTCAGTGACAAAGGTTTATCATAGAGAATGAACTGTTGAGTCACACAGACTTGGCCTAGAACCCTAGCTCCAATAGTTAATAACTGGATGAACTTAGGCAAGTCATTTGACGTGTTCCATTGTTTATAATAAGGTAGATAATAGGACTGACTTACCTTGCAGTGTTGTTGGGAAGATTACATAAGGATGAAATGAACGGCAGTGCAGTGTATTGGGAAGAGCATAGGCTTTGGAGTCAAAACAATTTATGTCAAATACTGGCTTTTCCACTTCCTAGTCATGTTCCCTCAGGGAACTTAGTTACTTAACTTCCCTAAGCCTCAGTTTATCTATCTGTTTAAAAATATAGGAAAAAAACTCCTGGTTTACATACCCATTTTAAGAATTAAATAAACAGAGTTATATGTAGTAGAATGGGGTTTGAACTCAGCAAGACTCCAGAATATAGGGAACCTATATATCCAAGACCATTCTTTTATGTTCCAAGAAGGCAGACTCTCACATTGATTAATCATGCGGACTCTGATGTCAACCTGCCTAGGACGAGTCCTGGTTCCATATTCACTGCTGTTGTGACACGTTCTTAAGCAAGTTACATAATCTAACCCTCTGTGCTTAAAAAATGGTTATAATAATAGTATCTACCTCTTAGAATTATTGTGAAAATTAAATAATGTCTCTAAAGCATTTGCTATAGTGCTTGGCATATTTAGTGCTCAATCAATGTAATACACATATAATGACTAAAGATGTTATTCAGAAAGTTAAATAAATATGGAGGAACATATATCTGTCTTGACTCCCAAGAATATTATTTCTGTAATATCATCTTTTTTTCCAAGTAAAAAGGAGAATATATAAAGATACATAATTATGTATAATTAACTGTGAACTTTGGGCTAGTAGAAGTATTATATTTAAACAACATATTTGGAAAAATATAACCATTTGAGAACTAACATTGTGTAACTACACACACACACACACACACACACACATACACACACACACAACTAAATTTAGATTTGTTCAGATTTAGATTCCCTAAGAAGAAAGGATTCTTTTCAACCCCCAGTAGAAACTTCTGAAATCCCTATCATTTTCCTTAGCTCTTATGGGAAACACAAACTGGTGATAAACCTGACGTCTCTGTGGCCAGGTTATGAGTCTATGTGAGATAATTTTCATCACAAAATAATGATAATGCAATTCCTGAAACTCCATTTGGATTCATCTTTTACCTTACAATATTTCTTTTAATAATGATATTTTGAGAAGTTTAGAAGTGATTAATTGTGAAATAAATCTATCTCTAAGAGTTCCAAAGTTGAGACCCTTCACATATATGATATTTATACTTAGATCAAGAGAACATAAAATGCAGAATGATATCTCTCCTTCTAGAGCTTTCTTTTAATTACTGTTCACCTCTTCCCTTTACAGCCCCGTGAGTAGCTGCTCTTTAGCAATCTGAGTAACCAATCTTCAGTAGGCATCTTTTGTAATTTCAGTCAGTCTGCTTTCATTTCCTGTAGCCTCTTCAGAATAGGGCTCCACATCTTTGTGTTTCTTGAGTTGTTTTCTAGCTGGTCTATTATGATTCTCTGAGAATTTTTTAAAAAGTCACTTCTTTGTATTTGTCCAAAGATATGGTTTGGATACTTGTTGAATGAATTTCTAGGCCATGATTCTGGTTTTATCTGCAATATCATGATTTATATGGATGTAGATATTTGCTATATTCTAAACACAGACCTTGTCCAGGGATTAATAAATGTCAAGTCTCCAGGGCAGTCTTGAGTGTTGTAAGAGCCTGATGACCAAAGTCTGAATTGGTTGTATTACCAAGAGAAGTAACACTACAGTTTAATGAAGAGATAAATAACTGAATGTTTAAAAATGATGCTTGATTGTAAAAGTTTAGGGATAAAGTACTTGACAAAAATAACATCTGTGCTTTATAATTTTTAATTGAGATATTCAAATACACCTAATAGCTAACCTAGACTCCTAAGAATCCTGATTGATACCACAGATTGTCAGTTATAAAGTAAAAAACCTTATGTATTTTAAAACAACAATACATTTCCATTTTTTCCCCCAAAGAAGCTTAAGAGTAATTGCAGAGAGACTTATCTAGAGGTCAGCCTACCCCTAAATATCCAACCAACTGCCGTATAAAGTTAAAACATCTGACAAGTCTTGGAGCTAGTTTAATTGTGCCAAGCATATTTATGACCTTAACAATAAAAACTTGGAAAATGTCATTTAGTTTATTTGGCTTTTATGGATGTTGTCTCCAACATTAAATATTATATGGGCTGTAGATGGATGGCAGCAATAATTAAATAACGTTTTAATATTTGAAGGCCATAGACTGCATCAATCTCCAGTGTTCTCTTTTGTTAAATTAGCTATATAGCGATGGGTTATACTAGTTCCTATGTATATTCTACAAATGCTTTTTTATGTGGAACTTCCCAAAGCCTTGCAAAAGGAAAATTCAGTCATAATTGAGTCAAAGAAAATGTTAAATAATTTTGATAAAGATACCCTTTCATAAGTAATATTTCAAATGGAATTTCAATCAAGTATATTTGCCAGGAGTTTTATAATTTTGTAAAGCTCATATTGACATGATATAAACCTAAATATATACATGTAAGTATTAAATCATACCCCTGATGATTTAATAGAGTGCCTAGCACTCTACTTGTAAGATATGAAGCACTCTTCAGGTAACAATCTTAATACTTACCACATTGCAATAACACTTCTTCCTGGTACTCTCTAGTTTAACGAGGGCTAGACTGTGAGATACTTGAGCAGAAAAATTTTTATCTATTTAAAAAAACTAACAATAACAGCTGAACTTTACATGGCAGCTGCTCATCTGCTATGTTCTAGACACTATTCTAGGTGCCTTGCATATGTTAACTCAAAATCCTCATGACGCTTTGAAGGCATTTTTATTACTATTAGCATCAGCTAATGTGTTACTGATGAGGGAACTGAAGCACAGATGAAGGAACTAGATTCCAAGGAATTTGCTAAAGGCTCACAGCTGATTAAGTGTCAGAACCCAGCTGGTACAGCCCTGACATCTGTGTTCTGAACCAGTGCAAAATTCAGTGCCTGCTTCTTAGTGGTTTGCTTAATTTGGGTTGAACCAAAATATGTAACTTAGTATTTCCTGATTATAGTTTGCAGAAATCTTTGCTTCTGGATCCAGAGGAATAATTTTGGAGCTACCACTTGGAGAAACTTCTCTTTCCTTCTGTTTATTTTATAGGAGGAGAAGGTATTAATTTCCTTTTTCTCTTGAAATTATAGACTTTCATCTATAGGCTTATGAAAATCGGATTCTTGACTGGCAGTTTGTAGAATTGGTTTGGTGTCTGTAGTAAAGATCATTATATTTTACCATAACTTGCTTTCAAATGCCTCATTCAACTGTGCTTACTTTTTACATGCCTGAAAAAAAATGTTTAAGGTGCATTAGAGAACACATTTAAGAAGTTTTATGATAAATTTATTTGTAAAACAAGATATCTGGCATCATATTATGAACTGTTTTGTAGAACTAGTCACATATTACATTTTGCTAAACTTAGGTATGATTATATCACTGATTGGCTTTATTAAGTCTCAAGTCATGTTTGTATGTATTTGGTGGGATAAAGTACATTCTCTCATTGTGACAAACTGTGATGGGTGATGTTATCTCTCTTCTCCTCCATTAATGGAATTCAGCCATACTTGACATTTTAATTGTTGCATCTTCTCTTAAATAATATGCATCTCTAACATACAGTGAAGCTCTTAAAGCAAAATAATTTAGAAATTGGTTTGATTGAATAGATTTTTTTAAAAAATTCTGTAATTGTTCAGGACTTTACATACATTAAGAGAAATCTATTATTATTAGGTGACATAGCTTGGTTTAGTTTTCTCAATAAGGGCAGCATTTAAAGTTTCTAACTCTTTCTGGGTCTAACAATAGTTATGTGTTATTTTCATGTTTTTATTTATTAGTATTTAATGTGGGAATTGTAGAAATTGTAAAGTTTCCATTGAATTAGTAAAATGTACTCAAAACCTACTTCTAATATAGGTTGTTATTAAATATGCACATTTTAAAATAATAAAACAAAATTTCAATGAATATTTATTTAGTGCCTACAATTTTGCTTACAATAGCTTCTTGCTCCATTTACTTAACATTTTTATAATGCCAATTTTTCTCCAGATCAGAATAGCACTTTCAAAGCTTTCCAGTATTCAGCAACTGTGACATTTATATTTTCACAGGCCCCTTGACCTTCACATGCAGGTCCAGTTCTCTTATATTCTCAACAAGGAATAAATGCTACCAGGCTGGCTAAGAACAATCTCCCCAGGTTGTCATACCTGGACATCTGCCTTTATCTCAGTTCTGGTATCCTTGTCCTGGTAACTGAGACAGAACATTAGGCCTTTGAGGAATAATGTCTACTTTGTTTCTGACAACTTTTCCTCTTGGGGCAGCATAGTATAATAGCAAAGAGGGCCGATTCTGGGGTTCAAAACCTGTTCTACCACAAAGCCTGCAGGTGGTCCAAAGTGAGTCCCTTGACCTCAGGAAGGCTATACAGGAATATGCCTTTTGGTCTGAAGGACAGTCCTATCTCCCAATATGAATGACCACATAAAGACATTTGTTCTTTTCTGAACTTAAGTTCAGTCCTCTAAAATGTGGGGATGATGTTTGTTAACTTGAAATCTTGTTCACAGGAAATATGTGATTATACCTATGGTACATAGTATGCACCAAACAAATGTTAGTTTCCCATCCTTTCCTGTCTCTCATTTATTCTCTAACATTAAATTTGGATGGTCTCATTGTTGCCCTGTGCATGACTATGTTCATAGTTGCTGACTCATTCATTTTTCCTCCTCATTTAAAATCTTTCATTATCCTACAGATATATTCACAAAAGTGCAATAACGACTTTATATCAAGAATGCTTATTATGTTTTTTGTAAATAATAGCAAACACCTAAAAACAATTAAATGTTTATTTATCAGTATGAAGCTGGTTTAATAAAGTACTGTAAGTGTCTTCAGTAGAAAACTTCCTGTTAAAAATGTATACTAATAATATGTAGGAATATCCAGGATATAGTAAATAAAACAGGTGGAGCACAGAGGATTTTTAGGGTAGTGGAACTACTCTGTATGATACTATCATGGGGGATACATGTCATTATAAAATTGTCCAGATACACAGAATGCACACCACCAAGAGTGAAACCTCATGTAAACTATGGACTCTGAGTGATTATGATGTGTCGGCATAGGTTCTTCAGTTTTAATAAAGGTACCACTCTGGTAGGGAATGCTGACCGTTGGGGAGGCTATGCATGTGTGGGGACAGGGGATATACAGAAGATCTTTGTACCTTCCTTTCAATTTTGCTGTGAAGCTAAAACTGCTCTAAAGTATAAACTCTGTTAAAAGAAAAAAGAAACAAGTGGCAGAACACTGTTACGTGAAGAGTGCCAAAACCATTAACAGAGATTAACTCTGAGACTAGGTTCAGAACACTTACATTTCACTTCATGCTCCCCCCTCTTTTTTTATAAAGAAGTTCAGTTAAACAGTTCTAAAAAAAAAGTCGTATTTTATTTTAATCATGTGTTCTTACAAATGATACTTTTCTTATTACTGAATGGGAAGACTAAATTGCAAAAGATTAAATAAAGTTTAGGGTTGGCAAGGAATATAGTCACTTAGTTCCTTGCTAGTGAACCATAAAGTCCATTCAGTTTTAGAAGATAATTTGGCAATTTTTTCACAATTTAAAATATGTATAACATCTGACCCAGCATGTCTATACCTAGAAATCCTGGGATAAATCCTTATAAATTTTACAAACATCTGTATGGATTTATACATATATTCTCAAAAGCACTTATCAGAGTTTGCTCTTATCAATTGTGAAAAGGAAAAACTGAAAACAATATGAAGGCCCATTAATAGAGTTAAGTAAGTTATGGCACAAATGCAATAAATACAAGACAACAGCTAACAAAATAGGTAGATTGTACATACTACCCTGAAATAATGTCCATAATATATTATTGTGAGAATAAAGCAAATGGAACCTGATTTAGTAGAAACAATTAGTGAAAATATTATGGAATTGTACTGAATTTAAGGCATCATTGCCTCAAGGGCAGTGAGTGCTGTGCATTGTTTTTATAATTAATATTTTGAAAGACAATATTTTGCTGCCTGCCTCTGTGTGTCCACTGTCATCACCCTGTCTGTTGTCTGGTCACCTTAACCCAGATTAGAGAAGGAAAGAATCTGGAGGTGAAGGTCTCTAAGTTTACCTTATTTATCCTGCTTTCTAAGACTTGAAACTTCCTGCCAAATTATTGACCAGTTTATACTTGAAGCCCTCCATTGAGACCTCACTAAAACTGGTGCAGCTCCACACATTGCTAGGCTTGGAAGTCCAAGATCAAGTTGCTGTCAGGGTTGGTTAATGGTAAGACCTCTCTTCTTGACTTGCAGATGGCCAACTTCTTGCTGTCCCCTCACATGGCCTTTCTGCTGTGCATACTCAGAGAGAGGGAGAGAGAGAGAGATCTCTCTCTGGTCTCTCATTCTCTTCTTATAAGGACACCAGTCCTATCAGAATAAGACTTCATCCTTATGACCTCCCTTAGCATTTCTTACATCCGTATAAGGCCTATCTCCAAATACTGTCACACTGGGGGTTAGGGCTTCAACATATGAATTTTGGGGGACACAATTCAGTGCTTACAAGCAATTTCTAATTCATAGGGCCCCCATGAGCCTTAAAGAAGCTAACCCTGTAAAGCACTTGGTATGATATAAGCACTCAATTCATTTTAGATGGCAATGTCTTTATTACAGCTTTGGTTATGATTATTCAGGTAAACAACAAATCAAAGTCTTATGTTACTCTGGGTTGCTCACACAATATTTTCCCTGTACTCTGAAAATTATGTCTTTCTTTTTGCTCTTTTTAGGCTAGTCCCTCACTGTTCTATACATAATAAAATCCTTGTTTTTTTCCTCTGTGAGTTTTTTTCCCCCTTATATCGTTCTTTACCTAGTGTCAAATAACAAATTGGGACTTAAGTAAGGAGACTTTATTTGGAGACTAATGCAAGAGTGGGAAAGGGATGATTGCAATAGGGTGAGGGGAACTATTGCAATAGAACACTCTAACCATGAGATGTGCAGTGTTTGGGCAGAAAAAGGCTTTTCTTTTATAGGGAGGGGTAAAGAAAATTTGAAAGACCCTGAATAGTGGAATGCGTGAGTGGCATGATCACATAGTTGGTTAAAGAATATCTTCCCTTGAGTTAGCTGATTCTTAGGAGAGTCCCTTACAGAGGGGTTGTATGCTAGTTCATGCTGAAGGGGGATCAATGTTCTGGAATCTTGAGGAAGGAGAGGAACATAAGTTTGGACAAGTCAAGTTTGTGGACATTTTGTCCAGATTGGTCAATGAAGCAAACAACTCAGCTGATCATTTATGAAAGAATAATTCAGAGGGTCTGTGTCTGGCTTTGCCATAGGTGAACAGGAGAGCATGCATGAGTATTATCCAAGTTGTATGGGGAAGGTGATTCTTTGAAGTAAACTGTTTCCTAGGAAAGAGTGGCAGTTTTCTTAACAGTCATAACAGGTAGGTAAAATGTAATGCTGTCACTAGAAGTATTGTCCTCTCTCCCTTCTACCCATAAACATCTTAATTCCTTTTAAAAGGTCTGTGTCCTCCATCAGGCCTTCTAAAAAACAAAAAACAAAAAAGCTATTCTAGTTTATATAAACCAAACTCTAGTTTAAATTATGGACAGTTAAAATTGTGACTCCCCATTTTTTTCTTTCATGACTTCTCAACTAGATCATAAGCTTCTTGGGAAAACTTTTGATTTCTTATCTCTCATCATCCTCTTTACATGGTGGAGGCACATATGGATTTCAGTAAGACCTGATGAATGGCTGATGATACCCAGGTTCACTATTCTTTTTTCCTGTAAGTGTGTGGGTTCTAGAATCACCCACACCATGTAGGTGTGAAAGCCCACTCCAAAACTCCCTAGCTAAGTGGCCTTGCTTTCACACCATGTAGGTGTGAAAGTCCACTCCAAAACTCCCTAGCTAAGTGGCCTTGCTTAATTTACATAACTATTTCATGCTAGAGTTTCCTCATTTATAAAATAGGGAAAAGTATTAACTCTCATAGGTTGTTGTATGGATTAAAAGTGCCAGATCATTACCTGTCACATTGTAAGTACTCAATAGTTGTTAGATATTATTATTAATTAGCTTTTGTAATGTTATAATGACTGAATTTGAAAACAGAATGGTGTTATTTTCCCTAACTACCAGATGATGCATGGAATTGGTGTCACTGTATTCTATAAAAATATTTTTTTCAGAAAGCACTCTATTGTGCAAGACAAGCAGATTGTTTCTACTTATACTCTGAAAAAAATCTGTCTCCTTTTAAGGTTATGGATATGTTCTTTATCTCCTGTCTGTAATTTATCACATAATATCACACTATGACATAATACAATAACCCCTAATATAATCATTACCCTTATTACTGGGGTCATACCACATATCTGACCCTCTTGGTCATCTGGCTGTTTGTCCAGTCTTCCAAACTCTACCTGGTGGTTTATCCACTTGAGAACTCATCCCTGTGATTCTTCCCTTTCACTTGGCAATCCATCGGTAAACCAGTTGATAAATTTCATTTAGCTCATTTTTCTACTCTGGATTCCTGACCATAACCACCATGTGTAATTCATTCTGATATACTTTGCATAGGACAATATATATATTTACTCAGTTCACCTTCTAATAGTGATAAAATAATATAATAACACAGAGTAGAAAAGGTAAGACAAAATTCTTTAAAAATAACATAAGGCAGAGGATAGATAAGTAACAACAAATGCTGACAAAGATAATGCAAGCTATTTGGCAAAAGCCTGGATGAACTAAAAAATTGTTCTTGTCCCCCGTAGTTAAAAAATAAAGGGGAAATAAAGAAAAAAACTAAAAACCACAAAATCAATCAGAAAAGTATTCAAAAGCTAATTTCATTTTTAAGCTTTCTAAATTTTTTCTTGTTTATTTTTAACAGTTTTTTCCCAGAAATTATTTCCCATTGGAATCAAATCTACATGAATTTTCTCCTAGAGGTTTATAATTTCTTATTAACAGAAATAGCAAGAGAATGTGAGTATAGTACAATTTTCCTTTAAGGAATAATTTTCTGATCATTTGTAAAAGATTTTCTTCAAATATTTCTGCCAAAATATTATATATCCAGTTTGCTGTAAATAGAATGTCTAATTAAGAGGACCTAAAGATGAATATTGATACTTTATATTTAAATGGTCCTTAAGCATTTAAAAGATAGTTTTATAGGTAGTTTTATTGGTGTCTGGCAGCAATCCATTGAGATCAGCAGTCTGGGTTTATTATTCTCATTTACAGATGCGGTAACTGAGAGTCAGAGAGGTATACCCTTGGATTACCAATAACATCATGCAAGAGCTGAATATTCAGAAAAGAATACACAAAAGGACACAAGTTCATATTTTTTAAAAATTAAAAACAGGGGGAAAGAACTTATATATTTAATTTCCTTTTCCCCCCTCTACAAATCCATTGGACTCCATCTCTCATTTTACAGATGAAGTACAGAGGTAGAAAGAGACACCGACACATTATCTTGTTCCTGTTTTGAACTGTCAGTTAACGGTAAACTCAAAGGATAACTCAGCTCTCCTGACTGTCTAGTAAAACTTGGAAGTCCATTTTTGAATACAGGTTGTAGACATGCAAGTCATTCAATTCATTTTTCTTAAAATAATTCTTCCTCTGAAATTTGTCAAAATGGTTTGTGAAAGAAGGTAGACCTTCAAAAATGTTTGGTACTGAAAAGCATGAACTTGAACTATGTAAATCACTTTAAATATCATACAGCTCATGGCTGACTGCTTTCTTTATTGTTATATTAATGATTGTGATGAGAATAATAATGAAGTCTTCTACCACACAAATATTCAATTGCCTCTAATATATTTTAAAAACTTCTTATTAAAAGAGTCCTTTCAAAAAATATATTTCTAAGAGCAAATTCTGTTTTTATTTCTAAGACATTATTGCTCCAAATGAGGAGAATTACTGCCAGGTTCCAGCCACGCTCACATTATTAGAAAGGAATCAGTCACAAGTTTCATGAAATTGCTTTTTTACCAGTCAATGAGAAACTACTGTGAAAAAAGGCCATTTTAAATTTTTTGTTTTCCAGGATTAGTCTTATATTTTTAATGAAGCCTTCAGTCTATTTTGCCAAAATACCTATTAGGAGATAGGAAAAGCATTGTTTTAAATTCTGTATGAACAATGACCATGCCCCCAGTGAAAGATAACGGTACATTTTTCATCGCTCTCTAGGTGAAAGAAAGCACTCACTTCCACTAGAAGGAGCTGTAGTTCTCAGATATGAAGATACAAGGGTGACTTTCGAGCTGAGGTTATATTGATGCCTGACCAGGTCTAGGCACCATTTATTTCCCTAACACATAAAAACACATTAAAGTGCTTTTGTGGGGTTTAGTGGTGAAGAGGAAGGAGGAGAGAGAGGCAGAGAGATTGATATTTGACCTGTGCTAAAAGTACATTAATTTAAATATCAGTGTCTACAAGGAAATAAAGTATATGTTATTTTTTGTTGTTGTTGTTTTAAATAAGATTACTTGAAGATTATACAGCCAAAACAAAAGTAGTTCATTTGTTGTTTCTAAGTTTAAGACTAGTAGACAAAAATAGGATCATGTTTTTTATGTATATGTTCATATGGCCGGGAATTTTTTTTTTTTTAGCGTGAAGTTATTTATATGTGAATGCATGTCATATGGCATATACTATTTACTTGTGACTAATCTCACACCCAATCCTAGTTATACGCAGCTCTACACCTTCTCCATGTCCATAGCAGGTGACTGAACATGTTTGGGGAAAAAGACATAACTATGTCCACTGACCTCACTTTAACTTAATGACCACAAGCCTACATGAGCCTCTAGTACTACCTAGTAAATCTAATACATACGTTTCCTAGTTCATGCTCCCAATCTTAGACAACCATGGTTGCCTCTTTTCTCCTCTATTTAATTTTCTAGCACCTCTTTCCTCCTCCTTCACCCCCTGTAGGTGATCTTCCTTTCTGCTTCAGTGAGAAAAATGAAAGAAAGGGAATGATTTCTACATATTACCAATCTACCCATATTCTCTTTTGCCTTCTTTTCTGGAATTATGGATAAACTGCCGATTCATATGTATGAACAACCACTCATTTCATCATACTGGCTCTCATCCATTTAAGTACAACACTGTATCAAAGTACATCATTGTATCAAAGTGCTCCCTCTCCTGCATTGTCAACTTTTCCACTCTGTTGAGTCATTCTTGTGATCATGCAAATATCATGTAATACTATCCTTTTTAAAACAAACAAAAACCTTGAGCACACATATCCCTCCGGATACCACTCAATCTCTCTGTTACCTTTAAAGAAAAATTTATCCAAAGACTTGTCTACATTTGCTATTTATAATTCCTTTCTAAATTGAAACTTCTTAATTAGACTTTTGTTTCCACTTCTCTTTTGCAGATTTTGTCCATATCACCAAAGACTGTCATATTAATTTTCAGCTTTCAACTCATTTGATATACAGGTTCTCATCTTATGGATGTCTTGACTTCATCACTTTCTCCTTAATACATGATCCTGCCGAGATTCTTTTCTATTTTCTTCCTACTTCACTTGACATTCCTTCTTAATCTCATCTATGGGTTCCTTCTCATCTCCCTATCTTTTGAATATTGCTGTGCCCCAGAGTTCAGTTGTGGATATTTCCTTCACACCCTCACTCTCTTGATGATCTCATCATATGGCTTTAAATACCACGTATGTTAAGAACTCCCAAGTCTAGAACTGTAGCCTGAACTTCAGCATTGTACTTCTAGTTGTCCATTCAACTTCATAGAGTTGTCTAATGCACATTTCAAACTCAGTGTATTCCCAAACTCCTTGTTCCACAACTTTTCCCCTTGTGTTCTTCCCACAGTCTTCTTTATCTCAGTAAATATAACTCTTACAGATGCCTTACAACATTCTTACAGATATAACTTACAATCTTAGGGTCCTATTTGAATCTTTTTTTAAAAATCACACTCATAAATCTGTTAACAAATGTTACAATTTACATCTTCAAACCATATATAGAATCTGACCATTTCTACAACATCCACTGTGACTATCTTGGTCCAAAATGCTATCATTTCTCTCCTTGCTTCTTCACTTTTCTTCTTAAGTTTCTAAAAGCACAACACCAGAGGTCCTATTGAAGCATATGTACGTTGATATCACCTGTATTTTCCAAATCCCCTAATGACTTCCCATTTCTCTCAGACTAAGCCATAGGTTTTGCTAGACTAGCCTACAAGTGCCTTCTGGAACTTCTGTACTCAATCTCCTATACTCTTCCCCTCACTCCTTCAACTCTAGAATGCTGGACTGATTCAGCATGTTATTTATTGAGTTCCTACAATGAGGTGAGCACTTTTGAGATACTATGGACAAAGCAGTAAACAACTTCTGGGGGCTTCCTTGCATTTCCTCAGAGCTAATATACACATTACCAGGAGCTTTGCATTTGTTAGTTCTGTCTGGAATACTCTTCACCATATGTCTACATGGATGGCTACTTTCTCTCCTCTGGTCTCTGCTGTAGTAAAGACTACATTCATCTCACTTCTTCCTTTCCATCCCATAGAAGTATACCCTACAATCATAACCCTTCTTTGTTTTTCTTCATACCATTTATCACTAACTGACATGCTTTGCATTTCATTGTTTAGTCAATTATTTCATATTTCTACCTATTAGACTATATCAAAAATTTTATGGCACTAAAATACAATAGAATAGAGAAAGGAAGAATAAATATAAGCTATATTTTAAACCAGGGTTATAAATAACACAGGTATAAGGTTATATTTATTACAACTTCTTTCATTTAAATATATGTTATTTTGTTTATATACCATTTTCACCAATATTAAGACAACAAAATACTGTGGGGCTTATTTGGGATCACTTGTGAACAATAATTCTTCATTAACAAACATGTTTTACTTGGCTTTTTAAAAACAGCAGAATAGTGCTGAATATAATCTTTCTGATTATTTGATTATCAAAATATTATCAAAATTCGAGCACTGTGCACACAGCCAAAATATTGTCTATGCTAATTAAGAACTGGAGTCCTTTCTGGGAGGATCGAAGTGGCTCTCAACTCTATTCATGGACACGGGCCAACCTTAATCTAGTTGTTGGCTGCATTCATCACCTCAAAATATTCCTAATGTAGTCTAATGCAATCAAAGTCTTTATTTCAGTGTATATTTATATTTTGGTTTACTTGTTACAACATGTCATAAAAATCTCTTAAATAATTTTCAGACTTTGTTGTTTAAAGTAGTCATCTATTCATTAGCAAAACAGAGAAGATTGCTTGTGAGGCTAATCTTCCTGAATTTACCCATCTCATTGGAGATATGTGATCTGTAATTTGATAAACCATCACTAATCTGAGATAGGGCTTTGAAGATGCAGAACTTAGACTTCTTCCTAGTCTTGTTATCTAAGTAATGGATAGTGGACTATTGTTTTATAATATTATTTTAAACTATTTAAAAATAAAGCTCAAAAATTACATTCATAACACAAATATTGTGCCAATGTACTCTAACATATTAATTAGTCCTTTAGCACTTGATGGAAAAATGTCCCCAATTTCTGAACACAGCATGGAAGATCTTTCAAAACATGCCCTCAATCTATCTTTGCAGCCTCAGCTAGGGGTGATTTTGTCCCCCAGAAAACTTCTGGCAATGTCTGGGGATGTTTTTATATATCTTGGCTTGTGCAGTGGGTTGATTCTGGCATTTAGTGTGTAGAGGCCAATGATGCTGCTAAACATTCTACATTGCACAGGACAACTACCACAACAAAGAATTATCTGGCCCAAATTTTTTTTAATAAATTTATTTTTATTTATTTATTCTTGGCTGCACTGGGTCCTCGCCGCCGCGTGCGGGCCCTCCCCAGTTGCGGCGAGCGGGGGCTGCTTAGCAGTTGTGGCACACGGGCCCAGCCGCTCCGAAGCATGTGGGATCTTCCCGGGCCAGAGCCCGAACCCGTGTCTCCCGCATCGGCAGGCAGACTCCCAACCACTGCGCCACCAGGGAAGTCCCTGGCCCAAATTTTAATAGTGCCAAGGATAATAAATTCTGCTTCAGGATATGCCCACATGTGTTTTTACTCTATTTCTATTCATACGTAATAGGTTTATCATATTTGAGACATCTGAATAGTTTTGCTAAATGCCAGCATTATGTTTAGGTTTTTTTATGTTATAAATTTTAATTACTATCATCTTCATTTTAATAGGACTTATCAGGACTTAAAAATCTAAGTTTCCAGATTTCTCTTGCCCTCCCATGCCTTTGCCAGCTTAAGAGTAGAAAAGAAAGAATGAAAATTATGGAAAGATCACACAGTTTTATATTACACTGGCCTACATTAAACAAACAAATAAAAACTTGTAACTGTCTTTTCTACAACCTTTTCGGCTTCATGTCTCACCTGGTTGTTTCCATCATAGAAGACAACCTCCAGCTTTACTTGTTTCTTTTAGATCAATAGTTTCATTTATTTTAGTTTTTTGAAGATTTACCAGATTAAAAAATTTTTGAATGTAACATTAAAAGGTTTTGAAATAAAAATATAAAATGTTTTAACAAGACGAGTCTAGAGGAATAAACCAGAGAATAAGATTAGAGCAAGAAGACTGTGGGACAGAGACTGTATTTCTGACCTGGTGAAATGAGCAGGAGAAAAAAGGGAAGGAGAAGGCTTTCATTATTGCTCTCACTTACACTTGCTCCTCTAAGCTCCCTGCCCACACCTGTCATGGTACATCAAGTCTTTTCTATCCTATGTTTCAAGTTTTCTGAACATAGGATTTGTTTCCCATGATTTTACTCTATTTCTCCTCTGGCCTTGGTACATGCTGCTTCTTTTTACTGGAATATCTTTTTTACTGTTGTTTGTTTGTCTGTCTCCCCCCCCCTTATCCTCTTACCTCTAGAAGCCTTTCCTGATTGCCCACACCTCCCAAAGGAGATTCAAGTGCCCTTCTTGTGCACTCCCTTAGCCCTCTGTGCTTGGCCCTAACAGAGCACAGAACACAATTAATTATGAATGTTTACTTGTTGATCCCCTCTGTGTCTTTCCCTCAGTGCCTAAGCAATTACTTTCTGAACAAATGGATCAAAGAAACAATAAAGAATAAATGAATAAAGTCATGGTTAGAGTTTTGCAGTCTTCGGAGATACTGGAGATTGAACTTGAGAGATACCTAAGAAGTTACCCCACCCTTCCAAGCCTGGGTGAGAGTTAAACATCCAAAGACTGAAAAAAAAGTCAAATATCATTGTGTGCCTTTTATTTTTCATGTGACAGTATGTCATTGTTAGTTGTGCCACTGAATTCCTATTTAGAAGAATGGTCAGAATTTCAGTTCGTTGTATCCCAGGAGTTAACAAAAAATGGTTGTATTCTATTTATGACACTAATTACTTGGAAAATATATGTAAAATGTAAGTTATAAGAAAATTACATAAAATTAGAGATAATGAGCAGATTCTCTATAACTACATCCTTGTGAAGACATTTGTATTCATTAAAAAATGTAAGAACTCAAAGGGAACTCAGGGATCATCTAGACTTTTCCTTTTATCTTACAAAGAAACACTTCCATGGAAAAAACAAGACATATTGAATGGTTGGAGACACTTGGAGGAGAAGGAACTGCTGAATACTTCTAAAGATAGGAGCTGTTCTCAAGACGGCATGCCGCAACCTTGGAGTGGCTCAGTATCAGATATAGCGAAGGTTTTTGACTTCTTATCCTAGTAGTAAACAATGTCTGGGAAGAACAACAACAATAACAATGTCTGAGACTAAAATCAAGGAAACATTATAGTGGAATAGGATATGGATTGTCCTGATGGTCTGCACCAAACAGTTTAACTCCTCAAAAATTGCTTCTGCTCCTGAGTGTGGATAGGAAAAGAGATTCAAGTGGGGGACTGACCTCTTCCACTGACCTGTTCTTAAGCATCCCATATAGGAGCTGTTTGTCCCAGGCTCAGTGGTAAACAGCTAAGATTAACATTTGGAGAAGCCAAAAGTGAGCACAGTGGAAATGTGGTAAAACCACGTGCTGTTTTCTGGAACATAATCACGCCTCCTTCTGGAAGCTCTCAGCCCACATCTCCGCACAAAGCCTGGGAAGGCTTCACGTGGAGAAGTCTTGCCCTTCAAGTAGCAGTGGTGTTTCACTTTTATGAAAGTAATGTGAGGAGGCTCATCTCTCAGGGAGAATCACAATAGTCACGCAAGAATAAAAAGAAGATAGCAGCTGAAGAAACCAATCTTGTTTCGAGTCAGGAAAAAGAAAGGCAATTGGGAAGACTGAAACACAGAATAAATGTGGTTTCTATTTTTTATTTTTCACACTGAACTGGGCCTGAAGGTGGTAAAATATAATCATGCCCAAATGGTGATAACTATAACTGCATTTCATGATTCTAGTGCCCTAGAACAACATTTCTAACAAAATATTGCCTTAGCCTAGTTTATTTTTGAAATAGCCAGAGAAAACAATGGTCAGATTGTTGGATGTTGGCTACATGGTGTGTTGGTGGGATGGTCTGATTCAAAGAATATCCATGGTTGAGGTAAGAAGTCTTTGATGACAGCAGAGCAGAATATATCATCACCTACAATTCTGCCATGTAAGGGAAGAAATCTAGGAGATAGGGTTTAGCATGAAGTTTGCTTTCCCTTGTGGGAAAATTATGTATTCCTTTATAAAACAAATGCTCTGTCTACTGGCATAAAAGGCAATATAAATGTTTAGCCACATCAGGTAAACTGAAGTCTACAATATGATCTTAAAATTGATGGTGTTTTTCTAGAATTTTTCTAAACTGTAATAGGAAATATAGGGTTTCTCTTTTATTAAAAAAAATAGCCTTCTGAAGGTGAAGTTTATCAAAGTAAGAACAAAGTCTTCAATAGCAATGTGAAGATGGAAGCTACTTGTGTAACTGAAAAAGGAATGAAACTTACAGTTTCAGGTCCTACATGTCATTACCCTAATCCTTACAACAAGAAAAACCTGTACGAACTGAAAATCAACAACTTTTCTTGGATGCAACAGAGATATGAGGTTTCAGGACAAACTGCCATCTTGAATCTGGACAGACAGGTGGATATGGAGAATCACAGTCAATATACACTTGGGAAAAAAATAAAACAGGCAGGAACACTTAAATGGTAATCTTGATATATCGCTGGAGGCTGAGTGTGGACTAGCATGATAGCTAGAAACGCCTGGGGACTACAGTCTTACGGGGTCTCTCACATTTTCATGGCCTTTTCATTAGAAATCCTACAATGTTTTTATGGTAAGGATCTGACAAATGTATCTTCTTGGTTCTGGCAGGGGAAAGGAAAGTGTAATCATGGTGAAACACACCCGAAGTGTTCTACTTTCCAGGGGAAAAGACTTTATCAGAGCCCTATCTCAGTTGGGAGAGGGGACAGGAATTCCCACCCACTTCAGCCTCCTCTAGGCTTCTTGTGCCTCACCTAAGGGAAAATAAACCTATATCATCACAAAAATACCAGCTAAGGTCAAAGCCAAGACACATAGGCCCAATAAAATACTGAGATTTAACCATAAGGTTTTGTAGAAAGCTTCGCCTGTCCCACATTGTAATACCACATCAACAGGACACCAGTGTAAGAGTGGATTATGGATGAAAGAACTGCAAGACATAGACCTTCCCTGAGGAGTATACAGGGAAGCACAAAGTCAGGAAGGGACACAAACAAGAGCACTACAATAATTGAAAGATGCTGGCCCCTAGAGCTAGCTATATTAAACATTAAACACAGCACAACTCCTAGTCAGGTCAATATAAATGCTTATATTAATGGTCTTTTTTACTTCAGTTTCTATTACTAAATACATCTTTATTTCATCAACAAAAAAACAATTACAAAACATGCCAAAGAAAGACTTTGAAAGAAATGCAAGGAAAATACAGTCTGAAGAGACACTGGAAGCATCAAAATTAGACTAAGATATGACACAGATATTGTAATTATCAGACAGGGAACTTAAAATAATCACAATTAATATGTTAAGGGCTGTAATGGAAAAAGTAGACAGTATGAAAGAAATCATGGTTCATGTAAGCAGAAAGATGTAAACTAAGAAATTATCAAAAGGAAACTCTAGATTTTAAAAACATAACAAAAGAAAAATACCTTTGATGTGGATTCTTCAGGCTGTTCAAGGCTAAGGAAAGAAAACAGTGAGGTTGATGGTGTGTCAATAGAAACTTCCCACACTGACATGCAGTGAGAAAAAAAAATTTTTAAATCATAACACAATATTCAACCACATGCCATTTCAAAGGATGTAACATATGTGTAGTTGGAAGAAGAAAGAGGCAATGAAGTAGAAAAAACATTTGAAATAATAATAGCCAAAAATGAACACCTACCAGGATAAATACCGAAAAATCTGTACACACATATTGTATTCATACTGCAGAAAACCATAGACAAATGGAAAATCTTTAAAAAAGCCAGCAAAATAAAATATCTTCTCTATATAGAAAAGAGGATAAGAATTACAGAAGACTTACAATCAAAAATGATGCAAACAATAAGAGAGTAAAGTGAAATATTTAAAGTGTTAAAGGAACCCCCCACCACCAACAACACAGAATTATATATCCAGTGAAATAATCCTTCAAGTGAAGGAGAAAAAGGCTAAGATAAATAAAAACTGTGACATCAGACCAGTCCTGCAAGAAATGTTAAAGAAAAATTCTTTAGGGAGAAAGAAATGATATAGGTCACAAACTTGGTTCTGCACAAAGAAAGGAAGAAAATCAAAAAAGGAATATATGAAGGTAAAATGAAATCTTTTATTTTTCTCATTCTTAAATTAATTAAGTTGCAAAGTGGTCAAGGACCAGATATACTATAACAGTGTCTATACTGTAATCAGTACAAATCTCTGCCTTTTGTTGACACAGATTTGCTTATGGAGCTTTTGTTAAAATAAACTTTAATTCCTTTAAAAATAATAATAGATATTTTTATTCAAAGTAATAATAATAACAATGTATTACATTGTTATTAATTGTTACATTGTTATCAGTGAGTACAGCATATGGATAAGTACAGCAATGTCAAGAAGGATGGGAGGGAAAAATTAGGAATATTCTGTTATAAGGTGCCTGCACCACAAACAATGGACTCTAGCATTATCTGAAGCTAGGCTTAGTTAGACTAGTAGATACATTATAATGAAAAATTTAGTGAAAAAACTAAAAGTTTCTTTTAAAGTATATTTGATAAGAGATAAGATAAATGGAATTATATAAAATATTCAGTTAGAATCAGAGAAGGCAAAAAAAGAGAGGGTAGAGAGATGAAACAAAGAGGAAATGTAATAAATAGAAAACAGTTAAAAACATGATAGATGTTAATCTGACTCTGTCAATAAACACTTAAAATGTGAAGGGTCTAAATATGCCAATTAAACAACAGAGATTGTCAGAGTCTGTAATAAAACAAGACCCAACTACATGTTGTATACAAAAAAACAAAACAAAACAAAAAATCAACAACAAAAAAACCCCAACCTACTTTCAATATAAAGCCTGTGATAAATTAAAAGTAAAATGATAGAAAAAGATATATACCATGCTAAAACTAAACAATAGAAACCTGAAGTAGCAATATTAATTTCAGACAAAGCAGAACTGAGAATAAGGAACTTTATCAGGAATAAATGGAGGTATTATGCAATAAAAAATGGGTCAGTTCTCCAAGAAGACAAAACAATCCTAAAAGTATATGTTCCTAACAAGAGTGTCAAAATATATGAAGTTAAAAACTGATAAAACTGAAAGGAGAAATAGGCAAAGCAACTATTATAGTTGGATACTTCAACAAATCTCTTTCCAAAGTTATTAGACCAAGCAAGCGGAAAATCAGTTAAGGATATAACTGACCTAATTAGTATTATCTGTCAACTTGATCTAACTGACATTTATGGAATACTCCATCCAACAAGAGCAGATTACACATTCTTCTCAAACTCACGTGGAATATTCACCAAGATAGATCACATACTTAATAATAACATGTACCTTAACAAATTAAATAAAAATAGAAATTATACAAAGTATGTTTTGAGACCATAATGAAACTATGATTTCTGTTGATGAAAATAGATTATCAACAACAGAAAGATATCCGGAAATTCCGCAAGTATTAAAATTTTAAAAAGCACATTTCTAAATAATACATGAGTCAGAAAGTCTCAAGAGAGGATACATTATGAACCAAACAAAAATAAAAATACACCTTGTAAAAGGATTCCTTAGGGGGAAATATATAGTACTAAGTATAATTTAGTAAAAAAGAAAGATCTGAACACAATGGCTTAAGTTTCCTGTTTAGGAAACTAGAGATAAAAAGAGATTTAAGCATAAAGCAAGCAGAAAAAAATTTTAAAAATTAGAGTAGAAATCAATAAAAAATTTAAAAGGAAACAGAGCAACAAGAACTCTTATTCATTGCAAAATGCAAAATGGTACAGCCACTTTGGAAGTCCGTTTGGCAATTTCTTACAAAACTAGACATACTGTTACCATATTATCCAGCAATTGTACTCCTCAGTATTTACCCAAAGGAGTTAAAAATTATATCCACAGAAAAACCTGAATATGGATATTTATTCATAATTGCCAAAAATTGGAAGCAACCAAGATGTCCTTCAGTAGATGAATTGATAACCTGTAGTACATCCAAACAATGAACTACTATTCAGTGCTAAAAACAAATGAGCTATATCAAGCCATGGAAAGAAGAGAGAAGACACACATTACCAAAATTAGTAATGAAAGGAGCTTTGTTACTATTCATCCCATGTACATTAAAGACTACAAAATAATACATGAACAACTTTATTCTCATAAATTTGATAACTTAGGTTAAATGAACTAATTTCTTGGAAGGCAGCTATGCTTACCACTAAACCACCAACACTGCTTTAAATGCACTAATTTCTTAAAAGAAACAAACTAGCAAAACTCATACAAGAAAATACAGATCATCTGAATAGGCCCATATCTATTAAAGAAATTGAATAAATAATTATTAACTTTCCAAAATATATGCACTAGGCCCATGTAATTCCACTAGTGAATTCTACCAAACAATTGAAGAAATTATACCAATTTTCTAAATCTCTTCCAAAAAATAGAAACAGAGATAACATTTCCTAACTCATTCTGTGAAGTCATTATTATTACCAAAATCAAATAAAGTCATTACTTGAAAGCTACAGACAATATCTCTCACGAATATAGAGACAAAAATCAACAATAATTAGCAACTAGAATAGAACTATTTATAAAAAAGAATTATACTCATGACCAAGTGGAATTTACTCCAGTGATGTAAGGTTGGTTTAATAGTAGAAAATCAATCATTGTAAACCACCACATCAGCAGGCTGAAGAAGAAAAACCATAGATCATAGCAATTCATGCAGAAAAATATTAAAAGACCCAACACTTATTCATGATATTAACTCTTAGAAAACTAGGAATAGATGGAAACAACTTGATAGAGAACACCTACAAATAATATCATACTTAATGGTGACTAAACACTTTCCTCCTAAGACTAGGAAAAAGGTTGATGTCCTCACTTACCACTCCTGTTGAACATTGTACATGAAGTGCTAACTAGTGCAATAACACAAGAAAATGAAATGACAAAGATTGGAAAGGAAGAAATACAGCTGTGTTTTTTCACAGATGACATTTATGTAGAAACTCCAAAACAATCAACAAAAACATTCTAGAATTAATAAATGACTTTAGCAAATTTTGCAGGATGCAAGGTTATTATATAAAAGTCAATTGTTTTGTTATAAACTAGTAGCAGTGAATAATTAAAAATTGAATACAAAACAAAATGGCAAGAAGAAAATGAAACAGGTATACATCTAATAAAGTATAAACAGGATCAATATGCTGAAAACTAGAAAACATTGATGAAAGAAATTAAAGAGGATGTCAATAAATTGAGAGATATTTCATGTGTTTGGATTAAAGGATTCAATATAGTTAACATGTAACTCTTCTCAACATGATCTATTGATTCGATCCATACAAAATCCAAGCAATCTATATTATAGATATCAACAAATTGTTTTAACATTTATATGTTAAAAGAAAATACCTAGAATAGCCAGCACAATACTGAAGAGGAATAAATTTGGATGACTCACACTACCTGCACTAGATTTCTCTTGCCTCTATAACAAATTACCAAAATCTGGGGGACTTAACACAATGTATTTCTATTGTCTTAGAGTTCTAGAGTTTAGTAGTCTTAAATGGGTCTTGCTGGGCTAAGATCAAAGTGTCTGCAGGGCCATGCTTCTTCTGAAGGCTCTAGGGAAGAATTCATTTCTTTCTCTTTTCCAGCTTCTAGAGAATGCTTACATCCTTGGATCGTGACTCCTTCCTTTTTCAAAGCCAGCAATTTTTTGTCAAGTTATTTACATATTGCATCACTCTGATACTAACACTTCAGTCTCCCTCTTTTACTTATAAGAACCATTATGATAGTAATATTAAGTGCATCCAGATAATATAGGATAATCTCCTCATCTTAAATTTACTTGTTTGTGACTTTTTGTGGTTAGAGGATTGCAAATTTCTTTGTATTTTTTTAAACAGCTTTATTGGGGTATAATTAATATTTTTAAATTTCTCATATTTAATTTATACAAATTGATGTGTTTGGACACATGCATACACCCTTGATACATCACCACAATCCAAGTAATAAACATATCCATCACATCCAAAAGTTTCCTTGAGCCCTTTGTTTGTTTTGCTTGTTTTCTTGTGGTAAGAACATTTAATATGATATCTACCCTCCTAATAAATTAAGTGTAAAATACCTTACTGTTAACTACAGATACTATGTTATACAGCAGATCTCTAGAAATGATTCATCTTGTATAATAGTAACTTTTTACTCATTGAACAACAAATCCCCATTTCCCCCTCCCCCAAACCATGGTGACTACTATTCTATTTTCTGCTTCTCTAATTTTGACTATTTTAGATACCTCATTTAAGTGGAATTATGCATCCTTCTGTGGCTGACATTTCACTTTGCATAATGTCTTTCAGGTCCATCCATGATGTCACATATGATAGAATTTCCTTCTTTTTTAAAAAGGCTAAATAATATTCCATTGTATGTATATACCACATCTTCTTTGTCCATTCATCTACCCATGAACATTTGGGTTATATCTAACTTGGCTATTTTAATAATGCTGTAATGAACATGAGAGTGCAGATATCTCTTTGAGATCATGATTTCAATTCTTTTGAATATATACCCAGAAATGGAATTGCTGGATCATATGATAGTTCAATTTTTAATTTTTTGAGAAACCTCTATACAGTTTCCAACACTTGTCTCTTGTCTTTTTGATTATAGCCATTCTAACAGATGTGAGGTGTTATCTCATTGTGGTTTTTATTTGCATTTCCCTAAGGATGAGTGATATTCAGCATCTTTTCATGTATCTGTTCACCATTTGTATGTCTTTGGAAAATTGTCTATTCAGATCCTCTGCCTATTTTTAATAGGATTGTGTGTGTGTTTACCATTGAGCTATATGCATTCTTCGTATATTTTGGATATTAAATCTACTATCTTTGAAAGAAAAACTGATAAGTTAAACTTTATTAAAACTAAGAACTTCTATTCTATAAGAGACACTACCAAGAGAACGAAAAGACAAGCCACAGACTGGAAATAAATATCTGTAAAACACATATATGATAAAGGACTTATGTTCAAAAAATACAAATTAACTGTTAAAACTCAACAATAAGGAAATTGATAAAAAATTATCCCCAAATCTGAACAGTTACCTCAATTTAAAAATATATAGGTGGGGAAAAAAACATGTGAAAATATGATCAACATCATTTGTTGTGAGAATTCAAGAGTCAGAGACCATTGTTAGAATAGCTAAAATTCCAAGCCCTAGCAATACCAATTACTGGCAAGGATTAGAGCAACAACAAATGCTCTTTCATTGCTAATGGGAATACAAAATAGTACAGCCACTTCGGAAGACAGTCTGGCACTTTTTTACAAAGTTAAATAGAGTCTTATGATCTAGCAATTTCATTCCTAGGTATTTACTCAAATTATTTGAAAACTTATTTCCACACAAAAACCTGCACACAAATATTTATATCATTCAAAACTGCCCAAAACTGGAAGTAATTAAGATGTCCTTCAGTAGGTGACTGGATTACCAAACTGTCATACATTCACACAGTGAAATATTATTGTGATAAAAAATGAGCTATTATTCCACAAAAAGACATGGGTGAATCTTAAATGCATATTGTTTAGTGAAAGAGGCCAGTATGGACAGGCTTAATGTATGATTCCGATTATATGACATTCCAAATCAGCAAAAATAGAGACAATAAACAGATTCATATTTTCCAGGAGTTTGCTTGTTGGAGAGGTAGGGTAGTTTGAATAAGTGAAACACAGGGGATTATTTCAGATGGTGAAACTATTCTGTATGATACTGTAAAGTTGAATAAATAACACTATGCATTTGTCAAACTCTTTAGAGTTTTATAGCACAAAATGAGAACCTCACTTTATGCAGATAAAAAAATCATTTAGAAAATTGAATGACACAAGGATAGAATGCAGAATGTGATGGAACACCTTAATATGTGAATCAATCATATGAAACAGCCTCAATGAAGAGACATAAGGAATAGGCTGCTGACCTAATAACGTTGGAAAGGAGTGGATTTTAAAATGACTCAATGCAAGAAAAGCTGTACAATAACACTGTACTCTAATGGATCAACCCGTTCTCCTCAGGGTACAGGCTAACAATTATGATACTGCTTATATTAGTTTCTAGGGGCTGCCATAACATGTACTATAAACTAGGTAGCTTAACTTACAGAAATGTATTATCTCACAGTTCTGAATACCAGAAATCTGAGATCAAGGTGTACTTAGGGCCATTCACTTTCTCTGAAGTCAATAGGGAAGGTCCTGCTCCAGGTCTGTCTTCTAGATTCTGGTAGTTCCTTGGCTTGTAGCTGGGAGATGTTTACTCTAATCTTAACACGGTGTGTGTTAGAGGAGGTCAACAAGAAGATGAGACTGCCAGTGGACCCAGGAGTTGGACCCAGGCCATCTGAGGCTCCTCATTCCTCACTTGTCCTTGGAATGTACATTCGGCCCAGCATTCCCACAGTGGGAACCATTTTCAAGGATATAGCCTTGAGAAAGTAATACGTTATCGACACCATCTGGATGGTATATGTGACTGAACCCAATCAAACCTTTCTATGTAAACACTTAAGATTTTGGCAGGCAGGTGTGGAGATCTACTCAACTTATCACTGTCCAAGACAAACCTTGCAAGTAAGTTCCCTTGCTTTTTAAAATTGCCACCTACCAGTCTGCAGTGATCTGCCTCTTTCTTTGCTCTGTCCTTGCCTTGTGTGTATGGGGGCCAGTTTCAGATTTTACCTGGGAATTCCTGAGGTTTTGAACCAACAGTGTTTTCGTTGTGTGTTTATCTGTGCCCAAGTTTCCCCTTTTTATAAGAATCCCAGTCATAATGGATTAGGGGATCTGCTGTACTCCAATATGACCTCATCTTAACTATATCTGTAACAACCCTATTTCCAAGTAAGATCACATTCTGAGACAAGGGGAGGAGACCAGAAGGATCCAAGGGGGATTACTGGAAACAGTATGAACTCTTTTTTATCTAAACATACATGCAAATGGTTACAGATATACTCCTCCCTCAAGGAGGTCAAGCATACCTCATTTCTTAAGTGTGAATTATTTGTAATGATTTTATTTTAAACAGTACAGCATGGAAAGGGGAAATATCTTAAAAGTGGAGAAAACTGATAAACACCATCTCAGCCTGGTGATAAAGGTTAACATAGTAAGTCACATATGCTATACACCCTTGATATGGTGTGATGAAAATGGCATTTTATCTCTGCAGTCTTCTCCAAAACACATAAGCCCAGTTGAATCATGATAAAAACAACAAACTCATGATAAAACCCTAACTGAGGCAAATTCTACAAAATTCTTGATCAGTACTTCTAAAAACTGTAAAAATTATTAATAATAAGGATATTCTGAGAAATTACTAGAGCCAAGAGGAGCTTAAGGAGACATGATAGGTACACTGTAATATCTGGGTGGGATCCTAGAATAGAGAAAGGACATTATGTAAAAACTAAGGAACTCTGAATAAACTATGGAATTTTAATTAATAATAAAGTATCAAAATTAGTTAAGCATAACAAATGTACCATACTAATATAAGTTGTTAATAATAGGGGGAACTGGATGTGCAGTACAGGAAAACTTCTGCATTCACAATTTTTCTGTAAATTTAAAATTATTCTAAAATAAAAAAAAAACATAATGGTCTTCTAAACAGGAATGCATTGTTTGCCTTAGGCTTATAACCTATTCTATCATCCTAAATCCTTTTCCTCTAAGGCAATTAAAGATAATTGCCTTATCATGTATTTCTACAGCCTAGTTACTATTTATGGAATATAAATTCATAATTTTTATCTTTGTTGCTTTATTAAATTTGAAAGGTAATGCTGTTACATTTTCTCCTTTAATGTAGTTCCTACCTCGTAGTGAAATAAACTTCCCTATTATTCCAGAAACTGAATACTAGATTAGGAAGTACAGTCAGATGTTTGTCTTGGCCTGTTTACCAAGTAGACATTTGACTTGGATGAATCATTTGGCACAGGAGAAATTATTTCTAATTTTTTAACCTATCTTTTAACTTTTCTTTATATAAATCCTATACATATATGCATGTACACACATTTAAATTACATATATTAAATTATTTAATGTCATATATACTTGCCTCTACAAACTCATCATAATTGGTATAAATTCAGCTAAAGCAAAGGATCTTAGAATTTTGCTTACTCTGTGCAAATGTTTAGGCCTTTTGAAATATTAAAACTAATGCAGATACTTCCAATACAATGGCAGCTAAATTGAGTCCACAGATCCCAAACAAGACACTGCAGTACTAAATGACCTCAAGTTCAATAATTCTACTAAATAAATAATTGATTTTATTTAGACTCATGAATCTCAGTGTAGTCCAATACCTTTCTAAAATTTCTGTATTTCAGAAAGCAGAAGGGTCCTTCTGCTTTGACACTCTGATATTTACTGACCTGGCTATTCATGTGTTCAAGAAATACACGAGTATCTTCTTGAGGAGGAGTGTTGTTGGTGCTGGGCATATAAAGATAAAAAGACACTGGTCTTGCCAAATTTTATACATGGACCAAAAAACCATGTATATATGGCCACAAGATCCCTGTGATCCTGTAATTATTATTTAGAAGTTTCCAAGGTCATTAAGAAAGCAACATAAGAAAATGCATTTGCAGTGAGGAGGACAAAACACATCTCTTCCACAGTTAGTGATTTTTTTTTTTTTTTTTTTTGCTTCATGCAGCAGGGGTTCCATATAAGTGATATTTTCACAAGTGGGCCTGAAAGAAATCTTCGTCTTTGGAAATATAAGAAAGATTCTCAAGCCAAAAGGGGACAGTAGAGGGCATGAATGCATCAAAGCATCTGTTTTTCCTTAACAGGCACCAGCTTCCCAAAATCATAGTCCTTTTCCTTCAATAACTCTTTTAAAAGGTAAGTGTTTAATAAATACTCTTTTTTCACGGCAAAATGGTAGGTTTTAAATGGTTCTTCTATGTATAATAAATTTAAGCATGATTAGAATTTCCACTACATTCCAAAATAGGATTTCTCTTTTGTTATCTGGACCCAGGTATTACAAATTCTAGTACTGGTTATTTCTTTGCCTGACTAGTTATCTAGCTTTAATTAAATACACAGTTAATATGTGAAAATTAAGTGTTATAATTTTCACAAGATAGTAAGAAGAAAAATACCATTTTCCATTAAAGTAATTATATGTTTTTATTATAATATAATTCTACTTGAAAATATTTTGGTATATTTACAACAGTACTATATGAGATAGCATCAAATAGCATCATCATTATGTTCTAATAATAGTAAGAAGAATGATCACTTTCTAGATATTTCTGTTTTTCAGAAAATTATTATTTTTTAAATTAATAGTTCAATAAAATTGCATCTTACTGGGTTCACAGTTGTGAGTCACTTTAACTATAGTGAAATAATACTTAGTATTTTTACCCAAGTAGGCAAAACTTCCAAACTGCAATTACTTTTAATCTCATACAGACATTTTATAAAAATTAGATGAATTATCTTCTTTTACATTTTTGCTTCTAATTTTATCATAAATTATGTATATTGCTAGAGTGTATAGCAGAAAACACATTATTATATCTTACTTCTGATTTCTTAATGATAGCTTTAATACCTTAGCTATTTATAGTTATTGGTAATTTTAGACCATCCAGCTGATGCTCTGTTGGAAATGTGAGGAAAATATTATGTGGCTTTAAGGAAG